>NC_091812.1:24962500-25700000 GCF_041296235.1 Equus asinus
TAAAAATTACTGGACTGGAGCCAAACAAGGAAAAAGTAATTGATAATGTGGTTTTTCAGAACCATCCATCCATCAAATGTGTCAGTCCTTCATAATACTTTATTTCCCTTCTGAACAAAGATCTTTAAAATTCATTGTGTGCACTTAACAACAAAGTGTCCTTGTGCTGGTTTATAAAGATTCTCTTTTAGTTTGGGTTTGTTTTGTTATTTGATTACATTCCCTCCCATCCTGCATTTTTTTTTTTTTCCAGATAGTTGCTGGAAATTTCTGCCATTCTTAAACAAAGCATCTTTGTGCTGTATCAGCTTGCATTTTCCTTGGATTGTATTTGGATGATGCCTTTTCACTGACTTCAGCACTGGAGTATTGTAGCCATGGCTTTAGTAAGTAGACTGTAACAAACAGATTCACTGGCCCTTTTTGTGTTGCATCCTATTAATCTGCTGCTGGGAAATGCTGCTCAGCATAAGGCACAAGAGCAATTGCAAACAGAAGAAAAACCTGATGAGGAAATATTGCATCATAGTTGCTGCTAGAGAAAGCCATTAACAGTTAGTTACTATTAGAAAAGAATGTTCCGCCTACAGTAATCCTGGATATTTGTGAGAATCTTCTAACTCCAGGTTTCGTTCATTTTAGGATCCTAAAGATCACTTTGCCAAACTGATAATGACTTTGCTCACCATCAGTATCCAAAAGAAATGCCTGCAATGTGAATTTCAGCGACATTCACTCACTGCTGCTCTGATGACTTCCACATCAAAGTCAAGTTTGTTAGAGATTTACTGTAACACATGCATGCACGCAAGTTCACCCCAAATATAGTGAACATCATACTTCAAAATGCATATTTAAAGAAATATGATAGTTTCACTTAAATTATATTTTCAACTACAGTTATGTGATTAAAACATTGCAACTGAAAATCTGAGAAATAATTGATGAGGCTTTGGTGAAGAAAAATACGAAAGAAAAGGTCCATGTGATTCTGTAAGTTTTTCACTTCTTTCAGCTCCCTATCTACAAGTCAACGCACTCAGATTGTGACCTCTTTTTGTGTACTTCCAGTACTATCTACTGTTGACCTGCCGATTACTTTAGGTTTAGATTTTGTTGTCAGTGTCTTGGGACAGGCTAACGGGGAGACAGGCCCTGAGACGTAGTTGTTGCTTGTACAGCCAGCTAAGTCCTGGCCAGAGAAACCACTCCCATTACCCACCGGGCACCTCAATAAAGTTTCTTTTTAGAGAGTGCCAGGAAGAAAAAACTTCAGCAGCAGCACAAAACCCCTACGTTACGAGTCCTGCCCCTGGAATTTCTCTTTCGGCCTGCTCCAAAATAATAGTAAAAAAAGTCACATTCATACAGGATAATAATAACAATTTTCATATGAGATACTAAAACTAGAATAGTAAAAAGGATCTAATAGTCATTCCTCATCCAAACATTGCAACACAAAGAAATACAAAAGTATATAGGGCGCCAGGGTTATTTTCGGTGGGAGAGATATTATCAATTTGGAAATGGCAAAGAGGTCAACTGCAAAGTCAACATCCACTGTGGGTCCCTTGCAAACAAGGTCTAATTTAGTTTTTTGTGGGAAATTGCCAAGAAAGTCAATGATACAAATTCTGCCTTCAGAGGTACTCGTAAAAAGGGGCTGTGGGAACGAGTAGAAATATTTTCATTCTTTGTTATTCTGCTACAATTTACTGCATGTCAGTTTTTCCCATTGCTCCGTGCTAGGCCTTGTGGGTAGATAAAAATGAAATAGTATAATTTTTTGGTAATATTTGCATGTGGTTTGATTTTTTTTTTTTTGCTTGTTTGTTTTTTATTTTCTTGAACTGAACTCCTCCCCGTTCTGCCAGAGTCATCCAAAAAGCAGGCTTTCTAGAAGTTTATTATTGTTATAGAAATGGTTTAAAAAGGAAAAAAAAGAGCTAGTATTCAATTTCTGATATCCAAAAGAGGATTTTGTCACAAGTTGGCTTGTTGAAACAGAAAAGACTTTCCAAATTCATTGTATCATCGAATCAAGAGCTATGCGTCCCTGAATAGATGAGTTTCTTCTGTGACACCGGGAAGCTAGAAAGTGAAGCTTGCTGCCCTAGGGTAGCAGGAGTATGCAATGACAAGAAACAAAAAGCCCCATGCTGTTCCTCTTGGCCTGAGGAAATGTGGAGAGAAGGAAGTGAGAGAGGATGGTTAGTAGTGGTCAGGCCCACGTTCTTTGGACAGGAACATATGTTACACATATAAATCATCCACTGATTTAATATACACATATTTTCACACTTTTACAACTCTGAAATCAGGATGCATCAGGATTTGTCATAGCCTCCTAGGCACTATTATTTTCTTTTTGAGCGGTGTATAGAACAATGGTATATCTTAAAACCAATGGCATCGTAGATTCAATGAAATGTGCTAAGTTGAAGACAAAGGTGAAGAGAGGGGCTTCTGTCCTCTTTTCCACTTGGGGCTCTGTGGGGACAGAGCCTTGTAGCCCACTCTCAGCAACCAAGAATGGCCATAGCAAAGTAAACTCACAGACAGCCCAAAGTGAGGCAGAGGGCAGACCTCTGAACAGCTCACTGTCTGCTTCTCTGTGGCATGAACGAGACCCAGAACCAAGGGGAGCCCAGAAAGTTAAGGAAGAGTCTGACAGAACTTTCTAGAAGGAGGGCAGTCACTGTATTAGGGGTAGCAATTGAGGACTGCCAGGCACATTGGCTGTGCCAGGATCCATTGGGAGTTCTGAGCACCAGCAAGAGCAAATGTGGGACTAAGTCACCAGGGAAATGACCAACTCCAGATCAAGCCGAAAGAGAGAACTGATCAAAAGTTACACTAGCCCCAGGCTCCAGGATCGGTTTCCAGCGGAACCTCCTGGCAGGAGAATGGCTAACCCGCTGTGGTCATTAGTTCCCAGACAGTCCAGGCCAGTCCCTTTGCAGTAGACCTCGTGAAGATCCAGGATAGAGTGCTGATCTGAGGACCCTGTCACCCTACTGCTACCACAAAGCCACAGAAGCCCCACCTCTCCCCCTGTACCCAGAGGTCACCTTGAGGAAAACAGGGAGAGAAAGCAGAAATCTGAAAGATGGAGCATTTCTTCCAAAATAGATTGAGCAGTTAGGTAGAGAAAATGTAAAAATTAATGAAGAGGATGAAATTTTCTGAGTTGTTAATATAAATTTAGGGTTTTTTTTCCCTCCTGCCCAGTTAGGCATTTATAAAGGGGATCAGTTAATAGAAAAATGAAATAAAATTGTGCTTTCTATCAACATCCAATTTGTACTAAGTGAATATGTGACTCCAGGACCTCAGAATAATGAAGACACTACCCTCAAGAAGTCTAGAATCTAAGGAGTGATAATATGAGAACCTACGTAAATATAGCATAAAGTACCTATTAACATAAGAGCCTATGAGAGATAGACCATCTTTCAATTGTGCATAAATTAGCAAATTGTAATTCTATGGCCTGTATTGTAACACTAATGCTATTTTAATTGAACCAGAGAATGCTGTTGTTATTAACATTATTTCCACATCTTAGTGGTATTCCTTGATCCTGGTTAAGAAAGAAGCAGATCCTATGGGTAGATTACGAGTCTTTAATAATAACAAATACACGTGAAAACCGAAGTATCAGCACTGTAACAAATTATTGTCTGCTTGTTGATGGGCATTTTCAAGAAATAATACAAAATAGTACAAGAAAAAAAAGTGAGCAGATGTCAGGGACGTAGTGACAAGTGGTTTTGAGGGCCTGACGGGACAAGCACAGAACGAGTTTAGCAGAGGAGGTAAGTGGGATTTCGAGAAGGACAGAAATGGTACCGTGAGTCCTTCTTGGACGTGTCAGCTCAGTGGTCTACCTCTGACATCTTAAGTCCCCACCTGTGTCCCCCCTCACACGTGTGCTTCAAAGAGGGAAAGGCAGGGCACCACAGCCTCCCACTCTTGAGCTCGAGTCGAATATCAGCATCTCCCCATCCTCAGCAGGATCTCAGCTACTGGGAAATGCTTCCTCGGGCGCTGAATATAGTCTACGTTATTCTTCCTTTAGCCCAGGATTTCTACAGCCATCCTGCCAACCCAAAATGTGGGGGTGCTGGGTGAACAGAGTAGCCACCCAGTGGATGGACCATTCTGTCACAATGAGACAGAGCACAGTGAACACCCTTGGAATGCAAATGAGTTCCCTCTTGAGAAAGCTAGTCTGATTGACTAAAGACCATTATCACGGTGAGACCAAATGACAGGAAGCAGTTAAACATGCTCTTTCCCCCCTTTTGTGTTTATAGCTGCCCAGAAATGAACATCAATATTTAAATGTCTGAATTATCTTAGGCTTGTAAAAAACCAATTAGCTACTCCCTGGGCTCAGTGTTTGGGGCCTCCCTGGGGTATAGTATGGGACTGTTTAGTTCTTGCGGTCAGAGGCGGAAAGCTCAGGGAGAGGTCAGAGTGGCAAGGGGTCATTACAGGGTTAGTGGGGTCTCCTGGGACGAACTGTCCTGAAGGGGCAGGCCAGGGCAGGGTCAGGAGTCTGTGGCAGGCCTTGTAAGGCTGTCAGGAAGGATTCAGCAGGACTGTTGGCAGCATGCGGAACACTTGGCCAGATTAGCTGCATCATGGAAAACATGTCACAGATTCCAGCCTTCCATTCTGGGAGGTTAGGGCCATCTCTGGCTCCAGGTAGAAACCTCTAGGCTTATAAGACCTTGGTCAGTTATAGTAATTCTAGTTCCGCTGAGAAATAAGTCTTCTTTTCCAGCCAGGGGTTACATGTTTATATCTGAAATTAGCCTCATCTTCAGACTTACTGTGTCCTCGGCAGGGACATCTTACTTGGCCTGGGGCAGAGTGAGTAGACCATGGGGACAGGGCTCATGTTCATTAGGAAAGTTTCCCATTTCCTTAGTGGTCCAGATTCCCATGGTTTCTAAGTCTCAGAGGGCCAGGATTATTCTCTCTTTTGAATTAGATTTTTTCTGGCAGACATCATTAGTTGCCTACCCAATATCCATTCACCCATTTCTTCCTTACTAACAGAACCCTGGATCTGTTTGTGGCAACAGTGGACCCAGCCGCAGGTGGCATACAGGATTTCCCAACCTCCATGGCAGCTGAGGGTGATGAAAGAGGAGTAAGTAGGAGATTTTAGGGCGATAGTTTCTGAGAAAGAAAGATATCTGAGTCTCAAAAAGATGAAATTACTTTTAGATAATATGTGTTCAGTTGTTATCTGAATTTTTATTTCAAAAGAAAGAAATGTGTAACCTTAAGTATGTGACAGTTTCAATCGGGGATGACTTTAGCATATTTGGAGTGCAAATAAAATCTTTTGTTGACAATGTTGATTTATATATACAAATGAATGAGTTTTCCGGAAAGTGAACGTATTTTATTAGGAAGTTAAGGTGATTATTTTTTGTCAGACTCTTCTCAAATTTTATCTTAAATGTTTATCAAATTCTCAAACTCTTATCTTGTAAAGACCAGGCTACATAGCAGACCTGATCTTATGCTTAATTGGTCTAGAACAAGGATGGCAAAACATGACGTAGGTCTTGTTACTCTCCCTTCTTTGACCTTGGCAGACATAACTAATTAATCATGGCATTCTTTCTCGTAGAGTCCCCACATGGCCTCAGAATCCCTCTCAATGTACCACTGAAAGCAAACCCTACCAATAAATCAGATTTGTCAACCTTAGAGGAGCAGTGTACAATATGGAGTTATATTAGTCAGGGATTTCTTTTGTTTGCCAAGAATGTTGATGTTCTGGGAAGAGTATCCTTCTTTCTCTGGAAAAAGCTTCCAAGCATGTGATTCAATTCTGGAGCTGTTATACAGATTTGAAGCTATTGGTTAAAATAAACTGTAGCCTGTGGTCTCTTGGAATTCCAGTCCCATGTCCGTAAAGACTAAAGTTTTGGAGGATGTGGTAGAAAATGTCATGGTAGTAGAGTGTGAGGGCTGCCTCTCTTCAGGCACTTGGTATGGTGCTGCAAGGGGAAGATGTGCTTTGCCCATGCTGAAATGAGAGAAATGGCAGGAAAAAAATGTCCTTGTTAAGCGAATCCCTTTCTGTTCTTCAGCAGTGGTCCTATCCTGCTGAAGGTGTGGCATTCACGCACTGGCAAATTGCAAAAGTCTATTTCTCGGTCCAACCTGAAGTGGGATACCAAGGAAAACCCAGGCGAATTAGGAAATCTTATCTCCCAGGCCCCTCCCAAGCATTAGCTGGGGTAAAGGGAGAGATTAGTTTTGTCTGCCTTCTCTGCCCATGCTCCCAACCACAGGGCAGAGGCAGAGATGTAATGCTTTAAACTAAGACCTAGGCAGATAGAGGCTGGGAAAAAAAAATCAACAGCAATGTTTAGTTCAAATATCAGGCTGAACCACATTTCTGGCGCTGGTGACTAGGCACTTATGATGTTGCCAGAGAAATCTCAAATCTGGAGACAGGAGCCAGCGATTGCCCCAGTCCCAGGGAAATCCTTAGGCCTCTAGGTCTGCACCAGTTGTAGGTGAGCTGGACGGTTGAGGTGTTCAAACTTCCCAAAGCCTCTCTCTCTTAGGGTCGCTATTGAAGAAAATGGAGGAGGAAATCACCCAGCTGGCAGAACCTGAGCTACCAGATCGGCCAATTAAAGAACTCAATATACTGCCAGGGAAATGATTCAATGCATAGATGCCAATGAGACCTAGTAAAGTCATCATTTATCTTATTATCCCTGACCAGCAGGATATTTTTTTGTGGATAGAGGTTGCTGGAATCACCTCCTGCCAAGGCCACACACACAATGCGTGAAGGCAACTCCCAAAGGAAATTAGAACACTCTGGGCAAGGATCAATAGCAAGGATCAATGCTACGTAGTGTTTGCCCCTGCATGTGCTTCTCTATCCCCCATTTCTAAGAGGGAAGTTTTGATTCGCATTGTCCTAATTTTCTGCCGTTATTAAATGTTAATATCAGAAAAGTCACATTTGCACCTAATGGACAGGAACAGACATTATCCTGTGATACTGGACATTCAGCTATTTGCATTGAGGTGGGCTGAATATGTCTGTGTTTGTATGTAGGATTATTGCATTTGTAAACTGGTGGCTATATTGGTTATCTATTTCCACAAAAATTCTGTTAACATGCAACCACAAAATCCAGTGACTTAAAACAACAACCATTTATTTCGCTCATGAGTTTGTGGGTTGGTTGGGCCGTTCTTCAGCCTTGGCTAGGTTCAACTGATCTTGGCTGAGCTTACACGTGTTTCTGGACTCAGCAGGTGGGTTGGCTGGGGGCTGCCTCGTCTAAAGTGGCCTCACCTAGAATGATCTGGCTCTGCCTCCAGAGTCTTTCATCCTCCATCAGACTAGCCTGGGTTGGTTCTGATGTTGGTGGCAGGGTTCTAACAGAAAGAGCAGAAGCACACAGGGCCTCTTCCAGCCTAGGCTCAGAACTAGCCCACTGGCACTTCTATCCTATTCTATTGGCCACAGGAAGTCGCAGGCCATCCTGGATTCAAAGAATGGGGAAAAGGACTCTACCTCTTGATGGAAGTTACTGTAAGGTCACATCACAAAGGGCATAGATAGAGGGCAAAGTGGGGAAGTGGAGCCTTTCTTGCAATCAATCAACCACGGAAGTTTTGGGGGAATTATTTAAACAATAAGAGGAAGGTGTATGAGAGAGCTAGGTGGCCAAGAGATGCACAGTGGTAGAGATTCATCCCCAACATCCGCCCAGTACTCTTGTGTTCTTTTACAAGCAGAACTCACCTCTTGTCTTCTGAGAAATGCTTATTCTGGCCACAGGCCTTACTTGTAAAGGAAGCTGACAACTCCCTATTGACTGCTTCCTTGGCCATAGTGATGAGACAGAGATGGGCACCGGACCCAACCTAGGTTAATCAGAGTACCCCATATCTTGCTTTAGTGCATGGTCTAGTTGTGGATAAGGCCTGTGCATCTCCCTAGTTAAATTCCTTCCTTTAGGCTAGACATTTTAAAAAATTTTATTTACCTCTGTATTCTTGGGGCATAGAATTGCACTGCTTTTAATAAAAATGCAAGTATTCTAAAGGTTAGTCTATTAAAACTTTAAGCCATTAATATCTTAGCTTGAATTCATTGATAAACATTATTTAAGCACATACTCATTCAACCAACAGTAGTTCTAAATCTTGGCTGCACATTAGAATCACCTAGGGAGCTTTTCAAACATATTGCTGCTTAAGCCTCACCCTAGACCAATTAAATCAGAATTTCTGGGATAGGGGCCCAGGCATCAATATTTTTAATAGATTTCCAAGTGGTTCTAATATGCAGCCAGGATTGAGGACTACTGCCCCGTATGCGGTTTCTATCTGTTACAAAGAGCTACAGCTGAAGGAAAGATCCATCTAGTTGGAAGGAAGCCTTTATGAAAGTGATGACTTTTGAATTAAATCTTAACGGGTGGGTAGAATTTCAGTAGGGGAACATAAGGGGAGAAAATGGACTGTGCAAAGAGGGGGAGCACCAGCTACGTATAGGAAATGGCACGTCCAGCTTATCTGCGCCGTAGGGGTGATATGCAAGGGAACATTTATTGAGTATTTACTCAGTGCTGAGTTTTTTACACACATTTCTCAGTCCTCACAATTACCTTCTGAGGAAACAACTATTTGGTGGATGAGAAGACTGAGGCATAGGCAATTTACACACTTGCTTCGGGTCATACCACTAGCTGGTGGTGGATCCAGGACTTAAGCCCAGGTCTATGTTGGTCTCCATGCCAATGCATCCAACCCTACCCGGAACTGGGAGGTGGGCTGCACCTGTTGGCAGCCACCTTGTGTCCCCCCCCGCCCCCCCCCCGGCCTCTGTTTTCTCCAGCTGAAGCTACTAAAGGGCCCCTGCGGCAGGCTCAGGAGCAGCTGACTTCTTGAGTGACTATCGACAGGGCCAGTGTATTTTTTTTTTTTTTTAAAGATTTTATTTTTTCCTTTTTCTCCCCAAAGCCCCCCGGTACATAGTTGTGTATTCTTCGTTGTGGGTTCTTCTAGTTGTGGCATGTGGGACGCTGCCTCAGCATGGTCTGATGAGCAGTGCCATGTCCGCGCCCAGGATTCGAACCAACGAAACACTGGGCCGCCTGCAGCGGAGCGCGCGAACTTAACCACTCGGCCACGGGGCCAGCCCCCAGGGCCAGTGTATTTGATAGCGGCCTGCGTTCTCCTGCCAGGGCAGGCTTAGCATGGTTGCTCTCCAGCGTGAGCGCTAATGGCCCGACCACGTGGCTAGTTGCCTGCCTGCGACCAGTCAGAACCAATGTGCTGAGGGAAACAGTATCGCTGCCACTCCTTTTGATGACCCAGATTTCCCAGAAGGATGTCTCTAAAATATTTGTTTTATGTCTCCAATCCTCTATATTTATTTTACTCCTGACTTTGGAAATGACCACAGGGCACTGTTCCCAGACACCACAAACTGTCCTCTCCCAAGCAGGCCATAGCCTCCTGACCGCTTCCCACCAAGTCCTATTTGTTCTCCCTCCCAACTGGCCCCATGCAGCTAAGCCATCTGCCTGAGCCAGCCAAGGTAAGGCAGAGGCCAGATCGTACCTGTCAGACAAAGCACTGAAGAGTCATTGTTAAATGTTCTTTAACAGGAGAGTGCTAGATCAAAGCGAGATCCATAGCGAGATTTTTCTAGAAGAACTAGAAGTTGAGACTAAATGTAGTTAGGAGGTATAAGATTTAGAACTCTCTTATTGTATGTGACAGAGAAAGCAATTCCAACTCATTTAAGCAAAAAGAATGATAAGTTAGCTAATATCACTGAAAGTCAGTACTCATATCTTCAGGCATGGCTTGATCCAGGGGCTCAAACAATGTTATCAGGTATCAGTTTCTTGGCTTCCTCTCAGTATTATATACATGGGCTTCATTCTTGAACTTATATTATAGGTGAACTTGAACTTGAGTTATAGTTACCCTATAGCTCTAAGATTGTATCATTGGTAGTGTTAGTCATCTTAGTAGAAAAGACTCTTCTTGTGTGTGTGTGTGTGTGTGTGTACCTTGTCAAGACTCTGTATTAACTATGATTGGATTAACATGGGTTTATGCTTGTCTCTAAACCAATCAATGTGCCCAGAGGATGGAATTTAGATGCCAAGGCAGGCCTGGTTAATGAGCCCACCTCTGAACAGATCAATATGGCCAATGAAATTCAGTGCTTTGGTACCCTGGGCATGGGTCACGTGATCAATCTCAAACCATATGATCTGAGATTGGGGATGGAATAGTTCCCCAAAGGAAATCTGAAGTATTGTAACCTGGGAAAAAAGAGAATGGATACCAGAGTGGCAAAAACAACAAATGACCACTACGGGAAGCTATTTCAGAAGTCCAGGTCTGGCCCAGATAAAGTCTCTTCTAGCTTGCGGCAAAGACAGGGCTGTAACAGGATCACCTTCGGCAGCCTACAATTCACACATCTGCACTAGCGCAGACTGGCACGCAGCCACAGGGCGCATCAGATCAGTTTGGAGCCAATGAATTCTTTCTTGTCTCTTCTGCTAAATATGGTTTAAGCTGTGGGGCAGTCCAAGCTTTAGGAAATTTACAGCAACTTCTCAGCCTTCCATGCTAATGGGTATCATGGATAATTGAATCCCACTGTTAACCTCAATATGTCATCTTACATAAATATTTTAATTTCATCACCAACCTTTTTTCTCTGTTAACAAGTCATTAAATTAACTTACTGAAGTGTTCCATTTTTACATATTTTTTGGACTGTCATCTGATAATTAGAAAAATGGGCCAAGTAGTCCAGATTTGGAGAAGTATCAAGTCTTAATAATCTATAATTGCTTATTTACCCCTTGATATTCCAAAGTAGAGTGAGCATTATTAATTTCTTTATAGTTTTTAAATGTTTTGAGCATTGGAGTCTGTGGAATAATATGGATAGCCAAAGGTTATTCATATTTGGTTTGGTTGATCAGTATGTTTTCCAAAAGCAGCTTAACATGAGAAGGTTTACACTCACAGATGCAATGTGGCCATCTGCATGTTACACGATTCCATCACACTTCTCAGAATTTTATTGAACGAAGCTGACAGGGGAGAAGTTTAAGGCCCATGGCAAAACCATTCTATTAGAGCTTTGTATGTAGGACTTTAGTATAGATTCAACAAAATAATCAAACTTAGCTCTCAAGTGTTCACCGCCATCATTCAAGAGAGGGAAGGACAAATATTCCCGTTTAGATGGAAAGCCACAGAACAGAGAACGTTCGTGAATGGCAGGAGCCAGTAAGGAGACTGAGAGCAATTTAGGGCCTTCCTCAGCTGACCTCTGCCCTCAGTTCATCCTGCCTCTGATGTCTTTTCTCTTGCCCTTCCTCCATCGTTGGCAGTCTTGCATTTTATTTGATTAGCTTTCAAGGAAAAGTTTCAAAGAGCACCAATCACCTTTTCCAGTATATACTTTTAAAAAGTGTATAATGACTATTTCCAGAGAGAGAAGCAATAGAGTATTTAAAATTTTGGGCTTTATAGTGTGACTGTCTCCAAAACCCCAGTCATTTATTTCTGGTGATATGACTTAGAAGAAGTTAATGAACTTCCTTCAGCCTCAATTCTTCATCCATACAATATTAAAATAGAGACCATAATAGCACCTACCTCATAGGTGCTTTGACACATATTAAGCATTCAATAAGTGATAGCTATCATCATCATCATCACCATCATCAATAATTTACAATTCCAGCAAAAAAAAAGGGTGTCATTTTGGGGGAAATTTGGAAGTCAAGAGAGTCTCAGCGAGGGTATAGAGTGATTTACTAATTTTATATTATATATATTATTTGCCACAAGAGAGTGATCAGGAGTGATTTTTAAACAGAGGTCTGAATGATTCTTCTTATTTTAAGATCCATTAGCTCTTGCTATTAATGCAAAGGAGAGCGCAGGATGTCTTGGAACATTTTATTTCGGCCAAGCAAACATAGCATGGGCACTCTTGCACATAAAGAGAAATAAACGTGTTTATGCAATGCTCCAGGTTTCAGAAATGCCTTCAGCCACATTTTTCTTCATTAGCATTAGCCTGAAGCACTTAGCATGAGCCCTCACGTGCACCGTGTGTAAATACACAGATCTTGTCCCTGCCCTGCTGGATGGCCTCTTGTTCTACTTCTCTTCCTCTTCCCCCTCCAGATCCATGGTCCACCCTCTCTATTCCTGCTCTTAGCCTGGGAAGTTGACCTGCACCAACCAGCGCCCCTGTCCTTTGGCTTCGGTTGGGATCTATGATTAGGATGCATCAATGGGAGACGAGGGGGCAGGAGGAATGTGAGGTTGGGGTGTCTGTCCCTCGGCCTCCTCCAGCCAGGATGCTGTGCTTTGATTTAGCTGCCTCCCTCCCTCAGTGGCCCTTTCCATTGAGCCACCCAACCTGTGTCCCAGTGACTGCTCCATCCTTGTTCCTTCAGGCCCAATGGTGACAACAGCTCCCTTCTTGCTACCCTCCCAGGAACTGCCCTAATCCATGTTGGTTCCCCTAAACCCTGCCCACACATTTGTAAATGGTCTGTAAATCCTCTTCAACTGTTTGCTTTGAGCGTGCCACTGTTTTCTGCTGAATTTCTTATCTATTCCCTAGGTAGTTTAGTCTGATGCACTATATGGATGGAAAGTTCTGATCAACCAACATTTCTCCCACTCCACCATGTTAAGAAAATTAACATAACAAATGATATTTTTTCTAACTTCCACTGACATAACTAGTACTGTTTCCACAGACCCACCAGCAACAGCTATCTTAATAGACTTATTTTAAATAACGTAATGTCTAGTAATAGTGGAAACACAGTATTAACAGAAACCAAAATGAAAGAAAAATTCACTCATGATTTTATTATCCCTTATGATAAACTGCTTTTATTTTCTTATCGTCTACTTATAGAAAAGATATACTTTCCTTTATTCTTACTTCACATAATGTTGTATCATGAATGTCCCCCAGATTCTTACAATGTTAAATGATTTTTTAAAAACTGTTTTTCCTTTGAGAGCACGTGGGGTCCCTTCTTTGACATTTTTCCTCTCTCTATCATGAAGGTTGCAAATTATTTTTATTTAGGGATTGGTATGAAATTTGATTATAGAACCAAATATGTTACTTTGGAAACAGGTTCAAAGAATTCATGATTGGACTCAGATCTCATAATTGGAGACAAATTCACACATATCAGATTACTTAATTAGCACATACCAAACTTTCTCTCGTTTTCATTGTTGGAAGGAACTTCACTGATACTAAGTTTTTATGCTCCGGTAAGCTCATCTCCTTATAACCTTGCTACCTGATCTCATAGGCCTTTCTATTTTGTTGAAAAAAATCCTGCCTTAGAACTGTTAGAGCGGAGTGCAAAAAGTGATTCTGGAAACATCCGCCAAGGAGGTTCAAATCTGAGCTGGGAGAAAACAAAAGAAGGAAAAACATTTTTCCTCAGAGAAAAAAGTGTAGTCATCTTTAATCCAGAGCATATAGCTAAAAATCTGGCCAGCTTAATCCACTCTGCTGGGTTGAATCACAAACTATTTGTCAATGTCTTTATTGAAGATCCTGGCTGTGTGTTCAAACTTCTAAATTGGGAATAGGCTGCATGAGGATGCAGAATCTCAAACTGACCCCCATACGTTTTTCTAATAAGTGAACATGACCCTAAATTCATCAGGTAATAGCGAGAAATTCTGAAATCACTCCCAAATTGTCTAATATGAAGCCACAAATTTAGACCATTTTTTAAAATATATAATAAAAACTTATTTGCAGTAACATATCCTTATCTAGCAATTAGCTAAATGTCTTAAAACAATCATCATAAGTGTGGCTATTATTTTTTTAGGCCTCGTATTGTCTAGATCTTTGCTACCCAAAGAATGGACTGTGGACCAGCAGCATTGATATCTCCTGGAAACTCATTAGAAATGCAGACTCTCAGGTCCTTCATGGACGTCTGAATCAGAATCTGCATTCTAACAAGATTCGCAGGTGTATATTACAGTTTAGGAAGCACCGAGTATACTTACCTTTATCTAATAAATGAATAAATGTGTTTCTTACTTATTTTCAGACATTTCAATCACAGATGCATAAAGACGTTTTAGAAATGGTCTAGCCCTGTATTCCCCCTGTGTATTCCACGGAACACGCATATCATAGAATGTCCACAGAGTTTATGCTGAAAAAATTTAGGAAATACTGCTGGTTAAATAATGCAAATAAGTTTCTTTACTACAGGATTTCTCAGAGTCTTTAATAAATTTATGTGCCTTGTGACTCTCCAGGGAGAGAGGGAGGGGGAATAAGATTTAAATGGTGAGTGTATCGTAAACATATTTGAAGACAGAAGATTATTTTTATCCAGTATCCGATAGGACTAGTATACACTCTGATACATTTTGAAAATACTTATCTAATTCAATCCTTTCATTTAACAGACTCATATTCTTTATTTTCATCTTATTTGACAAAGATAGGGTCATTTACTCTACTATCTTATTGATTTTTCAATAGGAATGTGACTGCCACTGTATTGATTAAGGCTACAAAAAACAGGCCCAAAATGTAATGGCTTGCTCACATAAGAGTCCAGGTTTTTTCTGGGGTGGGAGAGTGGGTGGGTATCAAGAACTGTGACTATCTGAGATCTTACCCTACTCTCAAGCTCACGAGTTGCCTACCACAGTTTCATGGAAGGTGGCAGAAGACAAGTAACTTCTGGGTCAGAGACAAATGACTTTATTACTCATGCCACAGCACTCAGGGTGAGACTCAGAAGTCTCTACCACATGGCCAATTTTGATAGTGATTTAGCTATAAGTTCCTCTGTTTTCATCTCAAGTAAAAATAAATAAACATACACATAAAAGCCTGGAGGTGGTGCTTTATAATTTGCCACATCATAGAATTTTAGAATTAGAAGGACCCTTAGAATCATTAGTGCCAGCCACCACCACCTGCCCCCTTCATTTTAGGGGTGAAGAAACTAAAACTCAGAGAAGTGAAATGGTTCAGCTATGTGACTTGCTAAACCTGGCTGGTTAGTTAGCTGAGTTGAGATTTTTCAGATCTCTGTTCCATTGCACTTTGACCTGTACCAAACTTGCAAGCTCATGGGACCCTTTGTCTTTTAAATGATCATTCCCTAATTCTTTGTTGCTTATAGTCGGAATTTTGGTTATTAGGATTTCTTAAATCGCTGAATGTCTACATGAATTATTCATTCATTTATTTATTTAAGAAATATTTATTGAGCCCTAGTATGGCAGACACTGTTCTAGCTACTGGTAACATGGCTGTTAATGGGCCAGGCAAGGTCCTGCTCTCAGAGACCTAACATTGAGGCAATATTTAGAATATAGTTGACTTTTCAGCATGGGAGACACTATGGCTAGTTTATGATACAAGCCGTTATGTATGGATTCCAAACAATTTGCACTTCTCACTGCCAGCTTAAATCAGATAGCAGACATTGCATCTTTTTAAGTCTCTTTACAATTAGTTTATGGCAAGATTCTCTTTGTATTTTATATAACTAACCTTTTAAAATAAGCCTTATGCATTACTTCTATAACAAATACATTACTATTATTTTGTTGTTGCCTTTGGGTTAACAGTTTTTATTATGTTAAAGACAGAACTTTATTTCAAGTCTCAATACAGATTGGAACATTTTTAACAGAAATCTCATTCACATGCTTTGATTTATCAAAGCATTTTATGTTTACTTAAAAAAATTTCTTTCTGTTCCCTAGAGAAGTCCATAATGTACTCAGTGCAAATTGAACATCAGAAATATAATGTAGTCAAACGACAGAATAAAATTCAAGAGAAACTGCTGAAGCTTTGCTCTTCAAAAGAAAAATCTATGTTTCTGTGTTACATTGTGTGTATGTATTATGGAAATATCTGAAAAATACACAGCACCCCATGCACAAAACTATTGTTTATGAACAAGTATATATAATGCAGTTTATTGAAAAAGAGTTCAATTTAAAGTAATAGTGCATGAAATAAGCAAAATGTGGCATGTTGCAAAGGAGTCTAGATTGCGAGCCTCAAGAATCAGGATCTAATCGTGATGGTGCTTAAAAAAAACTATATAATATAAATATTTGTATAGCATTTTATGGTTGACAAAGCTTTCCTTTTTTTTTTTTAACAATAGGTAACATTTGTTGAGCACTTACCAGGTGCCAGATGTGTCCATGTCATTTAATTCTTATGCCACCTCTATGAGGTAAGCGTTTACTCCCTCCTGAACACCCACTCTCCAACTTCACCCCCATAGTAGGGATCTTAAAGATTTTTCTAACCCAAATTCCTGAATTTAAGATGGTGTAACTGAGGACTGGAGAAGTGAAGTGCCCTTCCAAGTCATAGAACCAACTAGTATGTTACAGTGCAAAAAGAAAGGGCTCTGGATTCAAATCCCGGTTCTATCACATGGCAGCATGGTGCCCTTGGGCAAGTCACTCGCCTCTCTGAACCTCGCTTTCCTTCGCCACAGTGGAGATCACAAAGGAAGGGCTTGAGTGGGCTTGCTCAGAGTCCCACCCAGCTTCACCTGTCACAGTGCGTGATCTGGGGCAAGTCGGCTGGCCTCTCAAAACTGCAGACTCTTCATTTGTTATGATTATATTGGCTTTATTTCCTCAAATCTAAGAAGCCTTATTGTTTAAAATGCACTATTATTTTATGTTCCGCTAAGAAATTTTAAAAGTGCTGCAATTAATTGTAAGATGGCAACCACTGGGAGATGCACGCTGATTTCAGAGATGTTAAAATGTGAAAAAATATGTATCTTAAAGTCAATGTAATATAATGGTATTTACCAAAGGGAAAAGATACATAATATAAAAGATGCACCAATGGTAGTTGAGAAATAAGCAGACATGAGTGAAGATAATCAGGCTGCCGTGTGATAGAACCAGGATTTGAATCCAGAGCCCTTTCTCTGTCCGCTGCAGCACACTAGTTGGTTTATGACTTTGAAGAGCACTTCACTTCTCTAGTCCTCAGTTACACCATCTTCAATTCAGGAATTTGGCTTAGAAAAATCTCTAAGGTCCCTGCTACCTCTAATATTCTGATTGGAAATAGAACCAATTCTATTTTTAAATATTTAAAAAATATCCTCTAGTGCAGGTAATGTGAACATATGGCTCAAAATTTTTAAAATAGCAAAGAAAATATAAGGAAAAGTAATTTTTCCATCTCATACCCCAGCCACTCAATTCTACTCCCTAGCGGTATACACTGCTACAACTCTCTTGTGTGCATTCCAGAGATATTCTATGCACATAAGCAAATATATGTATTTTCAAATGATCCACCATGAGTTCACACTGATATGTCAAATTCCAATCACACAACACAGGACTTGTTCTAGTTTTCTCCCTTTTCAAATTTGTAACTCCCATCTTTGACAATATCCTCAATATATTTCTTTATTTGATCAGTTCCCCTGTACATAATCTCCTGGGCCCTCATCCTTCTACTTTAGGATTGTCTTTGCCATCCTGCTCGGCTCTGACACCCTGTGCTAACCTGCTGCTCCTGCTGCCCCCTCCCCTTCTCATCTGGACTGGGTTGTGGCATCCCACACTAGTAGGGTTGGCCGAGAAAATACAAGACATCCAGTTACATTTGAATTTCAGAGAAACAATAAATTTTTGGTATAAGTCTGTCCCAAATGTTACATGGGATATACTTATACTAAAAAATTATCCATTGTGTAACTGAAACTCAAACTTAACTGGGTTTCCTGTATTTTTATTTGCTAATTTTGGCAACTTCACATGCTGGGGCATCCCCAGTGTGGAACCCTCCTCACGACTGCAGCTTTAACATCCCAAGGTGAGCTGCCCCCTCCGGCACTGTGCCTGCCTTGCTCAGCCCTACCTAATAGCTTTTGGGCTGAACTGTTGAGAAGGGAAGGGAAGAGATGGGAAGAGAAGAGGAAAAAGACAGAAGAGAGAAAGAGACAAGGGAGAGGAAAAGAAAGAATACTTTAGATTTTTAAATATTTACACCTATGAAAAAATTTTTCACTTACCTTATGTAAACTATGTACAATCTGATGATTTTTTTAAAAAAATGGGTAAAAATACCACCTAGAATCAAGGAATACTAAACCATGGCAGGCCTAAATCAACTAAAACTAAGCTAACTAAATCCATAAGAACTCTACTGATGAGATAAATTTGGAAGTTCAGGAGAATTATCAAGTCCTGCTTTGGGCAAAATTAGGTGGGCAAAATTTGTTGTTGGTGCTTATTACCTCTCTATTCAGGAAAAAAATCTGATGCAGAAAAAAACTTCAGGGCAAATAGCCTTCTTTAGATTATTGCAATAAGGGAACACGTGCATTATAAATAACACAAAAAGAAAGATTTCATAAAATTCCTCAAGCAAACCTTGTCTATTTTACAGGTTGAATATTACCTTTAAGGAAACAACAGCAGGGGCCGGCCCCTTGGCACAGTGGTTAAGTTCGCATGCTCTGCTTTGGTGGCCTGGGGTTTCGCCGGTTTGGATCCTGGGCATGGACACAGCACCACTCATCAGGCCACGCTGAGGTGGTGTCCCACATGCCACAACTAGAAGGACCCACAACCAAAATATACAACTATGTACTGGGGGGATTTGGGGAGAAAAAGCAGAAATAAAAAAAAATAAGATTGGCGACAGTGGTAAGCTCAGGTGCTAATCTTTAAAAAATAAAAATTAAAAAAACAGCAATGATATGGCCAACTCAGTGGCATAGTGATTAAGTTTGCGCACTCCGCTTCAGTGGCCCAGGGTTTGTGGGTTTGGATCCTGGGTTCAGACCCACCCACTGCTCATCAAGCCATGCTGTGGTGGTGTCCCACATAAAATAGAGGAAGATTGGCATGAATGTTAGCTCAGGGCCAATCTTCCTCACCAAAAACAAAACAAAACAAAACCCAATAGCAGTGAAACATTGGGTTAAAATGTTTTCTTTGGCCAAAAACAGGCATCTTGGCTTTTTACATACTTATTACCTGTAGAGAAAATAATTAATTCCAAAGCACAGGTATATTCAAAGAGAATGCTTTTCCTGGGTGGTGGTGTTTTTCTTTCTAGCCCAAAGTAGACAACCGGCAAGTAAAGATGCTCAAACGAATGATCCAAAGTCAGCGCAAGGTTTGGCAGGACACCCGTAGCATGTGGAAATATTTACAAAGGGAAAAGGGTCACCCCTGTGGAGAACACAGTGGGCAATCCTGTATACAACCAACTGGTCATGGTTGTGCTAAGGGGCAATAATGCCAGCAGAGGGGAGGCTCGAACTTACCGGAAAAGGCATCCTGGGCAAGATGGCTGAAGGCAGATGGCAGACTTCCAGGCATCATGGTGTATGTGGAAGAGTTGGATGCTCACTGTGTGCCTCCCTCAGAAAAAACATTCTGTGAGCCACAGCACGGGCAGCATCTGGATGTCACCTTTCAGGCCAGAGTGAGAAATCACAGCTCAAGGAGTTCAAATGGTCTTTGGAGAAGAAATGTTCAGAAGAACAATACATTCCTTTACATTCCACCCTCACACTTCAGCGATGTGTGCAGTGAGGGCACTGTTGGGAAGGAAGTAGCTGGGAGCTCCCTCTGTCCTGCTCAAGGTCTCCAGATGGCTGTGGAGGAAAGGGGAGCGTGAAGCGGGGAAAACGTGGGCTTTTGAGCGAAACACAAACTGGCTCCAAACTTTTGTTTCCTACTTACTAGTTGACCTAGGGCAGGGGACAGGTTACTTAGTCCTCCAATAACTGTTTCTTCTTCTGTTGAAATACGACCTAGCCAGGTTATTGGGAGGATCGAAAGAAATGAAGACAATGGTTCTCAAAGTGTGGTCCCTGGACCACAGCACGAGCCTCACACAGGATTTTGTTAGAAATGGAAATAATTGGCTCCACTCAGACCTACAGAACCAGAATCACTGATTCCATGGTTTAATGAGCCGGTTCTAGGTGATTATGGTGCATGCTAAAATATGAGAACCACTGAAATAAGAAAGGCCCCCGGCAGCACGGAGTCCACGTGCAAAAGTGCCAACTGTCTTTCTAAGCCTGCTCCTTCTTCACTTGCTGTCTTCTCCCACGTCTCCAGCTCTCCCTCCACTTCTTCAGTATTAGAATGTACTGGTGTTGCCTTCCATCTGCTCTGTTATAAGGAAAGGAGGGCCAAGAGCAGAACTTGGAGGGAGGCTGGGCTGCCACAATCAGACTTGTGCCCCAGGGACCCCAACACTCACCGCCCGATGCTTTGTAGGTCTCCAGGACTACCATCAAATGCCACCTGCACTGGGCCTGACCACAACCCACCAACTCCTGAGAAGCTCCGAAGGAGGGGAGAAGGGAGCTTCTGGGAGAATTGTTCTCCTCTGCCGGCTGGCCCAGTCTGGATTCGTGCCACTTTCTCCCGCTCCGTTCTGTCCTCCCTGCAGCCAGATCACCTTCTTACATAAAGAAGAGCTGATCCTGTCACTCCCCGACTAAAACCCTCTGTAGCCTCCAGAAGATTTGGCCCTTAAGATTAGGCCGCACCCTTTAGCATAACACATAGGGCAATTCCCAGTCGGGCCCCCAAGGACCTCTCCAGCCTCATGTCTCTCTCACTTCTGGTGCGCCCTCCTCCCACCCCTCATCTCCACGCCCCTCTCCCCACCCCCAGCGCCTGCAGGCACATGTTGGACTTGGCTGGGTGGGAAAGCCAGTGGCCAGAAGGGCTTCCTCGTGGATGCTACCCTTGAGCTGATCATGAAGAACATAGAGAAGGTACAGTCGTGCCCCCTTATTCAGGGGGATACATTCCAAGACCCCCAGGGGAAGCCTGAAATTGCGGATAGTACTGAACCCTATATAAACTATGTTTCTTCTTATATGTACATACCTATGATAAAGTTTAATTTATAAATTAGGCACAGTTAGAGATTAACAATAATAACTAATAATAAAATAGAACAATTATAACAATACACTGTAATAAAAGTTACCATAGATCTTAGCAACCTGAGCATATAATTTTTTCTTTCCTTATTTAGTGGAGAACTTTCCCCTTTTCACTTAAAGGAAGCACTTTATGGCTTCTCTTTGGCATATTTGAATCGCCAGCATCACTACTCTTGCACTTTGGGGCCATTATTAAGTAAAATAAGGGCGACTTGAACACAAGCACTGGGACACCAGGGCAGGTGATCTGATACCAAGATGGCTACTAAGAGAATAACAGGCAAGTAGTGTCTACAGCGTGGATGGGCTGGACAAAGGGGTGATGCACCCCCTGGGCGGGGACAGAGTGGGACACCTGGAGATTTCATCATGCTACTCAGAATGGAAGGCAATTTATTTTATTTTACTTTTTTGAGGAAGATTAGTCCTGAGCTAACATCTGCTACCAATCCTCCTCTTTTTGCTGAGGAAGACTGGCCCTGAGCTAACATCCGTGCCCTTCTTCCTCTACTTTATATGTGGGACACCACCACAGCATGGCCCAACAGACGTTGCGTAGGTCCGCACCCAGGATCTGACCCGGCGAACCCTGGGCCACCAAAGTAGAATGTGTGAACTTAACTGCTGCACCGCCGGGCTGGCCCAGCAATTTAAAACTTCTGAGTTGTTTATTTCTGGAAATTTTTATTTAATATTTTCAGACTGTGGTTGACATGAAACCGTGAAAACAAACCCTTGGATAAGGGGCCTACTGTATTTCAGGCTAGAGGAACAGACATGGGAAGGAGCATGGGGAGCTACAATGTGGCACTGTGGGGACTGTTTCTAAAGTGTTGGTTACTAGGGGAGGTTGGAAACAGGTGAAGCTGGAAAGCAGGCTCAGGGCCATTCATTAATGACATGCTGACCAGGGCACCCGAGAGAAAACAAACTGCACACTCGTATGCAAATTTCAACACATTGCAGAAGGGCCACTGGTTAGATTAGATTGTTTCCATTCAGGTCTTGGATAAAAGTAGGCATTATTATCTCCATTAAATACCTGAAGAAACTAAGACTTGGAGAAGGTAAACCATTGACCCATGGGATGCTCCACTATAAAATACTGAGGGGTCCAGCCCCGTGGCCAAGTAGATGAGTTTACACACTCTGCTTTGGTGGCCTAGAGTTCACCAGTTGGGATACTGGGTGCAGACCTACATACCACTCATCAAGCCATGCTGTGGCGGCATCCCACGTAGAAGAACCAGAAGGACCTACAGCTAGGATATACAACTATGTACTGGGGCTTTGGGGAGAAAAAAAAAAAGAGGAGGGTTGGAAAGATGTTAGTTCCGGGCCAATCTTCCTCACCAAAAAAAAACAAAGAAACAAAAACAAAAAAGAAAAAAGAAAACAAAGTAGCATTACTTAAAAAAAAATACTGAGGATATGTTTCCAAGCCAGGGCTATGCTCCCAATTGCTACACTATTCTGCATCCAAGGCTTTGCCTGGCCCTTTAAAAACCAGAGACTGCCTTCAGATTTGGACTACAGCTCTAGATTCAACTCAAAACCTTTTGCCCGAGGCCTTCAATTTAGAGGGATTACTTTTTTGACCTTAAGAGATTTATTTCCTCATAATTGGTGTCTTAATTATTTGTTATTATTTGTTCCTTAACAACACTGGCTAGGAATATTCTGAGATTCACACAATTATTTATTTTGTGGATCTCCTTGATAAATTCTTGACAGAGAGCCTCCTCTGTCTGCACAGCTGGTATCAATATCCATAAAAGGCCATTTATGCAATTTGTCAGCTCTGTAAGTGTCAATTTCCTAGAGTGGGTGTCTTTAGTGGCCTCCACTTATGTTTGAAAAATGTTTATGAATGTATTTACTTCTGAACTCTTTTCTGAAAGTATGTGGAAAGAACAACCTCGAAAATAATATGTTGTTCTTGAAGAGATGGGCTATTGTTCTCCATCTTTCAGGAGCTGGTTAGCAAAACTTACATCCAAGGAAGCAGTGAAAGCTTCAAGTGAAGGAAAAACACAGGAATCAGGGTGTCAAAGTGCCAACCGAACTTATTTGAAGTGACCAGAACAATGATGTTATTAATTAATGTAATATTAATAGCAACACTAAGCCTCATAAGCGATTTTAGTAAAGTATCTAAACTTTTTAAGGGTTTCCTTTCCGTGGTGGAAAAAATTTTATATACATGTTAGGGGAAACAGAGTTATTAATTCTTCTTTGCCTCCGTTAAAAAACTTTCAATATGAAGACATATCTTGAATTGAAAAGAGTTTTAAATTAATTAACTTCAGCCCACTAAATCCCTCACTTTTATGTCCTTTGAAGGCAAAGTTTATGGTTGTGTTTTAGGACTAATACAGAGCTGACATTACAGTAGCCAAACAAAAAATAATTGTTGAATCAATGAATGAAAATATTAAACCAGATCAATCTGACCTAAAAACAATTTTTCTTTTGGTGAGGAAGATTGTCGCTGAGCTAACATCTGTGGCAATCTTCCTCTATTTTGTATGTGGGATGCTGCCACAGCGTGGCTTGATGAGCAGTGTGTAGGTCTGCATCTAGGATCTGAACCCGCAAACCCTGGGTTGCTGAAGCAGAGTGTGCAAACTTAATCACTATGCCACCAGCCAGCTCCTAAAAATACTCATAGTAAATATTTCATCATTTTGTGCTGTGCATTACATATCTTGGAACATGGCTTCCATTTATAATTAGTAAACATAACTTCTACTTCTAGATATTTATTTTATAAATAAAATGGCACATGCGGAAAATAGTATAAGTACAGAAATATTCATTGCAGCATAGGTTGTAATAGCCTAAGATTGAAGCAATCTAAATGTCTCTCCATAGAGAACTAGTTACTTCCATACAATGGAATACTATGCAGCCATGACAAAGAGTTGGCATTGCTATATATCATTAAGTGGAAACAGCAGAAAAGTGTTTTTATTTTGAAACAATCTCAAACTTACAGAAAATTCGCATGGATAATACAAAAATCTTTTTTCCTTGAACCTTTTGAGAGTAAGCTGCTGACAAAATGTGCCATCGCTTCTAAATACTTTTAGTGTGTATTTTCCTACACACTAAAAAAAAAGGGGCGTTGTCCTGCACAGCACTAATGTAAACATTAAAATCAAGAAAATAACCTCAGTATGTTCCTGCCATCAAATCCTCAGACTCCTTTCCAGTTTAATTAATTCCTAATAATGTCGTTTACAGTGAAAGGATCCAGTCCAGAAGGCTGTTGCATTTAGCTGTCATTGCGTTTTAGTCTCCTTACTCACTCCAAAACAATTCCTGTCTGTCTTTTCTTAACTTTTATGACTTAACACTTTTGGTGATTGCAGGCCAGCCAATTTGTACCGTATCCTTTATGGGCTTGTCTGATGTCTCTTCATGATTAGATATAGGTCATACATATTTAGCAAGATGTTCTTCTCAGTGCATCCTATCTGGTGGCACATGGCTTCAGTTTATCTCATGACTGGTGAAGTTAGCCTCGAGCCCTTGATTAAGGCAATGTCTGCCAGATTTCTACACTGGAAAGTTCTTCTTTTTCCCTTTGTAATTAGTAAATATTAATAAAAACAGAGCTAGAACATGTATGCAATTTCATAATACTACACATGGTAGTCACTCAGTACTCACAGTAGTCCTCATAGCTGTTGCCTACCTAATTATCATTCCAGACCCCCTTCTGTCTTGCTAAAAGAACCCATTTGGTGGTAGGGGGCAAAGATCCCCAGATCTCTGGGAGGATGGGCTCTTCCCCTCAGCCCCTAGGGCTGATTGGTTTGTATGGGTCAGGTGACATTGTTCCTCTTGGCCTGTGATTGGTTTAGGAATGGTCATGTGACTCAGTTATGGCCAATAGAGTGTAATGGGAGGATTTGCAGGGAGGACTTTCCTTCCCAAATAATAATACAAAGCTACTTGAAAAAGAGGCTTTTTTTTTTTTCTGCTGGGGAAGATTCGCCCTGAGCTAACATTTGTTGCCAAGCTCTCTCTTTTTTTTTTCTTCTTCAAAGCCCCAGTGCACAGTTGTATGTTCTAGCTGTAGGTCCTTCTACTTCTTCTGTGTCAGCCACCAGCACAGCATGGCTACTGATATACGAGTGGTGTGGTTCCACGACTGGGAACCAAACCTGGGCAGTCGAAGCAGTGAGAGTGTGGAACTTTAACCATTAGGCCATCAGGGCTGGCTTGAGAAAGAGGATTTTTAATCCCCTTCCCCTCAATGTAGAGTATTTCCAAAGGTGCAATAGCCTTTTACAATTGCAAGGCGACAATAAGAGGATAAAAGGCAGCTTTCAAGAATAGAAGCATGAAAAAACAAGAGCCAGTGCCCTGATTCATTTCTGAGCTGCTGACCCAATGCCAGCAACCACCTACCTCGGGGGTACTTGTTATAAGCGAAGAATAAAATGCCTATTTGTTCAAGTCTTTGTAAGTCAGGTTTCTGTCATCTGCAGTCAAACTGTAGCCTTTCTAACTGAAACCCTGATTAAAGAACTCTGTTCCACAGTCCCAATCTCTGCTGAGAAAGATCACTGTTAGTGTCACATCCTTCACTGCAAGGCAGGAGCTGGAGAATTTAGGGGAATAGGTAAGGATCTGTTTAAAAAGACAATGGAGTAAGTGGAAGTACAGAGCAGTGTCGCTATGCTACTTTTGTGTTTAAAAGGGATTAAATAATGTATTCACATTTTTTTTGTCCTTACATAAAGAAACATCTGTAGGACACACACAGACACAACCACGTAACTAAGGGGCAGTTTTCACATTTGGATGGTTGGACAATTGGTCATGAAAATACACAGAATCATAATTTGTTTGTTCTGGGCTCATCTTTTACAATAGAAAGTTATGAAATAAAAGTAGGGATCTTAGGAACTCAATGATAGGAAGCAAATCTACTAGAGCGATCTCTTCAGTATTAGTGTTCACCCAAGTGTTCTTGTGTGCCAAGAGCGTGTGGGTCTGAGAATGAACCTTTAAGACTTTAGTTGTAAGTTGCAAAACTCATCACCATCGCCACCACTACCGTTGTCATTGTCGTCATCATCATCATCATTTCGGATCTATCTGGGACCTCTGTAATGCTAGATTTCTACCCAAACTCAATTTCTTGATCTTCTCAACATTACAGGAGAAAATTTTAACTTCCTAAAACACAATTGCTAATTGATCAAGAACTTGAAAACTTATAAGATATTGCTTATTGTAGTTTATAACTCAAATAAAATATTGAGGCTCACCAAGATTCCTTCTTTAGAAAAATCATATCTAGAAGATGTTATTAAACTTTAATTATGAAACTCAATATCCTGGTGGCGCAGTGGTTAAGTGTGCACGGTCCGCTTCAGCAGCCTGAGGTTTGTGAGTTCGGATCCTAGGTGTGGACATGGCACCGCTTGGCAAGCCGTGCTGTGGTGGGCGTCCCACATATAAAGTAGAGGAAGATGGGCACGGATGTTAGCTCAGGGCCAGTCTTCCTCAGCAAAAAGAGGAAGATTGGCGGCAGATGTTAGCTCAGGGCTAATCTTCCTCAAAAAAAAAATTTAGAATTAGAGAAAAATCACAGAAAAAACATGAAATTGGCCATATTAAAAAAACACTTCTGATAATATTCCTCTTTTCTGCCTACTCTCTGAGGCCCCTCCTTTAAATATAAAGTCTAGGGGAGAAAAGGAGATAATTTTTAGGCACAGTATCTCAAGTTAAGGTACTAGGTATTGTCTAGGAATTTTAAAAATCTGTTTTCCTACAGAGGAGAGATATGCTATGTGGTCATGTTGAGAACGTTTATAAGGCTTTAGACAGGATGTTTGGAAAGTGACCTCCTTGAGAAATATTGGAAAGGGATCCACTCTGCCAAAATGATTCTCTGAGAAACTAGAAATCAATAAATGGAAACAGAGAAAAGAGGACATAAATTTGGAACTCAAATTTTGATATCCATCTCCTTGGAGACAGAACTGGGTAAAATAGACAACTGTTTTTCCTTGCTGTAGTTTGATAGTTTCATATAATACTGAATTATTTTTTGTAGACCCCGTGGACTGTTGCTTCTTGTATTTGTGTGTGTGTTTGTAGGGTTTTATTTTCCTTTTTTTTGAAATCATAGTTTCGTGCCCTTTTTAGTGAGGCGTGAGTAGAATTAAGTTTTTTTTCTTAACTTTTCATTTTGAAATGATTTGAGCATTTTAGCATTTAACATTTGAACAGAAAAGGTTCAAAACAGCACAAAGATCTCTGGTATACCCTTCGATCAGGTTCTCAAATACGGACATTGTAGTACATTTATTTTATATTCTCTCTCCCCACCAAACACACTGTACATATATGTGCACGTTACGAGAGATATATATATATATATATATTTTTGAGGAAGCTTAGCCCTGAGCTAACTGCTGCCAATCCTTCTCTTTTTGCTGAGGAAGACTGGCCCTGAGCTAACATCCGTGCCCATCTTCCTCTACTTTATACTTGGGACGCCTGCCACAGCATGGCTTGCCAAGTGGTGCCATGTCCGTACCCGGGATCTGAACCTGCGAACCCCAGGCCACCGAAGCGGAACGTGCGAACTTGACCGCTGCACCACTGGGCCGGCCCCCGAGAGATGTTTTTTTGAAGTATTTGAGAGTAAGTTTCAGGTATGATACCCCATTACCATTTAATACTTCAATGTGTATTTCCTAAAAATGAGGACCCTCTTCTACGTAGTCACGAACCTTTAAAATGGGGAACTGACATTCGTAAAACAGTACCATCCAATCCACAGACGCATTAAGATTTTGTCAATTATCCTAATAATATCCTTTATAACGTCCGGGATCTAATCCATGATCGCATGTGTTTAGCTGTTGTATTTCTTCAATCTTCATCAATCTGGAACAGTTTCTCAGTCTTTCCTTGTCTTTCATGACCTTGATATGTTTGAAGAATACAAGTCAATTATTTTGTAGAATGCCCACAGTTTTGGTTTATCTGATGTTTTCTTGTGATTAATGCATTTTTGGCAGAAATATCATCGAAGTGATGTGTGTTCTTCTCAGTGCATTCATTTCTGGAGGTACATGCTGTCCAGACGTCTCTTTCTTGGTGCTGTTAACCCTTATTACTTGTTTTTGATGATATTTTGCAGGTTTCTCCATTGTAAGCTTACTTAATATGTGTTTTGTATCTATCAATTAATGAGTAATTAAGTATTTTGTGGAGAAAAGTTTGACACTATGTAAATATCCTGTTCCTCACCAAACTTTTATCCACCAGTTATTATCCTTTGATGAGTCTTGCCTGAATCAATTATTTCTATAATGGCTGGCAAATGATGATTTTGTAAATTCTATCATTCCTTTTACATGTATGGCATTCCACTGTAAGATGGAGTTCTCCCTTCTCTATAGGAGAAGCTCTGTCTATCATCTATCTATCTATCTATCTATCTACCTACCTACGTATCTACTATCTATACCTGTACTGACTCAGATTCCTGTTTTACTTAATATTTTACAATCCATTATTATTACGTATCTTGATAATCAAACTGTCCCAGGTTTTGCCCTTGAAATCCCCTTCAAGCTGGCTCCGATGTCCTTTTGCAATAATTCTTTGGATATTCTTTTACTTTCTGCCACAAGATATTCCAGGCTCATCTTGTTTTCCTGCCCCAGCCCTAGATTCAGCCATTTCCCCAGGACCCTTGGTTCCTCTAAGTAGGGAATGCTACTTAGGACTCAAGATCTGAGTACCTTGGATACTTATTGCTACCAGGGTGTCATCACATGTAGGCCCTTCGTGCAGACAGAGCAAGGGAACATATGCATGCACACACATGCACACATACAGTTGTATCTATTTCCGCTTATGCATATTTAAAAACCATGATTCTACACTGACACTTCCAATGCCAATTCAATACTACACGGTTAATTCTAGCATTCCCTCTTTGTATATTTGTAACTCCCTTCTCCAATGGTGAGAAACCTGTTTCCCATGATCGTCAGTGTTTGTCTGTCTGTTTGTTTATTCTCTCCCCCTAAATAGCCGAATCCTGATCTCACAGGCTTTTCCCTGCACCCTATCCTTGCCAACTGCCCCCACTGAATGTGCCAACTGATTGCTCAGCTCCAATCAAGGGGAATAAAGTTGGTTGGATACTTTATACTGTCTGCATTACTCATTGACATCTAATTGAAGAAAGAAAAGCCTGAAGCACTAATGAAAAAATGTTCAGATGCATCAAATATTAAACCAAATATTTTGCCTGATTGGTGCTAAGCATGATATTTTCCTTGTTATATAGGCTTTGGCGCTAGTGTACATTTATTTAAATCTCCATTAGCAGTACAAATGGCAGTTTAAATACATTTGAATTCATTCTAATAATTTCGTAATCCAATTTATCATGCATGATTGACAGATGGACTTATCTGGCGCAAAATCTATGATTTCATTGTTGTGAGTGATTATGAAAGCTGGGCAAGGTGGGCAAGTGTAGACTCCCAGAAATGTGTAGGGACTGTCAGAGTTGCCTGGTTCTTCTTTCTTCTCTGAAGCAAAGGCACTTAAATCACAAAGCTGAAACTTGGACTTCTACTTTTGTCTCATTTTCTTTTTCCTCAAAAGGCTGTCTTTCTTTCTAAGCATACGAAGCTCTTAAGAATAGGAGGTGTCTCCTTAGGATGCCTGGGTCCCAAATATACTCTAAGAGTCTCTCTCTCTCTCTTTTTTTTTAATAACCAGGGGTGAGGTTCTCACTTATTAACAGTATTTGCTGAAGTTGCTAGAAGATTTAAGAAGAAAAAGAATTTTTACCTCTTTCCCTTTCTTCATTTTAGAGTGACATTATCAGGGAAATGAAGATGGGATGTAGAAATTTCCTGGAATAAAAGATGATATCACACACAAGCAAGTCCATGAAGTAAATATTTTCTGCAACTCCTCCTCCCTTCCCAAGTCATAATCCCAATATGCGGAAAAGCTTAAGAACATTAAAGAGATACGATGCCCAAGGGCCTCTGGGTAGATGACTACTTTATGGAAGATTTTATAAAATTCTGTTGACAAAATTTGTATTCAAGTGTTCATAGTCCTTAACAACAGAATAATTACGTTGAAACAGTTTCATCTTACAGTATCATGATGTCTTTTTAACTATTATTAACAATCTCTTTCAAGGAAATACAATAATGATCCTGGATCCTTACATTTGTTGAATGTTATTTTTCTAGTCAGATTTGTTCAAAGAAATTGAGTCCTCAGAAGAGGAATGACAATTTTTATGAGTTTGTTATTCTAGTGCTTGACTTTTCATGTTTCTTTTTTTCCTCTAAAATTCTGAGAACTCATTGGTTCTCCGAATTGGGAAATCTAGCTGTGGAGAATGTACCCAAGTGCTCAAAGAAATTAGTGTAAATAATTATAAACACAGTGGTAAAGGTTGGCCATTGTCTATTATAACAGCTACAAACCATTACTGTGTTTCAGTAGTCAGGGACATAGGGGAATGCATATTGTAGAAATTTGCTAATTGAGATTCTTTCTGGAATAGATTAATTAGTACCCAAGAAGGACTTAGAGATCTTTAGACAAAAAAAGCTCCAGATTACAGATTGATTGCTTGACGACATGAATACTTCAAAGGGTCGGTCTAGAAAGTTCCACTAGTCAAGAGACTTTGGATTCAGTAAGGCAATCTTAAGGATCAGTGGAAAGGGATTAGATAGGAATATTGTCAATAGCTTTTATTTAGAGAGATTGTATTTTATTTTGCTTTCCTTACTTACAATAATAATCCAATATGAGACTATATATCTTTATAGTGTAAAGCACTATTCATATACACTACCTTGTGTCAATCTGCACAGGCATATTTACAGCAGGAAAAGTCAGAACCTTGCAGAAGTAACAGTCTCTCTGACCTTAAATTTAAACAGAAGGATTCTTAAAGTAATATGGTAATTTCTGCTTGGACATCTGGAGCAAATATAACTGTTTCTTACGGTAGAGCACATTAAACAAGGCTATAAAAATAGCCCCCCAAACTCTACTAATTTAATATATTCTGCTATTTTCTTTCTCTCTCTTTTTTTTTTTTTGGTGGGCTGCTTTCTATTGTTGACTTCTAGTTTAGTTTCAGATACAGTGTAATGTATATATGACTTTTACAAAGAGAAATAAATAGTTTTTCTTTGGTATGACAAGCCTGAAGTTAGCTGTTTCATTTTACTATTTTTTTTTAATGAATGTTTAAGAAATGTTTCCTCCATAGCTGATCTCTTATGGCTGGCAGTTTCATTGCTTTTGGTTTTGCCAATGAAAGTGGAAATCAGACTAAAATACGATGGAGATATTGCGCCATGGTGCCCAGGGAGCAGGCGGAGGCGTGGTGTGCTTGAATATTTTATGGTGTTGGGCTTGATCATCTTGGAGAGTGGCTGAGCAGGCCTGGTGCAGAGTAATTGGGTGGGAGAGACCTGAAGGCAACATTTCAAGGAAAAGTTTCCAGAAACTTAAATTGAGGAGTTGGTGCTATCTTTATTTCACTTCAGGTTGCTTGTTTTCCTATCCCTTGTGCTATAAAGAAGAGGCTGCAAATTTTCCCAATTAAAATAGAAAATGCTCAGGCTGGGTTTATAAGGCTCCAAATAATTGGATGAGAACCCTCCTCACCACGGAGCCCTGCCCATGTTCACGCAAATACCCAGAATGTTTTGTCCAGACCTGCTAAATATTGAGCTTTTAAGAAGAACATTGGAGATGTTTGACTGAATGCTTCAGTTTCCAGACAGATGCTGTCATTTTGCATCCACAGAGGATTCACAGGGGTCATTTTTTGTATATCATCCTGGGTATCTTCCCTTCATCTATTGATGGTATTTCTTTTACTGATGTTAATGCTACCAGCTAAACCAGTGTTTCTCAAACATTTTGCTCTCAGGACCACTTTATACACCTAAAACTGTTTGAGAACTTGAAAGAGCTCTTGTTTGTGTGGGTTTTAGTTATCAATATTTACTACATGACAAATTAAAAATGGCAAGTTTCTAAAGTATTTTATTAAATTATTACAAAACAGAAATCATAAACCCCTAACATGTTAACGTAAGTAACTTATTTTATCAACATACCTGTATTGTCTAAAGCAAAAATATTTAGTGAGAAAAGTGGCATTGTTATACTTTTTTTGCAAATCTCTTTAATGTCTGGTTTAATAAAAGACAGCTTCTTCCTTCGATCTACTGTGACATCACATGCCATGTAGTCTCTAGAAGTCTCCTCCATACCACCATGGAATAATGAGAGGAAAGAGGCAAGATGATCTCAGTGTTATGATCTAAGTATTGTAGTTTTGACCTCACGGATTCTCTGAAAGAGTTTCAGGACCCCTGTTCATGCCCGGACAACACTTTGAGAACTGCTGTGATAAACAAACTTGAATGAAACTTGCCTAAAACCACATTAGACACCTGGTTCAGAAGTGGATAAAGGTAGGAGTCTTGACTGGCTTCTCATTCTACAGAAGTTCGCTTAATTGTCACCACCTCAGAGAAGCTTTCCCTGATAATTGTCTCTGGAGTAAGCCTTCTGCACTCTCAATGTTCTGGAGCTTAATATTCGGTGGTTTTTTTTTTTTTTATGGAACTTATTCCAATTTTTAATTTCAAAATTTACCTCTTCTTTTCCCTTTATGTTAACTTGGTTGTCTCCTCACTGGACTATAAATTTCTTGAGCTTTTCTGTCTTATGCACTGTTACATCTCTCACGTCTAGAATTGTGTTTAGCATACAGTCAGTGGTCAATAATTATTTGCTGACTTAATTGGTGAGTAAATTAGAGGTATTTTTGTTTTTCTCACTTTTTTTGGTTCTTAGTTCTTATACTAAGATGGTCAATGGACATAGGAGAATTGTAGTAAATACATTTTAATCCTTTCATTCATTCATTCATTGTTTCTTTCTTTCAAACAAACAACGTTTTTGGAGTGCCTCTTATATGCTGGTCAAGTTTATAGGATAAAAAAATGAGTAAGACACATCTACCTATCCCCAGTCATCTCCCTGCACAATAGGACACACCACGAGAGGAAATTTCAGCTGAATCCTAAACAGAGAATGTAGGTGCTATCAGGAGAGAAGCAAATCACTGTCTCCAAGATGAGTGAAAGCCTGGCATATTGAAGAAACTTCAAGGAAGTCAGTATGGCTGAATCATTCAAATTGCAAGAGGATTCTGGGGGGAACTAGGGAGAAGAGTGAGATGTGAGACTAGAGAAGCATGTAGACCCTAGGAACCCACAGGCCTTGGATTCTGTGTTAAAGAGTTTAGACTTTATCCTAAAGGAAGGCCATTACATGGATTCATCATACTCATCTCCAAGAGAAAATAGTGGGCTAACAGACATGTCCAAAAAGTACCAAGCCAGTGCCTCCATTCAACTTCCTGCTATTCCGATCCATAGATGAGAGGACTCATAAAACTATTAGCTGAATTTGCTCATGGATAGCTAAACCTTAGTATTTTCAAGTGACATAGCACTGAATGCCAGTTTTCTAGTTGAAAAAGGTTATTCTGCTTACCAAACATCTGTACGAAGTTACTTGATGTCATTAAATCAGGAGTAGGTACTGATTAGTTTGCTTATGTATACTTCTTATTAACAGAGACAAAAATTCTAAACGGAATTTTAGCAAATTAAATCCAGAAACATATAAAAAGAATAATAGACAGCACGTTAGAGTATTCTAGTAATAAAGTTGGTTTAACATTTGAAAAATCAACAATGAAATTCTCTTCATTTATAGAATCATGGATAAAAAGCATATGATCATTTCAATAGATGTATTAACATTTACTACATCCAACATTTATTCATAATAAAAACTCTTAGCAAACTAGGAATAGAAAAAAATGCCCTCAATCTGATCATGAGTATCTTAAAAAACATACAAAAAATAATCAACTTAAGGTTGAAATATTGAAAGTTTTTACCCTGAGTTTGGGAAAAGTATAAAGATGTCAGTTATCATGACTTTCATTCAACCTTGTGCTGGGGGTCCTAGTCAGCAAGAAAACTAGAAAGTATGAGGATTGAAAAGAGAGGGAGGAAACCATCTTATTTGCAGATGATATGATTGTGTACATAGCAAATCTAAAAACAGAGTCAAAAAGAAATTATATATCTATATGTTAGTGATAAATTATTATATATAAAATTGAAAAAATATATGTAGAATAGTATAAAAAAATCAAATACCTAAGGGCGCATTTAAAAAAGAATGTACAAAATTTCTGCGCAGATAACTAAAAAAAATTACTGAGAAAATTTGAAATATGTAAATAAATGAAAGGTTATACCATTTATTTTTATTTTTATTTTATTGAGGTCATAATAGTTTATAACACTGTGAAATTTCAGTTGTACATTATTGTCAGTTGCCATATATATGTGCCCCTTTACCCCTTATGCCTATCCCCCAGCCCCCTTCCCCTCTGGAAACCACTAATCTGTACTCTTTGTCCATGTGTTTGTTTATCATCCACATCAGTGAAATCATACAGTGTTTGTCTTTGTCTGGCTTATTTTGCTTAACATAATACCATCAAGGTCCATCCATGTTTTTGCAAATGGCACGATTTTGTCTTTTTTATGGCCGAGTAGTATTCCATTGTTTATATACACCACATCTTTATCCATTCATCAGTCACTGGGCATTTGGGTTGCTTCCATGTCATGGTTATTGTGAATAATGCTGCAATGAACATGGAGGTGCATAAGTATCTTTGAATTGTAGATTTCAAATTCTTTGGATAAATACCCAGTAGTGGGATAGCTGGGTCATATGATATTCCTACTTTTAATTTTTTGAGAAATCTCCATACTGTTTTCCATAATGGCTGCACCAGTTTGCATTCCCACCAGCAGTGTATGAGGGTTCCTTTTTCTCTGCATCTTCGCAGACATTTGTTGTTTTTCGTCTTGGTAATTATAGCCATTCTAACAGGCATAAGGTGATATTTTATTGTAATTTTGACCTGCTTTTCCCTAATGATTAGTAGTTTTGAACATCTTTTCATGTGCCTGTTGGCCATCTGTATATCCTCTTTGGAAAAATGTCTGTTTGTATCCTCTGCCCATTTTTTGATTGGGTTGTTTGTTTTTTATTGTTGAGTTGTGTGAGTTCTTTAAGTATTTTGGAGATTAACCCCTTGTCAGATACATGATTTGCAAATATTTTCTCCCAGTTGGTCGGTTGTCTTTTCCTTTTGTTCCTGATTTCCTTTGCCTTGCAGAAGCTCTTTAGTCTGATGAAATCTCCTTCGTTTATTTTTTCTTTTGTTTCCCTTGCCCAAGTAGACATGGTATTCAAAAAGATCCTTCTAAGACTCATGTCAAAGAGTGTACTGCCTATATTTTCTTCTAGGAGTTTTATGGCGTCACATCTTACCTTCAAGTCTTTAATCTATTTTGAGTTAATTTTTGTGTATGGCAAAAGATAATGGTCTACTTTCATTCTTTTGCTTGTGGCTGTTCAGTTTTCCCAACACCATTTATTGAAGATACTTTCATTTCTCCGTTGTATGTTGTTAGCTCCTTTGTCAAAGATTAGCTGTTGGTAGATGTATGGTTTTATTTCTGAGCTTTAAATCCTGTTGCATTGATCTGTGTGTCTGTTTTTGTACCAGTGCCATACTGTTTTGACTACTATAGTTTTGTAGTATATTTTGAAGTCAGGGATTGTGATGCCTCCAGCTTTATACGTTTTTCTCAGGATTGCTTTAGCTATTTGGGGTGTTTAGTTGCCCCATATGAATTCTAGGATTCTTTGTTCTATTTCCATGAAGAACATCATTGGGATTTTGATTGGGATTGCATTGAATCTGTAGATTGCTTTGGATATTGTGGACATTTTAACCATGTTTATTCTCCAATCCATGTGCATGGAATCTCTTTCCATTTCTTTATGTCATCATCGATTCCTTTCAATAATGTCTTATAATTTTCCTTCTATAGGTCTTTCACCTCCTTGGTTAAATTTATTCCTAGATATGTTATTGCTTTTGTTGAGATGTAAATGGGATTGTATTCCTTTTTTTTTTAAAGATTGGCACCTGAGCTAACAACTGCTGCCAATCTTCTTTTTTTTTTTTTCTGCTTTTATCTTCCCAAATCCCCCATACATAGTTGTATATCTTAGTTGCAGGTCCTTCTAGTTGTGAGATGTGGGATGCTGCCTCAACATGGCCTGACGAGCGGTGCCATGTCTGCGCCCGGGATCCGAACCCTGGGACACGACAGTGGAGCACGTGAACTTAACCACTCGGCCACGGAGCCAGCCCTGGGATTGTATTCTTGAGTTCTCTCTCTGTTAGTTCATCAGTAGAGTATAGAAATGCAACTGATTTTTGTAAGTCGATTTTGTACCCTGCAAGTTTGCTGTAGTTATTGATTATTTCTAATAGTTCTCTGATGGATTCTTTAGGGTTTGCTATATTTAAAATCATGTTGTCTGGAAACAGCAAGAGTTTCACTTCTTCATTGCCAGTTTGGATACATTTTACTTCTTTTACTTCCCTAATTGCTCTGGCCAAAACCTCCAGTACTATGTTGAATAAGAGTAATGAGAGTGGACATCTTTGTCTTGTTCCTGTTCTCAGAGGGATGGCTTTCAGTTTATCTTGGTTGAGTATGATGTTGGCTGTGGGTTTGTCATATACGGTCCTTATTATGTTGAGGTACTTTCCTTCTATACCCATTTTATTGAGAGTTTTTATCAAAAATGGATGTTGGATCTTGTCAAATGCTTTCTCTGCATTGAGATGATCACGTGGTTTTTATTCCTCATTTTGTTTATGTGGGGTATCACATTGATTGATTTGTGGATCTTGAACCATCCTAGCACCCTGGTATAAATCCCACTTGATCCTTTTACTGTATTGCTGTATTTGATTTGCAAAATCATTTCAAGGATTTTTGCATCTATGTTCATTAGCAATATTGGCCTGTCATTTTCCTTCTTTGTGTTGTCTTTGGCTTTGGGATCAGGGTGATGTTGGCCTTGTAAAATGAATTAGGAAGTGTTCTGTTTTCTTCAGTTTTTTGGAATAGTTTGAGAAGGATAGATATTAAATCTTCTTTGAATGTTTGGTAGAATTCTCCAGAGAAGCCATCTGGTCCTGGACTTTAATTTTTGGGGAGGTTTTTGATTACTGTTTCAATCTCTTTACTTGTGATTGGTCTATTCAGATTCTCTATTTCTTCTTGATTCAGTTTTGGTAAGTTATATGAGTCTAAGAATTTATCCATTTCTTCTAGATTGTCCAATTTGTTAGCATATAGTTTTTCATAGTATTTTCTTATAATCCTTTGTATTTCTGTGATATCCATTGTAATTTCTCCTCTTTCATTTCTAATTTTATTTGAGCCTTCTCTCTTTTTTTCTTAGAGAGTCTGGCTAAGGGTTTGTCAATTTTGTTTATCTTCTCAAAGAATAAGCTGTGAGTTTCATTGGTCCTTTTTACTGTTTTTTGTTGTTGTTGTTGTTTCAATTTCATTTATTTCTGCTCTAATTTTTATTATTTTCCTCCTTCTGCTTACTTTGGGCTTTGTTTGTTCTTCTTTTACTAGTTCTGTTAGGTGTAGTTTAAGATTGCTTATTTGCGATTTTTCTTGTTTATTAAGGTGAGCCTGTATTGCTATGAATTTCCCTCTTAGGACCACTTTTGCTGCATGCCATATGATTTGGTATGGTGTATTTTCATTTTCATTTGTCTCCAGATATTTTTTGATTTTTCCTTTAATTTCTTCAATGATCCATTCGTTGCTCAGTAGTATGTTGTTTAGTCTCCACATATTTGTCATTTTCCCAGATTTTTTCTTGTAGTTGATTTCTAGTTTCATAGCATTATGGTCAGAAAAGATGCTTCATGTGATTTCAGTCTTCTTAAATTTATTGAGACTTGCATTGTTTCCCAACATATGGTCTATCTTCGAGAATGTTCCATGTGCACTTGAGAAGAATGTGTAATCTGCTATTTTTGGATGGAGTGTTCTCTTATATATCTTTTAACTCCCTCTGGTCTACCTTTTCATTTAATTCCACTATTTCCTTGTTGACTTTCTGTCTGGATGATGTATCCATTGATGTAAGTGGGGTGTTGAGGTCCCCTACTATTATTGTGTTGCTGTTAATATCTCCTTTTAAGTCTGTTAATAGTTGCTTTATGTACTTGGGTGTTCCTGTGTTAAGTGCATATACATTTATAAGTGTTATATCCTTTTAGTGGTGTCCCTTTTATCATTATATACTTCCCCTCTTTGTCTCTCATTGCCTGTTTCATCTCAAAGTCTACTTTGTCTGATATAAGTATGGCAACACCTGCTTCATTTTGTTTGCCATTTGCTTGGAGTATTGTCTTCCATCCCTTCAATCTGAGCCTGTGTTTGTCTTTAGACCTCAGATCTATTTCCTGGAGGCAGCATATTGTTGGTTTTGTTTTTTAATCCATCCAGCCACCCTGTGTCTTTTGATTGGAGAATTCAGTCCATTTACATTTAGAGTGATTATTGATATATGAAAGCTTAATTCTGTCATTTTGTGACTTGTTTTCCAATTGTTCTGTATTTCTCTTGTTGCTCATCCCATGTATTTCAGACTGCTAATTCAGTTTGGTAGTTCTCTATGATGGTTTCCTCAGTTTTCTCTTTATTTATCACTTGTGACTCTGTTCTGCTTTTTTGTGTAGTGGTTTCTGTGAGGTTTGTATAAAAGATCTCCCACATGAGGTAGTCCATTTTCTGATAGCCTCTTATTTCTTTAGTCTAAGCCATTTCCATTCCTTTTCTCATCCCCATCTAAGTTATTGTCGTCAAAAATTGTTCACAACTTTGTGTTGTGAGTTTGTGATTAAAATGAAGTGATTATAGTTGTTTTTGATGTTTTCCTTCCCTTTATCTTTAATGTTGTAATTAAGTATTAGCTAACCTGTTCTGATAGAGATCTGCAATTTTCTGATTTTGTCTGCCTATTTAGCTCCTTCCCCATGCTTTGTAGCCTCTTTCTTTTTTTCAGGTATGAGGGCTTTCTTGATCACTTCTTGTAGGAGAGGTCTTGTGGCAATAAACTCCCTCAGCTTTTGTTTATCTGGGAAAGTTTTTATTTCTCCATCATATCTGAAGGATATTTTCACTGGATAGAGTATTCCTGACTGAAAGTTTTTGTCTTTCAGAATTTTGAATATATCATTCCACTCTCTCCTAGCCTGTAAGTTTTCTGCTAAGAAATCCACTGCAAGCCTGATAGGGATTCCTTTGTAGGTTATTTTCTTCTACCTTGCTTCCCTTAGTATTTTTTCTTTGTCATTGGATTTTGCCAGTTTTACTAATATATGCCTTGGAGAAGGTCTTTTTGCATTGTTGTAATTAGTAGTTCTATTAGCTTCTTCGACTTGTAATTCCAGCTCCTTCCCCAGGTTTGGGAAGTTCTCAGCTATTATTTCTTTGAGCAAGCTCTCTGCTCCTTTCTTCTTCTCTTCTCACTCTGGAATACCTATAATCTTTATGTGGCATTTCCTAATTGAGTTGGATATTTCTTGGAGAATTTCCCCATGTCTTTTTAGTCTTAGTTCTCTCTCCTCCATCTGAAGCATATCTATATTTCTGTCCTCTAAATTGCTAACTCTGTCCTCCATAATATCAGCTCTGTTATTTAAGGACTCCAGATTTTTCTTTATCTCTCTCATTGGGTTTTTCATCTCCAATATTTTTTATTTTTTTTTTATGGTTTCAATCTCTTTTGTGAAGAATTCCCTCTGTTCATTAATTTTATTCCTGATTTCATTGAACTATCTTTTTGAGTTTTCTTGTAACTAGTTGTGTTTTTTTATGACAGCTATTTTGAATTCTCTGTCACTTAGCTTGTAAGTTTCTGTGACTTCAAGATTGATTTCTGGGTGCTTGTCATTTTCCTTCTGGTCTGTAGTGTTAATATATCTCTTCATATTATTTGACTGAGTGGATTTGTGCCTTCAGATAGTGGTAGTATCTGGTCACAGATTCCACCTGCCAGCACTGGGGTTGTGAGCAGTAGCTTTGTATTCTGAGCCTGCCACGATCCCTGGCATCTATGTCTGTCCTTTGGAAGCTACGCTGATAGGGCTCATCTACATTTGCCCACTCACCACTGCTGCTTTACCAATGGATGTGCAGGCACTCTGGCGGGGGTCCTTTGCTTTGGCTAACTGACCAAGCCAGTGCACCAGATGGGGGAGGGATGCTTTCTTTCGTGTGCATGATCCTGCAGGCAGTCCCACTCTCCACTCACTGTCTACCCTCTTGAGATGCTCACCTTGGTGAAGACTCCTCCCATGTTTTCTTAGCATCCTTGGTGTGGAGCTTTCCCATGGACTGGGAGAGAACTCTGAGAGTGAAGGTGTTTCCTTGGAGGGCTGCCCCCTCCCCATCTCCTCTCAGAGCCACATGCAGTCCCACACCCTAGTTGCTGCTATATGGAGAAGGAGAGGAGATCTCTTACCCTCCTTTCACTGCCTCCAGGAGGATCCAGCACCTCCCCCTTCAGATATATGGCTGCGTGGATCTCTCCAGCATCTATTATGTTGTGTGAGTGACCTCTGTTGTTTTTTTCTTTTTGAGGAAGATTAGCCCTGAGCTAACTACTGCCAATCCTCCTCTTTGCTGAGGAAGAGTGGCCCTGAGCTAACATCCATGCCCGTCTTCCTCTACTTTATACGTGGGATGCCTACCACAGCATGGCATGCCAAGCGGTGCCATGTCCACACCCGGGATCTGAACTGGCGAACCCTGGGCAGCCGAGAAGCAGAACGTGCAAACTTAACCGCTGCGCCACTGGGCCGGCCCCTCTGTTGGTTTTTGAGTATCCTTTTCATTGTACCTTAAGAGGGAGAGTCTAAGGAAGAGCTCACTTCACCATGATGTTGGTGTCACAAGGGCATACTATTCTTAAGGATTAGAAGATGCATTATTGTTAAAATGTGAATTCTCTCTAAAATTATCTAGCAATTCAATGAAAATCCCCCATCAAAATCCAAGATATGTTTTTTGGAAATTGACATACTGACTCTCAAATTTATATGGAAATGCAGATGTCCAAAATTAGCAAAGATCTTGAAGAAGAGGGAGAAAGAGGTCTTATGTGGACATTTATTAATACTAGATTAATTAAAATAGTATTAATGCAAAGATGGACAAATAGATCAAAGGACAGAAGAGAGTGTGGAAGCATCATATAAATATAAATTTATAACAAATGCACCATTTCAATGTAATGTAAAACAAGATTCTTTTCCAAAAACAGTGCTAAGTCAATTTGATATCCCTATTTAAAAAAAACAAATGAATCTTGGCCCCCAACTCACACCATACACAAAAATCAATTGCAGAATCACTAAGGAACTTAATGGACAGATTATAACTAAACTTCTTAGAAGATATAGAAGAGTTTTTATTTGTTTGTTTTTTACCTTGGTTAGGAAGTTTTCTTAGATAGAATGCAAAGAACACTAGCCATAAAAAGAAAGTTTGGCTGATTGACTGCATTAAAATTCAAAACCTTAGTTCATCATTTGCTAATTCAGATGACAAAAAGGCTGATAAAAGAGTGGAAAAGATATTTGCTATATATGTATCTCCAATAAAAAACTCCTATGATCTGTCTATCTATATATCTATAACTTGTGTATTTCAATTAGAAAAAATAGACAACATAATATAAATGAGCCTTAATTTGAACAAGTATTTTATGAAAAAATATATCTAAATGGTCAATAAAAATATGAAAAGATGTTCAACATCACTTGGTAGCTAGGCAATGCAAGTAGATCCACACTGAGATACTAGTACACATCCACGAGAATGACTACAATAAACCAAACCCAAAAAACTCCAGAATACATCAAGTGTTTGAAGGGTGTAAAGTACTTGGAATTCTCCTACACTTTGGGAAACTGTTTGGCAATGCCTTCTAAAAATTCAAAATCTGCTTATCTTGTAGCCCGATAATTTCCTTCCTAGATATATACCCAACAGAAATGTTACATATGTGCACCAAAACATATAGAAGAATGTTTATAACAGCACTAAATTTGGAAGAAAATCCAAATGTTCATTAAATTGAATGGATAAATGAATTGTGATATAGTAATTCAATAGAATACTGTAACAGCAACGAGAATGAATGAATTACCTGCAACAACATGGATGAATCCAACAGATGAAAGATTGAGCGAAAGAAGGCAGACACAGATGAGTCTACAGATATAGCACATTTATAAAAAGTAAAAAATAGGCAAACTAATCTTTGGTAACAGATTGCAGAGTTCTTTTGCTGTGGAGTGGGAATGGGGTAAGTAATGACTAGAAGAGGGTATGAGGGAGGCTTCTGGTTTGCTGGTAAAAATTTATATCTGACTTGTGTGGTAGTTATGTTTCTTTTGTAAAATTCATTAAAATGTATGTTTTAGATTTGTATACTTTATGGTGTGTACAATACTGCAATAACAGAGCAAAACAAAACAAATCTGTTGTTTTTTAACTAAAATGCAGGCATTTATTTAGGACTCCCTCCAATATGACTGATTTGCTACATTACTCTCTGTCTCAGAAATACTTTCACTAAAGATATATATATATAATGAATAATGTAATTAATACCTAATTTTCTTATGACAGGGCAGCCGGTACAGGAGAGAGCATTGGAATTCCAGGTTCTGTCAAAGACCCCAAAGACTGAGGGACTTGCCTCAGTTTGAAGGGTGTTTGTCAGGCAGTTTGTTGACTCTCTTGAGTATCTAATTCTGCTGTTGTTTCATGTTCAGCTGAACAACTCTGAGTCAATAGCTAATAAGAAGTGTATTTGTAAACATGCTAGAGGTGGGGCAGTGTGCAAGTAAAACTACGAAGTGGGTTTTTGAGAAGTGAAGTTGACCATGGCCGGAGGTGCCTTCAAGGCACAAGCTTGCATGTGGGGAAACAGAGGGTAAAGATCAACCCACAAGCAGGATGGGCAGAAGCCCTCGGACAGATAAACATCCCTGCAGACAGGGAGACAGACTATAGTGGTGTGGCTGGTACCCAGAAGAAACAATTTTCAAAGGCATGTGATGACTTCAGGAAGCTGAAGTGAGTGGATAATCCATTCATTCATCCAGCAAATATTTATTGAGTGTCTGCTCTTGAACAAGGACTATTTTAGGCACTGTTAATGATTGAACAAATGCCATATAGGCACCACATCCTCACAGGGGCTACACCATAATGAACATAGAGGGTACTAATTCCCTTAGCACTCCCATTTCCAGGAATGCATTTCCTGTACTAATGAGGGTATGCCTATTTTTACCTTAAAAAAAAAAAGGGTAATCTTTATAGGTAAAGATCATCTATTGCTGACTTGTACAGAAGACATGGTAAGGGAGTCAAGGAGGCTTCATTGATTCATCCACATTCTTCTACAGGCAGCATTATGCATTTGTAAGAAATTTGGACAATAAATGGTGGCCATGAGTTATAGTAAAATGTATCAGCTTATCCATGACCTGTACCAATGCCAACTGAATGCAGGCTTTGACTATACAGCACAGAAAGAATCGCCCAACAATTCTGTGTTAAATGACCATTTTTGGAATCTAGTCTATTTGAGGTTTTAGTATTTTAAGTGGTAGACTTCATTTGCACTTATCCTGAAACTATAACTGTCATTCTGACATGCTGCCTTTAGCAAAGCATGTATTCCTATGTATGGAAAATACATTTGAGAATAACAGAATGACTCTTTTAAACAGCCACATGCACACTCACACGGACACATTGTACTTAATTGTTACCACATAAGCATATTGCAGCAATCCTGTGCACACTTCGTATTCTGAAATATTTTCATCATGTCCAATGAGCCAGAGACTTTAGAAGTAAAATATAGGCTATGGTTGGGTTTTTTTCATTACAATATAAAATAAATGTGTGTGCAAGAGATGTGTTGAAGCAACTCCCAACCAAAAGAATCAGAAACTAACAATAGAAGTGGTGACTGCAGGCTGCGCTTACAGCCAGGCAGAGCTGAGGGTCAGCTGGACTCAGCTGCTCATTAGCTGTGTGGTCTTGACCAATTTAACGAACTTTGCTCAGTTAGGCTCAGAAAGAAGCCTCAGATTCCTTCTGTGTAAAATGGGGATTATAATAGTACTCACCTCAAAGGATTATTGTGAAACTAAAATGAGATAAACTATACGGAATTCCCGTCTCACAATCTGCATTAAAAAAGGACTATTAATTTTTAGGAGAAACTTTTATGCCAACCACATTTGTTTGAATATTGTTTGCTGATTTTAAGTGTCTGTCCTTATTTAAGGTCCAGTTATGATAAAGTGCTTCTAAAACACTGCAGGACATTTTCCGCATTTCCCCCAGAGGATGGAAATTCTTGCTGTTACATCGTCACTCCTAGCCTGTCTCATCTTGGGTGTCTCTGCAAGGTTTAAATGAAAAGAAGATATTTTGTGCCATAATATAATTTATTTAATCACCGTGTAGACTGATAAAATAGATAGAAGGGAGTAGAGGCATGGTGAACTACAGTTAATCAAAATCTCCTCCCCATTGATGTCTTTGCTAGGCAAACCTGGAACTTCCTAGGAGCCAATTTTACATAGTTTAAAAATTTTAACGATTTATTTCTGATTCAGGGCCTGCGGTTGAGCATATATGCAAAATTTAATCAGATCTTTTTTTCTGGGGCTGAGTTGTGTAACCCCAATAGTCCACTCCATCCCATGCTCTTCATCCATTTTACATGCAACATTTGAATTATTGTACTTAAGATGAGTATTTGGACCCTAAATGAAAGAGGGAGTAGAAGTCTTTTTTTTATTTTTAAATTGCAACTCTCTTTGAATATACATTTTATTGTATTTTTTGTTTTTTGGTTTTTTTTTTTTGCTGGGAAAGATTTGCCCTGAGCTAACATCTGTTGCCAGTATTCCTCTCTTCTTTTTTCCCCTCCCCAAAGCCCCAGCACATAGTTGTATATTCTAGTTGTAGGTCCTTCTAGTTCTTCTATCTGAACTGCCACCACAGCATGGCTACTGACGGACAAGTGGTGTGGTTCTGTGCTGGGGAACCGAACCTGAACCGCCAATGTGGAACACACTGAAATTTAACCACCAGGCCATCAGGGCTGGCTCAGGAGTCTATTTTCAGAATGGGTTCTCCTGAATTTATGTAAATACTTTTGTCTGTATACTTTTTATTCATTCTTTCTAATCGAATTCCTCTCTTTTCCTGCTGCAAGAAGTCGAAGCTTTCTCTTCCCAGGTGAAGATTGTTCATCATTAGAGAGTCCTTAGAGCTTCTTGATCACTGGTTCAATCTGGAAACGTTACAGAATCTCTCAGGCAGTCAACAAAAAAAGGAGGGGGACAACTCAATAACTTTTTCTGGCTTCTCTGAGCGCATCTTATGCCAGCAAAAGTGCTATTATTAGGAACTGTCTTAATCAATTCAGGCTGTTATAACAACAATGAAAAAAAACTCCAAAACAGACTGTGTGGCTTAAATCACAAACTTTTTTCTCACAGTTTTGGAGGCTGGGAAGTCCAAGATCAAGGTGAGGCAGATCTGATGTCTGGTCAGGACCACTTTCTGGCTTGTAGACAGCTGCCTTCTGGCTGTATCCCCACATGAGAGAGGAAGAAGGTGGGGGAGGGGGAGGGGAAGAAGGAGGGGGAGAGGTGAGGTAAAGGGTGTCTCTTCTTATAAGGACACTAATAGCATCAGGACAGCTCTACCCTTATGACCTAACTACCTCCCCAAGTCCCCATCTCAAATAAATCACACTGGGGACCTAAGCTTCAACACAGGAATTTTGGTGGACGCAAACATGGAGTTCATAACAGGAACATTATCACCTTTCTTTCCTCAAGTTGCCACTTCTCTTTGGTAAAATAACCAAGATTTTAAGCCACTTCGAAACTAATACCACCCATAGCATGACAACAAGTGATAATATAATTATTAGCAACACCTGCTTGCTCTCTGCTGTTTAGCTTGTTGGAAAGTGGGAAAAGCAGGAGACACAGATAAGTAAATTATTTTTGAAGTAAAACTGACTTCCATCGCGCCAAGGTTGGTCAAATTTGGTATATCCTTCTCTTGTTCTTACTCACCCAGAGTTCTCGTTGCAGTCTGAAGATTACCATTTGAAATGCTCTTGAGTGACGGAAGGTCAACCCCGGGATCCAAACCTTTGATGTTTGTCAGGAAACTGCTGGCGTGCTGGAGTTCCAGCACACATGGTTGCTGCAGAACATGAACTGCAACTCCAGCTAACCTTCGCAGAAACTCAGGGAGAAATTAACTATAAAAAGAAATACCTTCGATAAAACAGGAAGAATTAGTATCTTTCTTAAAGGCTCATTGCGAAAATGTTTTGACCCCTCTTTCCTAAGAAATATGTAGCCATTAAATTCAGTTCTTATTTCAAACAGAGCATTTATATGTCAATTGCAAGAAATACATAGGGGATGCAGTTGACTTTAATATCTTATTGAACAATGTGACAAGAATTTTTAAATGTGCAAACTAACCACAGGATGACCTTTCAAAACTGAAATGCATAGGTGTGGATGACATTTTCTTGTTCAGTTACTTATTTTGAAATCAAAATTAAAGCACACAGCACCAAATTAAATATCTCCTCCCCAGAGTGAATATCCCAATCACTTACAACTAAGCAACTTACACATGCAGTAATCAACAAACATTACCATGTAAATACTTTGTTTTAACAGGCCATAAACATTAATAAGCACATGGCTGAAATTGCTCTTGCTGAAAGTATTCATCTGCAACCCGAAATCTCAAATAGGGGCTGGAGAGAAAGAAAACTGTTAAATTCGATTCTGAAAACATTCATGTGAGTTTGCATAAATCCTCTTTATTTTCTAGTGGATTTTTTTCAGGATTTTTTTTTTCCTCCCCCTGCTAGGAGACTTATGAAACTGAAATGTCAAGTGAGGGTTGCTTTATATCATGTTCTGTCAATCAAAGGAAGGAAGGCTTTATGCATCTGTTGCTGGTATATTGGCACTTTTTGAAGAGTGTTTCGGTGGGAGCGAGAATAAATAAAGATCCTTCAGGCACTTTCTCATTTATGGATGAGGAATCAAAGTAGTCTGAAACTTCATTTTCAGCCTGATACCCTGAAGATTGTTGGCTGATAATTCTGGATGGAACAGCTTATCTTGGAGGATTAGGGAGTACATGGCCTTCCTATTACTTCTGGCTTCAGCCTATTCAGCTGGGTAGACTTTGTCACACGGTATCTGGGCTTTTACATATGTCACTAATCTTATCTATATCTTTTCAGCTCCTTCTGTTGGAGCTGCGGTTTCCGTGCCTAACCCTCCCATTTCTTCATTACACCATCTGTATAGGCCTTAGCCTCCACTAACAGCCTTTCTACACCATGTCATTCAGTAATGGCAGGTTTTGCAGACGTGCTGCTTTCACGAGCAGTTCAGGCTAGAATTTTATCCCAAATCTTGAGACTCTCACATTGGTTATATTAAAAAGCTCTCTGTCGGCCCCAAACAAACTCATTTTTCCCCTTTACCAAATCCGCTTAACTAAATGAAATAATCTCCACAATACATTTTCTTTGCATTAAAGATAACGTGGACATCTCCCTGGTGTGCTGTGTGCCTGTGTCAGGCTGTCACTTCTGTCCCATGGGTAGGAGACAGTCATTCATCCATGAAACAAATACTTGAGCCCCTGGTGTGTGCAGGACATCAGGAGGCCACAGACATGATTTCAAAATTGACTCTATCCTCAAGATGTCTATAATCTAGTGGGAGAAACGTGAACTCACAGAAATAACTACGATGCCGGGTAAACATCGTGCATACCCCAAAAAGGTACACAAAGTGCTTGGATAGTTCATAAGGGGCAGATAAAGAGAGGAAGAACTTAAGAAGACAGGCTGAAGGAGGCGGCATTTAAGAACAACAAAGGTCTGAACTGTTGAGACAAGGGTCAGGAATTCTTCCAGTGTTTCCCAGCTACTTTCAGAAGGAGGGATATAAGTCAAAAGTGGGAACGGAATTAGTGACTGAGGCCAGAAGAGATCTGTACCAAAGACTGCTCCTTGCCTATCAAATATTCACTCTACACTTTGCTCTCAAATTAACCTCACATTTAGTTGGGCACACTTTCCCCCTGAATGCAGATCTCATTGGCCAGTCTCCCTCACAGCTGTGTGTGGCCATATGCCTGAGTTCTGGTCAATGAAATGCAAGTGGAGATAATTGTCTTTAAAGACAGAGGGTAAGTCCATCTTCTTCTCTTCTCTACTTCTGGTTCTTGGAATGTGGATATGAGGGCTGGATCTCCAGCAGCCATTTGGAATATGAGGACAAAGGCCACACCCTAGGAATGGCAGAGTGACAAACAGGAAGAAGCCTGGGTCTCTGACCATGGAGACTCCACACTAGCCCTGCCCTCCTGATTTCCTGCTTGCTTTTTATTTTTATTTTTTGGTAAGGAAGATTGTCCCTGAGCTAACATCTGTGCCAGTCTTCCTCTATTTTGTATATTGGACGGTACCACCACAGCATGGCTCGACGAGTGACACAAAGGTCTGAGCCAGGAACCCGAACCCGTGAACCCTGGGCCACTGAAGCAGAGCGTGCAAACTTAACCACTAAGCTACTGGGCTGGCCTCCTCTCTGCCTGCTTTTATGCAAAAGAGAAATAAACTTCTGCCTATTTTAGGGATGATATTTTTTGTCTTGGCTAATCCTAACAGCCAAGCTAATCCTAGTCAATGGAGTCTATACCCACTGCTTAAATCTTGGTTTTATGAGCACCTAACATGTAATGAAATGGAACCTGATAAAGTTTCCAGTTTCTAAGCATAGCATTAAAAAGACGTGATGCATCAGCCACAAAGTCTTTATTGAGTTCCTGCAATGTTCAGGGCACTTTTCTAGGCAAAAAGAACAAAAACCATGGGGCCTGATCTTGGCCTCTTGAAACTTAGATTGTACTTAGGAGACCAAAGCACACTTGCTAAAAGATAATTACTCAAATACAGTTATTAAACATAAGTGCCACAGCAGGAATACAACCCAGCCCATCATGGGAGGTGAGAGGAGACAGCAAAGAAAGCAGGGGCAGGCAGGGTGGCGAGGGAAAATAGAGACTAGCCAGGAAAAATTCAGATTAGAAAAATGAATAATTGTTAGTGAATATATTCCAAATATCATGAGATATACTTATGTTTAAAAAATTATTTCTTTATTTGAAATTCAAATCCCGAATTCAAACTAAAATTCTAAATTTCAATTGTCCAGAATATTGCATGGGATATACTTCTACTAAAAGGCTATTTAACCAGGCAAGCTGTATTTTTATTTGCCTAATCTGGCAACCCTTAGCTACAAGCTTCTGTGATATCTTCACAGCGGAGGTGGGAGCTGAGCTGAAGGATGAGTGGAATCGATGGGGAGGCAAGGATGGGCCTGTGCTTTTCAAAGCGTGGTGCCCGGCCATGGGCCAGAGGCTGGGCCAGTGCATCACAAGAACATGACCGCATTTTCTTTCCGTGTCAATTTTACTCAAAGAAAAAAAACATACAAAGTAATATTATTCCCAACATTGAGTGGAATGCAAAATGTGCATGAATTTTAACACAAAGCCAGGCTTCTCAACCTCAGCAGTACTGACATTTTGAGCTGGGTAATTCTTTGTCTTGGGGTCTGTCCTTTACATGGTAGTGTGTTTAGCAGCATCCCTGGCCTCTACCACTAAATGCACGTTCTTCCCAGTTATAACCACCAAAAGTGTTTCCAGACATTGCCAAATGTCCTCTGGGGAAGGGGGGCAAGGTCACAATTGTTTGAAAACCACTGATACATGGCATGACACTTCCAAAACATTTGTGTGGTTGTGATGGGCGATTTGGGGCTTTGTCCCCAGAGTGTCTGTCAATCACATGCAATCGTTCTCCTCATCACTGAGGTTCTTTTGCGTGCAATTTTGAGATACATCTGAATGTGATACACCGAACACATTTCTGACGGTGAGAGAGATAAGCAGCTGAGTGCCAATTGAAGCCAACATGTTCCTTTTCTGTCTAATTTATTAATTTGTTTTTTCTAGTTTTCCAGATTGTAAACTCCTTGAGGCAAGCACGGTTCATCTCCCAAAATACCTACCATGTGACAGGTACTCCAGTGATACGGACTGAATTGTGGAATAAAAGTTTTTAGCTTCTGTTTTGAGAATCCCAGGAATCAATGACTGGGGTGGAGAGAAGGGAGAATGGGCTTTCAGTGACCTCTGGTAAATTGCTAGGTGAGGGCACCACAGTCAATATCACAACATGTAGGATTACCTTCAATAGCAGATCTTTAACTGGAACGCACCCTTGCAGATAGATTCCCCAGACACTTTAACACTTGCTGTTTGGAGTCGTTGACCATTGTCTGCACTTCCTATTTCCACAGGAAAATTTCTAGCCTTGCCCCACCGAGTCAGGAGCGATATTCCCTCCAAGCTGTGTGCCGCTGTGGTTGCCCCAGCCCTCAATTACCACTGCCTAAGGCCTCTATTTGTAATCTGCCGCCCACTTTGCTCTCCTGGCAACACACACATACACTAAAATGAAAATAAACCTCTAGGCCAGTACAGCATACAGATAAGAAAACAGGCAAGCTTTCAGCGCCGGGGCTGCAGAACCAATTCCTCCGTGGTGACAGGGGAATCCAAGAGAAGGATGATGTTTCTAAGAAGTGTGAAGATCCAAGCAGAAGCAGCCTGACTGGTGAAAAAGATAAGAAAAGTGTGTGTGTCTACATGTGCATGTGTGCTTGTGTGTGAGTGTGTGTAGGTCTGTTCTCACGCACAGTGAATGGTGCAGTCACTAGATACTTTTTCCTTAGACGGAGCTTATTTAAGAGCTGTTCTCACAAAGATCATGGGCATAGAGAATGGATTTTTCAGGCATAAGATGTCATGCCTGAAAATAGTTCCTCCTGCTCAAAGGGCTTTCTAATTCTTTCCTCTTCTGCTTCTTTCTCCAATCCATTCTTTCTGTGTCGATTCCTGCTACCCCTGCTTGCTTTCAGTGCATATTTTGGCTATCATGTATCTCTTACTTAGTGCAGGCTGAAAGGATGTTCTTGCTGGTCTGGGCCACTGCCATCTCATGCCCCTTAGTTCTTGCTGTCTTAAGTTTTTCCGTGGCTGTGACACTGAGGGCAAGTCCTCCTTAGATGTGGAGAGGATCAAGCAATACCTCTAAGAACCACTGAGACAAGGGGAGACAGACACCTGTCTCTGTTTATGTCCCAAACCCAAGGTAGACACTGCTCATGATTTTTCTAAACACAGTGCTACCAAGCAGTACTATTCAGTTGGAGATGGCACTCCAGAGAAAACTCCTTTGTCATCCCTGTCTGAGGTTATGGGAAATGGGAAGGAGTAAGAGGGGTGGAAGAAGAAGAATGTGAGGGGTGGGTGGAACAAGGGGCCTTAGCCCTGAGGCTAAGAGGGTGAAGCACGTAGACAACTCTAGCTATGAAGGAAGCAGATCTTGGAAATTTGTCTGTAGATGAGCACGTGTGACTCTTGGTATGAGTTGTGCTGTGTGAGTACATGTGTCCTTACGTGTGATGGGGAAAAACTATAAAATGTTAGGGAAAGTAGTAAACATTGACATGGTTCTAGAGAATGGTGAACTAATAAAGGAAAGATAAATTGTGAAACCTAGGTTTTGCTACATAAGATTAATAGTAATTACAGCCTTGTATATGAACTGCTTACTATTTTTGTCTTTTTACCGTGGAGCATGACAAATGATAAGCATATTGTTAATGGTATAATAGATTAACTTTGTTGTACATTTTGTTTGATGACAGTATTGAACTCATACAATACATGATCTCAAACATTGGAAACAAATGGTATTTACGGTTCTCTTTAATTTTCTGGAGACAAACCTTTGCTTACCTTACTCACTGGGGTGTTGCCATCTGCTCAGAGAACACGGCCACCAATTTACAAGTTAGAAGAGACTATAAGACATTATAACAAATCGCTCATAAAACGAGAGAACAGAAGATGAAAAACCTAATTTTCTGCAGTTGGAATCTAGCCTCCATTGTTACTGGTGAAGTACTCATACTATGAGTGTGTCTTCTCATTTTTACTGAAATTTCTTTTAAATTTATTCAGATTTTCCTTGGCTCTTTCTCAGTGGGACACTGATAACTTTTTGGCTGACTCACTGTGGTGCCAGGAGACTGGAAGTAGTCTTCTCCATTCCACTGAGGATACAACAGGACCTGGCGCCATGGGAGGGCGACTTCAGTCTTTCCCACAGGGGGAACAAAGAGTTAAGGTCAACGAGCTTCAATTCATGAACATTCCTCTTTCTTATTTCCATTTTTTCTTCTTCCTCTCCAATTCAGACTCTCATTTTTTTTCCTGGAGGATTTCGTTGACTCTGCCTGCAAGCTCTAACATTTCAATTTGACAAGCATTCTCAAAGCCTACTGAATTGCAGGCATGTGCCAGACACTGAGAGCAACCTAATGAATAAGGTGTGGTCCCGGTCCTCAGCAATCTTACAGTCAACTTGAAAAATGGAAGTATTTATTAATGCTTTCCATAGTACATGGCAAGTGGTAAGATAGAAGATTCTGTGGGAATACAGAAATTTCATCCTACCTCAGCTTGGCTTCTAGCTCAATTTCCCCTAAGACACTGCTTCTTTCATTGAGGCAGATGTTGTCAGTTGTCAGTGGCATATCCAACAGTCATCACCCCACTTCCTCCTTGCTAACGGAGTACTAATTTTGTTTGGGTCAATGTGATAAATTATTGCCGTGGACTGAGGTTTGTATCTTACCCAAATTCATATGTTGAAGTTTAAATCCCCAGTGTGATGGTATTTGGAAGTGGAGCCTTTGAGAAGTAATTAGGTCATGAGGGTGAAACCTTCATGAATGGGATTAATACCCTTATAAGAAGAGACACAACATTATGATTGCTCTCTGCTCTTGGCTATGTGAAGACACAGCAAGAAGACGGCCATCTGCAAACCAGAAAGAGGGTCCTCACCAGACACCGGATCTGCTGGCAACTTGATCTTGGACTTCTTAGCCTCTTCAACTGGGAGAAATAAATTTCTGTTGTTTAAGCCATCTAGTCTCTGATATTCTGTCATAGCAGCCCGAATGTACCAAGGCAAATGATGATTGATGTAAGCCAGTCATGTCAACTGAGTTTTCCTTTGCAATGCAAAGATGTGGCCATGTGGTCTAATTTTAGCCAAGGGGTAGTCTGCTGAAGGACTTCTGGGAAGGCATTTGCTTTCTGACAAGAGAGACTGATATGGGGAGAAGTTATTGGTGAACAATCCTACCCCCTTTCATGCTGGTGATGTTATTCTGAGGACACGATGCTTGAAGCCACAGCAGCAGTGTTAGGACTGAGAGGTGTGAAGCATAAATGTGGAAAGTCAACATGCTGAGGATGGAGGAGCAAAAGGAGGGGAAGGGTTTGAGTCACTGATGACATTGTTAAACTCCTGAACAGACCCTGGAATGTGCATTCAGATTTCTTATTAACTATACCGTAGAATTTCTTGTTGTCCAGCCTGATGTTAGTCACTTTTTTGGTTTCCTGCAGCCCAAAACACTCCAAACTTATATAGTTGTGTAATCCTCTTGCTAATGAACTTTAGTGACATGTGTTTGCCTATCAAACATTATCCAAGTGAGTCAGCCACTGCCTCTTTTTCCATGCTCTATAACAAGGATTTGCAAATTATGCCCCAGCGACCCACTGCCTTTTTCGGGGTGGTCTACAGGTTAAAAAATGGTTTTTACATTTTTAAATGATTGAAATAAAAATTAAAGCAAGAATAATATTTTGTGATACGTGAAGATTATATGAAATTCAAATGTCAGTGTCCATAAGTAAACTTTTATGGGAATTCAGTCATCTTCATCTATTTACCTATCATCCATGGCTGCTTTTATGCAAAAGTGAGTATTTGAGACAGAACAGATGGGCCAAACAAAGCCTAAAATATTTATTTCTGGCCCTTTACAGAGAAAACTTGCAGACCCTGGTACTACCTCATGAGTGCGCACTCAGATAATGTGCATGTCCCAGGATATTTAAAACCTTGACTGTCTTTTAAGGATATTAATCTCTCTTCCTGTCACGCCCTTGATCATGTTTTTCCTCCATTGGAATTGTGCTCCCTTTCTTCTCTCTGAAACCTTCACATTCCTTTATTGCTATCTCGAGCTTATAAAACACTTTCACAAATATTAGTATGATTCTTACAAAGAATTCTTCAAGATGATAAAGCAGAGATTATTATTATTATTAGTTTATAGACAGGAAACTGATACCAGGGAGAGTTCAGTATCAAGGGCTTTGGAGCTAGATTGATCTAAGTTGAATGTTCAAAACTCCACTCAGTAGCTGTGTGACTTTGGGTAAGTTACTTAATTTTTCTAAACCTCAGATTTTCATCTGTCAAATGTGGACAAAATACTTAATGTGCTCCACATTAAACCATTGTGTGTCTCACACAAGTTCCCAGAACTAGGAAGTACTCAGGCTAGAGTTGGAATCCAACTTGATAATCTCAAGCTATGGATAAATTCACAGTTGGCTCTGAGAAACAACATTATGAAGATAAATATCTATTCAAAGATTAATAGGAAAATATCTTGAAATTTCCATTTCTTAGACTGGAACTGATAAAGTAGTTAGGAAGCTGTTTGCTTGCCTGGAAAAAGAGCATCTTAAGAAAAGGAGAGAAAGGGAGAGAGGGGAGAGAATATAGCATTCTCTTTCAACCAGAGTATGTGCGCCTTACATAATCAATCAGTGGTCCTTAGTGAGTTTCAAAATGGTGTGCATGCAAGACCCTCCAAGGCTTCCAACATTCCTTCTTATATGGTTATTCTAGTCAAAAATGCAGCAAAATAAAAGAGCTAACTCTTTCACTGAACTTCTTGGCCCTGAAACCTATTTTTTCTTGCCCAAACTACCTCTCTGTCAGCCGCTGGCTGTCTCCTAACTCCCACAGCATATTTGGAAATTGCATATTTCAATCACCTATACACGCTAACCGAAACTGAGTAATGAGTGTCTGGAAGGTTTGCACAAGGTTATTAAAAGTTTCTTAATCTGCCACCAACTTCTCTTTTAATATTGTTTGTAGATTTCCTAAAGCACAGAAATAAATTCCCTTGACCCACTTACTCATTAACTTAGAGAGTATGGCAGAAAATCAAAGGTACATGGCTGTTAGGGTATTTGGTCCCTTTTAATAACCTCATGACTATTGCATTGAAAAGATAAGGTTATCACGGCTGTTGATCAAAAAGACAAGAAAAGGCAACTACAGCAACAGATACATCATTATGCAAAGAATGGTTTTAAAACCATTACCGCTCAATTCATTCTCCTAATACTATCTTTTAATTAGGGGGCATTTTAATTAAAAAAAAAGAGGGAGAAAATGTCAGCTTTAGAATGTCTTTCTACTAAGGACTTTGCATTGACAATTTAATGGGGGGGTGACAAGAGACTCATCTTAAAGTGATATGTATATAGCAAGCACAGAGTTTTTACTTAGATTATTTCTTTCATATGAAGAAAATAGGAATTTTAAGGCAAAAGAATAGGATTTGTTTCTAAATTCTGCCATTCATAAGCTGTGAGTACTTGGACAGATCATTTAATTTCTTTGAGATCCAATTTCCTCATTTGTAAATTGAAAATAACACCAATAATAAAAATAGCATCCATCCCTCCTTCAATGCTTACCGTGTACTTTGAATACTTGAATCCTTCCAATAAGACTTTGAGCCACTCTCCCCATTTTACAGATGAGGAAAGTGAAGCTCAGAGAGTTTAGCTATTGAGGCTAAGTTTATATGGCCAGTGAGTACTGGAGTCAAGACAAAACCTCCGGAGCCTGTAAAACAGGGCTGCAGGGAGGGTCTGCTGAAAAACAAGTGTGCTTTTCCAAACTGAAATTGCCAGCCCATTGACCCTTTTTCAGAAGCACCCTCCAGAGGGTTTTGCCTAGAATGTTCAAAGAGAAGGTGGTTAAAAAGTACGTCCTAAACACGTTCATATTTTGGGGAGTGAGAGAAGGGAGGTCTCTGTGTTCTTTTAAATGTGTAAGTAATAAAGAATAAATAGAACATGTCCTTTTGGTTTGTTTAGTTTTCAAATCAATCCAGCGCAACTTGCAGTAAAAACTATTTTCATTTTTAAGTGATCAAAGCAGTGCGGGATCCAATCAGGTCAACAGCTGCAACAAGCCAGAACAATGCAAACATGCCCAAGCTCCCTGTTTACTAAAGATGTCCGCAGAAGATAATAATGTGCGTGTCCCAGGATATTTAAGGAAAAATAAATACATACCGTGGAAACCAGTTGGAAGACGACTGAGGCAAACGAACATCTGAAATGAGCAACTGCCATTTACTGCCCTTGGTGTTTTTACTTATAATTGAGAGGAGCAGTTGAAATTTATTCTTTCTTTTTCCCTTCACTCCTCTGGAATTTCTTTTCCTTTTCCCCAAAGGGCAGTTTACTGCTGAGGAACCTAATTTTCTTTGAGTCATAGAGGCTTTTCGTGGCCCTCGGAGGAAACTCCTGCATATTAACAAAATGCTCTGGCTTCTCACGTGTCCATTTGGGTCAGCAGGGCAATAGGACTCAGCCAAAAGGTTCAGCAGGCCACCCAGAGCTCAGCTCTAAGCATTTTATTTTTTAGTCACACCAAATCCACTGGTTGCTGTGCTGGAACAGGGATAAAGGCTGCAGTGTGCATGCTTGCCAAGGGCAAACAATGCTGCCCTGTGAGGAATAAAAGTAAAAATTAACTTTTGGGGGACTGTATTATCTGGAATTTTTAATGCGACTCTTTCAAGCAGTTGCATTTTTGTATTTGCACACATCCCTTTCAAAAACATTTTAATTCATAAAAAACCTATAATCACGGAAGATTTAAATCTAAAAAGGACACAAGCAATTGCTTAGAACAAATCGATGCAAAAGGCCAATAATGCCTAGCACACAGTAGGCCCTCAATCAATGGTCAGCATTATCCTTATACTCTACAACAGCCTCTTCTATTTGCAGCGGTGGAAACTGAGACTGGGAGAGGTAAGCAATTGACCAAGGTTACAGGCTGATAACGACAAGAGCCACCGGGTTCTGTGTCTTTTATGTGGGCATCCCATCTCCTACCATACTTTTTACCTGTCAGTTTTTTACTTTCCACTTGTTCTCTGTAGCTGTTATAAAGGAATCACTTTACAAATGAATTTTCCAGGAAAGATGATAAGAGGGCCTATCGTTGATTCCCATCCTTGATCGCTGTGAAACCTTGCTACAAAAGGTACCCGCCAGTGGGTAGTTTTGAGAGGTAGGAGAGAACAGTGGTCAGAGCCACAGAGTCTGGAGTCTGATCTGATTCTCAATATTGCCACTTCCTCGCTTTGTAACTTCTGGTAATTTGTTGAATCTCTCTCTGTCTCTGTAAAGTAGAAAATAAAGACAACATTATAGGGTTAATGAGACCATTAAATGAGATAAAACAGAGAGCACTTAGCGTAGTACGTGAAAATCAAAGTTCTAATCAATGGTAGGTGCTATTAATATTAGTTTTGTTGTTATTTTAGTCATTATTGTAGAATAACCAACATTGTAGACTATTGGTTAAGATGGGTTTTTCCCAGGGTTTTGTCAGGTAAGAGCCAAGATTACTTTGTTATAGGGTGTTTCACCTCTAACCTGGTTCATGGCATCAGTTTACCCAGACTATCTAGTGACCAGCAGGAAATGTTTTCAAATGTGACCAAAAGCAGTTGAACAAATAAAATCAAGGGGAGAGTTAAGAGTATATAATTCGGGAAGACAATGGGCAATGTGTAAGTATGCAGAATTAGGAGGAATTATTTTATTTAGGGACAAATTGAAGTGGTGAGTCCAGAACTGATGTCCTTCTTACTCAGGACTTTATTGTAAAGTTTTTTTTTCCCTTTCACAGAGTGGTGTGGTGGAATTTATTTGCTCATATAAGTGAGGAATCGGAGATTTAGGCATGACTGGATCTCAGTGATCTAATGATACCATTAGGTCCTGGATTTTTTATCTTTATCTCTTGGCGGTTTTAATTCCGTATGTTGGTTTCTATTTCATGCATCCTGTTGATGGCATCTCAGGCTAACATACTCATAACCCCAAGTCCAGCAGAAATAAGAAATGTCTGTCCTGTTTGTCCTAGCAAAATCCTGATATTGCTTTGACTCTAATTGGCGTATATGACCACTGCTAAACTGCTCACTGAGGCCCAGGGGAGTCAAGGTTGTCCTGGGCTGGGTCTATGTTTCATGCCTGGCCCTGGAGCCACATATGGTGTTGGCCCACATGGACCAAGAGTGTAAGACAGGTGGCTCCCCAGGGGAAATGTAGGTTCTGTTCTGAAAAAGATATATTCTGGACAGACAAAAATAACACATGTTCACTCTAGCACCCAAGTTGGGGGTAGATATATTAGGGAGTATATCCCAAATGGGTACCATTTCAAAATATTTTGTTTCCATTTATAGTTATTCTTCCATCTTTAAATAAATGAGCTCTTCAATTTCCCTGCCTCTACCAGATCTTAATCTTCCCAACTGTCAGGCCTTTAGCATCTACTGCTATATCATCACCATTTCAACTGTTTGTTAGAAGAGCTGGTATGAGGAGGGATGAGCCTTTCCTAGTCAGTAAACCCAGCTGGCCATTAAGCTTCCATATTTCAGATGTCTTCATTATATATAATGTTAGAGCTTGAGGAACCCCCAAAATAGTAACCTTTCCCATCCAAGTTTAGAATGAACTGAGAGAGATTCAGGACTCAAGCAGATGGAGATTAATTTCTTTCTTTTTTTTTTTTTTTAACTAATAAAGCTTAGGGAGTGCAGATATATGGGCTTGCTATCACTCCCCTGAATTGAGTGTATACCCCCAAACGGCAAGTCTGCCCTGTGGGTGGCAGATCCTGCTCCACCAGACTTACGCCATGGAATAGTGCAAACAGGTGAAAATGTGTGTTTTCCATAAGCAGGAAAATCACAAAGAGAAAAAGAAAGGGCAAGGGATTGGTTTAAGAATCCTCAACTATTCCTAAGTTTAACATTACTCAAAGTTACCCTAGATGAGGGTTTCTCATACTTGACATGAGTGACATTGGGGCCAGATTATTCTTTGTTGTAAGGGCCTGTCCTGTGCGTTGTAAGATGTTTAGGAGCATCCCTGGCCTCTGCCCACCAGATGCCAGTAGCATCCCTCCTACCCTGAGTGGTGACAAATGTTTCCAGACATTGCCAAGGCAAAATCAGCCCTTATCGAGAACCACCACACCAGAGTAAAAGGGAGAGGCCAAAAGGGTGTTGTTCCACTACAGCCTCCACAGGGAAGGAAACATCAGGGGTGGGAACGCATACAGTGGAAAAATTACCCTCCCCAAAGAGTTGACCATTGGTACTGGTACGGAAGCAAAGACGTGTAAGAAAGCATTCCACAAATATTCATGGAGCACACTGACTATATGCCTGGTACTCTTATAGGTCTCAGAGTTGCAATGGTTTAAAAGAAAGAAGAAAGACAGAGGAAAGAAGAAAGAAAGAAAAGAAAAGGAAAGAAAGAAAGAAGAAATAATGAGTTCTTGGACAACAACTAGGAGTTTTAGTGGGGGGAAAAGTACACTATCTATTTGGCAGTAACTTAAGTAAATAAAATAAACAGAACCATCATAAACTCTATGGGGAAATCAGGAAATTAGATTCATGAAACCGTTCAGAAAAAAATGTGCCAGTCTTAGTCAAAATTACTAATTGAGTAAGATCTAAACCTCAAAGTTTGAAATAATGGTTAATTTGATATGAAGACATGTTCAACAAATGTATGACTCTCAACAGGAATGCCTGTATGAATATTTCCGAATTCACAAATTTGGGGATTCCAAAGGTCTCAGTGTATCCCTCATGAATGTCAAGCATCTACCCTAATTACATATAATTACCACTGTATTTTCATTAATTTATTATTTAGGTCTGCAACACAGCTATTATTTCTCCTTCACCTTTACTCATGATGCTTTTAAATCAGGTTTCAAAGCATTTCATGAGATCATTTCTGATTAAAACCCAATAAAACTAATATCAGGAAAAAGTCTAGGATAAAGGAGGTACCACATAATCCCAGTTGTCAACGATGTATTTTTTAAGTCAATGAATTACTCTGAGGTTTGCTACTCCTAGCAACTTCTGAAGAATCTGGAAACTCCAGCAAGAGGGAACTCTTTGTTCTTCCAGAAAAAACATTGCTGTTGTCTTTAGGTCTGCCACCTGAAGGAAAATGAATGCCTAGGGCTTCCATTACTTTTTCTCTTTAATCTACAAACTCCTAACACTCCACTCTCCAGACTTTCTCTTTGGGGTGGGTACTATATAGCTGGTAAAAAATAATAATTATACCTCATATTTTCAATGTAGTATTAACTTTTCAAAGTGCTCTTGCATGTATTTGAGCTTCCAGACCCAGGAAAGGGTATTATTAACTTTATTTTGTACAGGAAGAAACTGAAACACAGAGAGGTATAAGATTTGCTGAAGAGGTCATACAGCCAGCAAATGACTGGTAGCTCCCAAAGCCTGCTGCTTACATCATCCTTTCCGTAATCGTTTTCAAGTATCTCAACCACCTCCTGTCAGCCATTTTTAAGTTCTATGGCAAATCTGGATCACCCAGGGTTTAGCACATTAGCTAAGTTCTCTATGGTGAGGCCCATGGTGAGGAGGTCATGGGTGAAATAAGGGCTATATGAAGATAGCTGATCAGAAGGAAGCATTTTGTGGGTACGTGGGTATACATTCAAGCATTTAATCATTCCTTCACTCAGAACATATTTGCTGAGTGAACTCTATGTGTCAGCAACTTCCTAGGTATCTCAAAAATACAACACCACAATCTTCAGCCTCTTCATGAACAGCAGAAAATAATCTCAGCCTGCAATCTGAGTGTATGATAGTCAGAAGTAGGTAGCTCTTTTTCCAGCTCATAAAATCACTAAGTCTCACAGGGCATATACATCAGGAGATTAACAGTGTGTGCACCTGGTATAGTGTGGACATATATTGCTGATTGTATATTGGTTGGTTTCCTTGGCCATAACCAAATCCAAGAGCACCAGTGATGATCCTTAGAGTCATAATCAACTCTGTGGAATGATGTTATATTTGCCAAAAGGCTATTTAATACACCAATGAAGCAACTGAAAAGCAAATTTGGCAATATATATCAAAAACCTTAAAAATATACAAACCTTTTTACTTGTTTTAATTTCTGGGAATTTATCCTTAGGAAATAATTCTAAATATGAAAAAATCTGTTTGCCTGTGATGTTAAATTTTTTATTATTTTAGTGAAAAATATCTTACAACCTAGCTACCCAACAATAAGGAAATGGTTAAGCCATTGTTCTCCAAAGTGTGCTCTGGGGAACACCAATGTCGTACAATGCTCCATGATGAAAATGGTTCCATGTTTGACAGATGAGCACAGTAGGTTCCTCTCCTGGAGCTTCACAGTCCTTAACCGTATAGGGGAGATATTATGATGTAACATCTTTAAATTTTTCCAACTAGGTGTATTCCAATCTATTTACTCTTGCATCCCAGTTTTTGAAATAACATATATTAATATTCTATGGACTTAATGCCAAGTTAAATAAATTGTAATCCACTCAGAAATAATATGCACACATTAAATTTTATTTTTAAAGCATATAGTAGCATGATAATGATGAAAATATAGTTTTATGGAGAAAATATAGAATAGAAAATTTGCATATATATGAAATTTATAAATATATGATAAATAGATATATCTGCAAATGATTACAGTATAATGTAAAAACGCAAAGTAAAAAAAAAGACCAAGAAAAGCAAAAGGCATATACTAACATTCCTACAGTGCTCATGGGGTTATGTTTTGGATATCTTCTTGGTCTCATTTTCACTACTTTCTGAATTTTTAGTAACGTGGTTATATAACTTTTACGATAAGAAATTTCTTTTAGATTCAGGAATGAAAGAAAATATGCAGCTTCAATAAATACCTTGGGCAAGCCCCAAAATACAATTTTATGAAGTTAATGTCTTCCAATTTATGTGGATAGTAATCAAATTGGCAGACTAAAACTTAAATGCCAATATAGGTATGATACATAATTTTGCTTATCCGCGATGGAAGATCAGCCAGTTTCAACAGATGACATTTAGTATGATGGCTACATAAAGCATGGTTGACCAGCTCTAAGTTGAGCTGAATAGTGTTTTATTTACTCTCACCTAAGGGGCTTTGTCCTTAAGTCTTTATTTTATTCTCTCCTCTCTCCCCACCCCTCCCCCCTCCTTTAGCCAGCTCTCCTCCACTTCTTACAGAATCAACGAGCATTTGTTACCAGCCGCCTACACCATGGCATTCCCATTAGGATCCACTTGACTGTACTTATCCGGTTCCTCGGAAATGGGCAGCCTTTGTTTTAACTTTGCACATGGTTGGTACTTATAACAGAAAGAGACAGGAACCAAGATGTTTGCTTTTTCCAGCGACAGAAAATAAAACAAGAAGACAATCCAAAGGAAGCCATAGCGAGATCACCAGTAGATAAACATTTCATGAGAGAAATGATAACCACTATTATGAGAAGCAAATGCAGCTTTCTTTTTTTCTTGGCCATAGAACTTTAAAACAGTCTCTGAAAACATCCCGTTATCCTTCAGCTAGCAGACACACATCTTCCAATATTTGACAAATACCATCTTGAATCTTTCTTAGTGCAGGTGGTTCTAACTATGTCATGCTGTTACTCTCTTCTCAGTTAAAGTTGCATTTCTTTTTCAAATTCCTTCTGCACAGCAGAAGAAAACCTTAGCAGATGGATTAGGGTAAAGAAAATGGTACATAGTGAATCACATTTGAAACCCCACCATGCAGATCAATATATAAATATATATGTCCTCCTCCTCTCTGTGTTCAATGAATTTGAGTGTTTCAGAGACTCAAGAGGCCGGAATCCTGCTCTGTGCTGAGAAAGCTTCTTGCTGCGGCTGTGCCTCTCCCCTTCAGACTGACTTCTTTATCTCCCCTGCCACTGTGCCAGGAATGTGCTGGAATCTCCTAGACCAAGCCCTCTGAGCACCTGCAGATATCAAGACCAGGACTCTCATCTCCTGGAACTCCAGGGGAATTTTTCAGCAATGCATTTGCTATAGACTGAATATTTGTGTCCCCCCCAAATTCATATGTTGAAACCTAATTCCAAATGTGATGGCGATGGGAGGTGGGGCCTTTGAGCGGCTATTAGATCATGAGGATGGAGCACTCATGAATGGGATCAGTGCCCTTATCAAGAGACCTCAGAAACCTCTTGTTCCTTTTATACACGAGGACACAGGGAAAAGATGGACATCTGTGATCTTGGAAGCAGGTCATCACCAGAAGCTGATCTTGGACTTCCAGCCTCCAGAACTTAAATAAATCTCTGTTGTTCATAAGTCACTTTGGTACCTCGGCACAGCACATCAGTCATAACACATAAGTCACACAGGGTGTTTCGTTACAGCAGCCTGAACAGATGAAGACAGTATTATTTCCCCCTTTTCACAAAAGCTGTGACAGGGGGCGGGTTAAAGTGACTTGGCCAAAGTTGTAGAACATGCTAGCAGTCTCAAGCCAAACTCCAGAATAGAAATTGCTCATTTGACCAAGTTGAATTACATCAAAGCTCATTGTTCATTTTTTTTCTCCTAAAGGTTTATTGCATGTAATTGCTGCTTATTTTTTCTTCCAGTTCAACCCCGAGGTAAGTTAGCTCGACGTTTTTCTTCATAAAATAGTGTGGAATAGAACAGAAGATCAAATCTTCAGGCACCTCCCCACCTACGTTCCCGCATCTTGTTACCTGATTGGAATTTTGACCTATTGGGTTTAAACACTAGGTGAGATTGTCATTACCAAGCCTAGGTGAGGTCTAACCTTGCATTTTAGTGTTAGCAGGACTAACTTTTAGGTGGGAACAGCTGCTTAATGGGTCAATTTGTAGAAGCCCACAGCTTTTGAAGTCAGCCAGTGGACCAGTGTTTTCAAGCAACTACTTGCAAAATACTTTATTTGCCAAAGTAGTTGGCAAAATGGTTTATTCTTAACCCAACTGAGGAGGAAAATGTATAGGTGTACAGGGAAAACCAAGTGCTGTAATACAATTTTAATAAGAGAATAAAAGGAGAATCCCAACAATTGACAGCAATTTTGTGATTAGCTGTCTTCAGCTTTTTATTTTTAGGTTTTACTGTTAAATAAATTGTTACTTTCTTTCTTTGACATCACTTTTATATAGAAGTTTTGTAACTACTTAAAGAGTTTTGCTATCTTTTTCTTTTTCTGCGTTTGAGAACAAAGCTTCTTGGAAAGTCAGTGTGATATATCTAATTGCAATACACCAAACAATTTCCATTATGAGCTCTCTACAGGTCTCTCTGAGTCAGAAGTGAGGCAGAAACTTATCAATTTCTTTCCATCAGAAATTACGAAACAGGCAAGGATGTTGATGCTGGTACACATGAGGAAAGTATTCGCTGTGACTAATAGTTTTGAAGAAATAATCTTCCTGCCGTAGTAGATAAAGTTGTGAGAAAGCCATGACTTCCAGGGTCAGTGGTAAAGCTGAAGGTAATTCTGGCTGCATATGGTACCAATAATGAACAGAAAGACTGAAATGTGTCAGGAGGTCAGGTTTTGGGATCACCATTTAAAGCACTTTGAGGTGGGGGTGGGGATGAAATATCCTATTGGAGAAGCTCCACCAGTAGAGCATATGCGTGTTTCGTCCTCACTCCCAACACAATTTGAATATCAGACAAATCTTGTAAGATGTTTGAACACACCCACAGAGGGACTTGGTACTTCGTTTGTGAGTGTACTCACAAATAACGCTCAGAAAATCTGAAACGGAAGTGGGTGGGCCCCATATTATTTTCTCAGACTTGTGGTCTCTGTCTCTCAGCTACCACTCCACTAAATTCCTTCATCCTAGATCAGCAAGGTAGCATTTGGTTAAAAAATGACCCTGAGTTTCCTGTTGAGAGGTTGTTTTCTCCATGGAAAGCAAATCAGAATGGCACAGAGAGAGGACTGGCTCAAGTGGGCCGGTATCTGATTCTTTCAAAGCCCATTAAGCCTGGGCTGGTTCTTCATTGCATGTCTGTGTAACTGCCTCCTTTTCTCATTTCTAATTCTGTCGCCTTCATGTTGCTTACATGTTGGAATCAAAGGGGACCGTTTTGGCTGATGGCAGAAAATGAAATCGGTGGTAGTGACAGTGAGTCCTGACAAATGGTTGAAGTAGAGAAGTTGAGAGATTTGACAATTTGTGAATTCTAGTAATTGGGATTTTTTACTAACAGAAAAAAGATAGGTGTTTCTCGGAAGTCCTTTTCTGTGTTTTCTGGGTTAGGAGAGGATGTGGAAGATAGGCAACGAGGATGTGAAAGTGACAGGATTGCTGAAGCTGAGCTCCGTCATTCCTGGGGGTGGATTTGTTTAAATTGAACCTCCAAATTCTGGATAGTGATGTGTTGGTAAATGTATAACAACTGGCTCTCTGGAAAAAAAAATGCAGACTTAAACTTACTTAAGTTGTACCTTACTCAAGGAACACAACAAATTTACCAGCCAAACACTAGTTAATACCACTAGTGGGTTTATGAGTGTAGAGGTAGAGAGGCAGGCAGAAAGTCCACTCGAAGGGAAGTATAGAACACAAGACTTAAGAGAATGGATTTTCAAGTCAGAAAAGTGAAATCCTATGGCCAACTCATTTTCTGAGACTCAGTTTTCTGGTAGGTAAAATAAAATAGTACTTGCTTTATACACAAGGAGAAGGCAAAACAAGTCAAGTCCTGGTTTGCAGCTTTTGGGGTTTCTATGATGTACATACTTTCATCATGGCTGACTTCATGCTGCCAACATGACGTCACTGAACCTACATGGAACGGGGCCGAGACGTGCAGCAGCACGCCGTCATACGGTATTTCCACCATACAGGTGTACCAGACACAAATCAGCTCAAGAGCATAGATAATAGTACATGCAGTAAAATATTTAGGAAGTGATGAGTTTTGAGTATATATTACCTTTTAAAATATATATTTATTTAATTAAAATTTATTGACTTTTAGGGGGCTGGCCCTGTGGCCGAGTGGTTAAGTTCGCGCGCTCCGCTGCAGGCGGCCCAGTGTTTCGTCGGTTCAAATCCTGAGTGCAGACATGGCACTGCTCATCAAACCACGCTGAGGCAGCGTCTCACATGCCACAACTAGAAGGACCCACAACAAGGAATATACAACTATGTACTGGGGGGCTTTGCGGAGAAAAAGGAAAAAATAAAATCTTTAAAAATAAATAAATAAATAAAATTTATTGACTTTTAGTAATGACTGTGTTTAACAACCAGTTTATAAAATTCTTGAAAAATTGACAGTCAACCTCCATGAGCCTGGAGTGGGCTCCTGCACTCCGCTGGTTCTGGCTAAATGGGAATCTGCTCTTTTGTTGAGGAATAGGGTGCCAATGGGAGCATCACCGGACTTGACTTGTTAGACGCAGAAACTAGACTTGCTAGACCTGGTTCACATGTGTTAATACTTACACAATTAGCTTCTTTAGTTTAAAAACAACAATCCCAGCAATTCCCTCAGGCAGTACTTAAAATACGAGATCTGCCAAATCCTACCCAGATGCCAGCAGCTAATAATTTATGATAGGATTAGGAATGAGAGTGAAGAAAGGTTACTTGTTACTTATGACTGTGAAGACCACACACACCCTGAAAAGAAACGTTATGTACAAATGAAAGGATTCCCACTTAGCCCATCTTGGAGATAAGTAAAGTCAACCAGCATTTGCTGTGCTCTCTGTAGCTCCACCTAGGGGCTTCCTATTGCCTTTTTCTGATGGAAAGCCCATCAAAGAAATGTCTTAACAAAAACCCTAGCAACTGTGGAGTTCTCGAGAACCAGCAGTTGACAAAGGCATTACAGTACCGTGTCATGCAGGCTGTTAAAGAAATCCAGCCCTGGTGATAATGTGTATATTCATTCTGTATAAATGATTAAGTTCAAAAAACCATACAATGAATCATGGTAGCAAGGCCAGACTTGCTTTGATTGACTATACTGGTATAATGAAACCCAACAGAGCAATCACTGAAACATTGAACTCCAAATGTAAATCTTCTTGAACTCTGGAAAAAAGAGCATGTTAGGCAATGAGAGGTGGTGTAGAATACAGCCGTGTTTCATATAATGAAAGGAGAGGCAGCTGTAAAGAATAGGGAATGTTAAAAAGTTGTTATGCTGTGTTTGGCAAGAATGAGTCATTTTAAAAGTGTCAATCATGATAATCCAACATATTTTTAATCTAAAGGTCAATAGAAGCAGTTTCTAAGGTGGTACAATAGTTATGCCAAATATGAAAGCAAGCAGTTATAAGATGATTTCAAGTGTTAATACTGTACCATAATGTGGCTTGGAGAATTAATCTCCGCTCTAAATTGAAGAGCATGGATTGATCAAGGTAGGAGAATTTTTATTAAAAATGTACTGAAATAGCTGGTGACACTGTCGTTCCAACCAAAGTGCTCTGCAGAGTTCTTACAATTCAGAGGTGGCTCAGTGAAGGTGAGTCAGCGTCTTCTGTGGAGTAGTGGTGATCTTTCTCTTCTGGTTAGATCTTAATCCACTAGTGCCAGTGTCTACACGATGAAAACCCTTCCCTTACAACAGCCCACAAGTCGTTTTCTCAAAGGCAAGAGAAATGTATGCCTATGAGACATAAAGTCAGTGTTCTATGATGGAACGGCCAGCCCTTTGTGAACACACAGAACATTCGAGTCCCTGAATATTTTCAGTTTTGTCTTTGTGCAGCTTTCAAATGCACCTCAGATGTGCTTGGGTCATGTTTACATTTAAGCACTGGAAATATTCCACGAGAGCAAAGTAAAATTATGTTCTGTCTTTAAGGTTTAAGGGAACATGTGGTCTTCCTTATGGGGAAAGCAATTGCTACCTCGACGTATCGGGCTTTCATCTTGCGAGTTTCATACGTAGAGGTTAAACATGCAGGTTTTATAAGGCTATAGAAATGGTGTCAGAGAAAACAATCTATAAGAGGTCTGAGCTGTATAAAAACCACTGGACACGTTCAGTTTCATGACAAAGCTCTTTCCAAAGTTATTAGATTGCGTAATTCAATCTGTGTTAGCACAGGGCATCTTGGAACCAACCATTGCTATAGATAATCGTACTAATTCTACACACACACACCCGAGTCACACAAAAGCTCTCCCAGAACTGGTGGTAGACCAGCACTAAGATATTGTCCTCTGTGAATCCTCATAAATCTAACCGATAGTTTGTTTCTGTTACCACATGAGTTAAAACCACTTTCATATTTAAAAATATCTAGCACAGGTATATATACATATATGTCACTCTTTCTGGTAGCCTCTCAAGAGCAAATTTTATGCCATTCAATTAACAAACATTTATGGAGCATTAATTGTGTTTTCAGAATGCTTTTGGTGGTTTGGTCAAAGAAAACAAAAGAAATCAAAGATGAAGGAACGACTCTGTTACTCTCTGTCTTTTTCCTAGAATGTTGTCTATGGGAGAAAATGGTTACATTAAGATTATTATAAATGCATCAGGAGATGGGCATTTGGATGCTCTGGTACTTCTTATTACTCCTCTTTTCTCTTATTTCTTTGCTCCCTAGAGTCTTAAAACATGTCATTTAGCATCAAAGTGTGAGCCTCGAAACTATTATTCCAAGTAGCTGAATGTGTCTATGGTAGAATTTATCTGCCAGTACTTACATTGTGTGGTAGACGTGTGGACACACAGTTTATTCTGCTGTTTTTTAATTTTTTTCTCAACACAAAAGTAACACTTGCTAATGTTAGAAATATTGGAAAACTCAGAAACAAAGAAGAAAATTAAAATGATAAATAACCTCACCTTACAGAGAAAACCACTGTTAAAATTTTATTATATGTTTTTCTTGTGTTTTAAATATGCACACATATATCCACACATTAAAAAATAAACTTGGGGGGCTGGCCCTGTGGCCTAGTGGTTAAGTTTGGGGCACTCTGCTTCTGTGGCCCAGGTTTGGTTCCCAGGTGCTGACCTATGCCACCGTTGGCGGCCATGCTGTGGCAGCAACTCACATACAAAATAGAGGAAGATTGGCACAGATGTTCCCTCAGGGCAAATCTTCCTCAGCAAAAAAAACAAAATAAAAAATAAATTTGGGATCATATTGTGCCATGTATCCAAGTATGGAAACATAGGTGAAGAAAAGATATCACTTATGCTAACATCATTATTATTATTACTAGATTTGCTGACATTAGCAAAGACGTTATATTATTCCATATTATTTTATTTTTCTTATAGATTGGAGATGTCATTAATGGCATTATATGTATTTGCCTATCTTTCTGTACTTTTATGGACTCCCTGTATATGAATGCTACATATTTCTTGACAGTTTTTTTCCCACACCATAGCAAGTTACAATCCTGGCATGACTGTTAAAGGTCCTCAAATGAGCAATGGTAGAGTAAACGTAGAAATATTCATACCCGCCATGCCAGAAAAGGAACATTCCACAAATATCCTACCTTGTTTTTCTAAAAAGCCAATTCACAAACTCTCTGCAGATTTATCCATTTCAGGCTCACTGACCACAACATAGGAATATATTTGGCAAAAATCCAAGGACTGGAGACACTTAAAAGTAGCATATTTGCTTAAATTCCTTTTCCCGAACACCATTTATTGTAGAAAATTAGAAGAGAGGAGTAAGGAGGTAGGGAAAAAAGTGTTAACCTTGGCCTCAGCAATCTGCTACACAGTCAGATGCGGACATGGAGATGCTGTGAAGCCAGTCCCTCGACAGGGCTGCAATTGTATTGACTTTCACAAAACACATCTGCCCTGTCATGCCAATGAAGTTATTAAAATTGGAATTTAAATTTATTCCAGGCTCTTACAAAACGGCTGCAGGACAAGGCCAGCCTCCCTCACCTTCTGGGGAAAGTCTTCGCTTTCCCGGAGTGAAACGTCACAAGCTCCGTTGATCAGAGCGATTGCAGATTTAGCATACGTGTTTCAGAGCTGCATCCTTCCCGATGTTTCTCTTCTCTAGATAGTTCTGTTTCAAAAAAAAGGATACTACTCTCTGAGAGGCTGTGGTTGTAGTTATAACGTTTGCGTAGCATTTCCATTTGGCCTGGCTTGTAAGCATCACAAATTGGATATTGGGAAAAATCTTCGGCATGAAACGGATTCAAATGTTTGGTTCTATCCTAATTGCTTGAGGTGTAAATTTTATATGGCATTCCCATCCCTGCTGAAGAGAAAGATGAGTTTCTATACAATATGAGCTCATTCCCATCTGTTGTTCGGGAGCCAAAAATCTAAAACAATGAGAGTAGAAGTATCCCGTCTATAGGCTGATTATCTGCAATGTGAACAAGACGCAGACTTGACCCGCACCCACTGTAGTGCTGAAAGAGGAATTTTTAAAAGTGCTTTGAAGTCACACATATAAGAATTCTCTGTTTAATTTGCATAGTTTTGAAATCGATATATTTTTGAATTATCTCTCAATTTATATTCTTTGATGGGTAAGTCAGTTTCTCTCCTGCGACATCTCATGAACATATATGCCTCCAGAAAAAGAGAGGACAGATGTCACTCCACAATCTGGTCACCTGAGAAGGGGAGAGAGGGGACTGAGGCAAGGGACAGCCAGGGTCAGAACTGTGCCTCGCCTTCCGGTATTCAGAGCTTTATCGGATGACTGAGAGGTCTCGGTTGCCCTTGGAGAGGAGGGAGATGCTGGATGGAAAGAGGCCTCTGTAGTCTAGCAAAGGGATCCTGCATCAGAGGCTAGGAAAGGAGAGAATTAGGGAAAAGAGGAACATTCTGGAAAACTGACCAGCCATCACAAAGAGACTGAGTCAAACCTAAGAAGGCTGCTGAAATACTGGATTGGACGAGGTTTTAAATAGTTACTCTTTCCTCTCCTGACTATCCATGAAGATCATGGCAGCTTTAGGGAATAAAGGATCTGCATTTTCTCCGCACATCTGTGTTTAATACGCATACCCTTCAACGCCAGGACACTTTCTCACAGTGAAGTGTGGGGAAGTTTGTCAACTTCTTCCAGTACGTTTGTCTTCCTTTGCTCTTATTCCCAGTCCCTAAGATGCCATCCTCCTCTTCCTCCATCCATTGGCCAACTGTTTTTCCTTTAATCAATTGAGTCCTACCTGTTGTATTAGTTCTTTCTGGGACTTTCGCTGACCCACTCCTATCACTATGTTGAGCATGCAAAATTTCCTCATTTGGGTTCTCTTAATGCTTTAAATTCTATCTAGCATCCAACTTATCAGTTAGCATTGGAAATATTCATTTGGAGATGTTCCTCCCAGGCTACGGAGTGATCCCTTTAATAGCAAGAACCACGATCTGAGAGTCATCTTCCCATCAGTATTGGGCCAGGAATAAAGGGGCCTGTCAATAAACATGGGAATGGGAGAGTGATGAACTCATGGATGGTGGAGAAGTTATCCATACTCTGATTCTGATATTTTATATTGGTTGGTGCAAATGTCCTTTTCCTTCCACCACAGTTTGATAAGAAAACATAGCTTAATCAATAACTTTCAAATCAAAAATATGTGAACAACCTGACAGCATAGGACCGGTGCTGTTCTTCTGACTCTGAACACCTGTTCTATGTTCAAAGGAATAGAGAGGGTGTTACAAAGCATAGTAAATAAAAGTCTCTGATAAATTTTAATATCCAAAAGCTTTATTTTAGTTACTTAATCCCATCATTAACTTTTTAAAAGTACTTTTAGCCTTCCTGTGGATCAGATCAACGAGAAAAGAAGGTGAAGAAAAGGAATAAACAGTAAGTGAGTATGATTCAGGAGGATTATATATATGAACTTATTTATGCCTTGGGACAATCCTGAGAAGTAAGAATTTTTCAACTTCTTCTGAAAAGTTTTCCTTCCTTTGTTCTTGTTCTTGTCCCCATGCCACAGAAAACTAAACAGGATCAGAGAAGTTAAGTAACTCGACATCACACAGAGAATGAAAAGAGGAATTAGAAGTCGAACACAGGTCTCCTAATGCCCAGTCCAATTTTCTTTTCAATGGACAGTGTTTCTTGAGACTAGAAGCATCATAGCAATTGAGCCTCCGTTATGCAACCTTTAAATATAAAGCCCTCATATGCTCCACTGATGTGCTGGGAGATGCTGGAAGAAACTGCTTCTCTGGGTTGCAAAGCCATGATGTACAACAAAACAAAAATGAGTTGGTAGCGAGCACTCTTGGCCTCGGAGAACATATCTATACACCTGCCTGCTTGCTTTGGTGACAGTTTTCATCTCCAGCAGTTTCACAGGCTTGATCACTTACTCGAGTCTTTTGCATAATAGTCCAAAAAAAAAGTCTATTATTCCCGAGGACCATAAATTGGTGCTGGTGAAAGCCCACATAGCAAAGCCTCTGAGCAGACAGTGAGGTGAGTATGAGTTTCCGCTCCCCCAGAGGACAGGAGTTGCACACAGGTTGTATTTTATGCAGGGGCTGCAGTGGAAGACAATAACCAGCTCTCCATCAGGAGATGAGTGGGCCCTTCTACCTCACTGGGTGATCTAAACAAACTGTGGTGTGAAGCCGACATCTAAACCGGAACATAAGCACAACTAGTGCCAGACTTCCTTTTGAGATTTTTAAAATTTTTGGAAAGAAACACACATTTTGCAAGCAGGCCATCCTCATTCTGAGAGGGCTGGCAGCCTCCCAAGGGGGCATGAATACTTCACTATTGTGAGTCTAACAGAGACACCTACTGGCTGAGTCCTGTGCTTCCAGAACAGTCTCTGTGGACCCTGGGATTGACCAACCCCTCATCTCTGACAGCTTGTAAACAAATGAAAAGGATAATAATAATTATGAAATGCGTTCATGCAGAATTACTAGTTGCACGCTTGGCATGCATGCAAAGATGGAAAAATTCACAGAGGTCTAGGTAGGTGGGGTTGGTAAAGAATCAGCCATTTGTACTTTGACTTTTAAAATGTCTTTACCACATCTGACCAAGGAATGGTAAAGATGCTTCAGTTCCCCTATCTAAACAAGTACAATCAGAAGTTCAAATTTGAGAGCAGGGGAGCATGGATAACTGTTATTCTCTTTGAGGACCAGAAGATCAGTGGAAGAGAAGCATCTGTGTAAAATACAAATCCCAGCAAAACGAATCCTGTGATGCATCCTGCAATGCCCCTAGGTGGTATATTTTCATATTAAGCACCGATTTATGGGGCAAAGATGCTGATGGATCTGTCCTGGGGGGAGAAACAGTTCCCATGAACAGAGCCCCCCCCAGATAATCTAGTCTTCTGGTGGCTGTGCTGCTTGTCTGCTCCCGCACCGCCTCTGCTGAGATCAGGCCAGTATCTACAACGTTAGGACTGGGCCCCTATTAATCAGCATGAACAAGCCTCCTGATCTTTACTGGGAGGGATCATGAATTGGAGGACTAAATATAGGCAAACAAATCCAATAACTAAACCCTCACAGCCAAGACATAGGCAAAGATAAATCCCACTTGTGTTATTATAATGCCTACCAACCTAATTGAGAACCATTCATTTTCAGCTAAATAAATTACTGCAACAATTATGTAACCTTGAGGTCACCTCCTGTAGGAGATGGCCAGCACTTGTATTAACTATTCCACACTTTACTGTAAGTGGCCTCAGCCAATCAATACCAGATAAATGCTGTTGAAATATGCATTTAATTAACTCAGTCCTTCATTTATTTGTTATTTTAGCCTAGGGATGAAGAAGAAAGTGAAATTAAATTGTGCGCATTCCTGAACAAAACTTCGGAAAGGAGAGTTTTTCCTTTCCCATCGAAGCACTGTCTTTCTTGTTAATCTGCCCAAGAAAGCATTCCTCAGACTTTAACTCAACGGAACAGCCACCTGACGAGTGGGGCTTTGACTGTGTCATTGATAATCCCACACTAAAGGAAGTAACTCTTTCCATTTTTCTTTGAGAGATGGATCTACCAAATGTCTTTTGCACTGATGGTTTGGTCCCTCTTGGACTGTGAGCATTTATTATAGCACCTTTCCCATCACAGGAATACAACGGCAATTACATCCCTAACTCGTGGATTCATGCATTACTTTATTGTTTTCAAGATACAGAGCTGTTTCTGTCTGTGTTTTGGAATATTCTGCCCTCTCCCTCCTTCCAATGTGATGCAAAAAACCCTAGCAAGATTTACCTAGTAGGTAAGATGCTTTTTACCAATCTCTTCTTTTGGTTTTCCTACTGGTGTTGCAAGCACATTGTTACTCACAGAATATTGAACTGCTTCCTCCACATATCCCAGATGTGTTAGTCAAAACCAGGTGGCATCGGGCCGTGAACAGAAGTGATGTGTGTCACTCCGGGCTGAGGCATTCAAGAGCTGATGCACAACCTTCTACCTCCCTCTTTTTGTTCCATGATGATCCCGAAGGCTGAAGTGGTAGAGATACAAAATGGAAACAGCATAGCCTGCTGAGTCACTGGAGAGGGGAGACCTGCTTTGAGGGGTCCTCTGACTTACATCGCATCTTGCATGAGCAAGAAAGAAGCCTTTTGTTTTATTAAACCACTGAGGTTTCGGGGTTTGTTTATCATAGCATAATCTAGCCTAGGCTGACAAACATAATTGGCTTCTATGGTAACAAACAAATCCATAATCTCTAGTACTAAGTAACCACCTAAACTGTAGTAATTTGGACCTAATTTGCATGAATATTAATTCCTTTAAACAAGAAAGGAAAATGATGGTATTCCACAGACTTTATACCTTCAGAATAAGCCAGTTGTTCATTAATTTTTAATGAGAAACATTCATTATTATGAATTCTTTGACAAGACTTTGATTTTTTTGGGTAAATGATGACCATAATTAAGCTCCTCATAATGAACACAGCAATTTTTAAATAGTACAATTTATATAATGTTTCTCCTCTGGGAGGCTTAGTTTTCTTAATAAAAAGCAACCGTGGATAGATGACTAAGTTTCATAGTGCACGAGGGTTTGTAGCCACTGTTAACGTTCACCTCTGCTTTCACTCATTCATCCAAGCAATTGATACATATCGGTTCTGCATTTTTTTGCAGAACTGAGTTTTACTCAGACCAAGGCTGAATTTTAAAAAGGGAAACTTTAAATATGTTATAGAATGCCGGGTTACCGGCACCGCAACTTTTCCCCTCCTAAGGGCTTTCTTGTTATTATTGGCTTAATGACTTCATTTATTTATGTAGTTTAAAATCTTTTTATTTCTGTCATCCACTTATGCAACACACAAATGTATTCATACATACAATTAAGTCCATCAATATTAAAATAATAAACTACTTTTCAGTAATATTTGATATCAGGAAAAAAAAAAGATAAAAATAAAAATCTCTCCTATGTGTTTTCTCCATAAGGGAATCCCTAACAGGTTACATCTTACCCTAGATCACAGAAGAAAAAACTTTGCTAGATGATGCTTGTCCACAGAAAATAACCTTTCTGTAGTTCCTTACCATAATATTCTGGAAACTATTAGCATCCCTTCCTTGCTCATCTCATCTGTAGTGAAGACAAATAGGAACAGACAAGTTGGAAGGTAAGGAGGCCCAAATTGGGCAGGATCCAGTTGACATTAACCCATTGTTCCCCTTTTGTCCTACCAAGTCTACAGGTCAGTTGTGAATTAGCACTCTGAATCCCAGTGCATTTTTGCATTCACTGTTTCTTCTAGGTAAAGCTTGGTCCCTTTTAAGAGCTTTGACTTGTTGAATCTTTCACTGCTCTGCAATTTAATATTACAATCCTTCTTTCACCCATCCTACTTTGCATTTCCGACGCTACTAGCCTACTCTATTTTTCCTATAGTACTTTTCACGTTTTAAAATACTATATTCTTATTATATTTGCTATCCATTGTCTCTACCACACTAGAATATAAATTCTATAAGGGTAATGAATGTTTTATACCTTTGGTTCATTGATGTAAATGCTGGCACATAGAGTGTACTCAATAAATATTTTCAAGTGAATCAATGGATAAATGAATGAATGACAGTTTCCCTGTCCAATAAAAAAATTCTAAGACCTATTTTCCTAACATTTCCTTTTACCCATCCAAACTCCATTTTGCCTCTAGCGTTCTTGTTCCTGAATTTCATTTGTTCTTCAATTGACCTTGTCAGCTTGTCACGTGGCTGACCTGCTTCACAATTCTCAAGATTTCCCACTTTATTTCTTGAACCCTGGTCAGTGTCTTCCTTTCCTGGCAGGATGATCTTCTAGACATAAGATCTAGGTAATTTTCTCTGTGTATTCCCATGGGCAGCCCTGACTAGAAATGGTGAGGTCCTGTGAATGGATTTTGGTGAACAGTATAAGTTTTATTTAACTGAAATTATTTAAAATCCAATTTTAAAGTTACTTTAAAAAGATTTTACTTTGTAAAAGTAATACATGCAAAGTGTGATTTAGAAAAGAAAATAAATTCACCCAATTCTACTATGAGATAAATCTGGAGTTAATATTTTAAATTGCATTATTATTTTTCTTTGAACTGAACTGACTGCTTAAGTTAAAACCAACCAATTAAGTCATAAAAACAGAGTTCCAGTGATCACATTTTATAAAATCCTCCAAAGCTTATGAAAGGATACAACGAGAAAAGGGATAAAAATAGGATACTGGGAATTAGGATAAAGAGAGTTTTTCATAAAGGGAGGGCAGTCTTGCAAAGAGTTCCCTGACCCCAACTCACTATTAAACAAGTTGAACTTGTTCGTATGCAGAGCTCATGTCTATAAAAAGAGCTTTGTGTGGAAACGATTTCAGAGAAAGTTAGGAGAAGCTAAATTTAGGCCAAATTCCTCACACTATTCAGTAGTGCTAGGATGATCAACTCTTCTGGTTCCCCTGGGACTGAGGAGTTTCTTGGATTAGAGTCTTTCAGGGCTAAAACTGAAAGTCCCAAGCAACCTGGGACAAGTTGGTCACCTGTGCAGTACCTCAAGCTGGGTGGACATCTGGGAAAAAAAATCTAAGTGTTTATGTGTAAGGTTTGCCTTAAATAATTGCTTAGTATTTGGTCAACAGAAGTGTTATCAGGCAATTCTTTATGATGGCAATTTAAAATAAAGTAAAATAAAACCACCACCACAGAATGAGGATAAAAGAATGACCATTTAACGAAAGTAAATCAAAAGGTAAAGTGGGCCCAAGCTGATGTCAAGAGCACAGAAGCACCTCAATCTCACTCACCTGTAGGAGATCAGTGCTTATCAATGTCTTTGCATCCGCCAGGCAGAGTCAGCAATAAGGGAAGGATGTAATTCAAGTGACTTGGATTAACTGAGAGTCAGGAAAGTCTCCCTTTTCTCCAGACCCTGACAGGAACAGAGTGGTCAGCCATGTCATCCAAAGCAAGTCTCAGACTGAGTCCATCTTAAGTCAATTAAAAAAACCCAAAAGACTGCACATTTTCTACTGAAATTGTTCAAGTGACGGTGCTGCCCCTGGGTGCTGTGTAGGTAACAGGAAGGCAAGTGGAAAGGAAAATTCTGAGCACTCAGAACGCCTCCCTCTTTGAGTTTGTTTACTAATTTCCAACAAGAAAATGACTTTCAGAAGATTCTACCCATGAAATGAAATTAAGAGCAACTAAGGAGAAAACAAAGCTAGGAAAATATCCTCTGGCTTTTGAGAGAAAAAGATAGAATTAAAAATTGGAATTTAAATTAGGAAGAGATTTTCCAAAACTCAAAATTTCAAGGGTTAACAGAAGGTTATGGAATTATAACTGTGTCATTACTGAAAGCTTTATTAAAAATATGAGGTTTTTGAAGTAATCTAAACACTAGTTTTATGTTAGAAATTACCGAGGTGCTAACCAGGTACCTTTTTAAGCAAACGGGTACTTAGCTGTTGTGTTAAGGAAGTGGTGGAACAGGGCTGTCTTCAACAGAAGCACTTTCCTAGTGCAAGAATTCTCTTGAGCAATCCCAGTTAGACCAGTAACTCACAATCGATGAAATACGAACAGGAACTTAAACATAATCAAAATGCTAAAATCAAACAGATTACCCAACCCTGCTGAGTTCAAAATACCAGTTTCTCCCTTAGGTAATTGTAATAACTCATATTTGAATATCATTTTCAAACTTAGTCTCCCAACCACTCTGCGACTGAGGTGTTAAGATAATTCCTATTTATATACTCGGAAACTGAGGCCGGGGAGATTTATGCTGACTCAAACTTTTACTGCTACTAAGTTCAGGGGCTAGGATTGCACTCAGTTCCTTTGATTTCAACATTATCCCATAAACATAAAACAAACAGTTTAATCTTACAATCTTTTGACTATTAAACAGATAGCACCTTTTTCAAGATTATCTTTGTCTTATATTATTAGGCACAGAAAGTTCTGGTCACTCACTTCAGCAATTGCAGGGGCGAGAGACTTATTACTTCCTTCATGTTGAGACATTGATGAAACCTCAGGGGTTGCAGCAGAAAAATCAGTGCCAGATGGCTGTAGGATAGATGCTCCTGAAGATTCCACTACTGTCAAGTCACCCCAACAGAAGTGCCCTCGATGCTGATGAAGTTGGAGACAACACATGCGGGCCATCTGTCCCAGCCACATGGCTTTTAACAAGGAAAATCTCTTAGGGTAAAATGAATGAAGACTAGATACAAGGAAAAGAACATCTAGGATACATTCTTGTACGTCTGCTGGTCATTAGCTAATTATGGATGAAGATAATTAAGACAAGTCTCCAAGAGTTTCCCCATTTGGCAGGATTAGCTACAATTTCTGAACATGGAAAAACACGTTGAATGATGAAAAATCAATTTTGTTGACAAATCTGCTTCAAGGAAGTCCAAATAAATGTCACCATAATTTTTTACTGGAATGTATTACTTTTTTCCAAATATATTTGAAGTGGCTTCTAACAAAAGACATGAGAGAAATTGGACTAGAAAGGCCAAACCTGAACATGGTCAGAAATGATCACTGCTGGCAGCCAATGTGTTGCAACCAACTGGTACAGAATTATGACTGTGACAGGGGACTTTTAAATCAAATTAGGGCCATTTCAAGCATTTGAGTCTTTCTTACCATCAAGAAAAGGCTTAATAATATGGTACTAGAAAATCTAAAATCACTTGTTTTTCTCTTTGATAGTGACACATAAAAGCCATACATGACTTCTTTCCATGAGTATCATCATGACACTGTAATCACACTTGGAATCCAGGAAACCAGATTTCTAGGAAAATGTGCAAGGTAATGAAAATTCTTACCTGGAGGCTCCTACCTGGAAATGCGTCTCAGCAAGAGATGATTGTTGCAGGTGCCCCATTGGTGTTGATTCGTTGATGCTTTTTGGCGGGGTCAGGAATGTCAAGACTAAAGGGAAATTTGTTTAGGGCTGCTGTACTTTGTCTGCTTTAAAACAGAATGAGAATTTCTTGGTATACGATTCCAAGAAGCAGAGCCACTGATGGCTGACTCTTCAATATGCTTTAGGAACATCATTTAGACAAAGAATCTCTTTAAGTTTCAGGTTGGGAGCCATATTCAATTGCTTAGCAGTGCTATTTCTGAGTAGCTTTTCATTTCCTGCTGTTGTCCAACTTTTTTTGGTAATAGAGTTCCTCCTTGTCATCATTGTCACAAAGTGTGTTGGGGCATCGATAACCTGGCACAGAACAAGCACGCCTTTCACAACAGTTCTTTGTGGGGACTCAAACCACTTCAAGTCACCACAACATCAACTCTAATACCTCCGAGAGCGGAAGTTCCCCAACTTTGTCAGTTCGTGGTGACGCTAGTGTCTCAGGAATTTTCTTGTGGTGTCCCTAGGCCAAAAGAAATACTGAACAGTTGTTTATTAAGTACTTAGGCCCAAACAACTCAATATGTATTTATGTCCTAACAACTTAGTAACCATCTGAAGAAAATAGTAGACATATATTGAAAGACAAAAATACTATTTTTATTTTATTCTTAGGTAATCATAATTACTTACTAATAGGGTGGTTGTACCTGTTGTGCACTGCACAACTTCTCAAACTTGGAATCAGATTGGATGCTGCCACTCTCATTTCCTGGTCCACAGTGATTTTCACACAGTACGTGTTTTATATTACAGCCATCGCTTAATATCCAGCTACACATAGATACGACATCATCAAAGCAATGTAGTGCAATCTAATGTTGAAACTGTCAACTTCCCGGAGCTAGTGGTTTGCATGGTGCCCAAATTCCCTGTGACCAAATATGGCTAGGCTCCCTTAGCAATTTAAAATATTCCGTGGTGCCCTCTGAGTTCCCTGTGGCAGGCTCAGGTAGCCTTAGTGGAAAGGTGGGAGTTGCGGTCCTGGGGAGTTGTAGTAACGGTGCCTGCGAGCAAAAATAATAATGCTATTGAGATAGTGTACTCAGGAGACTGATCAAATTGAAAGCAAAAGCCATGTGGAGCATGTTCTCAGAAGTCACAACTTGTCTGGATGAAAGAGAATGTGGGCATTGTGGATAGCAGTGGTTGGGGACCTTGGGAATTGTTGTCGCTCTCAACAAGGGAGAGGGAATTTCAAAAAAATTGTATTTGTAGGTGGCCTGGCTTTCTGCAGGGAGAGATGGAGAATGTAGTAGAGGTGGATGAGACACCTTAAAGTACGAACGCATCATCTGAAGCTTCTAAGTCATGAGGAGGAAACTGTAATCGTGCCTGCTGCTTCTCTGTATATTGTATTTTGTCTCAGTCTCTTTAGGCACGTATTCTGTACAAATATTTATGGTTAATCCTGTCTTTAAAAACTTGGTCTTCTAAATATGCTAGTCCTATGAACCTCACCCTAGGCCACCTCACAGCTTGGATGCGCTCTGAACAAATGATTCAGCAGCACTGCATGAGTGTTGAAGAAGATCAAAACCATAAAGATTGAATTTCTGAAGTCTAGACGTTCAAGGAAATCATATACTAATGAGACTCATCCTTTCTAGTTTCACTCTGTTCACATTTGCTAAAGAGCTTTGGGGCAAGCAATCAATTGATGAAAACAAGACCCCAGCAATGATTAACAATTAAGTTGGTTTTTTATTAAAAAAAAAGTCATAGTAACACGTTATTCAGGAAGGTTTGCTGGGTCACAGATGTGTGTAAGAAAACAGAGTATGGTGATGTGAAGGAATTTAATTTTTGCCCTGGTTAAACTGCCAATTAACTTCATGGTTGTAGGTCAAAGCCATCTTGCCACCCTGGACTTTACTCCACTTACCTGCATGTACAATGGTGGACTTTTGATGTCCTCTGAAGCCCATAAAAATCATTGACCCAACCAGCCAAACACTTGTATTAAAGGAGGAGGACATTACTGCTCAGTTTTGTTTTTTTTTTAAATTTTGTTGTTGTTGTTAGTGCTGTTGAATGGATTCCAACTCCTAGCGTCCCTGTGTACAGCAGAGGGGAACCCTGGCCAGTGTTTCTGCGCCATCCGCTCATCTTCCAGCATTGTATCAGACAATGTTTTGCTGCTATTCATAGGGTTTTCATGGCCAATTTTTTCGGAAGTGGGTGGCCACTTCCCTCTTCCTAGTCTGTCTTAGTCTGGAAGCTTCGCTGAAACCTGTCTACCATGGGTAACTCTGCTGATATTTGAAATATCGGTGACATAGCTTTCAGCATCCAGCAACACGCAGCTGCCACAGTATGACACCCTACAGACAAAAGGTGTGCTTCCTTAACAGGGAAATGAACCCAGGCTGTGGCAGTGAGAGTGCTGAATCTTAACTAGACCACCAGGACTGGCTTTTTAATTTTTTGACTGTGGTGAAAAACACCTAACATAAAATTCATGATCTTAACCATTTTTAAATGTGCAGTTTGATAGAGCTAAGTATATTCATATTGTTGTGTAACTAATCTCCAGAACTTTCAACTTGCAAAACTGAAACCCTGTCCCCATTAAACAATAACTCTGTCTCTTGCCAGCCCTTGGCAACCACCCTTCTACATTCTGTCTCTCTGAATTTGACTACTCTTGATACCTTATATAAGCGGAATCATACAGTATTTCTCTTTTTGTGACTGGCTAATATTCATTTAGCATAAAGTCCTGGAGTTTCGTCCATGTTGTCACACATTGTAGGATTTCCTTCATTTTTAAGGCTAAATAATATTTCATTATATGTATATACTACATTCTGTTTATTCATTCATCCGTCAATGGACCCTTGGGTTGCTTCCAGCTCTTGGCTATAATGAAGAGTGCTGTTCTGATCAGGGGTGGAGCTACTGCTGAGTTTGAAAGGAGAGGAATGCATATTTATCGTCCCTAAGCCCCAAGGATATTGCAGGACTGTCAATACTCTTCTGATTTCATCGAGAGAGTTTCCTGAGGGAAGGGAAGCAGGTCACCAGGGTGCTTCAACTCTCTTCTGGGGGACCTCTGGGAGGTTTATTGGAAATATCATTTCCAGATGTGTCTCAGGACTAAAATGTATTTCCTTCTGTTTTATTGCCAGTCATTAAAGGAAACAACAGGGAAAGAGAAAAACAAAGTTATGTCTTCCAAAATGTGAAAGGTCTTCACCATTGAGACAGTTTTATTGTGAACTTGAATCTCCAAAGACAAGTCTTGTTTTTAATTAGTTACAGATTCAAACTCTTATGAAAAAAAGTCTCTCGGGGATTAAAAACTTTTAGCCCCACATATTATTACATCTGTCCCACTTCAAAAGTGTTACACAAAAGGATATTAATATCTGTGACTAATTTATATATCTGAGTTAAGCCCGACTTCCTGACTTTTTCTTTAAGCAAGAGGCTCAGAACTTTTCAAGCAAGTTTTTTGTTTGTTTAGTTTTTTGTTTTTTAATGAAAAAAAGTCACTCTTTAAGCCAGATTAAGACTCCTACTCCTAGATGTTCAATCACTAATTAACTACATAGAGTGTCTATTTTTGACTTAGAAGCAGCCAAGCGTCGCCTGTAACTGAAGCCACTCCTTACTTCCCATATTTGCATTCTGTTTGTTTGTTTCTGTATATTCTGCTACCTCAAGCACTTTCTTTCCTAAGCAAGCTATATAAAGCTCATGTTGAGTGCATCCAGAAAATCTTTTAATGAAGAAAGGCTTTCAGCATCACTGACAATATTTTTTTTTTATCATATTCACATATAAAACGCTTGGAGAAATGTCATCAGGGGAATCTATTCCAAATTAGATGTTCACTTTGAAATAGGAAAAACAACTTCTACTAAAATAAGGAAATAAACCACTTGGAATCCATAATTTCCATTTTCCTTGCTTGTGGTAAACACAGGTGTAGAGGTCCCACGCTTGCATCACTCCGGGTAAAACTCTATATTTAAAGTCTTTAGACCAGTATTGCCATGTGAGCCATATATGTACTTTGAATTTTTCTAGTACCCTCATGAAAAAAATAAAAAGAAATAGGTGAAATTAATTTTAACGTTAAATTTTATTAAGCAAATATATCAAGAATCTTATTTCAAGATGTAATCAATATAAAAATTATTAATGAGATATTTTACTTTTTTGGCATTAAATCTTCAAAATCTTGTGTACACGTTATGCTTACATCTCAATTTGAACTACCATGTCTCAAGCCTCAATAGTGGCATGTGCCTAGTGGCTACCATATTGGACAGCACATGCAGTATTAGATGACTATTTTCATTTGAACTGTTCTGCCTTTTATAACAGTTTATATACATTTATAGTTATATGTTCAATTTATATTTATATCCTTTATATTTATATATGCATTTCCAAATATTCTAGACTTTTAAAAGGCCCAATGTTCTGACACTGATGAGTATCTATTTATTCTATCAAAAATTCCCTCCCTTCACGAAGCAATTCATCACAGGCTTCTTTTGAAAAGTGAGAGTTTCTGGATTATGTCAAATGATTTAATTTACAGAAATGTAATTTTCAAACAAAGTTTTAAGAGCAACACAAACGCTATGTAAACCAAGAAACATCTGTATATCTTTACAATAAAGAAATTTAATTGGAATTCAAACTTCAGTCCTCCTGGGTAATAGAGAAGAGGTGAAAAGTGAGTCAGGATAACTTAACATCTGGAATACCTATTTATTGTGGTTCTCTCTTCATTGTGTGAGGACAATTGCTTTACCTGCTCTCAGATATTTAAATGGCACTTACTTTATTTAGATCAATATAGAGATTTTTCTAAGTTCAAGGTGTAAAGTATGTACCACATCTTCCTTTGATTCCAGGATTAAACACATACAAACTCATACGGTAGTTTTAAGTTAAACAACGTAATGTAAACTTGCATGTTGTAATTTTCGGCTCCTTGCAGAGAGAATGATAGACTGTTAAAAACTGGATCTCATATATTTTCTATTTCAGCTCCCTTGATCTCACAGATGAAGACAGACCAAGAATTACTGACTGACTGGTAGAGGATCACACACCTATTCAACACCCAGCCTCCAATCCTTTCGTGTTAAAAGAGATTTCCTCTTCCCTGCCTTGTTCTTCTTCTTGTCGCTTACCTTTCTCTTAATCCTGGTTCTAGCTTTCTTTGGTTGTCAGAGTAAATGTCAAGGCCACTGGATAGTGATCATATCAACCTGGATGGTTTTAGGTTTGGTGATGTTCTCAGCTTAAGTCTCATAACAACTCATCATCTGTCTAGTCACAATTGGCAAGTTTTGATGTCTTCAAAGGCATCCAAATACATTGTGATTTTTCTACTCCTATTTCTACCAGACATACTCCAGGGACATTAAGTAATCAACAAGCACAAACAGTAGGACTTTGTTATGGGGAAAAAAGCAGAGGAAGGGAATTCCCAAAGGAGATAAACAAGGGGATATAAAAATGCTTGGCACACTGAAGAACAACAAAGAGTCCAGTGCCAGTGGACCATTGGGTCTGTGGCAAGAAGTGGTTACAAAACAGCCTAGGTAGGCAGAAGGACCAGATTCTGAATGATCTTGCCTGCTGGGCTAGCTACTGAGTTTGCTGTGTAGACAATGGAGAAGCAACCACTGCTCTGTGTGTGTGCATAAGCAAGTATGTTTTAAGCAGGACAGTGACACTTTTAGGCTGTGTTCTAGAAAAATAATGGAGTTAACAATATAGCAGAAGGATTTGAAACAGGAAGGCTGGATGAGAAATGGTTGCAGTGGACCATAGGAGACCATATCTAAATAAATTTAGATATTAATTGATTGTAATAGTATTTAATGTTCATTGAGACTTGTATGCATTGTCTCATTTAAATCTTCCCACAGCCATGCAAGGAAGTTTCTGTTATCATTCCCATTTTAAAGTTAGGAATTCAGAGAAGTTACATAACTTTTTCAAGGACAAGTGACGGGTCTATATCAGCTGCATCTAAGCATTCTTTTAAAATCATGCATTAAATTAGCAAAAATGTTTTGAGCATTCTTTCCCAATATAGGTATTCTAATTTATACATTTACATATGTGTTACTGTCTTTCCACACATTAAATATTAATAAAACATTATTTTATTTCAGCCTAATGAATCATTTGGTGTACTTACTGGGTTGTATTTACCCACTTTGGAGACCACTGGTCTATATAAATGAATGTCTTCAGATGTTGCATGAGCCTTAAACTGACAATAGACCTCAGGCTTAGAAGCTGGCTGCTTCACATACTAATGTTAACTCTCTGGCCCCTGAAGTCATCTGAGTTTGAGACTCTGTGTTACATCTCACCATCAAGCTAAAAGGACTACTTGTGCATCCCACATGCATATAATCCTGGATTTACTTGTTTGTTGTGATTTTTGACTTGTTCATAAAGAAATATGTTCAGGGGCCGGCTCTGTGGCCAAGTGGCTGCACTTTGCTGCGGCGGCCCAGGGTTCGGATCCTGGGCGCGGACATGGCACTGCTCATCAGGCCATGCACGTTGAGCCAGTGTCCCACATCCCACAACTAGAAGGACGTGCACCTAAGATATACAAGTATGTACCAGGGTGGGGGCGGGGGGGGGGGTTGGGAAAAAAAAAAAAAAGAAATATGTTCAATGGTTGAGCTTAAAGTTTCTCCCAGAGATAATTTAGTTCACCTGACTTATACTACAAGTGAGAAAAATGAGGCACAGAGGAGTATAACAAAATAGCTGCTCAAGTCAGAGGTAGAGCCTGTTAGAGACAGGATTAGAACTCAGTTTCCCATGCTCACGTTTTCCTTTCAGGTACATGGGCTCTCTCACTGGTGTCTTACTATGTAAATTTCTTGAGCATCCAGAGAGTGTTTGACCACTTGTTAATGTGATTGGCTGTAGAACTATTTAGTAAATTCTACATGATTATAATAACTATTTAGGATAGTTGTTTGCAGCTCTGGTTCTATTAAAATCACTTGGGGGAACTTTTAAAAATACTAAAATCCAGGTCCTCACTTGCAAAAGTTCTTTTTAAATCATTCTGGGATGGGCCATCAAATATTCATAGTTTTAAAAAGCTACTCAGCTGATTCTAATGTGCAGCCAGTGTTCAAATCTCTGCTTAAGACCTATTCTGATTTCATGTCTGTCTCAGAGCAACTAGGAGACACACTTGGTTGTAAATATCAGGCCTGAAATTGTTATTGAGCCATATCATATAGATAAAAAAGTAGATAAGATACAGAGAATTTGAGAAATATAACTCAAAGGATTGATTTAATAGATATATACTTAATTTTCTACTTTGTAACTAAAGAACACACACTTAGTTTTGAAAGGCCTATGAGACATATAAAAATTATCATATTCTAGGCTTCAAAACAATAAAATATAAACCACTTAAAATAATAAATCCAGGAAGAACTATGTGGAACCAGCAATGAATGCAACCAAAAAGGCTTTTCTGATGGACATTAGATAAGAGTCTAATCATGGCAACATTTCATATTTCTGGATGGAAATGTTCGATATTTCATAAGTAACCAATTGTTCCCAGTTTCTTTTAAAAATATAATTCCAATAAAAATGAGTTTTTTGGCTGGAAAATTATCAAATTTATTTTAAAGTTAATATGGAAAAATAAATAGGTAAGACCAGCAAAGCAAATTTAAATACAAAAGAAAAGGATTGGGGCAGAGTGGTTAAGTTCGCACACTCTGCCTCAGCAGCCTGGGGTTCGCTGATTCAGATCCTGGTTCAGATCCTGGGCATGGCCCTGCGTACTGCTCAGCAGGCCATGCTGTGGTGGTGCCCCACATAAAGAACTAGAAGGACTTACAACTAGGATGTACAACTATGTACTGGGGCTGTGGGGAGAAAAAAAAAAAGAGGAAGACTGGCAACAGATGTTAGCTCAGGGCCAATCTTCCTCACCCGCCCACACCAAAAAAGCATATCTTTAAAAAAAAGAAAAAAGAAGAAAAGGGTTATAGTTCTTAAAAAGCACGACACAATTAAAACAGTAGGTACTGTGCAAGAACAAACAGATAGATCCACAGAACTGAAGAGATATTACAGAAACAAAATTTATACATAAGAATTTAGTGTATTTAAATGGCACATTTTCATATCAGGGAAGAGAGGAAGCATAATACCAATTCTTAAGAAATTTGTTAACTAAAAAATTATATATCCCTTATAGCACGTTACATGAAAATAAGTTCCAGACATACTAAGAGTTAAATGTAGAAATGGAGCTATTTGACAATTAGAAAAAGCAGTAGTGACAATCTGATATTAGTATATGGGCATTTCTAAGCACAGAAGGAAAGTAGAAAATAATTTCGACTATATAAAATATAAAAACTTCTCTTATATCCAAAACATGCCATAAATGAAATTAAGAAACTGTAGGCAAATCATCAAATTTTTTGCAATTGGATGTCAGAGGGTATATAAAGAGTTTTTATGAATTAGTGAGTAAAAGAGAAGCATCTCAACAGGCAAATGGGCAAAAAACAATAAATTGCAATTCTCATATGAGAGATTCCAATGGGCAAGTGAAAATTCAAAATATATAAAGAATATGCACCTCACTAGTAATCAATCTAGTAATCAAAAATGCAGAAGACATAAACAACTAGACACTATGTCTATCAAATGTCTAAAATAAATAAATAAAATAAATTTTTAAATTATTAATAAATTAATAAATAGTTAAAATAAATTAACATTTTTATTATTGGGAAGATGAGATTAAAGTTATGGAGACACTATTGTAATCCCCCATGATTGAGAAGATTAATTGGCACAATTTTCATGAAAGGCAATTTAGCAACATGAATAAAAAACTTAAGACTATTCTTTGACCCAGAAATTCTACTTCTAAGAATCTATGTCAAAGAAATGTCAGAGATGAGTCAAATTATATTTTTTACAAGTAAAGTTATGCTCATTATAATGCTCTTCCTAACAGCAAACGTGAGAAAAACCTAATGACAACAAATTAGCAAATAGTTACATAAGTTTTGGTAAACCCTACTAAAGAATAATTTTCAAGAATGTAAAATCAAGTCTCATACAAATATAAAATGAACGCATGTTAAAGATTTTGTTCTACACATTAATTAATGAGGAAATCAATAAGATGTTAAGACTGGCTCAAAGAGCATTAGAGGAGTTGGTATTTAACAATTTAATAAATGACTATTAGTATAATAATGCTAGTGTTGTTATAAAGCTGATTAGTATCCTAAAGAGCAATACGTCCTAAATTTGGGGGTTGTATTTCCTCTTGTAAAGAAAACATTTGCTTCTCAATAGGAAAAAAATCTACAAGTTAACATGTAACTTCAGTAGTTCTGGAACCTTTATCAAATAGAAAAGAATAAGTTTCACAAAGTTTATTCTTATAGATAATCTTCAGGAGGATTTTGCCCCTTATTCAACATTGAAAGGATGTGCCATATTTTTGCCATATTTCCGAGTTTTGTGTATTTTTCTTAAGGCACATACAGAATACCAGAAACCGTTAACATTTGTAGCATAGAAGAATATTTAGGCATGTGGAAAAATGTTCACACTACTTTGATAAATGGAAAAAAAGAGAAAATTAATAAAGGATTATGTACAGTTTGATCCTAGTTTTTAAAACAATGGGTAAAAAATTTGCAAGATAGATACATAGAAAAACATGAGCCATGTTCATCAAAATGTGATTGGTGGGCCTTCTGGTTTCAGCTCTGATACATAAAGAGCTTGGGGGTCATCACTCTCAGTCTTACAAGAAAAAGCTGAACAAACAGACCCAACCAGCAACTGAGGCTGCAACTGAAAATGCAGGTCATATCACTACCCTGAAGCTCAGAGAGAAAGGCAGATCCAGAGAGTCGCAGCTGACATTTTCTTGCCTCCGACAGATGCCTCTGGAGCCACAAAATGGTAGGACATTTCATTGGTACTTTTGATAATTGCTGGAGGTTGAGTGTGGATTAATGTGAGAATGAGAAACTCCTGGGGGGGGGGGTGTGTTGAGGGGACATCCCCCCCCCCAATGAGGTTTGCTTGCAGGAAATCCACCAGAGTTTCATAATAAAGGTCCAAGAATGATCTGCCTTGTGGCTCTGGCAGGAGAGGGGAAGACTAATTATTGTGAGATACCTCCAGGAGTTTCTTCATAAGTAAGCCCTACTCTCCTGGGAAAAACGGCAGGCTTATCAGAACTTTATTCCAGTTGGGAGAAGAGATTTCCTCCCACTCTACTCTGCTCTAGACTTCCTATCTTACCCAAGGTAGGTTAAAAAAATCTATGTCACTGGAGAAACACTTGTGAAGGTCATGGACCAGAGAAAGAGGCTCACTAAAAGACTGAGATTCAATCATAAGATTATGAAACACTTCCCTGCCTCACATGACACCAACAGGGCTCCAGGTTAACGACAGCGGGTTACCGTTGAGAGAGCGGCAAGACACAGACTCTCTCTGAGGAGGAATAGTTAGGGAAGTCCAAAGCTAAGAGGGAGACCAAAACAAGGACACAGAGGAATTTAAAGTCTCTGGCACCTACACGTTATAATAAATATTAAACACAGTCCAACCCCTAGTCCTCACACTAAAAGCCTATTTACCTTAGTTCCTATCACTTGAGACAAAATGTCTGACTTTCAACAAAATGTTTTAAAACATACCACAAGGCAAGAGAAAACACAGTCTGAAGAGGCAAAGCAAGCATCAGAGCCAAACTCAGATATGACACAGTGTTACAATGATCACACAGGGAATTTAAAATAATTAGGACTAATATAAGATGTTAATAATAAGGGAAACCCAGTGTAGAATATATGAGAACTCTCAGGACCATCTTCACAATTTTTCTTTTGTGAAAATTAATAAACAGAAGCCTCATTTAAAATGGAGTTGGGACAACAGAAGAGAGAACTCTCATTCATGTGCCACTATAGAGCCCAACAGGAAGAGAGGTACTTTGCATCTCCGAAAGGAAGCATCCTACTTTACTACCCCAGCAAAGGGAAGGAAGACAGTCCTCTTTGACCAGCAACAGCTCAGCCAATGAGAGACGGCCATGACTCAGCCAATGAAAAGCCACTACACTTCAAACTCCTAGTTTCTTCCAATGGACTCTTTGTTTATAACAGCCCCTCCCAACTTCATAAAAGAAGGGTCGTCTCCTTTGTTTCTCAGAACCTGCCTCTGGTTCCCCATAGACCACCTGTCCTGAGTCAGAGTTCTTTGCTGTTCTGGAGTAAACTGATTTTGCTGGTAAAATAACTGGCTGCTTCCTTGTTTTAGGTCAACATTGTAAATCTAAAACTGTTTTAAAATAAAAAGTTTATTTAAAAATATTAATGGTGGTTTTCTCTGGGTGGGGGTAGTATGAATAATTTAAAATTTTTTCTCTTTGTATTTTTGAGGGCTCCAAATTGTTTATAATTAATCCATATGACTTCTAAAACCAGAAAAAATGTTTCCTAATCTTAAAAAAATACATATTTTGGGGGCTGGCCCCGTGGCCGAGTGGTTAAGTTCGCGCGCTCCGCTGTAGGCGGCCCAGTGTTTCGTTGGTTCGAATCCTGGGCGCGGACATGGCACTGCTCATCAGACCACGCTGAGGCAGCATCCCACATGCCACAACTAGGAGAACCCACAACGAAGAATACACAACTATGTACCGGGGGGCTTTGGGGAGAAAAAGGAAAAAATAAAATCTTTAAAAAAAAAAATACATATTTTGTTTAAAAAATGATATTCAGATGTTTCATATATATACAGAATAAGTATATACATATTTTTTCCTCCAGTTCTGTAGTAGGCTTTCTGAGAGTAAGAATCATATTCTTCTTTTCTTTTGTTCTCTTTCTTGCCCTAGCATTCCACCCTCATAATATCTATCATAGCCCTCTACTCGTAGTACTAGATCAATATATGCTTGTGAACTGACACTAGCTAGTTATGTTGATGATATAAATTGCAACACTGAAAAATGATCAGTTTGGTATTCTTATTCAGTTTTAATGAGATCAACTATATGCATGAAGAAATGAGTCAATAAAACACAAAGAACTCAGTCAAGAAGTCCAACATGGTTAATTATTGGATGCCTTAGACCTGATTTTTGTTTAAAGAGAGGCATCTAAATGTTTGAGGGTTTAGATCTATGCCACTGATCTGGCCAAGTTGAGCTACATGGTGAATAATGTCAAAAATCCTAAAGACCCCAAATAAAACTACTGCTTTGGCAAGAGCTAGCTTTACAGTTTTCTGAGAAGCCAGTCCTACAGTGGGCCCTGAAAGGATTATTTCAGTATAAATCAATTTTGCATCAAAAGCATAGTTTTCAGAAACTTGCCACTGGGACCAATCCTTTTGCCCCAGCTCAGTACCAATTTCTTTGTCCCCTTTGTGAGGACAGAAAGTTTGTACAAAACACTTCTGGCCTTGTTTCTGTTATGCGAGCTGGCCAAACCAAACTTCAGTCACAGTTGTCTTTATTTTATGAAGATTTAAAGCCAGTCTTGCCCTCATGCCCTTCATCAGTGTCTGCAAGAAAGATTGCAGCCAACAGCAGGAGGCCCAAACACAGCAAGGCCACCCAAATTCTGCCTGCTGCTTACGAGTGGTGAGAACACACTTAAGAAGTCCTTCAAGATTTACTTCACACCCAGGAGCATAATGGGAAGTGCCTCAGGGCTTAGGATCGTGCTTTGTGTGTGGATATGTAAAGTAGCGTGCAGCTTTTCTGCCCCAGAAATGACCCTTCTGCATCCTCCTTTTATTTGTAGAAACAGAATGCAAACAGAAAGAGCTGGGCTGGAGGCACATGTTTATGAGGCTTGGATAATTGCTCGCACCTGCTTGGGAAAGACATTCTTACACAGTTCCTAGGTGTTCTAGAGAATTCCAACTTCGGTTCCACCGCTACCTATGCGCCCCCAAACTTGGCGTTTGAAAATAATAGTTATTAATGATTCTGGTATCTTTTTCTTTTTCGTGTGCGTTTTGGTAAAACTAGACTTCAGTTAGTTGAGATGAAACACCCACATTTCCAACTGATGGAGAAAGGAAACTGACCAAATAAGTGTCTCTGTCTTTTTATGTTACGTACATTGATATGATCTGAGAATACAAAGTCATTGGCTGTAATAAAACAGCTTAAAGTGAATGTCTCTGCCATATTTGCATCACTCCTTACGCAAAACTCACCGTCGGCTCTCCAGCTTATTAACTCACTCCAATATTCTTGTGTTTGACTGCCAGCAACTTTGAGTACCATGTCTTACTGTTAATTTTCTCCCCCATTCAGCTTTGGAATTAACTTGTTAAATTAATCTCATCTTCATTTATTTTACAGTGGCTTCATGTTTAAATGCTGATTTTATGAACATCTGTTTCGATCACACTTGCAAACCCATTACTTTTATGAGCTATACATATTTTAAAGAGATTTACTGCTGACCTTTGTTGGTGAATTGAATGTTTTTGTTGGCAGTAACATTTAGGTAATTGATGCCTTTGTTACTGCCATCCCGATAGCGGTTTCAAATGAGATATGTTTGGGGGAATCTTTTTACTTAAATACATTAAATCAGACAGACATCACTTTAAAATTGTGTGGCTTTGGACAAAAGAAGTAAGTGTGTTAAATCCTGCAGCACGAGACGAAGGTAAACAGCCGTTCAATATTCCTCTACTTTGGAACAGTTTTAAAGTTTCAAATTTGCGAAAAGTGATGTTTTTCTCCCCAGAACTTGTCACTTAATAATACAATGGGGGGAACGTCACTACTTAGTAAACTGCTATGTGACTATCGATAAATCCATCAGTCAAAGAGGAATAGTGCATTCAGCTTTCCACTCCTTTAGAAAGAAATATTGTTTTTCAGAGTCAGATAGTAGAGCAAAACATCACCTAAGTGTTCGACCTCCAGTCTCCAAGGAGATGTTTTGAATTCTCTCTGTGTGTCAAAGATCTAGTAAAAAGTGAAAGAAATTTCTTCTCTCACAGCAAGCTGACGGAAGTGGCAGGATGTTCAAAATATCTCCCAATTTAATGAGTATGTTGGCTGCATCTTGCCTTCATCTTAGAGAAGGAAATCAGAGTTGGAGTACCTTGGAGGAACAGGGTGGAAAAGTCATACCCATAAAGATGACAACTTTTTTCTCTCATCCCTCTCAGAGAAAACTTGCCTCGAGTTGGCCATACGAATTCCAGTTCCGTACACAGTGGCGTATTCCCAATTCTGGTGCCAGAAGAATTTGGTTTGTTTTAAAAATTATCTATAATTATGTGTTAACTTGTTTGTGTGAATCATAAGTAAATATCTGAACTCCTCTGGTGGATAATGCATTTTCTTTGTTTCTATTTGGGTGCTTCTTTCAGTCTTAGAAAATGAGAAAGCCTGTGATTAGCATATGATAGGCTACTAATTGTCATTTCAAGACCTTACATTATGAAACACGTAACATTATTAAAGTCCCAAGTACATAGTAGTTATGTAAAATCATACAAATTATATATTTAAATGAAATTTTCTTACCAATAAAATATTGTCTTTTTATGCTTCACAATCCAAAACATAGAGTGATAATATTTTCATCCTTGCAAGCGCAGGAAACAGTTGTAAATCACAATTATTATAATGTCTGTCTTGTCTTTTACCGTTTGCATCATCTGACAAGAAAAAAAGGGTGCATTGCTCTTGCTTTTTCATTATGCTGATGAAAATGCTCTCCTTTTTTCCCACTTCCTCATTAGGAAAAGAATACACATTTATTGTAGAAATCTTGGGAGATATAGAAAAGATAAAGAAATAAATTAAAATTACCTACCATACAGTGTAATTACTTTGAACATTCAAAAATATTACCTTTTGCGTATGGTTTTGTATCTAGATTTTATCACTAAACATATCATTTTTCTAAATTATTGTAAAGTTTATAAAAACTAAGTTTTGATGCTTGTGCATTATTCCATCAGAGGGTTTTTACAAGAATAGATGTAATCATTCACCTAATTTTACACGTATAGGTTGATTCTGATTTTTTAAAATATCATAAATAATATTGTAATAAATATTTTTACATGTAAATTTCTTTGCACATAGCTAAACTTTCCTTCAGGATATATTCCTGAAAAAATTTATAGGGTAATAGGCTACTTCTGCCAAAGGAAATATATACATTTGAAAGTCTCTAAATTTCCCTTGAGAACAAAATGTACTAATTTACAGTCCTATAGCAGAGTATAAGAATGATCATTTTACATGCTCATTTATGGTGGTTATTAGATCTTAAGAAAAAGAATTCCAAACTTGAAGGATGAAAATATTTAACTATTTTAATTTGCATCTTAAAAATTCTTGAGATTTAACTTTTTTCATTGATTATTACCATTAATATGCTTCTTTTGTAAATTTACTGTTTATTTCTTTGGTCCACTTTTCTATGGGCTATTTGTTTCTTATTGAATTATAAGCACTCTTTATATATCAAGGATACCAACCTATTATATTGTATTTATGTGGCAAGCATTTTTTCCACTTGTTGCTTGTCTTTCTATGTGTAAGCTTCTTCTATATAAAGAAGTTAATTTTTATGTCACCAAATCTATTTCTTCTTATGCTAGTGTTCTTAGAGAGCCTTCTGGAACCTTGACATGATCTAATTATTTTATGATTTTCTTCTTTTCATATAAATCTTTATCAGAAATTTACTTTGGGATATAGTGTGAAATGAAGATTTTATTTTTTTCCCAAACAGAGGACTAATTTTTCCTGCTCAATTTGTCCACTACTCTTCCCTTATTATTCCGTCTTTACCATGCACATAATTCATATATACCAGGGTCTTTTGCAGGGCTCTCCATGCTATTTTGTTAACTATTCCTATTTATTGTTATTGCATTTTAATAGTCATAACATTATAATATAATACATTTGTTAGAGCAAATTAAATGACTTTTCCCCCCTCATCCTCAGGAATACTGCTCCCAAAGTAACTAATGTTACAGTATTGTCCAACATGAAAAATTTCACATTCTTACATGCAAAATTTTATTTCATTAGTTATAAGATGTATTCATTTTGAATTTCACCTCTGAAATTGAGATTTGTCCTACAATCAATGTTAGCAAAGAGCAGTCATGAAATAGTTATTAATAAGTACATTTAGTCATAGCTTCTCCTATTGCTCTCACTTCAATTACATTTGTGCATTGCTCATATTATATATGTTGAATTTGTACAATTTAAGATTTCCTCAAGATTACATGCTGTGTCTTGAAAAGAAGTTATTGTATATGCAGAACATGTGAAAACTGAACAGAGGGCATATTTGTTGTTGGAAGAAGATCTTAATTTTATATTCTCTGGCAAGAGAAACATCTGTGTGCTTTATGTGACCTAAGCAAGGACGATGCCTCCCAGTAGATGAAGCGGTTACTAAGATAAAAGAAGCAATGAGGGGCACATGTGACTGCTCCATGCATTGTGCAGGACTATTTTTAAGACATCACACATTAAATTATCAGAAACTTCTTGCAGCTTCCCGCGTCGTGTGATTCAATTGAGTAAAAAAGTTTTGGTATCAAAGCTTTCAACGTGGGTATGAGTGACTTGCAAGAAAATATTGGAGACGGTGGTGGAGCACTTTCTAAAAATTCTGAATCTTCAATCCTCTTTAAGCCACCAGGGATGATATGGTGACAAAATTTCTGTCTAAATAAGTCTAAATAAGTGCAGTCATGCCCCTCATAATGATGTTTATGCCAACAATGAACCACATATATGATGGTGGTCCCATAAGTTTAGTACCATATAGCCTAGGTGTGTGGTAGGCTATACCATCTAGATTCGTGTAAGTACACTCTATGATGCTCATACGACAACGAAATCGCCTAACGATGCTTTTCTCTGAACATATCCCTATAAAATGTCATTAAGTGATGTATCACTATACAACATTTTCTTTTTTTTTTTTTAGATTTTTTTAATTTTTTTCCTTTTTCTCCCCAAAGACCCCTGGTACATAGTTGTATATTCTTAGTTGTGGGTCCTTCTAGTTGTGGCTCAACGTGGCCTGATGAGCGGTGCCATGTCCATGCCCAGGATCTGAACCAGCAAAACCCTGGGCCGCAGGAAGCTGAGAGCACGAACTTAACCACTCGGCCACGGGGCTGGCCCTAACATTTTCTTAAGTGAGAGAAAAATATTGCATTAAAATTTAATTGCCGGCATTGGTACTACATAAAATAATGGCTCATCTTATGATGAATACATAGTATCTTAGTTTGATAAAAGCAGTAGTTGCCCTGATTCTCTTCTTCTTTAGTGACCTAGTGTACGTGTGAGGTGAATCTGCCTTAGTCTTATGGAACTCTGTGAACAGATTTTGAAGTCCCAACAACTATAGTATTGCTAAAGTTGTTGAAGGACATAATAACACTGAAACTTCTATATAGAAAACCTTCTACCTCAATTCGTAAGCCTGAGAACCTGGAAGTGGTTCTTCCAAATCCACTGCATATGTAAGACTCAACCATCCAAGTTCCTTTCAATTATAGTAATTTTTTAGACAGCCCCAACTCACTTGGGGCAATTTTGAGTGTCCATCCATGCATGACTCTTATCTGTACTTCTAATAAGACCTTCAGTATCTTAGTTCCTAAAACCCCATCTCTTCTTGAAGCCTTCTCAAAATGGTCAGAGAACTGATGGCATCTACTTTCTTATCCTGAGGTGTTTGAATTTGAATGTCTGTTTCTTCATTCATGTACTTACTGTAGATTCCACAAGCAAACCCTATCTTTGTTGCTTCACCTTTACCAATCTCTCTTGTCAGTGCTCCCAACGGCTTTGAACGATTTTGCCCAGTCTCTGGCGGTTGGTGTTCTCTTTGTTACCTAGGACTCCTCTGTGTGACTATCTTCCTAGATCTTCCTGGGTTTTCTTTCCTTTTCTTTTCTGTATTATCTGGTACTTCTGGCACTCTTAAAAAACTGTAAAGTGCCTCTTTCACCTTTTTCCACCCCATCTTCCTTTGTACTAAATTTGCCACCTCTGGAACATGGTCATTACCCAGAATGCCAAATGTAGGTCAATTGATGTTGCTGTGAAAAGCACTATAAAAAGGGAAGTGTCCAGCTTCTTCGTGCTTATTACAGAGAAAATACAAGATGTACAATGCTGCTGTGAGGAGAAAGGTGACTGTATACTCTAGCTCTTACTGTGTAGGGTCACCCCAAAAAAGCGTTAAAAAATAAAAGCTTAATAAATTGTACGCATAATGTATTCAACATATTTATAACATAATTTAAAATGAACCTTTCTTTTTTATATTGACTTGTGATGCCAGCCTTACCACATACATAATTCTCATGGTTACCATATTGTCATGTATTCTGTATTATAACTCTATCTTTTTTTTTTTTTTGAGGAAGATTAGTCCTGAGCTAACATCTGCCACCAATCCTCCACTTTTTGCTGAGGAAGACTGGCCCTGAGCTAACATCCATGCCCATCTTCTACTTCATATGTGGGATGCCTACCACAGCATGGCTTCCCAAGTGGTGCCATGTCTGCACCCAGGATCCAAACCAGCAAACCCCGGGCCGCTGAAACGGAACACATGCACTTAACCGTTGTGCCACCGGGCCAGCCCCTATAATTCTCTTTGATGAAACCCTAGACTGTGTGTAGAAGGCACAGAATCAGGAATTACATGAGGATAGAAAGACTTTTACTTCTTTGTAGGTTTGGTGGTTTAAAAATATATCCATAAAACTTTTGACTATTCTCCCAATTTAATGTGGAACCTAATTCTTTTCCCCTTGAGTAAGGGCTAGGCTTAGTGGCTTGCTAACAAACAGAATATGGTAGAAATGATGATATGTGACTTCAGAGACAAGGTCATAAAACGCGTTGCATCCTTTACTTACTTTCTCTCTCTCTCGTCATCACTTCCTCTGGGGAAACCAGCTGCCATTTTGTGAGTATGCCCAAGCAGCCCTAAGTGGAGGCCCATATCACAAGGAACCAAACCCTCCTGCCAGTAGCCAGAGAGGAACTGAGGCCTCTTGCCAACAGCCATGTGAGTGACCATCTTGGAGGCAGATCTCCCATCCCCAGTTAAGCCTTCAGATGATTTCAGCCCTAGCTGACATCTTATCTTGCAACCTTAAGGTCCTTAAGTCAGAATGCCCAGCTAAGCCTCTCCCAAATTCCTGATCCACAGAAACTGACATAATAAATGCTTGTTGTTTTAAAGTGCTAAGTTGTGGGGTAATTTACAATTGAGAACTAAACAGAAACAGATGATTGTAGTCAAGGTAGATCATACCTCCAAAATATTTGCTGGTGGAAATAGCTGTAGTCCCAGAGGGCAGGCCTTTGGAATGAGGTCAGTTATAACCTACCTTGGCCACACTAGTTTATTCATCCTATTTCCAACATCTCGATCTTCTTCCCTTTATCACTTGGTGTGGGAGTAGCCTCCTGTTTCCCAGCTACCACCTGGAAGAGGGAAGATTATCTGTTTGATTCCAAAAGTCATGCTGTGAGCATTGTGTTATGTTTAGTTCTGGGCAGCTATTACCTATATCGAAAGATGAATATTTCAAGGCACAGAGTACATGAGGCTAATCTAAGCCATTACACAGCACTGGCAGAACTATAATTTAATTTTTGTAATTTGTAATTTGAATCATATCTGCTTTCAGATAGGAATCAAATTGATGCATACACATTATCAGGGATAATTTTTTAAGCACAGAAATAAATCCAGAGTAAGAAAGAGGAAGAAAAAATGAACTAGAAGTTATTGAGGACCCACTATGTGCTAGGCATTGGGCTAGGCAAAATTCATGTACCAAGAAGAAAGTTTGATGTTGTTATTGTAATTGCTTTACCTCCTTTGCTCTTGACTTTGATGTTAGTAATCTGTTTATACCCTTAATTTGCCCCTCCAGTTGCCTGCACAATGAAATTTCTCTTGGTGATAGACCTTAGCTACTTCTTCCCTATAATCTTCATGTCTTCTCTTGGGTTTGATAATTAAGCAATCATCAAATAAGAACATTTCTCACTGGCTGTGTTCTATACTCTCAAATTTCTTTTACCATATTTTTTGTCTATGGGAAGCTCTCATCTTCATCTGTCGTTACCCCTGATTCCATTCTACCTATCTACTTTGGACGTAAATGCCTTGTTAATAGACATCATGGGGTTTCATGGGCACTGATGGAAAGCAACATAATTTAAAGAAGGATGCTATGGTGATTCTAAGAAAGGAAACAGATCCCTGGTGGAAATACAAAATAAATGGTCCCTGTGAGAGTTTATTAATTTTCAGATATTCTTATAGTACTCTTGCACATGATCTATCTGATTTTGGGATTACTACTCATAACTGTAGTTTCTTCTTTACCTGCAATTACAATGCTCTGCCAGCAGTCGGACCTGGTTAGGAGTCTGTGGTCCAAGCAGCCATATTTTAGGGACAGGTAACACCGAGATGAATGAATAATTTGCCCATTTGATAATTGTCAATTCAAATAAAAATACTTATCATAAAAGATAAAATTGTTAATGTCAAAAAGCATGTTCCTAAAAGAAATATAAACACTCAAATGTGCTCTGAGTTACTGTGAAGCCTAACCCTGGTTTATCCCTGAGCTAGACTTGACTGTGTTTTCAACTTGAATTTGGAGAGTTGGAATCAAGGTGTCCTTGGTGTATGTACATGGTCAAGGATTTGGGGCTTTGCTGTCTTTCAAATGAAAGCTTTGCCTGCATTCTGTAAGTCAAAGGCAAAGCCTTAGTTGTCCTTTTCAATCTTGCTACTTAACTGCTGCTTTACAAGGAAAGACAATATATGCTGTTGGTGGATAAAAGAAGTTACACGTGTTTTCAACCTCTCCCCACCCTCAACAAACAATCTTGGAAAACAAGAAGAGGAATTGTTTTGCTTCTATGTGAGTTCTTAGGCATTCTTTTGCTCAATAGAAACTTGGAAAAGCAGGAGCAGGAGACTTGAAAGAAGTCAGAGAGATTAAAATGAGCCACATATTAAAGGGGCTGCATCAGCGATGGCTCAGGGAGGATACAAGAGATGCTGCATCAGCCGGACCAACAGAGAGTGTTGAGGAGTTGAACTATGGGGAGGAGCAAAGACTTTGGGGCAGCTTCCACCTGTGCAAGGAGTTGACAGAATTGGGAAGAAACTATTTCCAAAGTTTTTCTGGATGCGTTCCCCTTTAGGTGTTTTTCTATGAACAGCTGCAGTAAAAATTTATGTTGTTTTTCAATTATTTTGGATGCTGGACTAAGGCTTCCTTAACATGAAATGATGCCCACAAGGGGCCATGGGGTGGTATGGACTTTATAAACTTCTTTTTTTTTTGTGGGAGAGGGAGAGAACTGATTCCAAATTGCTCTTCATCTTTAAATATCTTAGACCTCTTTATGATGTTTCCCTTAGCAACAAGCTATACAGCACACAGTAAGCTCTTCAAATTAGTTTTGTGAGATTGAAACTCAAGAAGTAGCCAGTGAAACACAATATGCAGACATAAGGGGGTGGCAAAGCTCACCCTTCCAAAGTGGCCCCATTTGACTTTTCTATTCCGCCATGTTGCGTGACCCCTACTCCATCTCCATCTGCCTCTGACGGTCTAGCCCACGGCTCTGTGACTTGATAATGTTATTCTGTTTCCCTTCCATTTGTGGCATGTCTGATTACCTCTTAACTCTGCTGGACTTTGACTTTGAGACTTGTTGCTGAGTTCCAGCTCCCTCACAGCTGATGTTATCAGCCAGTTTCTCTGTCTTGTTTCCATCATTATACAGTAGGCCTCATGGGCTCCCTTGGAATACAGCTCCTTTCTATTTCTAAAAGCCTTTTGAAAGAGCTTGTGGTAAAAAGCAACAAACAAACACAGTACTTATTTTTACTGGAAATGCAATCTGTAATCTACTCTATCTTAGAACATCTTATCTAGAAACACAAATAAACAGAGCTTTATAGGGCTTAAAATAGAGATGCATAGTGTCGTCATTCAATCATTTATTTTTAAAAATCAAAATATCAATGAACAAATAATTTGATATATATTTGTGTATTAAGTTAAGAGCTAATGTTTGTTATTTCTCAGAAGACTCAGTTAACTATTGGCTTAGGACCAAACCTCCCGTTGCAATCACATAAATTTGGTACCGGCATAATGAATCTGGCCAAGTGGATTAGGTTATGATGAAAAGAATGGGGAAAATGTTTTATATTGTTAACATAAGGTATCTACTGAGCTAAAATAAATACTAACTTCTTAGTAAAAAGCACTATTAAATGATAAGAATTCAATTGTGAAAGCTGAATCTCTCATTAGATGGCAAATGAAATTGTACTTGAAGTTTTCTTAAGTTAAGAAATTGAGGTGGAGATGGATGATATAAGATATATTCCTGATATCGTTATTTCGTACACAAGAAAGATGATTGTTCAAATCTTGCCCTTAACTTCTTCATTACCAATAACTCACTACTTGCTTTTTAAAGATTTTAAGTTGGAACAGTTAAAAAAATAGTAAATAAGCCCCTCATGAACACATATGCACACAGTTTAATTCATTAAGACCCACAAAAAATCCAGCGGAAACAAAATTTCATTGAACTTGACCACCTTTCTCTGCATGCCCAGCTCACTATAGTAAGAGTTGATTAGTGGTTCCTGGCTAAAAGGAATATTTAGAATATTTCATACTTTTAGATGATAGAGAGATATAGGTTGTGAGAGAGATAGATTGCATGTGTGTGTGTAGAGAGAGAGAAAACAAAGAACCTCAATAGGAGAGGGAAATGGAGCCAGCTCTCAATTACCTGGGATGACGGAATGTGGATCAAACAAAATGGTGTCCAATCAACCAATCAGCCTCAGGGCTTTTTTCTCACCAGCACAAAAATATTTTACTTTCACAGAGAGAAAACTCAGAGCAGAGGAGAGGTAGGCTTGGGAAGCAATGTGGGGAAAGATTTCTAGGCTGGTGGTCAGGAATCAGATTTTTTTTTTTTTGAGGAAGATTAGCCCTGAGCTAACTACTGCCAGTCCTCCTCTTTTTGCTGAAGAAGCCTGGCCCTGAGCTAACATTGTGCCCATCTTCCTGTACTTTATACATGGGACGCCTACCACAGCATGGCATGCCAAGCGGTGCCATGTCCGCACTGGGATCCGAACCGGCGAACCCCAGGCCAGCGAGAAGTGGAACATGCAAACTTAACTGCTGCACCACCGGGCTGGCCCCAGATTTTTTTTTTTTAAATCTGACTCCTTTAAAGTTTGCTAAATAAATTTTCTCCCTTTAGCAGAAAAGAAAATACAATGGTTTCTTTCAAACTTATTCCCATGATACATTCATGTCTCTGCCCCATCCCTACCAACAATCTAAATATAATATAAAGGGAGGAATGAGGATGGCTGATATGCTTGTTATAACTCCCTCAATAACAATATAGTTGTCATTATTGTCCAGTTCCTTTATTAAGATATTTGGAGGAATATATAGGAAAACATATAAGAGATGATGGGGGCTGAGCCTAAAAATGTAATTCTAACCACATAATCCTGAATAACCCATTAAGAAAGGGAAGGGGAAGCAATTACAGAAGTCAATATGGGGACTTAGGAAGTTCTCTAGTAGATTCATCTTTTAAAACAAACAGTGGATGAGAGAGGAGGGCCAGGTAACCAAAAGAGAAATACAGGTGGGCAGCATGAACCTATAAGAAAGGTACTATGAAGACTGAAGTTAGGGACAGTCAAGAAGTACTTACATCATTTTATTTGGAGAAAGAAAATGAATCCATGTAGTGCACATTTATTTGCTATCTCCCTAGCATTTATTCCATACATCTCTTGCCAATAGCATCCCAGTTTTCCTCTGTTGAATCCACTTTCATAAATGAGGTTTGTGTGGAAATGATCCCATTTGCACTTCCAGAAATGAGTCCTGCTTCGCTTAATCCAATCAATGTATCTCCTCCCTGGCCACCATGTTTGGTTCATGGATGGATATCTGACCCAGTTAGGGCCAGTTAGAAAGTATGAATTCTAGGACGTCTGTGAGAGCTGTCAGACACGCTTTCTCCTAGATGAATTGATGTGAAGACAATGTGAAATCTTGACCTGTTGTAGACAGTTTTTTTTTCACAGTAGGAACAGCCTTGAAATTTGGATGGAAAACCATAAAAGACAGAGGGAAAGGAGAAGAGAAAAAATAGATCCAGTGACTTACCAGATCATTTCTCTCTTAAAGCCAGAATTACCTCTGGAATTTTCAGTTTTGTGAGATAGTAAGTACTCTTTATTATTAACGGCTGTTTGAAGTGGGTTGAATTTGCTGTCACTTGCAACCAAAATATTCTTAACTGAACAGAAAACAGGAAATATGGTGTAAGTTAACCAGGAACTACATTTTTGGGGTAACTTTTATTGTCTGAGCACTTTAATCTTTTTATCCTCAGCATCTCCAAGAGTAGAAACTATAGCAATAAATTTCAGCAGACCTAAAGCCTCAAGCAGAAAGGGGATGCCCAATAGGAAATGGACCGTGAGAGGCAGAACTCCCTTGGACTCATTCTTACAGGAATGTGTTACCAGTTACTTGTCCATGGGGGATAGGAAGGCTTAGAGAAGCTAGAAGAGTCAAAAGAAAAGAAAAAAAAGACCTGGGTCATAACGGCAAGGGAGGCTTCTTTAAGAACTTGAAAGTATCTTCACAAAGATCAGGAGATATCTTGGTGGTAGGGTGTCTTTACGGGGTTTTGAAGATCAAGGAAGTTGCCTCTTGTAAGAGGATTGGTGCTCTCTCTTCTGATCTGTGGTCACCTGTGTGAAGTCAGTTGCATTTACTCTTTGCAACCTTAAAGGAACGAGTACCTCTTGTCTGTTGGTGTCGTTCTGTTAATCGCTGTATTGTTCTAATGAAATGCTGTGCTGTTGAATATTGGTAAGTCCCTCTTTATGGTGGGAACCTGCATGTCAGAAAGGCTAAATAACTTGCTGAAGATCACATGGTGAGTTAATGGTAATTCCAGGGCCTGAAATCTTGACTATCATCTTCAAAGCCCAAATATTTTCCAAATAAGATTTTGCTTCTGTCGTCTCTTCACGGAGAATAATTTTCAAACAAGGGAGGATAGATAAAGCATGCAAAAGGAAATTAAAGTATTAAATAGAAGAGTAGACTAAGGAAGCACCTGGACATGCTAATTGAGTTTCAGACTTTCAAGCTCAGTTGAATTATATATCATGAGGCAGACAAACTTGTAGATGTCTTGAACATTTGAGAATTTGTTGACTAGAGATGGTAAACATTGTTCTCCAAAGCGGAAAAAGGTGAATTCTGGAATTCTAGACTGGTGATTTATAACCTCTGGCCTGCACTGCTTCTCTGCATTTCAGAGCTGTATATCCTGTATTTGTGACATTGTAATGTAGGTTCGTTTGGATGTGGTTAAGCAAATGTTTTCTAAAAGAGCTATAAGTGGCTAGTATCTGCATCATGCCATCCTTTTTATTAAAAAGGAATTGTATTAGTTAGAGTTTTCCAGAGAAACAGAATCAATAGGATACACACACACGCACACACACACACGATTTATCACAAAGGAATTGGCTCATGCAATTATGGAGGCTGACAAGTCCCGAGTCTGCAGTCAGCCAGCCAGCCGGAGACCTTAAAACTTGGTCTAGTTTTAGCCTGAAAGCCAATAGGCTCAAGACCCAGGAAGAGCTGATGTTTTCCATTCAAGTCTGAAGGCAGGAAAAACTGATGTCCAAACTTGAAGGCAGTCAGGCAGCAGGAGTTCCATCTGACTCAGCCTGTTTGTTCATTCAGACCTTCATCTGATTGAATGAGATCCACGTCCACTATAGAGGACAACCTGCTTTACTCAGTCTACTGATTTAAACATGATTGTCATCCAGAAACACCTTCACAGACACAGCCAGAGTAATGATTGACCAAATATCCAAGCACCTCACGGCCCAGTCAAGTCATAAAATTAACTATCACTGGAACATTTATCACATTTGAGGATGCTATAATGGTAGATGGTAAAGCTAATGTATTAGATGACATAATCAGTATTCAAAGTGATTTTGAAAAAATTCTGGGTAAACATTTCTGAGGAAGTGGCACTATAGAATTATTATCTTCCAGCACTGAATGAAATAAATTTAAAAAATAAGAAGAAAGAAGCACATGGAACCCAAACAAAGGAACAAACGAAACAGTCAAAAATTCACAAGCAGAGACCAAACAAAGACAGACAACCAACTTCCTGTTATATAATTTAGACGTTGTGGCCAAGGAAAGAAACTGATCGTTCTTTCGCAGCACAGAGTAACTCCTAGCTCTACCCACAGAGGTAGAAGTGAGGAAAGAAAGGAAGTTGATAACATTTTGAGATTTTTTACTAAAACCCTCAAATAAGAGAAGCAGACTGAGGCGTAAGGTTGGGATAGTCAAGGAAAAATTTCCCTATGGTAGAAGTCTCTAAATACAACCACCAGGTCCTGGTGTGAGCAGTAGGGGGACAAGACCACAAACGTATTTCAGAGAACTGTGATGAATTAGGGCAAGGAGGTTATGGGAGGGGAATATATCCTTAGATGTGTGGAGAGGGCCCTAATGTAGATGCTCCAATGGGATTCCCAGCCAGCTCTCCTATCTCCCACCTTCTCCATCCACCACCTCCATGTTCACTATACAGAGATAGAAAATTTAAGAGACAGCAACACCAATCTCAGAGAAGATATCAGTGCCTGAGAGAGTTAGAAGATGTTAAGGATGATTCACCCACTTTATACCAGAGCCAACAAAAAGTCTGAACAGAGTTGCTTATGTTAAACACGGGATATTCTATGGCTAAAAAAGTTGAAAAGAAGGAATATAGCATACAAAGTCCAATTAAAAATACAAATTGGAGGGGCCGGCCCGGTTGCATAGTGGTTAAGCTCATGTGCTCCACTTCAGCGGCCTGGGGTTTGTGGATTCAGATCCTGGGCAGAGACCTAGACCACTCATCAAGCCATGCTGTGGTGGCAACCCACATACATAATAGAGGAGGATTGGCAACAGATGTTAGCTCAGGACCAATCTTCCTCACCAAAAATAAATAAATAAAAATATAAATTTGAAGAAAATATAATCTAGAAAACAAAAGATTTTCCATGGATCTCTTACTCTATAGATGAATTTAATTTGAATGTGAATTCAATAACATACAAGATAAAGAAAGTGATAAAACAGGCTAATGGGATGAAAAGGGAGTTGGCAGACCTAAGAAAACAAACTGAGATAAAACCAATGTGGTTATTTGTGGAAGTGGGAAATGGATACATTGGAAGCAGCAAGAAACAAGACAGACACAACTGAAAAAAGAAGATGCCAAGGAGAGAGAACTCGAGACAATCCTGGTAAATTCCGAGAAGGGCTACGATACTACTCAAGAGTCAATGATACACAGGGTGGAAGATCGCCCAACATAAGCACAGTCGCCACTCCTTAGGTCGAGAATCAAAAAAACAGAACGGCAAAAAGTTTCACAGAGATGCAGAAAATGAAGAAAGAACTGCATCAGCACCTCAAAAGAATCTCTGCATATCATAAAATACTTTATCCTGAATGACCAATATTGAAGCATATTCTGGTAAAGCCACTGAAATTTAAGATTGAAAAACTAGGCGTCCATAGTGAAAAATCAGATACAGGTGGGAAAAGTCAGACTGGCTTCAAACTGCTCCACAGTGTGTCGGTACCAAAAACACTGCAGAAGCCTGAGTGAAGGAGTGGGTGACCTGAGGGCTGCCAAACTCAGCCAAGCTGCAGTTAGCAAGGAAGTCACAGGAAGATGTTGTCAAGCACAAAAAAACACTTGGGAATACAACATTCACGAGTTCATCTTGAAAAAACTTCACAATGATCTTATCTATCCCACTAAATGAAGATCAAGATAAGGGCATTAAGCACGTACACCATGTAGTAAAATTGATAGAGAGCTATTACACTGGGAGGCAGTGAAAACCAGGCGGTAGAAGGGGGAGTTGGGGGATAAGTATAAGAACTTATTTCTCATGGTATGAAATCACTTAATAATTAAAAAGGATAATAATTCTAATTTTGTAGCATTCTTCCACAATCTGCTTTTTTAAAAAACAGACTTTTTAAAGAGCAGTTTTAGTTCGCGGCAAAATTGAGCAGAAAGTACAGAGTTCTCTTGGATCTCCTGCCCCCATATGTGCACAACCTCCCGGACTATCAACATCACTCACCACAGTGACACATTTGTTACAATCGATGCACTTACATTGACACATTGACATACTATTACACCAAAAGTCCACAGTTTGCGTTAGAGTTTGCTCTTTGTGTTGCGCATTGTGTTGTTTTGACAAATGTAGAATGACACGCATCTACCATTATCGTATAATACAGAATAGTTTCACTGTGGTAAAAATCTTCTATCCTCTGCCTGTTCCTCCCTCTCCCCACGCCCATCCTCCCATAACCTCTGATACCCATTGATCTTTTCATGGTCTGCACAGTTTTCCATTTTCCAGAATGTCATCTAGTTGGAATCACACAGGATGTAACCTTTTCAGATTTTTTTTTTTTACTTAATGTCTCAGGCAAAAATACCATAAAATGTATGGCTTATAAGCAACAAATATTTATTTCTCACAGTTCTGGAGGCTGGGAAGTCCAAGATCAAGGCATCCACAGGTTTGACGTTAGGTAAGGACCCACTTGTTGGTTCACAGACAAACGTCTTTTCCCTGTAACCTCACATGGGAGAAGGGGGTGAGGAGGTCTGTCTTGGCCCTCTTTTATAAGGACACTAATCCCGTTCAGGAGGGCTCCATCCTCGGACTTAATCGTCTCCCAAAGACCCCACCTTCTAATACCATCAGGAGTTAGGATTTCAACATACGACTTTGGGGGGGACACAAATATGCAGTCCATAGAACATGGTAATATGCATTAAGATTCCTTCATGTCTTTTTGTGGTGTGAAAGCTCATTTCTTTTTGGCACTGAATAATATTCTATTGTCTGGATGTACCACATTTCACCCATTCACCTACTGAAGGACATCTTGGTTGCTTGCAAGTGTTGGCAATTATGAATAAAGCTGCTATAAACATCAATGTGCAGGCTTTTGTGTGGACATAGTTTTCAACTCATTTGGATAAATATCAAGGAGAAAGATTAATGAATCTTATGGTAAGAGTATGTTTAGTTTTGTAAGAAACTGCCAAACTGTCTTCCAAAATGTATTATTTTGCATTCCTACCAGCAATGAATGAGAACTCCTATTACTCTACATCCTCACCAGCATTTAGTGTTGTCGGTGATTTGGATTTTGGGCATTTTAATAGGTGTACATCATTGCTGCTTAATTTGAAATTCTATAATGACAAATTATGTTGAGCATCTTTAAATATGCTTATTTGCCATCTGTATATCTCCTTTGGTGATGCATCTCTCCAGGTCTTTTGCCTATTTTTTCATCAGGTTGTTTATTTTCTTATTGAATTCTAAGTGTTCTTTGTATATTGTGGATAACAGTCCTTTTTCAGATGTGTATTTTGCAAACATTTTCTTTCAGTCTGTGGTTTATCTTCTCATTCTATTGATGTTATCTTTCACAGAGCAGAAGTTTTTAATTATAATGAAGTCTAGATTATTGATTCTTTCTTTTATGGATCATGCTCTGGGTGTTGTATCTAAAAAGTCACATCCAAAGTCATCTAGGTTTTCTCCTATGTTATCTTCCAGGAGTTTTATAACATTTAGGTCTATGATCCATTTTGAGTTAATTTTTGTGAAGGGTGTAAGGTCTGTGTCTAGGTTCATTTTTTTGCATGTAGATGTTCAGTTGTTCAAGCACCATTTGTTGAAAAGACTATCCACTATATTATTTTTGCTCTAACTTGTCACATATCAGTCAACCATATTTATGTGGGTCTGTTTCTACGTTCTCTATTCTGTGCCATTGATCTGTTTGTCTATTCTTTCACCAATACCACACTGTCTTAATTACCGTAGCTTTATCGTAAGTCTTAAAGTCAGTGTTAGTCCTCTGATTTTGCTCTTCTCCTTCAATATTGAGTTGGCTATTCTGGGTCTTTTGCAATATACATTTACAACTAATCCAAATCCACTTTTAAATAACACTATACCATTTCATGGGTTATGCAAATATCTTATAATGACAAACTATTTCTAATTCCTCTCTTCCATTTCTTGTATCATTACTGTTATTTATTTCACTTACACATAAGCACACAAAAGTATATATAATACACTTTCGCGTGTGTGTATATATGTACACACAAATATGTGTTACATAAAAGCATATGTAGTTGAATAAATTGTTGCTCTTATAATTTTGAACAAACTATTATGTTAGATCAATTAAGAGTAAGAAAAATAAAAATTTTTATTTTAATTTCATTTATTCATTATCCTATAATACTCTTCCTTTCTTTATGTAGATCCAGGTTTCTGACCAATATCATTTTCCTTCTCTGAAGGACTTCTTTTAACATTTCTTGCACAGATGGTTTACTGGCAACAAATTTCCTCAATTTTTACTTGTCTGAAAAAGTCTTTCTCCTTCAATTTAAAGGGTAATTTCACAGGGTACAGATTTCTAGGTTGGTCGTTTTTTTTCCTCTTAATAATTAAAATATTTTACTCCAGTCTCTTTTTGCTTTCAAGGTTTCTGAGGAGAAGTCAGGTATAATTCTTGTTTTTATTCTTTAATAGGTGAGTTCTTTTCCTCTGGCTTCTTTCAGGATTTTTTGCTTTATCTTTGATTTTCTGTAGTTTGAAAATGACATGCCTAGGTGTAGTTTTTTGTGATTTTCCTGTTTGGTGTTCTCCAAGCTTTTGGAATCTGTGGCTTTAATTTGAGGGAAATTCTCACTCATTATTGCTTCAAATATTTCTTCTGTTCCTTTCTCTCTTTCTTCTCCCTCTGGTATTTCCATTTTACATTTGTTATGCCTTTTGTAGTTGTCTCACAGTTTTTGGATATTCTGTTCTGTTTTTGTTCCCCCAGTACTTTTTCTCTTTGCTATTCACTTTTGGAAGTTTCTATAGACATATCCTTAAGTTCAGAGTTTCTTTCTTTAGCTATGTTCAGACTACTAATAAGCCCATCAAAGACATTCTTCGTTTCTGTTACAGTGTTTTTGATCTCTAGCATTTCTTTTTCATTCTTTCTTAGAATTTCCATCCCTCTGTTTACACTACCCATATGTTTTTATATATTGTCTACTTTTCATTAGAGCCCTTAGCATATTAAGCAGAGTTGTTTTATATTCATGATCTGATAATTTCAACATCCCTGCCACATCTTGGTCTGGTTCTGATGCTCTCTGTCTCTTCAAATTGTATTTTCTGCATTTTAGTATGCTTTGTAATTTTTTGTTGATAGTGGACATGATGTCGTGGGTAAAAGAAACCGAGTTGAACAGGCCTTTAGTAATTTGGTGGTGAGGTGTGGGGAGAGGAGAAGTGTTCCATAGGCCTATGTTTAGGTCTCGTGTTTTAGTGAGCCTGTACCCTTGGGCTGCAAACTTCACAAGTGCTTCTCAGTTTTCACCCCCTTAGGTGAGCTAGGAGTGCCAGAGGGGGCTGGAGTTGGCGGTTCCTTTCCGTCCAGGTTGGTTGGGCTCTGATAAATTCCCAATGGCTGAAGCTCTGGTGAAATAGTTTCTCCTGAGGGCAGGCCTTGTTAAGAAGAACAGAATGCTCTAGTGTGTTTCAAAATGGTCACTTTTCTCCTCTTTCTGAGGAAAACTAGAAGGATTTTTTTCTCTGATCTTCACTGTGAGAACCTGGTAGAGTTCCTGGATGTGAAACTCACAGAAGTGTGAGACCCGCTATGACTTGGTCCCCCTGGAGTTTTTCTCTCTCACACTTGTTTATAATGAGTCTCCAGTAATTCATCAATTACAGTTCAGGTTTTTCTACCCCAGTACTGGTTCCTGCAGAAGTTTCCGGTCTCTGGGTTTCTGCTCCTATAAGTTGTGATTCTCTTTATCCACCTATCTGTCTCCTTACTTTTGGGGGTGGAGGTTTGCTCTGTGACTTCACTGCTCTGACAGATCTAAGAAGTATTGCTGATTTTTCAGTTTGTTCAGTCTTTTACTTGTTCTTAATATGGGGTGGTGATTTCTAAGCCCTTTACAAGCCAGACCTGAACCTGGAAGTACACAATCTGCTTTTTAAGATAGAACAATAGCACAGAATTAATGTCTCTTGTGAAAAAGACTCATGTATCAGAAGTTCAGCAATCCATTCAGTTTCACTATAATTTCTTTTTTTCTGTTAAAGTAATATTAAATTTAATATTTTTAAAAATGAAAATATGTTTAATGTTAACTCTTTATGAAATTTTTCTTGTCCACTCCAACATTCATCTTTCTGTTTCAATTTGTGAATGGAAAGACGTACGAATAATATTTCTATTTCTGGAGGGTGGCATTTTCAGCGATTTCTTGCTTTTTTTTCTATGTCGCTTATTTTTAAAAATTATGTGTGTATTGATTTTATAAAAACAATAAATGCTTTTAGAAGAAATAGCTCACTAGTTTAGATTTGTGGACCCATAAGTTGAAGAGTAACAAGGACAAATTTAAATTTCTGCTTTTAGTTGTACAGAATTATGGAGCTAGCTCGTGAATGCACTCTCAAAACCAAGTTAAGGTTTCCGTTTCCGTGTCCAGTGTCAGCTTTTCAACCATAACATGCTACCGGTAAAGAAAGCTTGCAAGGTCCTTGACTAGAGTCCCGAAGCTTCCTTAAGGTGGAAACCAATTTATATGTATGATTCTATTCTTTTTCAAAATTATAAGTATTTTAAGTAGCACTGTTATTGCAAAACTATATTTGTATTTCAAACATACAGACAAGAATAGAAATAATACAATGGATAGTCATGCACTTACCACTTATAAACTCTTAGCATTTTGCCTTATTTGTTTCAGATCTTCTTTTCTTAAAAAAATTAAATATTATTTTCGTTTACATATTATTTATTTACATATTTATTATTATTTACATATTATTACAATTGCAGACTCTTGTAATCCCCTCCCTGAACCCATTTATCTGATCCCCAGAACTAGATCATTCATTGTGCCCAACTACATTTTGGTAGAAATCACATTCATAGAGCATCTTAGTGACTTTTTTTAACCTTGTAGGATACATTGAAATTGTTTGATCGCTTCCCACTCCTAGTAAAAGCGTTTTGTCTATTTATCCAATATAGTTGTGGTTTGTGACACGTGGCAGTATCTGTTGTAAACACTGAAATTACCAGGGAGATTAATATTTGAGTCCAACCCTGAAAAACTCCACTGTTGATTTTTGTTAAAATTCAAAATTCCCAATTAAGTACTAATAACATTCATTCCTGTTTTGTAGTTAGCACAAAAACAATGAATTTCATTTGAAGAGAAGTGAGAATTGGAACCTATTCACAGGTTTTTTAACTGTCTTATAGGACTCCATCCCTTTTAGTTTTGTACCTAGAAATCCCACTCATAGAAAGAAAGTAGATGATAACCTCCATCTTGCTTAATCGTATGTGAAAAATAAAACTGGGCAGAAATGACAGGCTCAAGGCACTAGGCCACAAGTGACCTGCACAAGTTAGAAATCTGTCTTCAGTTTAGAAGGGCACTGTCTCTAGTCCAACAACTTATCAATTACTTTTAAACCAAGGGGGTCTAAAAGATTTAGAGAGTTGTGCATACACAATAGGACCAAATAATCAGTAATCTTCCTTGCCTTGGTTAGAACCCCACTGGTGCCCATTAAAATTTAAAGTTGAAAGTTCAAGAGAGTGCTAAGGAAGATCAAGCTGTCTCTGTGGTCTAAAACATCCTCTGACCACAGTCCGTAAGATGAGTGAGAGAAATCCATCTGAGGATGTAATAAATGAGTGACTGGGGGGAGGCTAAGTGGAATTCAAAGCACCAGACACGCAGAGATGGAGAGAAAGAGCAAGAGCCTGCCTCCTCCTGTAAGAAAGATCAGAAATGGCTAGCGAGAAATGGGGAAGTTCTGAGTTGCAGGGGACAAGCTTATAGATAAATCAGAGAAGGAAGATGAATAATAAGATCTCTGTAACTTGTATTTATCTGCTGCCTTCCTCTGAGAAGTTCATCGTGCTTTATGGATAACATCTAATTAAACTTTACAACATGCCTGGAAGGGAGGAATCAAGTGTTATCGCCCCTGTTTTACAGTTAGAAAACCACATTGCTCTGGGCCTCAGCTCACACTGTCAGCAGCACATTAGAGGTGGGCTTTAAATCTGTCTTTTATATCAATGCTGTATCCACTGTCCTTTCTTACTGAGAACATCAAGGATTTGAATAGTGTTGTAAGATAGTAAGAACAGTATGAGAAATTTGAATGAATCATTAGTTCCATTTGCTCCTCCCTGAATAAATGGCTTCCCTTTACATGTGTGAAACACTGGAATTCCAAAAATAACCACACAAGGTAGGAAAAGAATTCCCATTTCATATAAGGAAAAATCGAGACTCAGAGAGTTTGAGGAATCACCCACTTTTCCCAGTACATGGCAGAGCTGGGATCTAAACCAGCTCTTCTCAACCCTAAAACTCAAGCTCTCTTAATACAATAGAGGATGGGATTTCTTCCCTCTGTACTCTAAGTTTGAAAGCACTGTGGTGGGCTGAAATGCATAGATGAAACATCCTCTTTAACATCCTTAGAAAGCTCTTCATTATCTGACCCTTGAGTATCTCTCCAATATCTCTTTAGTATCTCTGAATATATCCCACTCCAGTGAAACTGGATGCCTTCCAGTTCTCCATTATACCATACAGTGTAGCCTCTACCACCTAAAACTTGAATTTTCTCTAATACTCCACTCACCATTTTATCTGCTGAACAGCTCATTACCCCCAGGTCTCAGCTCAGGTGTCACTTTTTTTTTTCAGGAGAAGATGCACCATAAGTTGCCAGTCTTCCTCCTTTTTTCTTCTTTACCCCCTCAAAGCCCCAGTACATAGTTGTGTGTAGTTGTAAGTTCCTCCGGTTCTTCTATGTGAGCTGCCACCACAGCATGGCTACTGACAGATGAGTGGTATGGTTCTGTGCCTGGAAACTGAACCTGGGCAGCCAAACTTTAACCACTAGGCCATCAGGGCTGGCTCAGGTGTCACTTCTTCTTGGAAACATTCTTTAACTCCACAGGACTAGGCTAGGGGCCTTTCTCACCAAGCCTTGGACCATCAGCACTGCAACACTTTTCACTGTGTATCTGTAATTGCTTTTTACTTGGAAACTCCATATCAGAAGCACCGTTTCTGTTTTGTCCACAACTGAAACCTCAGCACATGGCCCAATGTTTAGCAATAGAAGGCATTCAATAAATTCATTTTAAATGAATGAATTCTGAACCTTCAATTATTTATATTATCCATTCCCCCATTCCTTCACCAAACCTTCACCTCCTTTCCTGGAACCAACCAGGAACTGTCAGGCAGTGCATGGCCTTGATCATCTTCTCTCTGTGAGCCTAAGAAGTTTGGGAACCGTCCTAGCTTCTCCAAGCTAAAAAATAGAGACATAGATACCTCCACAGAGCTACCACATCCTCATAGGAAGTCTAGGCCATCTGTGGGGTCCCTTGTGCCTGCATTTCTTTGATGCCTGGTTAGATCACTCACTGTGTCCCCCACCTCTGGTCCAACCTCATCCTGGACACTAAGTGAGTCTGCCTAGTGCCACCGAGGTTGGCTGAATGGCTCCTGATCAGTCTAGTTCTCATTCTTCTTAATTTGTTTTCAGACGTTAACATACATGACTTATTGGGAATCAGACTCACTCTGCTATACTGCTCATCGGTCCTGCTCCCCATGAGACTCACTGGAGACCTCATGGTACCCGAATGGTTGCAATTGATCTCTGATTGTTGCTTCTGCCCCTCCCTTCACCCCGTTCCCAGGATGTTGTTTCTGCCCTAATTTTACTATTTCTTTTGGCTGATTTCCTACTAAAGACCCTTTCTGTGAAGTATCCTTGTTGCTAACATCCCCAGCTGCCACCAACCACTCCCCCTCCCTTCTGAACACAGACCATTTCAACAGGTTCTTCTCTGTTCTCAATATCCACTGGTGGGGATTAATCCAACCTCAACTTGGCAGTCACGGTCAGTCACGGCTGACAGCTCCCTTTGGATAAATAGTCTGAACAGAATGTACAGCAAACAATGTTACCGTGGCTGGTCTTTAATTAATTAATTAACTAATTATTTGGTGAGGCCCCGGGTGAAGAGGACAAACTGAACAATAGATCACGGCCCCTTTCTTGTCTGCTCTGATTGTCATTCCAGAACAGCCAAAGCTAACTAACATTTTCATTTGAGGGAAAGGAAAATCTCCCAGAACTCAGCAGTCATGGTCTTAATAAAGTATATTTAACAACATGTAGTTTTTACATAATGTATTAGCATTATTCATAAGGGGAGAAAGGCTACAAAAGCAGTGGTGAAAGGAATGAATATTTTAAAAGAAGCTTTTCCCAACATATAAAGTAAAATCATGAATGTTAAAACATTTTATTGTCTACCTTATAAAAAAAATTTTAGAGACGGCATTTTCCCCTTTTTGAAACTGTATTAATTCACGCCTTCAACTCGGTCATTTATGGAGTCCCTACTATGTGTTTGGAATATCTTTAATGCTATATAAATATCAAACCCTTAAAAAAGTCAGAGAATCCAAACATATATAAAGCTTTCCTTTGCAGAGCAAAATTCTTATCTAAATTGTCAAATGGCTACAAGTTATACTGCTTTTATACTTCTATCCAACTCATCTAAATATTCTCTGTTGCCCGAGTGGCCACATCCTTCATAATCACCTACAACATTGTCTTCTTCTTCTTTCTTACTTATCACACCACTGCAGGACACGAACACATGTCTCCAAGGATTTCTTTTGATGTCGAAAATCATTGTTCCGTGAGGTGGGATGGAGAGGGGACACAATATTTTCTCACTATTGGGGGAGGGAGTTCCTCTTCGACAATCCAGAATCAGGTCATTATCAAGAGCTCTTAATGGAAGCTCGGACCAGCTTCAAAACTACCCCGTGCCGGATAACAGCATTCTGAAAGCAAGAGGAGTTGAGTTTTGTGCAGCAAAGCACTGAGGCATCAGAAAGGACTCAGAATCAGACCGCCTCTCAGAGCTCAGAGATAGACGGGATGGCTTTTCCTCTACATTTGATTTCTTAGAAACCAAATCCGAGGAGATTTTATAGCCTTTAGTACTCATAAGCCCTTTCATTTTGTCCTTGTTTTATAGCCCTCCCTCGCTGAGAACGTGATGCACAGGGGAGACCCGCCAAGACACCTGAGCTCATTCACTCTGTGTGTGCCTGTTGACAGGAATCCATTCGGTTGTCAGTTGCTACTTATGCGTGGAGGAGGAGTGGTGGCTTCAGACTCTCAGGCAGCATGAGGTGATGAGAAGAGACAGACCCCAGAACCAAAAGGATCTGGGACCAAATCTACATAACCTTTACCAGCCACTGATTACATTATTTTTATGGGACTCTTATGTAGAATGGGGAGATAATAATATACATCTCACAGATTGCTATGGGGGCCAAGTGAGGCAGCGTACGTTCTTGGTTCAAATCTTGCCAGCTGTGCACCTCTACGTTTCTATAAAATGGAACCAATAATAGTACCTACTTCATGGGGTTATTGTGAGCGTTAAATGAGTTACTACATGTAATGTGCTTAAAATACCACCTGGCACATATTAGGTCTCCATAAATATTATCCTAGTTGTGGGTAGTGACAGGATATGTAAAGTGCCTAACGCCGTGTCTGCTACATAGAGGATGTCAACATATACTAGCACCATCCTACTCCTCCTCTATTTGGGGTAAGGATTTTAATTTTAGGTGGGATTTCTTTTTAAATTACACAGTGCCTTGTAGATTGCAGACCTTCTGTTGTAGCTCCACAGAGTGACCTGACTGATTTAGAAAAGGCAGTGAGTTCCAATTTGGTCCACGGCACCTGCCCCTCACTGAGCCAGCCCATCTGAGTCAGAACATTCATTAACCCTCAAATTACTCAAGCATCTCATTTTGCTTTGAGTCAAACGCTGTGGTTTTTGCTATTTATGGGCTGTTGATGGCAGATTGAACTTTCATATAAACTCTAAAGATGGTCACCTCCACAGTGGGGCTGCAAAGTACTGAATGTCTAAAAATATCTCCCCGAGCTCTGTAAAGTGGCCAAAATTCTCAGCATTCGAGTCACAGCATTGGGTTAACAAGAAAATACATTAGCTAAAATAGGACGGAGAGTCACGGTTCATAAACATGTCAGCAACCTTCTAAAATTTCTTCCTTAGAGGGGGTGGCTGTCACTTGGCTTCTAGGAAATGGAACACAGGACAGCCAAATTTTGGTAGGAAGGAGAGGTTCATGGGTTGGCCAGGGAGGGCATACTTAGGTGGAACACAGACTTCCTCGGGAGCCAACGGAGCATGAAGGGTCCACTTGCCGTGGGCACCATCCAAGGCAGGCGGGGAGGCCTCACCAAGCCAAGATTTGAAGCCTTGCTATGCCTCAGTTTGGCCCTAGCGGTAAAGTAGTAAATCATAGAAAGAATCTAACCAATTTGGACTGACAAACGTGCAATTCTGCATCCTGGTTTCAGCACATGAATCCAGAAAAAGTAACCAGTCTTGACAGACCCAGGTCCTCCTTCCAGGTTTTACCTCACATGCTTCTCTGCTGTCTCTTCAGTGGGTTTACAAATCCCAGATCTACCCATTTTGGAGAGACCGGGAAAAGCAAAAGAAGGAAAGGAAACGAGGCTACTCAAGTTTGCCTGAATTGTTTCCAAGTCTCCTCACCTCCTTCTTTCCCTTCTGTCTCTGTGAGAGTAGAGTGTGAATGTGAGAAACTCGGCTTGGGCCAGACGTAAGCAAAGACAGGGTAGGCAGCTCTAATATCTAGCTTTTGGGTTCTACTCACATTTATTGGGCTTTGACTCCCTTCCAGGTTCTGGGTGATGTGCTTTTGCAAACCTCCTTTTGTTTCATCTTCACAATAGGCCTGAGGTGTGCAGGAAGTGAACCGACTCCCACAAAGTTACACAGTTACTTTGTGGAGATCCCAGATCTGCCTGACCACAAAGGCTTTGACCTTCCCCTCGAAGGCACAAGTGTGGCCATTTCCTGGCTGTGGGCAATGAATCTTAGGGAGGAGCTGTGGGTTTGAAGAATGTGAAAATGGAAAAACTGTTGTGGCGGCTGTAATGCACTGAAATGAGACAGTGAGGTGAAGTTTGAGATCATAGTTTGTTGACTTTCTTCATTTCTTGTGCCCCGTAGTAGAACTGGAGAAGATGGTTGGTGAGTGAGTAAAGACTGAGAATTCGTACAGAAATGTGAGGTCAAGATGAGATTCACAAGCAAAGAAAACTGGTAATTTTCAAGGAATTGGACATTCTTTAAGTATGAGAGAATGAACAAGATAGAAGTTAAAGAGAGGGTGGTTAGAGAAACAGAGAGAATTCTGGGTGAATACTGGATTCCAGGTGTGGCTTTATCTGTGAGTAACTTTAGTGGCACAGAGATCACAGTAGCTGGAGTTGAGAAGGATGATAAACAGAGAGGTTGGAATGTCAGGGGAATTGTCAGCATAGATATATTGAAATTGCTGAGATGTATAAGAAGAGAGGAAAAACAACTCAGAAACTAAAGACATTGCCCCATATTTCCATTATATATTTCACTAGCTCTAAGAAATATATACCATTTTCTTCAAGAAAAGCAGAAAGCATATAGCAACTTAATTTTTGGATTCTACCTTGCTGATTATTTAGGCTCCTGTGATAATCAGAACCAAACTTATCCCCATCAAATATTTCCATCATGTTCCATGTAGCTGAGGTGAACAAAGGGTGGCATTATTTAGACCACTTTTATCTAATCCACTTTGCTGCGTAGACCTAACATCTTAGTTATCTATTATAAACTAATGACCTAATGCTTCCTCATCTATTATAAACTAAAGCTGTTCACTCATACCACATAACTTTTGAGACTTAGGTTCATAAATAACGTATTTTCTTTTTCTTTTTTTCCCCCTTACCAGGAACTAAGTGGCCCTTGTCTCCATCACAAGTAAACTACAGATTTAAAGCCACTCACTTGAATATGCATGTAGATTTGTATCTGTAGTGTGTTCATAATTATTTTTCAAATCTATGCATAAAGACTGGAAGGAGTTACGTAAAAATATCAATAGGGTGCATGAAGATGGTAGCCTATTATGTTTTATTTTTCTTTAACAATTTTCAGATTTTTTTTTTTAAGTTCCATTATGGCAAGGTGTTATCTTTATACAAAGAACAAACCAGCAACATTTATACATGATATATAATAAATGTGTAAATAAAATAATACTTTTATTTCCATCCAGATTCATTATGTCTTGCGAAGAACACTATCAAGAATTAAGATATTGTTGAAAGAAGAGGCATTGGAACTTATTTAGAGCACTTGCTGGATTAATAACTGCTCCTTCGGGGCAAGACTGCATATGTGAAGGGTGGCCAATAAATCTTCTGTCACTTGCTGTACAGTGTGTCATTTGGAAACAGAAATGTTTGGGAATGACACACCTCGCAAGCAGATGAACTACGTGAGATGTGCCTGCCACACTAAGATGATGCCTCTTCTCCCTCAGTTAGGCACAGGCTCAAATCTGCTAACCTAGAGAATTAGCACTATAGGTAACATCTAAACTATGTTACCCAGTGTTATGGGTTGTATTGTGTCCCCCAAAAGAAATGTTGAACTCCTAACCCCTGGTATGTGTGAATGTGACTTTATTCTCTTTGCAGGTGTAATCAAGTTAAGATGAGGTCATTAGGATGAGCCCTAAAACGATATGACTAGTGTCCTTATTAGAACAGGAAAGGAAACACAGAGACACAGACACAGGAGGGGAGAATGCCATGCAATAATAGAGGCAGAGATGGAAGTGCCGTAACTACCAGCCACGGAACCCCAAGGACTGCTGGCAAATCACCAGAAGCTGGGAAAAGGCCGCGAAGGGTTCTCCCCTGGGGTTTCAGAGGAAGCAGGGCCCTGCTGGCACCCTTATTTTGGACTTCTAGCTTCTGGAACTGTGAGACAATAAATTTTTGTTGTTTTAAGCCACCCAGTCCGTGGTACTTTGTTATGGCAGCCCTAGGATATTAATACGCCATGAAATTGCAATTACTTATTTAGAACCCCCGACGTTTAATGAAAATTATTTTATATGTCTGCACAAAACTTTGATGTGTACAAAGGGGTGGAAAGGAAAAGTGTTTGAGCTGGAAGTCTGCTACAGATATTACTAGTGTTGATGCAAGTTTCTATGTAGATTTAAATATTCCAAATAAAATAGCGTTACTACAAACTCTGGGGACAAACAGCAGTAAACCACGGAGAGTTATTGAATGGGAGAGAACTTCCTAAATTGAAATCAAAGTGGTAGGTGGACCATGTTGCCAAGCTATATGGATGGAAAGGTTGATCTTTTAGCAAAAGGAAGCTAAAAAAAATTTTTTTAAATGAAGGAGAAGAGACTGAAGTTAATAATTGTTGGCTATTTTAATAGCTATGTTTAAAATATTTGCTATTTTAATAACTACGTTGGTTTTTTTATCAGGAATAACCACATAGAAGGGAAGAGCTTGCAGAATCTTTTTTGGTGTAGTGAACTGTGAATATGGGAAGCCAGTACATTTGGAGTACAAGGCTGTGGTTTGCTCCCCAGCATGTACTTGATGGCAGTGTGTCCCCATTTTGATTATGATATTGAGCAGGAAATAAAACAGTCTTTTGACAGGGGCCTTGTCAATCGAAGCCCCAACATTGAAGATTGGAGAGAGTATGATTTCCAAAATCTCAGCCCAACAGAGGTTAAGAAAGAGGCTTACAGATCCCAGCTTAGTATGAACAGGCACACAGCCTCCATTTTCTCAGAGTCCCGCTTAGAGGCATGTGTGTGCCGGGGCCTGGGGCCTGGTGGAAGCTATGGGGTGGTGCTCTCGGAGTGGGAATTTACCCAGCTCCCCTCTGCTACATTGTTCTCCTTTTTATGGGTCAAGCTTGAGAGCAGCTTTATCAGTTGGCAAATCAAAAAGACTGTTTGGATGCCAAACAGACCTAGCTTAAGGGTCAGAAGTTTATAGTAACAATGGAAAAACCAGTTACCCAGCCATGGAGACCATGAGAGATGTGTGAAGTTTCAACATCACCTGCTGTGGGGAAGGCAACCCTAGTCCTAACGAGCGATTGCCGGACAACCCAGAAAGCTCTTGGGCACATTTTTGGAAAGTTTTTGGTAGATTATATTTCTGTTAAAAGATACAGGCCCTTTTCTACCAGGCTTGTCCCTGTGGGAGGATTATAAATTCTGCTCCTTGGGGATGTGACTTGGCATCGTTGACTTGCTTTGGCCAAAGGTATATGTGTGGAAGGGAGGTGTGACACTTCTGAGCAGAGAACCAGCCATCCTTGGTTCTGCCACCTCCTTTTTCCCTTTGCCTTGAGACTGGCATGTCCCCGATAGGGGCTTCTCCTTCGGACTTTGTTCCCAGATAAGGAGGGCATGGAGTAGAGCTGCAGCCAACATGTAATGTGAGTGAAACATTAGCCTCTGTTGAACTAAGCTGTTGAACTGATGGGTTTGTTTGTTACTGCAGCACAACCTAACAAAAGCTGACTATACTATCACTCCAAAAAGGCACACACCAATTAAGGTGGTTATGGATTATCTCCAGTGGCAGAAGGCAATATCAGGAACCAAGCTAGAACCAAGGGGCTAGAAGACTACAAATGGAAATTACACTGCAAATTGGTGGTTCAAAGGATGAATACACTGGGACAGCAATCTGAAGGCAGATCTCAAACTAAGAAAGAAGTCAATGAGGGAAAAATTACAATTAGGGCATCATTAACAATATTATTAATAGAAGATCAATACTAGATAAGAGAGATAAGAGATAAGAGATAAGAGAGAGTGAGTGCACGAGAGGGCACTTGTGTAAGTGGGTCTCAGGAGAATTTAAGATTGGTTGGCCTAACATTGGCTTGTCTTCCAAAGAGATTAGAGTTGAAGCATCTTATCATCAAATTAGGTGATCAATGGGACAGTAATTCTACTTAAAGAATGAAGGAATTCAGTTAGTGAAAGGCTATAAATGGGAAGGGGCCAAGGAAGAAACGCAACAGGAAGGAAATACGAGAAGGAAATTGACTCACAGGAGAAATGGGTGTCAAGGCTGATATTTGACCAGTGAGAAACAAGGGAAGAGTCAGTCATAAGGACAAGACAGGACTCCAGTCTCTAAGAAACTGGGATGCCAACGGGGGAGGAAAACTGGGAGTAAACTAGATCAACAGTAAAGCAGCAAGGTACTGACGTTATATTTCCCTCCAGGAAACTTCCTGGAATCTGGAGTGGGAGAGAAGCTGAAGATAGAGTTTAAGTGGTTCTGTGTAGGTTATAGGATGGAATCACCATGCTCTGATGTCATGCGACAGGACAAAGGAGCATGCCAATGATTATCTCCATCTTTTAACAAATGTGATAAATTGCACTAGGTTAAAAAAGTCTCTGTTTCTCTAACTTCAGACAAACTTCCCTATCTTATGAAAATTCTGAGTATATAAATCAAGATAGCTGGTGGGTAGAATTGTTTTTCTTTAGTCTATAGATTTCTAGAGCTAAATAATGTGGCTGATGTGCCCCATCAAATGAATGGCCAGAGCTTTTTGTAAGATGATTTTTGTATTTCAACAACAATGGGGCTTTACTACTGGGGTAGTCTGAGTTGAAACTGCAATAAACGCGGGATCAGCCATGTTCAAAGGAAATGGTGTGGCAGAGGCTGATATTTGTCCCAATATCTGTTCTTCCCTTCATCTCATTATAATCAAATTCCTAATTTTTAGCTAGGCACATAGCCACCTCGCACAAAAGATACATTTCTTAGTCTTTTTTAGGGGCTTTTTTAGGATGTGGGCATATGGCTAAGTTCTGGCCAATGGAATGCAGGTGGATAGGAGGTACGCACGTTCATATGAAGGGAGGGACACTCCCCCCATTGCCCCTTTCCCTTCCCCACCATTTGCTAGCTGGACTGTGAACAAAATGATGAGCCATCTTGGACTACGCAGTTGAGGGCAACACTCGAGGGATGTCAAGAAATAAGATTGAATAGTTGAACCTACAGCCTGGTTGATACAAGCAGTAAATCAGTATCTTAGAGACTCTCCCGGAGAAGGTTGGAGCATACTGCTGGGTGAGTTAAAAAGTTACAACTGACCTTGAAAAAGGTTTATCCCCACAGAAGGAGACACACAACTGGGGATTAAGTGTTCTCTGTTTTTTAGTTTTACCTTCTTTAGGAGGAGTAGGCGGAGGGAGGAGGTTAAAGGCAGACAAAGAGTATGTTTTCTTCTGTTGATTTCTTTTCCGCTGTGACTTCTCCATTCCTGAGCATCATTATAGAGCCAGTATTTGCCCTTATAGGGCATCTAGACTCCAAGTCTCTTTTATCAGCCTTCCCATTTCTTTACATTGGTTGGGCTTGAGGTGCTTACCCACTTCTTTGCTACAATTGCCCTCGTCACAAAAAAAGATTATTGACCCAACACATAGAGCTCTGCCTCTTTCCCCTCCTCTTCTCCTAGTTAACCTCTAATTGCCTGTTACATGTTGGCTTAATCTTCCACAAAGCAGCCCTCATTGATTAAGACTAGACTCTTGCTATCTCCTCTCATAGTAAACTCTACTTCCCCTATCAGTGCACTTGTCACGCTTTATCTGAAGTGGCTTGCTCCTTGAAGGGGCTATACACTCCATGGAGCGTAGACTGGGATCTATCTTGCTCACCATTGAATTCCTAGTACCGAGTGCAGTATTTGCACACTTGTGCACATTAGTGGAATGAATGATTGGATGAATCAGGTGGCTGGTTGTGAAGCAGGTGAGGTCTGATCTCCTCGTAGGTTTTACATGGTATCCAATGTTCTTACGATATATCTTAGCTTCCTAAGGCACTTCTTGTAGTGTTCTATCCAGGAGTGATCTATTGAAAACCAGCCTGAGCCTGTCTGCCTCCCTGCCTTCTTATAGAAAACTTAACCTGTTCCCTGTCCCACTGACTCAGATTTTGATTTACACTAGTATGCTAAGGGTTATGGAAGGCAATTTGGTGCTACTGGGCTTATATGGTAATCATGAGATTGTTCTTCCAATTTCAAATTTTTAATAAACAGCTTGATAGTGAAATAAATGATCTGAAAAAAAATTACCAACATTTAAAGATAAATCCCTTTCATGGGCAGGAGTCAGCAGTGCTATCATCTTTCCTTTCATTTTCCAAAGATTATAGAATTCTTATTTTCAGTGTTTTCATGATAAGAGGCTATTTTGATGTTTTTCAGGAGCATTGAGGAAGAAAAGGATTGAAATAATTCTAGAGTCTCCTCCTTGGTTGGGATGAACTTTCCTGTTTGTTTGTTTGTTTGTTTGTTTAGCACGTTAGCAAGTGGTGTGCATCATTCCAAGCTTGGCTCATAAAATCTCCCTTGTATGCTCCTCCACACTCTTCCCTTCCAGCTCTCTGGGATGGTGACCCCATTCGCCGACCCCCAGAGCGACCTTAGAAGTTATGTGTTGAACATTGTAGAGCTGCCGTCAATCTGGATCCTTGAATAACAGCTACTCCCATTTCCACTTCTGAAATGGTGGGAGAAAACTCTCCCTGGGTCTTGTGTTTCTGCAGATCTTTCAAACAGAGGCATTAACAGATTTTGTTTTGGACTATATATTGTTTTTGATTAAACTTTTTATTTTGAAGTAATTGTAGATTCATATGCAGTTATAAGAAATAATACAGAGAGATCCCCTACACCATTTACTCAGTTTTCCCCAGTGACAACATCATGTAAAACCAGTGCACATCACAACCAGGATATTGACATGATGCAGCCCACCAATCTTATTCAGATTTCCGCAGTTTTCCTTGTATTTGTTTGTGTGTGTGTGCATGTATTTAGTTCTATGTAATTTGACCAAAACTGTAGGTTCATGTATCCACCACCACAGTCAAGATACAGAAACAGTTCCATTGTCACAAAGATCCCTCATGCTATCTTTACAAACTTCTTCACTATCCTCCCTCCCTCACCCCTAACACCTATAAACCTAGCAATACGGTTTCCATCTCTATACTTTTGTCATTTCAAGAAGGTTACACAAAATACAGTTACAAAGTATGTGATCTTTTGGGATTGACTTTTTTGACTATGCATAATTTTCCTGATATTTATCCAAGTTATTGTGTGTATGAAGAGTTTGTTCATTTTTATTGCTGAGGAGGATTCCATGATATGGACATACATTGGTTTGTTTAACCAGTCACCCATTGAAGGACACATGAGTTCTTTCCAGTCTTGGCTATTACAAATAAAGCTGCTATGCAGATTCATATACAAGCTTTGTATAAACCCAAGTTTTCATTTCTCTGGATTGTATACCCAAGATGCAGTTGCCCAGTTGCATGGTAATTGCATATTTAGTTTTGTGAGGAATTGCCATATTCACTTGCAGAGTGGCTGTGCCCCTTGCTATTTGTACCCGCAGTGTTTGAGTGATCCAGCCTCTTTGCATTGTTACCCATGTTTGATGGTACCATTATTTTGTATATTAAGCATTCTAATAGGTATGTGTGATATCTCGTTGTGGTTTTAATTTGTATTTCTCTAATGGCTAATGATGCTGAACATCTTTTCATTTGCTTATTTGCCATCTGTACATCCTCTGAAGTGAAATTTCACTTAATGTCTTTTGTTCATTTTCTAATTGGCTTGTTTTTTCTTTATACTGTTGAGTTTTGACAGTTCTTTATATATTTTGGATACTAGTCCTTTGTTGAATACATGGTTTGTGAGTTCAGTGGATTGATGCAGGGGCACAGGGTGAGTGGGGAAGGAAAGAAGAGACCACCGAGGTGGTTGGGGAGTGGTCCTGGATAGGAACTTTGCTGATCCAGAAAAGAGAACACCTAGGCTGAAGTCAGGACCTGGGGTTTGGGGTGAAACCGTGAACTAAGATTTGGTGAGGCAGCACGATTGACAGGGTAGCTCTGGGGCTATGGCAGATTGCTAAGACACTCCTCGACAAAAGAAATTAGAGCCTTGCTTTGAGAGGAAAAAGTGGTATACTAAGTTTTTAGCTTTGCTTCTCTCACCTGTCTTTCTCCTCTTGGAAACTGAGGCCTTAGAACAGAACTGGGCTGTGAAGTCAGCACTGCCCACTGCCCCACATTCTCCCATTTTGGGGGCACCTGAGGCCCGCCTGCCTCTCCATCCAGACAGCTGCACTCTCCCTTGAAGGCAGCTAAGAAGAGGGATGGGATGTTCCAAACTCACCTATCTTTCTTTCTTTTCCTTCTTCCTTCTAGAAGTGGACAGCGTTGCTTTTGCCACTCCCGGCACACCAAGTCTATTACAATTAATAGCATGGCCTGACTTGACCTCTTGAGAACAAATTTTGAAAGGTGACAACTCCCTTTATCCTCTGTCTTCTGTGCATAGAGCAGCGTGTGGCCTATAAATGCAGAGATAATGGAGCTGGAGATCCAAATCGCACCATAATCCTAAAGTATCCACAGATGACATCCCCTCCCACCAACAGTTAATGCAGGGAGTTATTAACAGGCCTGATCCTTGATTCAAATACCCCGGGGGCTGTCCTAGCCCCCATAACAGGATTAATAATAGATTTTTACGATGCTTTCAGACAAAAATTTCTCTTTTCTAATTTTTACTGCATATTCGTCCCTCCCACCTTACCCTAGTCTACATACCTTTCTCTTTAAACGGAAGCATAAGTCTCCCATTTAATAAAATCCCAATAACGATCCTTCTCCAAAGGACAAGGGCTAATAATTACTCCTCGTTTAACATTCCAGTCACATGATGGCAAAGGAGAATAAATCAGTTAACCAGCAAGATACAGCACCACTAATTTTCATGTAAAAGGGGGGTGATTGCTTTTTTTTTATACCATTGTGATTTTTTTAAGCTGTTAAAGCCCAAACATCCTTGTCTATCAGTTTATGAATTATTAATAAAAAAAAAAGGAAGAGAAAAGAGGCTTTCTTTTTCTAAATATCATCTGCTAAGCCACCGCGGCCTGAAGAGGCTCACACTGATTTGTGATTTACATAGTCCCAGTTGGAAGTTAATGAAGACCGCTGAGCCACCTTTGAACATGCAGATAAACCTTCATGTATTTAAAAGCAGGGAATCTGTGCTTGTTCCTGGCAAATTATTCATCTAAGATCTGAAGTTTCTGACACCGCCTGCGTCAGATAAACTGTCACCCAAATTGCAAACTAATTAGTGATTCAAACATTTTCGAGCTGATTGATGACAGAATAATTTACGCTTGTTTCTCAGTTTCCAGCTGGCACGGGCTGCTGACTGGAGCCCTAATTAACGCGAGTACATCAGTCATGTTCTGCCAAGGCAGCACGTACAATTAAAAGGCGGTTTAAATGGAATATCACATTAAAAAGGCTGGGAGATGCAAATGTGAGGAAACAGCGCTTTAGGAAGAAATGACAACAAAAACCCACAAACCAAAACAGAATGGAAAAAAGATTTTTTTTTTTTTAATGGAGAAGTAAATTGTACTCTGCTTTGAATATTTAACAAAAAAATAACCAAGAGGAGCCAGACTGGGCCTAATAAATATTGTTGTATTTAAGGAGTTTTATTGAGATGAGTGTTTATTGCTCTTTTTAGAGCAAACAGTTCAGATAATAGCTCTTTAAACTTGTTCTTGGAAAAAAGGGGCCTCCCCCTCCACACCCTCCTCACTGGTGTTTGGAGGGGTGGCATTCCTTGCCCGCCTCAGAGATGGCTCCTGGGTTCATGGACCTGTCCTCCTCTGTCTTCTAGCTGAGCTCATGTTGCCTTTCTGTTGATGGCCCCGGTCTCTACTGACCTCCTTTAGCACTTGGTCTACCTCACATCCTTGACACTCAGGACTGCCTTGCATTATTATTACTGTTATCTTTTAAAAGGCTTTATTTTTTAGAGCAGTTTTAAGTTCACAGCGAAACTGAACAGAAAGTACAGAATTCCCGCATGCCCTCTGCCGCCCCCCCAAGCCTCCTCCACCATCAACACCCCATGCCCGAATGGTACATTTGTGACAATCTATGCACTTCTATTGACCCATCATTATCACCCGAAGTCCACAGTTTACATTAGAGTTCACTCTTGGCGTTGTACATTCTGTGGGTTTGGACAATGTATAGTTACGTATATCTCCATTGCTGTATCATACCAAGTAGTTTCACTGCCCTGAAATTCTTCTGTGCTACACCAGGTCATCCCTCCCTCCCCCAACCCCTGAGTGTTTTACTATCTCTATAATTGTCTTCTTTTCCAGAATATTATGTAGCTGCAATCAGATAGTATACAGACTTTCATATTGTTTTCTGTCACTTAGTAATATAAATTTAAGTTTCCTCCATGTCTTTTTGTGGCTTGATAGCTCATTTTTTTAGCACTGAACAATATCCCATTGTCTGGGCGCATCACAGTTTATTTATCATTCACCTACTGAAGGACATCTTGGTTATTTCCAAGTTTTTGCAATTCTGAATAAAGCTTCTTTAAATATCTGTGTGCAGATTTTTGTGTGGACATACATTTTCAGGTCATTTGGGCAAATACCAAATACCAGCGTGATTGCTGGATCACCCATTTTTTCTTAACATGGACACACGTTACCCTCTCTTTGAGACTAGAAGCTGCTCAAGGGCAAGGGGCACGGTCATCTCTCTCTATAGCTGCATCTCCAGTAGAGCGTGATGTGATGTTTGCCAGAACTATGATATTATATATCATATTTATATATTGTATATTATATTATTATACATTGTACAATATTATATATTGTAAATATATATATTATATATATATGGTATTATAATTTCTGATTTACAAGCTTTCCTGTAGTTTCTCCTCCTCCTTCTTCCTTATATTTCTTGATTGCTTGATACAGCCCAGCAACACTACTCATATAACATTTTTACACTCCTACAATAATACCCATAACAACCCATCCTGTGGGTATAATTATTGCTGTCTGTTTTTGATAAGAAGATAGACTCAGAGGTTAAATAAATTGCCCAAGACCACAAAAGGAGTGAGTGAGAGAGCTGAGCCTCTTAACAACTGTGTGGATTGTCTCTCCTTCGAGGCTGCAGACTTCCCTTGATGAAGTCAACCTTCTGAGCATCCCAGAGCTGGTAAGTGGCCAAGCCAGGTTTGGAACTTAGATCTTCAGAATTCTACTAATTCACTACCTGTGACAGTATTTGTACTCAGCAGACATGCAATATCTGTTTTGTTCATGCTCAGCCTTCAATTCTCAAAAGGATTCTTTCTGCACTTCAGCAGAAAGTGGGATTTCATTCTACAAATAATTAGTGAGTATCTATTCGAGGTGCAGAACTTGGCTCTGGAGACACTGCTGTGGACAAGTCTGAAGCCCTACCCTGTGAGCCTCCCGACTAGAGAGAGACAGACAGACATTGCGATGGTAAGTTTTATGTGTCAACTTAACCGGCCTGAGGGACGCCCAGATAGCTGGTAAAATGTTACTTCTGGGTGTGTCTATGAGGGTGTTTCTGGAAGAGATTGTTTTGATTCAGTATCTGAGAAAAGAGATCCATCCCCACCAATGAGATTGGGCATCATCCACTCTGCTGGGTGCTGGAAAGGAACAAAAAGGCAAAGGAAGGGAGAATTCTCTCTCTCTTCTTGAGCTGGGATGTCCATCTTCTCCTGCCCACACTAGTGTTCCTGCTTCTTGGGCCTTCGGCATCCAGGACTTATATCAGTAGTCTGGTTCTCAGGCGTTTGGACTCAGACTGAATTATGCCACTGGCTTTCCTGAGTCTCCAGCTTGCAGATGGCAGATCATGGACATTTTGGTCTCCATAATTGCATGAGCCAATTCCTATAATAAATCTCCTCTTCTGTCTGTCTATCTATCTATCTATCTATCTATCTATCTATCTATCTATCTATCATCTAACTATGTCCTATTGATTCTGTTTCTCTGGAGAACCCTGAATAATACAGACATCAATTGCATGTTAACATAAATGGCTAAATATGGCTGTGACAGGTGTTAAGAAGGGAAGAGTGCAGTGACAAGGGTAAAATGGGGAGGTTTCACCTACTTTCAGGAGTTGCAGCATGAGAAAACGACTTTGGAGCAGAGACCTGACAAGGGATGTAGACTGAGGCAGGGGCATACCCTAGGCTCTGAGCTATGGTCTCTACTGTCTACGTCTGTGTTCAGAGGCAGTAGAAGGGAACTGGTGTTATGAGAGAGGAGGAGGAGATGCCTAATTGTGGGTTAACATCACAAAATACATGAAAGTTCTAACTTTGTAGAGCCAGTAATCCCCTGGGGGAGCAAGGAGGTAAACACCTACTTGAGGTCAACACACCATTTCCTTTCTCCAAAAGTCCCAAGGCAAGAATGATCATGGGAACTGGCTTCTCTAGGTGGGCCCAGCCCTGAATGGATAAATAATTCATGGTCTCCTGAATGTCACCTGTCACAGTCTACCTAATGTCCCTGCTGTGTGCAGAAAGCAGAAAACCCAATGCAACTGTAAAGGGAAGTGATTGATTACTTTTTCCTTTTTAGCCTTTAGAAAATAAGTGTTATATAAGATGTATCAAACATACAGAAAAATACCAAAACCCATCATAAATAGATATTTACTTGTCACCCTCTTAATAAACAGATGCTATAATTGTGTCATACTTACTTTCACTCTCTCTGTTTTAAAGAAATAACCATGAGATCATGGCTGAGATACAACACCTTATTCATGCCCCTTCCTTCCCTTTGCAGAGAGAACTATCATCTGAAGTCAATCTGTATGGTTTTTTTTTTTTAACTTCTACTATGTTTTTACCTTAAACTTGTGTTTATAATTTTACTATATAAACGTGCCCATAAAAATTTATGATTCCGTGCATTTAACCATTTTACATAAATGGTATGCTACTGTGTTTTCCATCGCAATTGCCTTTTAATTCACCATTATGTTTTTGAAATGTATCCAGGTAGAAATAGTTAATTCATTTTAACTCTTGTACAATTTTACACATGTGAATAATCCTCAGTTCTATTATCCGGCTCCCTACTGTTGAAGGCTGCTTCTGCTTTTCTCTGTTATAAGCAGGGCCGCAATGCACATCTTTGGATAGTCTCCTTATGCTCATATGTGAGAATTCCTTCAGGGTACATTTCTAGAAATGGAATTGCTGGGTTGTAAGATGTGTGTCCACGGGCTAAGCCTGACTAGAAATTACCAAATTGTTTTCCAAAGTAGTAATGCAAATTACACACCTCCTAGCAATAGGGTTCCCACTTTCCCACATTCTCGCCTTCATTTGAGATTTTCAGATTTTAAAGTTTTGCCCATGTTTTGGGTGTGAAATGGTATCTCATCATTACTTTAACTTGCATTTCTCTGATGATTAGTGAGGTGGAAATCATTTGCATATGTTTATTGAAAATTTAGATTTTTGTCTTTGGTGAATTGCGTGTGCGTATCCTTTTTCCGTATACTTCTTAGTATGTTTGTCTTTTTATTTTGATTTATAGCTCTATATCTATTTTGGACACTAATCCTTTATCAACAAACTTTTTTTCTAGTATGTAACTTGTCTTTCAGCTTTGTTAAAAGAATTAGGAGGTGAGTGGCTGAATTTTAACCAATCTTGTGGAGCATATATGTTCATGAGTATTATTTTTTCACAATCGTCTTTTTAGAGGTTTCTATAATTGGTCCTACAATGTTGGCATGCTTAAAACTTTTTGGAATTTCTATTTTGGAATTCTGTTCAAAGTCACTAGGTCATTTAAAAAAGGATATTTATCTTGTTCCTTTAGAGCAAGGGTCAACAAATTTTTCTATAAAAGGACCAGACAGTAAATATTTTCCATTTTGTGAACCAAGTGACAACTCCTCAACTCTGCTGTTGTGGTGTGTGAAAATAGTCGTAGACAGTATGTAAACACTGGCGTGGCTGTGTTCCCGTGGAACTTTGTCTGTGGTGACAGGCTGTGGGCTGCATTTACATTAGAGTCACATGTTACTTTTGATTAGCAACATTATTGTTTACTCTTTTTTTTTTTTTTACAGATTTTTACAGTTTGGTTAATCTTTATTTACAAAATTTGGTGTCAGATGTCATTTGGTTGTTGCCAATATTCAAATTCACCCTGGACAATGAAGAGCTGCTTCTACCGAAAGCATGAACATTCAAAATAAAGTGAGAGAGGATGCAAAGGGAAGAAGAAAATCAAAGAGCTGGAAACATTTGGGCCATGGCACATCAACTTCCACTGGAAGCACTTTTGAATCTTTAGGGCTGATAAAATGCTGTGAAAAGAATCCTGAATCTCACTGACTTAGCACAACAAGCTTATTTCCGCCTTTCCTAGCAGTCCAATGCTATCCGTAGGGGCCAGAGGGAGGGGCTCTGCTCCATGCAATCATTTAGGGATCCAATCCCCTTAATGGGTGAACCACCTCTTAGGTGATCTTGAGGATCTTCAGCACATTGTGTGTGGCCAACAGATGAGGAAAGGGAGGGAATATGGATGATTGTGCTGAAGCGTTTATTACCAAGTTGGGGGAGGCATGGTACCCTCTTCCCACGTTTCATTGGCCAGAGCTCAGTCACATGGCCATATCTAACTGCAGTGGAGACTGGGAAATGTAGTCTACTTGTAAGCTCAGGAAGGAGAGGAAATGGTCAGGATGAGCATCTAACCAGTCTCTGATACATCCTTTCAAGAATGTATGGTCTTTTACAAACACCATATGATTTCACTCATATGTGGAATATAGACAAACAGTGGACAAAGAGAACAATTTAGTGGTTACCAGGGGGAATGGTGAGGAGAGTGGTCACAAGGGGTACAGGGGTGCATTTATATGTTGTCTGACAAATATTAATGTACAACTGAAATTTCACAATGTTATAAACTATTTAGACCACAATAAAATAATTTTTTTTAAAAAAAGATATACGGTCTTTTGGGGTAAGAGTTATGGTGTGTTGGTTTTTCTAAAAGTGAACATATTACTATACAATCACATTTTGTAACTAACAAACAGTCAAAGCTCTGAGTACTGAGGACCAGATTAACACGTAAGTCTGTATTTTGTGAGGAAAATAAATGCCTCATTAGTCCGACCTAGCACAAGCTTCGTGTACAACAGAAGTATTGTAGGTTTTTACCTCATGCCTTCCTGAAAGGGAACCATTTCTAGATGTTCACCCTGACCAATTTAATTTTAGGAAAGAATGACATAAAGTAAATCTATAAATGACGAGTTATTTTATAAAGCTTGCCAGAACCATGCCACAGCAGGTACGTGTGTGGTGGTTTAAGAAAACCACAGATGCTCTGAGCAGTATGTGGCTTTGAGGCTGGACACATTCTTTTTAGAATAAGGTGAATCGTGTGCACTGGGGTAAAAGTATCTCTGTTACAGGTTTTCAGTGGATTATAAAGTAGCAAAATCACAGGACTTGGAATCTAAGTTTTAGTTTTTGGTTTCTATAAAAAGTATCTGTGAACCTCGGTTATGTTTTTTACTTTCTTTGAGCTTCAGGTTTTTGTTTTGTCAAACGGAGATAATATCGACCTTGCAGGGCTGTTGTGAGCTAAATTAGAAAATGTGTGTAGAACACACGAAGTGCCCTTTCCCGTGAGCTCAGTCATTGACTAGTTGTTTGAATTTGCAAAATTCCCTTTACCTTTGCAGGCTCAGTTTTCTCATCTGTAGAATGAAAGTGTTGGATTAGATGACATCTAAATTCCTTAGAGCTTTGAAATTCATGGGCAATGAATGAGAGTTTCATACATGTGACTTCGACTCAAGTGGTATATTGTGGAGACTTAATAAAAATAGAATTTTGAAAACAAAGTTATTCCTGAAAAAGACTTTTTATGATCTTTTATGTGTGCGTGTGTGTGTGTGTGTGTGAGGCAGAGTAAAGAGAGACAAAGGGGGCCAGTGTGCACTAACCCTGATTTTCAGTTACTAGATCGGGCAGCAGGAGGCTGTAAGATCCAGCACGTCTCCTTCTCCACGCCTTTTTACATCTTCCCCTCCCTTGGACATTCTCTGAGCCTGGACATCTCTTATCGCACTGACCTTGCTTTACCTTCCTCTAGATAATTGTATGCATCCTAGCCCTCTCCTAGATTGTACTTCCCTTGAGAGCAGAGTCTGTGCTCTATCTTGGTCACATTAACGGATCCTTCCATAGTAACTGATATAATTGGATGGGCAAACTTTTTCTGTAAAGGGCCAGGTAGTAAATATTTTTGGCTTTGCAGGTGACACGATCTCCGTCACAACTACTCGACTCTGCTGCTGTAGCTCAAAGTCACAGACAATTCAAAAAGGAACGGGGGTGGTCTTGCTCCAAAAAAAACGTTATTTATGGACGCTGAAATTTGAATTTCATAAAATTCTCATGAAATATTCTTATTTTGATTGGTTTTTAACCATTCAAAATGTAGAAACCATGTTTAGCTTGTGGGTTGTACAAAAACAGGCAGCAGGCTGGGTTTGGCCCACGGGTGATAGTGTGCTGATGCCTATTGTTAGCTGTACCTTCCTACTAGTGTTTCCTGCTGAATTCAGTTAAGTATGGATTTATTTATAAGTTTTTATTTTCAAAAATGGCATGTAAGATGATATTCTCGTCCTATCCTGTTAGATCTAGGACTTCTTCTGAGTGATTCAGACATCTACAGATTACCACGCTAAATAGAAATAGAAAGGATATTCACATAATAACATTTTAAAACAATAAGAGCAATTACCAGTGACTGTAATAAGCTTTCCTCATGAGTATAAGAAGAATGGGTGTTTGAGTTACCTTGTATTTAGTTGATGAAGTGAAAGATATTAAGTATTAATGTTATGATAAAAGAGCAAGAGAGTAGATTTTGGTGTCTAGAATAGAATCCTAGTTCTATTTTTGCCAGTTGTGTTATTGGATGAGATACTTAACTTTTCTAAGTCTCTGTTTTCTCTTGTACCAGAAGAGGATAATAATACCTTTCTTGCAGGTTTGGTTTGAGGGTTAGAGCTAATGCATGTGAGCATCTAGCCCAGTTCCTGGAACATGATCCACTTTCAGTGAATGTTACTTAATGTCATCATTCTCTCTTCTGTTCCTTCTGAAGAATGGACAAGTTGGGATCCTGACAGCCTTGAGACAACTTTGTGAAATAAGAACAGGTATTGAAAATTCCCTGTGGATATTTGAGTCTGGAATGCAAACAGGGGAGGGCGTCATGACTTTGTTTTTATAACTTGCAGCCATATGCCACTCCATCCGTGTAGAGGTTGGCACTTAAGCTGAACAGAAACACTGTAGCCATGTTAGGAAAAAATTGATTTGGAGAACAAAGATAGACAACCTTCTCTATTATGAACTAAGTCTTTGTAATCATCTATTGTCAGTTACTAGAGGATTTCTTACACCTAAGAACTTCATGCCTTTGTAATTCTTGAAAAGAAAAGGAAATAAAAAGAATGCATTGTTGATATAGGGAAATGCACTAAATAGAGAAATCCATAGTGAATAGTAAGGTTCTGAAAATTTTCAGGTCAAAGTATATTCCATTGATTGGGGATATAAATAAATTCTTCCAACTTAAGTAACTTATTAAAGGCAAATTTGCACTGGATCATGATGCAAGCTCCATGCATCCTGCTCCATCTAGCTCTCTATTTAGCTAACTTGCAAACCCAGCTGCTAGGGCTTTACAGGTTGGGGGTGATTCTGAGAGAGAACAGCTGCCTTAACAGCAGTTTGTGGGAAATGCCACCACAGGAAGAGGGTCACCTACCTGACTCATCTAGGTCAAAACACAAATCAGAAAAAATGCAGGTTGACTTATAAAAGGAGCCAACCTACTCATTAGAATGTACAGTATTGGCTACAGTTAAAAACATCAGTGGCTACTCTTTAAAATGTCAGTGGCCCCAAAATTTGACTATTAACTGTCTAGTTACAACAGTTTTCTTCCTGAAGCCACTCAAAGAAGCTGGTGTTGAAATATTTGCTGCCTGCCCTTACTATGCCCTCTTTTGAACATGAGAGACATATACTGCTTTTTCTATAATCACATAGTACACAGATTTGGGTAGAAGCTTGCAATTTATAATGCACAATTAATTTCAATTCAACACACATTTAGTTAGCATCTGTTATGGGTTGAATTGTGTCTCCCCAAAAGATGTTGAGATCCTAATGCCTACTCCCTGTGAATGTGGCCTTATTTGTAAATAAGATCTTTGCAGAGGATCAAGTCAAGACAAGATTATTAGAGTGGGCCCTAACCCAATATGACTGGTGCCCTTATAAAAACAGGAAATTTGGACACAGGGACATACATGCACACGGAGAGAATGCCATGTGAACATGATGCAGAGATTGAGGCAATATATCTACAAGCCAAGGAAGGCCAACGATTGCCAGCAAACCACGAGAAGGAAGGAGGGAACCATGACACAGAGTCTCCCTCAGTGTCCTCAGAAGGAACTAACCCTGTTAACACATTGATCTAGGACTTCTATGCTCCAGAACCACAAGACAATAAATTGCTGTTGTATAAGCCACCCAGTTTGTGGTAGTTTGTCACAGCAGCCCTAGCAGACTAATGCAGCATCTAATATGTGACAAATACTTACAACATTCCAATGAAAATGAAGATTCCAAACTCTATACTTTTTATCTTATGTCCACAGCAAGGTCAGGGTCTTGTGTCTCAGTGAACCCTAGGTTTTTAACCGTGAGATTGGCACAGTCCAAGTGGCCTCTCCAGGTAATTACAGACGAGGCACTGTGTCAAGATATTTTTAGCTCTAAGTAACAGAAAACCCAACTTACAATGGTGTGAACTATTAGGGAGATTTCCTATCTCATATAGAAAGAAATCCTGAGATAGGACAACTCCAGAGATGTAAATGAAGTCAATAGTCGGTTAATGACATCATCTAAGACGAAGTTTTCTTCACATTTCAGCTCTCCAATTTTTAACATTTGGGTTTTGTCCTCAGTCTAGTTCAAAGCTGTCTAATAGAAATATAAACACACTACATATGAAATTAAAAGTTTCCTAGTAGCCATATTTAAAAAGGTAAAGAGAAACTGATGAAATTAGTTTTAAAAATACCTTTTATTTAATCCAATATATCAAAAATATATTCTCATTTTCGACTAGCAACATTTCCAGTGCTCAACAGCTATGGCTGTAATGAATGGCGCTACTCTAGCTCATTTCACTGCTCTGGGATTGCTGTAGGACTTTCAGGCATCAGATACAATCCTAAAAATGTCCAGCTATCATCTCTTCCTGAACTTCTCTTTTTAAATGTAAGGAGAAATTCCCTATTGCCCCCTTGCATACATCCCTCATGTCTCATTGGCCAGCATTACTTGTCGTGCCCGTGCTTACTCCAATTATAAGCAAGGTGAATGAGATACTAAAATTGGTTCAGACCAAGCAAGAAACTCCCTATGTTCTCAGAGTCGTACATCTATGTGGAGGAGGATGGGTCTCTGGTTGTTTCTGGCAGAGAGGAGGAAGATGAGGGACGAATATTGGGAGTGCAAGAAAAATGTCTCCCAAAGCATTGAGAGCAAGGTAAGATGGTGGTGGGGCAGACTGGAGGGACACTGTGAGTCCTGGTAGAAAGACAAAGGCAAAGAGTTGTGCTTTTCAGTTTGTGACGGGCATGGGGGTTTTAAAGACTATCCCTGGACAGTCTACAGAAAAGTACTGAAGCTGAGGCTCCAACTGATAAAACAGCAGAGCTTCATAGTTTAAAATTAGGTAAGGGGGAAGTGGTAACCAAATCATTGTTTGATCATGTCACATTCTTGAGATGGAGATGAGACAACAGTTGGTTTTGGCTACTAATAAAGAGTAAGAGAACAGAATTTTTCCATCTCTGATCGTGATGAATTGGGCACAGTTCATATATGTCAATTTTTATTCCTCTGGAAGTTGTACTAAATAGTACCAAAAATGTTTTCATTAAAAAATCCATTTTAATTAAAGTATGCTTTTCTTCATCATTGCATAACATGTCCATTGAATGTATGACCTGATTCACATTTTCAGAGAAGCAGATTCTTGTTGCATTAACATAGGATTATGACTTTTTTCCCCCAGAGGTAGTTGCATTTCAAATCCCTGACACATTTTTGAGGAAGCTAAAATTTCTGGAACCAGAAATTTAGTTGGGACCTAGTGGAAAGGTACAGAAAGATGGGCCTCATCAGAATAAAGAGGCTACAGGAGTAGAGACTAGACTTGGTTAACCGTTGCATATCATGGGGTTTACATTTGCAGAAGGAAAGGACAATTAATATGGATTTCCATGAGTTCATAGACTAAGGTGCCTGGGACCAGTGGTTCTTCTCTATCACTGCCAAATGGGATAAAGCAGAAGAAGAAATGGGAGAATGGCACCAACTTTCCTCCAGTTCAGCCTCAGATTGTCTTCCCTTTTGCTCTCTTGCAATTTCCTTGACTGGCAAGACTAACCTCCTTGAGTTTCTGTGGTTTTGTTTTGAGGATTGCCTTTCAGAGTCTACACTGAAACAATGACAGAGAAGGTACCTACTCAGAAGAGAAAAAAAAGTCACTTGTGATTCTCAAAAGGCTTGTTTGTCCAAGTCTACAAGGCTGATGAGGTGTTTGCCTGGGAAACACTCTGCGGTGGCCAAGGGGTGTGAAATGTGACTCATAGCAGCACTTGAACTCTGGCTCCTGGGTACATGCTGCCAACACCTTCATGGAAAGAGGGAAGCACGTGGGGCTGCAGTAGCCAGACCTTCTGATTCCAGAGCCCCATTCTGCTGCCTGACAAATAATTTTGGCATTATCGGCTGCTCATCTGGACAACTCCATTTCTATTGAACATGCTTTAGGGATGTGGTCTTTGCGGGGAAAAAAATGGGAAATGATGGATTCAAGTTAGGTAGAGAAAGATCCAAGAAATAATTGTGAACCAGCCTAACCTGCAAGCAGAGAGGAGTTTTTCGTTCCAAGGCCGTGTGCATTAAGGAGTCCATCTTAAGAAGGTGAACTGTCCTTTGGGGGTAGTTACCTGTCCCTCACTTTGGTGTCCTTACTTTTCTTTTCCACCTTCCCCTGGGCTGATGGTTTGCTGCCTGAGGCAATTTTAATAATGCTTGTTAAACTACTTACCTCAAAGCCTTTCCCACCGGCAGCTGATTATCTCCTCTGTATATACCTACAGGGCTCTGTCAGCACAGTTGCCCCTCCCCCCAACCTCAGTGACATCCCGTACGCTTGTCAGGACACATAGAACTGCTGTTCCCTGGAGCTTTTGTTCTGAAAAATAAATTCACAAAGAGTGACGGCATTTGTATGCCCACCATAGGCTCTTACCAGTTTTAAAACATGTTTTCTAGATGTTTTACAGATAACAAAAAATGTCTACCATTCTGAAAGTCGCACCCTTAATCAATTGTATTTTCTTGGGATATATCCAGTAAAGTTATATCTTTTCTTTTTGACTTAAACCATCTCTTCTAACTTTCAATAGACACTGGGGAAAAAAGTGTAAATGAAACGGGCAGGTTCCACAAATAATTCTTAAGAAAGGTAATACAACTCACTTTATTTTACAAAGATGGGATGTCACATCAAAACGAGAGGCTTTTATCCTTTTGCTAATATGAAAGAAAGAGTGGTATGTATAGAAGGGGAAATAAGTGAATGATGATGGAATGAATGAATGAGTTAATCTAAAGGAGCCAGCTTGACCTACTGCATAGCTTGATGGAAGTTAATACTTTTGAATTTGCTGTAAATCTCTCAAATAATTCTAGGAGCCTCATTGATGGTGTGACATACTTAAGCACTCTGGTGGTCCTTAAGCATTAGTGTAATTTCTAGACTCTCCTACAAGCTGTCACCAAGAGAAGAACTTATGCCATAGGAGTAATTTCTACGCTATCTCCTTGTATGGGCTGAGGTTATGAGCTGATTACACCAGGAACTGCATGACCTTGGAGAAGCTCTGCTGTGCTGCTCACAAATATACCATGCATCAGCAAACAAATCTTGTTTGGAGGTGTAAAAAAGACTGTATTCAGTCAAGTTATTTTGCAAATAATTAACTAAATTTGGAAGAATATATAGTTTCTGAGCAGCTGTTTGCAAAATAAACAGTGTTTTTCACTTTGTTTTTCCCCCTACTGGTGTGTGTTTGTAGACACAACTGAAGTGCCTGCATATGCGGCTCCCTGAGAAGGGAGTCAATGGCTGACGCTGAGAGGCCTTTGAGTGTTTATTGCTGTGATGATCGACTAGCACACTTGAAGAAGTGGTTCGCTAAAGAGACCCGAGTGGCTGAACATGTTGTGTGGGGCACACCTGATCCATTCACTCTGACCAGGTTCACAACCCATAAAGACCGTGGTCTGGCCGAATTATCTGGAGGGGTGAGCAACTATTTTGGAGATGGCAAAAATGGTGGAGGAATCCACTACGTAGAGATTCAGGCTCTTGTTTCTCTTTTTCCTTTCTTGTGTTTCTCTTTCTCTCTCTCTCTCTCTCTCTGTGTCTTTCTGTCTGTCCCTCTCTCTCACACACACATGCTCGCAAATGTGTTAGCCGTGCTCTAGACGCATAAGGAATCACAAAAGTCCTTGAAAGTTAAGACCAGTGATTTTCAAATTAACTTTAGCAGCAGAAAAATTATCCTCTGTTGGATTTTCACTCCTAAATATGAAAGAGAGAAGTGGGGCTTCGGTTGACAGCTCCAAGGTTTAGCCCACTTAGCCTCCTTACCCTCTGCCCTACCCTGCCTCTCTGTTTCCAGGCCTCTGGAGCATCTCTTTGAACTCAAATCCAAGAGAACACCTCTATTTGGCTTTAAATGGGAACGGCCACAAATTATCGGTAGTCGATAACTTTACACATACATGCTTGAAAATGTCCCTAAATAAAACTGGAGTAAGTTTCAGTCTTTGTGGAAATGGGGTGGGATTTCACCGCCTTGTAGCTCATGGACCTTTGAGTTACCTTTACCTAGTACAAACTTTATTTCATGTCTTCTTGAAGCACACCAAGCCATCAATTATAAACCAAGATCGCAAGTCACGTTCTCAGTTTGAAAACATCTTTTCGTTTTGATACATATTTCAAAACTTTGAAATAATTCTCAAATGCAAAATCTTTTGCCTGGTGTGGGGGCATCAACAAGGGCTTTGAATGATGGCTGTACCATCCTCACGAAAGTGGGCAGGTGGCTCACCATCTCTGACTTTTAGTTTCCTCATCTATAAAATGGGAATAATACAAATCTATGGTAAGCTGAATAATGGCCTCTAAAGAGATCTACATCCTAACCCAAGAACCTATAATATGTTACCTTATATGGCAAAAGGGACTTTCCAGATGTGATTAAGTTAGGGAGCTGAGATGGGAAGATTCTTGCAGGTCCTAAATGCAATCACATACATCTTTATAAGAGAGAGGCAGAGGGAGATACTTGACTACAGAAAAGTGGACTGCCATGTGATCCAAGTGCTGAGGGCATAAGCCAGGGAATGCCAGAAACCATCAGAAGCTGGAAGAGACAAGGAACAGATCCTCCCATGGAGCCTCCGGAAGGAACCAGACCTGCTGACACCTTGATTCTTAGCCCTTTAAAACTTACTTTGGACTTCAACTGAAAGAGAACACATTTCTGTTGTTTTAAGCCACTAAGTTGGTAATTTATTGCAGCAGCAACAGGAAACAAATGCAACATCTATCATGCATGATTCTCGTGATGATTATAATGAGATCACACATTCACATGTGCAAAACGCCAGTGGACACATTAGGTTTTAAGAAATAGCATCACTTCATCGTTTCTTCTGCATGAAAAATACGTAACTTGCAGAACGAATTTTAGGTTGGTAAATTAAATCACTACGTGCCTATAGAAAGGAAGACTTAACCACTCAATGGTCTGCCAACAGCTGACAAAGCAGTACTGAATACTCAAACAAGTCTTTAGATTTCCAGGGAAGAGTCCATTATTTTGGAGATCTGGTTTTATTGAGTTCATGTGCTAAGAGCTCTTTTCCTTATAGGCATTTTGGTGCCTATTTTCTTCACTGCCATCACCTAACCCCCTGGATTATGGAGGTTTACCGCACATCTTTTCTCCAGTGGATTTACTTCCCTAATTATGTTTGGCAGAGGCTAATTTTAAAATGAGTCTGAATTTTTGATTGATGATGGCAAGAGAGGGGAAAGCCAGCCCATGGTTCCCCATGATCCATGAAGCCTTTGCAGGTGGTGCCTTCAGAGCTGACAGCCTATATTTTGAGTTTGAAATAGAAAGGCTATTTGCAAATATGTGTGTGGGTAATGCATGGGAATCCTTATTTCATATTTTTTAATTTGAAATCATATGAGAGAGGACTAACACTTGAAGGATATTAATGTTCTGTTTGGTAAAGCAAAAATGTTGTGGGAGAAAATTAGCTATTGGAATAAATTACGATATTCTCCATTATCAAGTGGGTGGCATGTAATCATCTGTCTTGATTCCCTGAGATTGTTTAAACTTTAGGATATTTGTTTATGATTATATGCTTTTCTGGTCGTCTTTACTGCAACCCGGTAAGATGGAGGTGTAGAGCTCTTGGTTCTTAATATGTAGGCTGATTCCCTCAACAAGTATTATGCAATAGCAATCAGACCATTCCTCACCAAGAAATAGCTTCAGTATTCACTTTAAGGATAGATCTGTTTTCTTACATTTATAAATACAGCAGAGGGGATATTCCTTTCAATGTTGACCATGTCTTATTCAGTTTAAAGGAACTGTGATGTATAACATTAGGAAAGAGAACGAAGCGTGGGCGATAAACATTCTTCATCCATTCCGCAAAATTTGATAGCCTGATGTTTGTTTAAAACAACTTAAATAATCGTTTCTTTCCCAAACTAGACTAAACAGTGTCAAACATTGTCTTGCTTCAGCATGTGAGCATAATGAAGGCAGAGAAAAGCATTAAGAAAGATTACAGGTTGCTGTGGTGTTTTCCTTGGTGAGGGCATATGTCTTCCTTTTTCTATGATGAGACTCTCAAAGAGGACCCTCCTTATCCTTCCAAATGCAGATTCTTTTGTAAAAAGAAATAGTCAGTTCAAATCAGCCATTGTGCTGTTCTTAGCAGAGTCAGAAGGTGAGTGCATAGGTTGAGGGAGACGTGAATACAAGGTCACCTGGGGGCTGTTTGAAAGGAGACCACACTGCCTACCTTTATTTAACTCTTAACTAACCAAAGAAATGTTGGGGGAAGAGTTCTTTGAGAAAAAGTTTTTTAAAAAGTGGAGGTGTAATTTCTTTAACTTCTTTGGGAGTTATGAGATCACCAATCTCATGATAAATTTAAAAAGTGAATCTTGAAGTATCTACTTCATGACTGATGTTTTTCTGCTATTTTCCAAAGTTTCAAGAGCAAACATTCGAAAGAGTTTCTAACAGTCCCCAACTCCCCAGTCCTAGCACAGCTTAGTTCCTAAACGGACATTCAAGGACCACAACCCTGTCATTCATGTCTTCTTGTCTTTTAGTGCACAGCTCTGAGAAACCACGTGACGCTGCTAAATTAAGAGCAGTATTTCAACCTTTTAAAAAGGTTTCCTCTGAAGTTCAATAGTAGAATTAAAGTAAAAGCAAAATCGTCTAGACTATGTGTACTTTGTATTTTATATTTTGTGTGTTTTATTTTTTGAATTAATTTTTTAAAAAATTATTCAATTGTTTCTGACTAGCTGACACATATCAATTAAACACAGTGCAAAAGGCACTGGAAAGTAAATATGCTTCCTATTCTTGTCTTCCAGACTCCTTGGTTTCCAGAAGTAAATATCTTTACTTGTTTTTAGTGTAATCTTTCAAAGACATTCTATGCACAAAGAAACATATACTCTTATAAATAACAACACACTTTAATTTCTATTTCACGTCTTGTTTTCACTTAAGACTCTATCTTATAGGTCATTTTAGTCAGTCTTTATAGAGCTACCTCATTATTTTTAAAGTTATATAACATTTCATTGTAAAGAAATACCATAATTTATTTAACAAGTCCCCTATAGATACAGTTCTAGTTATTTATAATCCTTTGACGTTGCAAACAATTCATCAATAACCTTGGAGTATGTTATCTTAGCTGTGTGACAGTACAGGAGAAATACCTAGATATGTATTTGCTGGGATTAAAGATACTTGTATTTTAAATTCCGATAGACCTTGACAAATTGTTTCTCACACAGATTGTATCGATCTTTGATGTGGGAGAATGTCTGTTTCACACACTCTCATCAATACAATGTTATACCAAACTGTTTGATATTTGACCAGACCATACTGAAAATTGTTTCTTGGCATTTCTCTATTTATGAGTGAGGGTAAGCATTGCTTCATATCTTTAAGAGTCATTTATATTTAATTTTTTGTGATCTATTCTTTTATATCCTTTTTCCATTTTTCTATTGGGTTGTTAGTCTTCTTGATTTGTAGGTATTCTTTACACGTTAAGGACATTGGACCTTGTGATATGAGTTGAAATATTTTTCTCATTTTTTCACTTGTGTTCTTTTTAACGTTTGACTTTTCAATGATATTTGTCATTTTCTTTGAACTTTAAAAAGTATTTTTGCCACACAGAAACTTTTGAGCTTTATATAGTTAAGGTTATCATTTTTTTCCTTTACAGGTTCAAAATTTTATGTATACTTAGAAGTGTTGCTCACTTTGATATCATTTGAAATAGTTTTTCCACGTTTATTTCTAGGACTCTTTTTTCATTTTTCATTATAAATAACCCATCTAAAATTTAGATCAGTCCAAAAAACAACTACTTTTAGACACTTCCATATCTATAATTTTCTCTCTCATTTCCTTTAATTCTTTGTTCATTTCTATATTATTTAATTTGCCTTTTTAAAAATCTTAGACCTCATATTTTTTAGTATGTTTTCATAATGTATATTCTCATTTATACTTCTTCTAACTTAGCTTTCTTTTATGGATTATCTTTTCTTATTTCTTGAGTTCTGCCTGCTCATGTTTTATTCTTTTGCTATCTCACTATATCTTCTCTAATTTTTCATACGTATCCTTTATGTACTTGCATTGTGTATAGTTTTTAAAAATTTCAGTTGATTTTCTCAGAATTTTCATGTATTCACAGCAGTGTCTCCATAGTATGTTTTATTCATTTATTACTTGTTTTTCTCATTACCATCTTCATTTTCTTCTTGTAGTATCTTCATGTAATTCCTGCACTTGTTCATATTTGGTTATTACTTACTTATTTTTGAGTAAGGTATGTTGACTGGAGGTTCATGAGGTAGGAGGAATAAAGATCATATTCCAGGCTACAAGAAAACCATTTAAAGAAGTGGGGTGTCAAGAGAGTGAGCAATTTCTTTCAGCCTTTCCTTTTTCTAACCACAATTGACCCTGTACAACTACTCACAAAGCTGAGTTTTTCTTTCCCTGTAGCCTCACAAATAGGCTGTGTCCTGCAAATATGACTGGCCAGTGTGTTTCTTGAGACTAAGTGCTACTTTTGCCCTGGGAAAGATATTGTCCCCTCATTGTTCCAGACAGAGGACTTTTGATTTTACCTCTTGATTGGGACCAATGATTTTGGAGGACTATTTCTTGAGGTCGTCTCTGAGATCTGCAACCATACACATCCTCTTCCTGTGGCACCCGTCTTGGATCTTCAATGCATTTGTTAGCCCTTCCTTGAGTTTGTGATTTGGGGTTATAGGTGCCTCGAAAATTTGACAAGGATGAGTTTGAGTTTTTGTTTCTCAATCTTCTTGTTGCTATTGGGTGAGTTTGAAGAGGAGAAAGGTAAAACAACTGTCTTTACTCAGCTATTTAAAAACTGGAATCAAAGATCATATTCTAGGCCACAGGAAACTCTTTTAAAGATACATGATTGTGAGTGTAATTCTTTTAGCCTCTAGGTACTTCAAGGACCTAAATATGCACCATATCAGTCAGGGTTCTCCAGGCTCACATGATTATGGAAGCTGAGAAATCCCATGATCTGCTATCTTTTGGCTGGAGGTTGAAGAGAGTCAGTGGTTTAGTTCTAGTTCAAGTCTGAAGGTCTGAGAACCAAGACAGCTGATGGTATAAGTTCCAGTCCAAGTAAGGGGATGTCCCAGCTCAAAAACAATCAGAGAGTGAATTCTTCCTTCCTTCACCTTTTCATTTTACTCATACCCTCAACAGATTGCACAGTGCCCACGCACACTGGGGTAGGCAACCCGTTTGACTCAGTCTACTGATTCAAATGACAATCTCATCCAGAAACCCTTGAAGGATACATCAAGAATAATGTTTAACCAAATATCTGGGCATCCTGTGACCCTGTCAACTTAACAGGTAAAATTAATCATACATGTACCAACTTTTATGTTATAACCTAAAAATTATATATATAGACACAACTTGCACCAAAGATGACCTGAAAGTCATTGCCAACAAGTCCAGCTTTCTGACACTTGAGAGATTTCTCCCAATAACTTAGTTGAACAACCACCTGCCAATACCATCCTTACAAACAACGTGGCATCTTGATTTTTGTTCATATAACATAAATACTTACTCCTTATCTTTACCCTTATCTCCTCACCCTGCAAGGAAAGTGGAATCTACTATTTACAGATCACTTGTGATATTTTGATGTAAGTTATTTTGGGGTGAGTTAGTGTTTGGTCACCAAATAGCTAATAGTATCTTAAGAGTTCTGTATCCCAAAGAAAAATAGTGAGACCAGTCATACCGTTTTGACAAGATTGCCAAACCTTACTTTAAATAGTGATAAAAATCCATACACACAAAGGAAGGAAGAAAGCTTTATAACCACAATGCTGAAGGAATGATAGGAGTGGGTGTAAGTAATTGAACATAAACTTTTGATACTCGTGTACACTGAAGCCAGTCTAGAAGAAAGCTAACAAAAACTTGTCTGTTCTTTGTGTACTGGAAGATTCTTCAGACGCGAATGTGTGATGGCAGCTTTGTCAGGAGGAGGAAGAAATGGATAACTACAGATTCCTCACCAAGTGTCTAAAAACAGTGCTCAGATTTCCACCCATCAACCTGAGGAGATGAATAACTGAAATCACATTATACCTATATTTTCTGAAGTGAAAACTGTTAACATTACTGTCACTGAAGATGTTCTGACTGAGCTGGAAGGAGAATTTTGGCAGTTCACAATCTGTTAGCTCATATTTCCACAGCTCTGGGGAAATGGCCTCAATACTTCAAGATCCAATATTTGGATTGTCAGGGAAAAATCAGGGTCAGAAGGAGAATCATTGATCCAGTACTTCGAATGTTCTAGAAGAAAGACACAATATATGATGTCAACAGATCTGATGGAGATGCAGGAACAGATCTGATTGAGTTAAACATGTAACTCATGTTACATGCAGAGATTATGTTTTTCACATGGAGAATTGTGCAATGTTTATTTATTTGATATCTATTTATTAAATACTGTTCCATGAACTGTATTTCCAAGTGCTGCAAATATAAGCGTGAACAGGAAAATCCCCTACCTTTTAGGAATTTACATTCATGTTTTGGGTATTTGTGTGGGGACAAGAACAGGACAAGAACATTATATGGACACATAATGCACAAGTGGAAAATAAACAAGATATTTCAGATTGTAATAAGATTACTGTGAAGGCAATAAAACAGATTTAGCACAGAGAGTGATTAGTGGGATGGTAGTTCTTCAGGTGGATAATAGGAAAGTCCCCTCTGAGGAGGTGGCATTTGAGCTCTGACACACGTCGTTGTCTCAGTGCACTGTGTGTGCTGTGGTGCACAGGAGCCCTTAGAGGCCGTATGGCAAGTGTTCCCATAGACAGCGGGCAGTGACACGCCGATGCGCACGGAGCTGAAGCAGGATATTTTATTTAAATAACTGAGAGCTGAAGCAGTCATTTCTTTGATTCACTTTTGGTTTCATGCACGTCTGATACATGTACATAGAGAATTATTTAATGCCCATGTTTTAAATATGAACATAGGGAATTTTGTGACCACGTTTTTTTATTTGTGGAGATTATGTCTATTACATGGAGAATTTAGTGACCAAGTTTTATACCTGGACACAGAGAGCTATGATTTTTAAGCTTGTCTTCACATAATGTATAAAACATTCATAACACTGAAAATCCAGGGTACTTGAGTGTACAAAGCAGATACACGGATTGTCTCAGTTAATCCTTACAACACAGTGCCTCACATACCTGTGGGTAGGTATTGTTACTATCATTCCATGAAAAGGAAATTGACATGCAGACAGATACATTAAACCCCCTCCAGAGGTCGGGGGAGCAAGCACACAAACCATTTGACTTTAAAGTTGGCCTCTTCCCACTAAACACTCCACTTTTTGTGAGTACCATTTGAATATTTTGGGAGAAAAATTCTGTATTGAATAATATTTATGCTCATATATAAAGACTTATGTGATATAGACATGTAATACTAAGGTAACAAAGAAAATCTAAACATCAGAAATGTTTTTATTCTGATTTGGCAATAACTATTTTGTAGAGTAATGAGGTTCAAGCTCAGATAGAAAATGCCTTTATTTGATAAACTTTATCAGAAGAATATTGCTGAGATTTTCATTGTAAGGTTTGCAATCCAAATGAATAAATAATCTGCCTGAATATTAAAACTGTGCAAAATATTAGTTACTACATTGTCAGGACATTAAAAATACAATCTACTTTTAAAATGGGAATATCTCTATCTCTATGTACCTATCTACCTACCTACCTACCTATCATCTATCTGTCTATCTAACTATCTATCTATATGTCTGTCTGTCTATCTGTCTATCTATCTCTACCTGTCAATTCTTTTTTTCTTTCTCCGGGGGCTCAAAACGCCTCAGGAACTTTTCCTCAGACTTTCTCAAAGTGATGCACCTTTAGGCTGAGATTAAGCTTTGCACATTTGCTAAAAATGCTCCATCTGTAGCCTGTGAGTGGACCTGCGGCTAGGTACAGTGACAAAGTGCACGAAGTGAATGCTCACTGCACTGCCTCCTGGGTTAAGACACTTTGCCCTTGAGTAGCTTTTTGTCATGACACTTTTAGGAATTTGGTGACCTGGTGCTTCCTCTTCTCTGCCCGACTTATCAAAACACATTCTCAGGATGGACCCTGGCATTCATTAATCCTAAGATACAAATGACTGATAACAGCTTAAGGTATTTACTCCCTAATGGACATTTATGCTTTAATAAGGATCAAAAAACAAGCTCAAACAACAGATTTTCAGATACCATGAAGGGAGGATAATAAGAACCTCCGCGGCATTATGGTGGGCAGTTTTAAAATCTACTTATTTCTGAGGTAACCTGCTTCTGAGCAATTGAAACCAGGACTCTCTGTAAACTGTCAGAAAAACTTAACTTCCCTATCTTTTAATGATGAACAAAATAAAATCAATGTCTGCTTGATTTTCTCACGGCGTTAGCTCTCTTCTCTACCTCATGACCATGCAAGTCCTGACATGCACTGAAGTAATTAAATGCCATGAAGCATCCTCAAATTTTGCTCTTGCTCAGCCAAATTCATATCTTCTTCCACACCTCTTAGTAGGTGTGGAGCCAGAGCCGGAGGAAGATTGCACACATTGGTCCTTTCAGAAATGATGAGCCAGTCGCCGTCAATATACGGTTCCTTCCTGTGTGGGGCAGTCTCCCCAGTCACAATCTACATGGGGCCTTCTCGTGCTGATTTTATCCTTTGGTTAAAATAAACATCAAAGGAAACCTTGGAATAAAAGGAAGCAGAGGGGTTGGCCCCATGGCCAAGTGGTTAAAGCTCTGTGTGCTCTGCTCTGGCAGCCTGGGTTTGGATCCTGGGTGCGGACCTACTCCACGATCAGCCATGCTGTGGAGGCATCCTGCATACAAAGTAGAGAAAGATTAGCACAGATGTTAGTTCAGGGCTAATCTTCCTTAAGCAAAAAAAAAAAAAAAAAAAAAGGAAGGAGAATATGGACAGTAACACCAGGAGACAAAGTGTTAAGCATTTTATTACCTCTATTTCGTAACATCCTCACAATGAACCTGTGAGGTAGATGTTGTTATACCTACACTAAGTTCACAGACGAGGAAATGGAGGCACAGGGTAGGTATGAGACTTGCTCACGGCCACATAGATAGGCAGCAGCCAATGGGATTTTTGACCCAGGTGTAGCTGACTCCAAATTCTGTTTCCTCAGCCTCTTCACATGTGCTGAGTAAGTGAGCGTGGATGGACGCAGATAGCATTTTGCCGGCTGCTCCCAGGGGGAGTGCTTGCTCCCATGACCCCAGATATAGCCTTCTATTCCAGTTGCTTCCTTACAGTAATTTCTTAAGGAAGATAGTACTCTGGATGGTGAGGATGAGGAAGAAGATGATGAGAACAGTGATTCTTTTTCTTCACTGCTTCTTACCCTATAAACATAGCATCTTGTTCATATATTTTGGTTACTAGTTGTTATAACACATATTCATTTACCACTGGACTATGAACTCCTTTGGTCCAAGGACCAAAACTTTATTTCTTTCCTTCCTTTTTCTTATTTTTTTCCATTCCTACTTTATGTTGTCCTTTCCTCTCATCCTTTCTTCTTCTAGGGACACATATAAATCTATGGTGGGCACTGAATTCCAGAGCCAATGGGTTTTTATTGGTAATCTTTTTTGTTCTTCTAAATGGTCCATGGATAATTGCTTTCATGATGGTTAATATGCCGCCCACTGACCTCTACTGACTTCTGCCTTGAATATTTTAGAGTCCTTTACTATGTGTTGAGTATCATTTGATAGAATTCATATTATTTGTCTTTCTTATATTTGATATGTAAGATCTGTATAATTTCATGTGCATTAAAGATAAATGTTTCAAAAAACATGACTCAGAATATTCCTAGGGCCAAGTCACTGCAGGTTTTGACTTTGAAGGGAGTTCTCAGGTGTTGTTTTGCTGGTGATGCATTCTAATGCACAGGAAGGGCATACAGGGGGAAGATGAGATAACCAGATGAGTATTATGACTGCAAACACCTTCCAATTATTCCTCCAAATCATGGTCCCCATTGCTCATAATGGGAAGATGTTATGGTGATGGGGGTAATGATTTTGCAATATGGAGAAGAGTTTGACCTATAAAAACTTCTCTGAAAGCCTATTCCTGTAAGATGTCTGAGAGAGGACTTGTTATCTAGTCCCATGACTATAGTGGGAATCTTTAGCGCATTTTCTTCATAACCACAAGGAAGCCAAAGTCATTTGGGGTAGAGATGTGATGGGAGAAGGGTTTCATGGTTCTATCTGTACTTACACAGTCATTCATTTAAAAAGAAGTAAATAGGAATTTACAATACAAGGTGATTTGTACTTTGCTAAGGATCAGCAAAATGTTCAATATATATACATAGGATGGGTATGTAATTCACTTGTGTATGTGGGGTTATGGAGGCCTTCTGGAATAAGTGACTTTTAGCTAACTTCTAGGGATAATGTAGTAATTAACCAAGTGAAGGAGGAGGAATGGGGGTGTGAAAGATGTACCAGACTTTGAAACAGAGTTATCATCTTTCCTCATTTATAGGTGAGAAATTGAGGAACAGATATATTTTATCACGTGTCCAAGATCACAGAAATAGTAAGAGGCAGAGCTGAGAGTTGATCACAGGCAGTCTTCTGCTAGAGCCCTTGAGCTTTACTGCTATGCTACATACACTACACTAGAGTGTAGCTAATGGAGCAAGTTCTGTGAGAGGAAGTGCTTGGGATCCAGGGCAAAGATTGGAAGATTAGACTTATATAGGAGGATGGACGTTACTAAGAGGTGAAGAGGAAAAATGAGAGCAGGTACAGTAAGCCTGTAGATAGAGAGAGAGGAAGCTGAGGGAATTCCCACTTGAATTTCTATTCTCTTTAGCCAAGTAGGAGGCATGGTCTTCTTTGAGAGTGAAGAGGTGATAAGAATTTGAGAAAAATGGAGAAAGCTTTAAGTGGAATCTTTGGAAAATGGAATACTGACCAGCCAGAAAACAAAGGATTCCCAGGCGTATGTGAGTTTTAATTTGAGATCAGAGACCACAAATCTACTATGGCACCAATCGTTATACGTATGAGGTTAACTCCAGCAGAGGTGAGTACCCTCACCTCCACCCTAAGAGGATGGTTTTAATCATTCAGAGTTGGATGTTTTTGTTCCATATGTATGAGAAGGACACGAAGACAGAGGGATTTGGATTATTTTGAAGAGTATTACAGATGCAGTGGACCATGGGGTTGGGCTGGAGATGGATGGAAGTGCAGGCAGGGAGCAGTAATGGGAGAAAGAGGAGAGGTCCAAAGATCACAAATCTCAATAGGGTCTAAATATCTGTGCTGAGTGAGTGAGAAGTCTAGAAAAAGAGGAGGTGGTGGTCAGAGGTAGGATATTTGACAAGGTAATTTCTGTTGTAAAATACTCTTGATAATGACAAGGTCCAAAGTGTCGTCATGGGTGTTGGTGACTGAAGTGGGAATGAATGGGTGGAGTGAAGATGAAGCTAATTGGAATTGAGGAAGTCAAGGGAGAATTGAGATATTAAGTTGTTAAAAAAATGAGTCATCCATAGGGAAACTGAAGACATACTGGGTATTGAGAGGAGCTCAGGATGGAGATAAGTTCAAATCTTAACTAAATGTAGGTAGTGGCTACCAGTTTTGTAGATGACTTTGAAAGGAAAAGAGAATGGGAGAAAGAAGAGCAATGGGTGTTATAACATTTGTGAATGGCATAAAACATAATGGGACAAGATTTTCATATGAGAATGGAGGAACAAATCTCAAAAAGTAGTCTTTATATTTTGAGCTTATTTAACACAATTTTTGGCATATAGCAGATTGTGAAAAAATGTTTGTAGAAGCGAATCAAAAGAAGGAGTAGGAAGGAGGAAGAAACCTCAAATGACCTGAGGAGAAGACAGTCATTAATGGAGGAAGGACTGGAATCAGTGGCAGACTAATTTAGATAAAAGGGCAGTACATTTGTTAATAATTGCCTCCTGACTGTGGTTTATTGTCTTTTAGTGCTTTTTAAACAGAGATCAGAGAGTGCAAAGGTATTCCTTTCCCATCACAGCAAATCTTGTAAAGACACAAGTCTTATCAGCATCTTCCAAACTTGGGGTCTAATCTTATCAAGAACATGGACAACAGCTAGCGCATATAACTTCAGGCACTGTTCTGGGTGTTCCACAATTTTTAACCCTTTTGAAGACTTTCCAGAAATGATTTGAAGCCATTCAGTTCAGGAATTGATGTAGTGAAATCGGGAAAAATATATTTTCCTGTTGATCAGAGGTCCTCAGCTCTTTTCAACCAGGACACATGAGATGTTTATAGGTGTAACACCCTCATATTAAGATTTTGATAGAAAGTTCATGGAAGTAAGTCAAAATTCTTTGGCACTACATTTCAAGTAGTTTCCAACAAAGGTTCTTGCATGGATAACAGAGTAGAGTGGAGTGGGGTGCTCTTTTCCATGACTTCCTGGGTACTTGTATGGCCATCTATTTCACTGTCACTCCAGAAAGTTGAAATGTGGATGAGGAAGACTGATGTTACTGTAGGAATGACTGAATTTTGTCGAATTCATAACAAATTAACTATTTATAGATTTTGGTGCGTTAGCTCTTATTAGAAACATCACTCCACACAGTCCCCTCCCCTCCACCAATCAATAGCAACGCATCCACACGTCTGTCACCCACTGGGGCTGTGTTGGGAACATCTGCCTTACGTCTTCGGCATACAATCTTTCTGTTTGTACATGCCTCCTCTGATCTTTTTTTCTCCAAAGGACAAGGAGAGAGCAGCATATGAAAACGCTATCCTCATGTTCTCTGAGACACTCAGCTACAGCTTTCGTTCTCTCTCCATAAACGTTATTAAATATGTGGAAGATGAAGTTAACAGGTGGAAGACTTTATGGCAAACGAGACCTTATTGTTCATTTTTCTGTGAAAATAAATTACTTTTTTCCAACCCCATCCCTGTCAGACTCCAAAACCTATCCTGTTTTCAGGGCTCTGTGACGTTTTCTCAGACATCTTTGCACCAGCTGGGAAGGTTTATCAGTCTCTTTCCTAACATCAGGTTATTATGATGGGGTTGTAGAGGCTTCTGGAGCTGTGGGGTGGAGCAGAGTGAGAAATGGGGATTTGGAGCATAAAATGCCTGCTTTACTCCTTGTCTCTGTTGGGGACCGTGTGGACAGTTTCTCTTCATGTCGTCTTCCCGAATCAGGATGCTGGACCGGTTGATTCTTCCCTCTCCTCCATCTAATCAAACAGTGAATCAAATGCGGATGTTAATGTAAACATGGGTCTTCTTATTCCATCTCAGCCTGGAGGTGTCTCTTGGCCATGAGGGTCCTAGCGCCCTGATGGACTGAAAAACCAATGTTTATAAACCCTCTTTTTCTCTAGACTTGCATAAGGGAGCAGAGATTTTCTGTTATCGGTTCACAAAGTAGACAGCCCTTTTCTTCATTAGCCTTTCAAATGATTTGCATTTAGGAATGGAAATTTACTCCAGGACCAGGACTAGAAGCCAATGAAGCTTTGCTTTCTTTCTTTTTTTTCTGTCAGTAGTAGAATCCTTTCTTCAAGTGAAACGTTATGTGAGGTATCAATATATTTAATTGATCAAAACTGAACTGCCCTAGTTGAGTTGAAGTGAAGGGCCTAGAAGCCACCCACTAGGAATGCCTGTCCGTTCCCAATGGTCCCTGATAAATCAACATTGAACCCCATGACTCAGTAAAATGTGGCCTGAGAATCACTCTTTTGGCTATTTTTATACTGTGGACAATATCCTGATAACAGTAGAATGGTCTTTGTAGATTTCTCCTGCCCCTCCTTCCTCTTGGTAGCCTCTCCAGACCCCTGCTCACATTTCACATGCAAACACCATGAGAACAAGATGACTCAGATGTCTACCAATGTCTTAGAACCACTGAAAATGTGTCATTACCTTAAGGACAGGGACCCAATAACCCCTGGAGGGAACGCCTCAAACAAAAGAAATAGATATTTTTGTCTAACACGTCTATTTATTATTTGTCGACTCTGTGTTTATCACTGTACCAGAAATTCCTGGGAATACAGAGTTATTTGGCACAGTTACTTAAGAACCGCTTTTCTAAAATACCTTTTTATTATGGTTACATTAACAGGGGATCCAAAAAAATTAAGAAAAGTAAACAAAGAAAAAAATAAAAGTCAAACGTACCCTCACCAATCAGTAAGAATTAGTGATTATTTCCCGCTAGACTTACGAAGGAGATTCTCAGATCAGGTGGCATTTGAAGGAGGCATTTAGGGAAAGTGGCCTTTCCTGGTGCCTTTTAAATCCTATCACCAAAGAGGCCACTTTCCCTCTTAACACTCAGGCTGCACAGCAGTTCACATCCATGAATCCTTCAAGACAATTCTTTGGGCTTCTTTACAAATTTAGTCTGTTTCATTAAAAAAGGTTTATAGCATTCAACTTTGGGTGTTTTATTGATAATCAGACATTGTGAGCTCTCTCTTTAGCTTATATTTTCTAGCATAATTGCATGAATCTATATATACTATAAATATGCACAAACACACTCAGAGTACAGGCAATAGGTCCACCCAAATGATTTCTCAGCAGATGCCCTGCAAAAATCAGTCACAATTCCCCAGTGACTTTCTTCCCAGTGGTCAAGAAGGAAAGTAGAAAAAATGTATACGTACATACATACTTTGATGAAATACACCTTGCACACCTTATGCATGGAATCAATACATTCTTTAAAATGAATGCCAACTTCCTGCTAGAAAAATGAACCTGTTTCCTCAGCCACTGATTCTCTATTAAATTTTGAGAAACTCGCTTTACCCCTCTATATCTCAGTTCCTCCACTGGTTTCAAATGCATTCTGACTACACTGATAGACTGATATTTTTTCAGCTTTATTGAGATCTAACTGATAAAATCATAAGACATCTAAAGTGTACATCATGATGAATTGATATACGTATACATTGTGAAAGGATCCCCCCCTCGACTTAATTAACGCATCCATCCCCTCATCTATTTATTTATTTATTGGTGAAAACTTTTAAGTTCTACTCTCTTAGCAAATTTCAATTACTATATAATACAGTGTTATCAACTGTAGTCAGGCTGTCACACATTAGATCCTAGAGCTTATTCATCTTATAATTGAAAGTTTGTGCCTTTTACCAACCTCTCCCTACTTCCCCCACCCTCCAGCCCCTGGCAACCACTTTTCTATTCTCCGTTTCTATGAGTTTGACTTCTTTTTAGTTTTTTTTCCCCCAAATATAAGTAATACCATGCAGTATTTGTCTTTCTGTCTCTGGCTTATTTCACTTAGCATGATGTCCTCAAGGTCCATCTATGTTGTCAAATGGCAGGATTTCCTTCTTTTATATAGCTGAATAATATTCCATTGTATATATACATCACATCTTCTTTATCCATTCTTCCATTGACGGATACTTAGGTTGTTTCCATATCTTGGCTATTGTGAATAATGCTGCAATGAACATGAGAGTGCAGACTTCTCTTCGAGATAGTGATTTCCTTTCCTTTGAAAATATACCCAGAAGCAGGATTGCTGGATCATATGGTCTAACTACATTGATGATATTAATGAGAGCCCATATTTTCCTCATTGATTGTGAAACTCTGGGGGTAGGAGTAGACCGCATATGTACTTGAATCTCTGGCTTAGCAAGAAGATTTGTAAGAAAGTCTGCTACACATGTGCATCATATCCAGGTCACAGAAATGTGGTGTGAATTTGTAATATAGCTGCAGACACCCATGAAGCAGAGGGAGAGGAAAGTCAACATTAAACTTTAGTTTTTCTCCATTTTCACAGTGGTTTATGGAACTCTAAGTTAAAGGGCGCACACCCCCACAGTCAGCATAACTGCATTTGACCATAACTTCTACTGTTCTTCCTTCTCCTCCTCCTTTCCACCCTCCCCCCCCCCCCTTCTGAAGGTCTGGGATGATGGTGAGTCACCTGAACTCTCCCCTCGTTTTGCTTCTGATATTGGCAATAAAGTTATCTAAAATTGTGTCTCAGTCATTACACTAAAGATAGATGTCAGATTTCTTGGCAGCCCTTTTCTCCTATTCTCAAGGAGAAACAGGAGGTTGACTGGCAGTTTCATTTCTATGCAATGGTGATTGTGAGGTTAACCCTTCCTTCTGTTTCTTTTCACTGATCTCCACAAATTATGTTTTTGTCATCATTCTCTTTGCAGAATTTTGTCCCCTAACTTTCGTTTATATAAATGCATATATTTTCTCCAATCTTTCCCTCTTTCATATTTTTAACAACGATAGTCAACTACTGCTCTTTCTGGTGCTTGTGGAGACCCACATCTATGCAGCATAAAAGATAATTTAGTTTTACAGACATTTCTTACTTATGGAATCCATCATAGATATTTTTCATCTTTGTATCTCTATTGTCAAGATTAAACCTTACTCACCACACTGGAAATAGATAAATAATAGAACAGATTTTTTAAAGAAAACCTTCAAAATTCTTTAATGCAATATGGATTGAAAAAATTTGGAGAGTCAGAGATAAGAAGTGAGAAACCCCAATGGATAATATTTGTGGCTTTTTCAGATTGACAGAACACATAATTTATATTTATAACACCAGTCTATCTGCCATAAAATACTGGATGCTATCGTGAGCTCCAAAATCTAAGAACAGAATGGAAGTTCACAAGGAAAATGCACATGTGAAAATTCATTATTGGGTTTATAGTTTAATTATGGTATATTACGTTTTATTAAAGACTCTTTCTGGGGATATGGATGTGGAATTTCCTTCCTGAGTTTTCTACTTACTTCAGTTGGCTGAATGGGAAGCTTGCGATATAATCTTTTACGGCTTTCTTCCATAAAGGATTTATTCTTCTGCTTTGCCAAGGAAGAACTGAAAGAGTATCGTTACAGTAATAATGTAGAGGCTGTACGATTCTGTCAGGGGTGGCCACAGTTTGGTTCAACTGAGCCTTTTAAATGTTTCTGGGTTTACAGTCAGTTTCATCATCCCTTATTGAGACCTGCTATGAGCAATGGCTAGAGTTGGAGAGGAATTAAGATTATGTAAGGTCAGATTCCTGCCATCAGGGAACTCACAATTAAATGTGCAAAAGTAATCCAAGTGAAATGCAACTTGGGCTTAGTAATAAACATGTGAAAAAAGCACACTGGGCAGGGAGTGGGTAAAGATGGGGGAGGAATTTGTGGTTTACCTGAAGGATCACTTTAACAATATGTGATTCTTCTCTACTTGAGGTACTTTCATAAGCTTCTGAGAGAAATTGGGTTTAGTCTATAGCTTATAAGAATCAGATGGAGTTTTCCCTTAAAGGTGGGAAATGTCACTGATTTTGACCTGGGAGAGGAGAGGTTAGGGTAAGAAATAGGATTCTTTACCTAAGTATCTTTTTGTTGACTTAAGGAGATTTTTTGTTCCTCTTTAAGCTGAAGAAAAAAATGATTTTGAAGAGGATAACCAAAGCTGGGGCTGGCCTGTGTGACGCAGGGCGGTTGAATGGGTCCCTTCATCTGCGCCACATGGCTACTTCTTTATCTCCTGTCCTCTCACCAAGAAACCAGACGCTGCTTCACAACCAAATCCTCACATTTCCAGGAGACGAGCTTCCGTTTTTCATAGCACAACTAATTTGGAAAATCTGACAATTATCCAAACTGTATTTCCCACACAGGCTGAGATGAAGACTGCGTATTTATCTTCACAAAGCTGCAACTGCCTTTCAAATTCTACCTCGTGTGGAGGCCCTGCCAATACACACCTAAACAAATAAAGGAACTGAGATTTTCGGTTTCCTTTTTTTTTTTTGGTTTTCTTTTCTTTTGATATCCTCTACCAAGGCCTTTTCTCGTTAATTTTGTCAGCTAGTTGCTACTTAAGGCCAGCTTCCACAGAGATGTGTGTATTTGCAGGTCGGCTTCATCAAACATTCATTGTTCAATACTGTGACAGCTGGTGGCGGCATACACACTCCTTCCTTGTTTGGTTTTCTGATAAAACCTGTCAAGTACTGGTTGACTATAACTGAATTTGTCACCCTCTCAGCAAGGTTATGCCTCTTCTTACTATGAAATAAAACAATAAAACAACATTTCTAATCTCTCTCTGCCACCCTCTCCCAACTCAACAAGCAAATAGACGAAGAGCAGGTTTTAACCAGACTAAAACCAACAAGGTTCATTGTTGATGAAAAATTCTCACACATCTAAAAACCTAAGGATCCCTTTTGTGAGAGCACTTGCTTACCAGACGATGCAAGATGTAGAGAAGGTCACAGAACAAGAGTACTGGGCTTGTGTGCAGTTCAAACTGAGCATCTGAAATCTGTCAATTTGGGCAATGAATTATCCCAACCAGATGTTTGGTGCCCTCAGGGCCTTCTCTATGGAATTCTTCAACTTTTCAAGCTAGTTTATTGGTATGGTGAGAGCAGGTGCCCAAAAGAAAAGTGATAAAACCCATCTCCTATAGGATGTGTAGCTTCTAAAGAAGAGAGCCTATAATGAAACTGGAGTTTGAATTTCACTTTTAGACAGAAAAAGGAGATAAAAATGTTTCAGTGGGCAAAGTTTCCCTTAAGTAGCTACTGGGCAGACCTGTATGAGAGTTCTGTCTGCCTTATTAGAAACTACGTTATCTTCAGCCAGCTATTTAGATTCTGTAAGCTTCTGTTATCTTCTCCCTCCCTCCCGCCCTTCCTTCCTTCTTTTATTTGCATTCTAGAAAATGGGGAAATTAATAACCGCCATGCTTATCTCAAGGGATTATTGTTAATATCAAATGAGTTGCTTTGGCAAAAGAAAGTTTAAATTGTAAAATCTATTCAAGCGTTTTTTATGAACTATAATTATTTATGATTGTCTGGGAAGAAAGTATTTGTTACAGAAGAAGTATCATTCAGAAGAGCCTTTCATTTTTAACATCAAGATTGGCCTAGAAGAAGGCTGGAGACAAAGTATAAAATCATTATACAAAAATGACATCAAAGGTAATGACAGTTACTGTTTTAGTATGGTAACAATATCTGCTGAAAAAAGCCAACCTGAATAACTCAGGACCATAACACCATAGAAATTTATTTCTTGCTAATGTGACTGGGTTGGAGAAGACAGCAATGCTCTATTCAGCATTCTGGAATGGAGGCTGTGCCATCTTCAGTGCACAGCTCTGAGATCACCCCAAGTATTTGCCTTCAGCTGGTAGATTGTTGAAGAGAGAGTTATGAGAAACATATAGAATCTTTATATGGTCCATCACTGGAAGTGAGGTATGTCACTTCCACCTGTGTTCCATCAGCCAGAACACAGTCATATGTTTACATGCAGAAGCAATGAAGCTTGGGAAATATAGCCCAGCATCAGGCCCATAAGAAGAGGGAAACATATTTGGTGAATAGCTATCCAGACTCTGTCATAGTTATCCATTCTTACTCTTCTTCAGATTGGATAATTTCTACTGATCTATTTTTAAGTTCACTGACTCTTTCCTCTCTCATCTACATTCTTGTTTAAGCACATTCAGTAAATTACTTTCAGATATTTATTTTTTTTAGTTAGAGGACTTACATTTTTTTCTCTCTCTCCTTTTTTAATAGTTTCTTTGCTTAGAATTCCTATTTTTATTCATTGTGAACATATTTTCCTTTACATTCTTGAACATAGTTATAATACTTGCTGGTCTGTTATTTAAAATCATTGTCTGTTAACTCCAGCGTCTAGAACATGTCTGGATTGATCTTGGTTGATTGTATTTTCACTTGAGAAGGCATCATATTTTCCTAGTTCTTCATATATTGAGCAATTTTGGATCATATCCTGAGCATTAGGAATGTTAGGTGTGGACACTCTGGTTCCCATTATTTCTCTGTAAAGTGCTGATATTTTTGTTTTAGAAGACAATTAAGTTGCTTGGACTCAAATTGCAAACTCTCTCTTGCAGAGAGCTCAAATGTCAATTCAATTCTTTCATCCCTGCCTGGGCTATTTTGAGTCTGTCTTGCACACAGATGATTAACAGGTTAGCTAAAGGTTTGGGCAGGGTTTGTACACAGAATTTGGGGCTTCACCCCTCTAGCTTCGCCAAGATCTCTCTCATTTTCCAATGACTATGGTTGCCCTGAACTCTGTCTTCTGTTCTTTAGGCCAGGAAAAACTGCAAGTTTTATACTGGAGTTTTAGCTGCCCCACATGGTGGTAACTGCACCCTATTCCAAAGCTAAAAGCTGAAAAAATGGAAAACTCACCCCATGCAGGTCACGTCTTTCGAGTGTTGACTTCTTTCAGAAGCTGTTCGCTTGTTCACTCTTTAGTGCATTCAGGTAGTTGAATTTTATAGTTTGACCAGAGTTTATAGTTCTTATCTGGGGGAGGAGGCAGTTGGGTGTCAGTCTTGGAGGAATTTAGTCATACTCAAAGTGGAACTCCACACTTGCCATTCTTACTACTCACTCTGAGGTATTTGTTATATTGAGGGCTTCAGGGGTCAACATTTTGTATGCTAAAAAGTATTTTACCTAGTATTGACCTAAATTGTCAAACGATGTTTACATAGTCAATTTCTTTCAGTTGCTTAAATGTTTTCTTTTATTGTGGCTACTCAGCGTTTTATTCAAACAATGTAATAGAAATGGTTGAAAATATAAATAATATGTACAAATTGTTTCACAGGAGTCTTTCTCACAAACTATGATTTTACCCACATAAAATACAAGTTTGGAGATTATATGAGGAAAAAAAGTTAAAAACATCTGCCTTCTCTTGCAGCAAATTCTCTTTGGTTGTTGATTCAACAGTCGTTGTGCAAATTGAAGAATTTTGTTCCTTTCATTCTATTTAAATTGTTTATATGTAAAAGGGTGTGTTTAGTGGTCTCTTAAAAGAACAGATTAAGGATATGTCATTTTTCTCTTTAAACAATTTTTCTTAGCATTATAAAGAATTTTAGAATGCCCAGCCTCTTCAGGGTTTGCTTTTTTATTTGTACTTTTTAAATGTTAGAAGCACTTATGGTTTTAATTAAGTTTGGGTAGACATTACTTTGTAAAACTCAAAGAATAACACTCATTTGGAAATCACTGTCCTCCACTGAGTCAGCTAATGTTGTAGCTGGAGTGAGAGGCTCAGAATTTACAAAAAGGAAAATGTGTCAAACACTATTGTGTTCTTTCACAGCCATCTTCTTAACCACTGATGGAATCTTCCTTCCTGGGCTGCTTGCCCTCCATGAAGGCTGAATTATTTTAACAAAAGTTGATTACAAACACTGCATATAGAGTTGTCAAGCAAGTACATTTTGTAATCCTTAAAATGACTTTCTTCTGGTTGCTTTCCCAAATTAGGTAGAAAATACATATATTGGAATCAGGTTAATCTCTGCACCGTTGATCTGGTTGGGAAAAAGCTATGCATTCCTTTCACTTTTAAGCCTTCATTTATCTAGTTCTTCCCCTTCCAACTTTCTAGAGTCATTCCTTAAACACTCTATCTGCTTCCCTTGACTGCATACTTACTCCTCAATCCACTGCAACTTGTCTTCTTCCCTTTACGTGATCTAAGAAGTGATTGATTCATTTCGGCTCCTTAAAGCATTTCTAACTACAGTTGATTCTCATTATTGGCAGATTCTACATTTGCAAATTTGCCTACTTGCTAAAACTTGTTTGTAATCCTAAAATCATACTTGTGGCACTTTCACAGTCATTCATAGACACACACAGAGTAAGGAAAAATTTGAGGTACATGCCATGCATGTTCCCAGTTGAGGTGGAACCAAGATAACGCTCTGCTTTCTTGCTTCAGCTCTTATCCTGAAAACAGAGGTCCTTTTTGCAGTCAATTCAGTGCTATATTTTTTGCATTTTTGTGCTTCTTGTTGGTAATTTCACTGTCTAAAATGGCCCCAAAGCATAATGCTGAAGTGCTGTCTAATGCTCTAAGAGCAAGAAGACTGTGATGTTCCTTGCCAACAAAATGTGCTCCTTTAGGCCATCTTATTAACCACTGTTAAGAAGTGCTGTTGGCCATGAATTCAATGCTAATGAATCAAGAATAACTGTTAAATAAGGTGTCTTTAAACAGAAACACACATAAAACAAGGTTATATATTTATTGGTTGGTAAAAACGTTGTGACCAGAGGCTTGCAGGAACCTGATCCTGTACTTGTCGTAGGAACAATGGTCCAGTATGTGCTCGTTCAATATGGTGACTGAACAGACTGTGACTGTGCTGAATAACCAGAACCAATTGTACTTCATTTCTTTCTCCTTTGCAAGTATTTCTTCCTTAATCTACCCTTTACATTTACATGTTCCTTGGTTGGTCTTTACAGACTCACGGTTTCAGGTACAACTCTCATCCAAAAACCTCCCAATTCTTTCTTTGCAGCTTCCCAAGCTTCATGTGCCCACAGCTAAGGATCTGCTAGATTCATATATGCAGGTGTCCCATGGACAATGCAAACTCAAACCGTCTACCAACAAACGTATCATTTGTTCTCCATCACCAGCTTTTTCCTTTATCTGTGTCCTCTCTCTCTATTCACGCCACTCAGGTTTCCAAGCTAGAAATCTGAACTTTTTCAGGTTTCCTCTCTCTTTTACCCTAATATTGAACCAAATCTTGCCAATATTCCTTTCTAAGTTTTTCTCAAATGTAGCATATTTTTTCCATTCCTAAAATCACTGCTGGGCGTTATCATTACTTATGAGGTCAAAAGTGGTGAAACATTTAAAATGATACCTTAAAAAAATTTTTTTTAGCAGAAGCCATATACATTCATATTAATTATAGGTATGAAATTCATATTAATCAGGCTTTTACCATTAGATGGTAGAGTCTAGGCCTTTCTTATTGTTGTTATTGTTTTTAGAATAAAGCTGAGGATTGGAATTGCTTGTCATCTTTCTTGCATAAACCATATCTCTAATGCATTTCTATAATTCCTATTTTCCCTTATATAAAGATTAATCATTACTTAACTACATTTATGAAGCATGGCCCCTGCAGACATTTTATTTTAGATCCTTGGTTTAGTTTGACTTTAAGGACTGTTAATATTCTCTTTCCTGATGTAGGTGCTGGTTATAGGATGTATTCATCTTGTGAAAATTAGTTGAGCTGCATAATTACAGTTTGTGAGTTTTTGAGTAGGTATGTTTTACTTTAAAATTAAGGAAAAATACAATTTAAAGTAATTACCATAAGCTTAGAGGACAGATAGAACATTGTGGGTCAAAGCAGAACTCTGGAAATATAGGATTTGAGATATGAACTGAAGAAAGGGGAGCTTTGGATAGGCAGAGAAGGGGGAGGAGGGGACCTGGCATGAGAAAGGACGTAGAGGTGGGAATGTACAAGGCATGTGTGGGAGAAAGTAAGGAGGCCAGTGGTCCCAGCACGAGCGTGTCTGGTGAGGATCACTAGTAAATAAGCTTGCAGAAGAAGGGAAGGCTCATATTAAATGAATAACATTGAAGGAGCGTTTAAACTAAGAAAAAAAGCCCCAGAGAATAGAAAAACACTTATCTTCAGGGAATATTTCTTACTTTCTGGATCTCACACACACACAAAAGTGTAATGGAAAAGCATTACAATGAATTAGCATTCATCACATTTGTTGCAAATTTTTATTTCCTAAGTACAATTGCAATTTTCCAAGGAATTGGGCATTCATGAAGTTTGAAGTTTGAGCTTGCCCATTTATTATTTGTTGCAATTTTTAAAATTCTCTTGAAATAAAAATAATTTTTGTAACTGACGTATGTCAAGATAATTTCAGACCATACTACTGGGAAGTGATAAAATGAAAACACAACGAAGGCATCAAACCCCACTTATTAGCTGACATCAACTCCCGAAAATTCATCTGGGAAGATTTGTGTTTGTGAAAATGGGGGAGGATTACACTCAATGTGTTTTTGCCAACTGACTAAAGCAGCACTTACTTCCATAAACACCATATAATATAATCTGTATGGTCTCCAAAGAGTTTAGAGCTCTCAGAAAAGACTTGCACATTCCATGCTTTTGTCACAGGAGACAGGTGACGTGCTATGAATGTGGCACCATTTTGGTATGAAAACTGCCACTTACTGGGAGTATGTTTGTAATAAAAAGGGCTTTTCTCACATGAAAGCACATCTTTAAAGTTCCATTTCTCCCAAATGTAGATGCACTGGGGGTCTCATATGTGCACTTCACAGTCGAATTACTCTATATTGTATTTACTCAAGAAAATCCCAGTTGCTCTTCTTCTCCTTCCTTCTCCAATTCCTGATATAATATTGCCCTCTGGCAATTGGTTCTGAAACTCTGAACTGCTGCCTGACTTACATTCCACAATCATCAAAATAGTTGTATCTCCAAAGGGAAGTTTTAGGGATTGATCATAAGACCAAGATTAATGAAGACTAATGAGATGGCTAATTTCCTCTTGGTAGCTATGTGTTTTAGTAGAAGATGTTTTCTGGGTCTGAATTATCTGGATAATTGCATACCTCAAATGACTCCCAAGTAGCCATATCTGATTTCATGTTCTTTTCCCACTTCTAGGCCTGTCTCCAACCTCTTGCTGAACATCTCCATAAATGGCTGAACACCTACTGTTTGTCAAGTGCTACGCTAGAATTTACAGAAGATAACGGATAACAAATTACGATTCATGTCTGTAAGCATGTTGCAATCTATTCTGTAGCATTAAAACAAATGCATGGCTGAATATAAGTGTAATATGGAGTAGCAAGCAATTATTGTTGGAGTCTAGGCAATGAACCAATAAATAAATATATGATATTTCAGAGGCTGAACATGCAATGGAGAAAAACGTAGCAGTGTAAGGGGGAGAGAAAGTGGCAAGACTGGTGAGATTTTGATAAGGTGGTCAGGGAAGTTCTCGCTCATAAGATGATATCTGAGCAAGATTTGTGAGAAGTGGGAGAGTACATAAAGTGGCCGTCTGTGGGAAGAGCATTCCAGGCAGAGGGAGCAGCTAGCACAGAAACCCTAGAGGAGGAGTAGACTGTTGACACTGTATACACGTATAACGTATGTACTTACAGAAACTTAACCAATACTTACATAGTACTTATTAAATGCTATGTATTGTTCTACGTGATTTACAGACATTGAGTCATTTAATCATTACCATATAACCCAAGTTTTCCCAGCTGCAGCACTATTGATATTTGGAGCCAGATAATTGCTTTTTGTGGGGGCTATCCTATGCATTGTAGGATGTTCAGTACTACCCCTGGACTCTATCCACCAGATGCCAGTAGCACCTCCCAAGTTGTGACAATCAGAAATGTCTCCAGACATTGCCGAATGTCCTCTAGGGAACAAAATTGTCCCCGATTGAGAACCCCTGATATAACTCTGTGGATAGGTTCTGTTATCATACCTAATTCATAGATAAAGAAACATGGAGAGAGAGTAAGTAACCTAGCCAAGATCACACATCTAGTAAATTGAGTTGGCATTCAAACCCAAGCATAATAGTCTTATAATTATAATTAATAGTCCTATGACTGCCACAGGTGCTAGGAATGAAAATAAAGCTTGAAGTAGTTGGAGGAGTATTAGCAGTGGGGCAGATGTGGTAGTTAGAAGATGAGGCCAGAGAGGAACAAGGAGTGGGATGATGTTTTAAGGACTTTGCTTTTCACTTTAAGTTAAATGGGATACTATTGGAAGACTTGAGCAGAGGACTGATAAGATCTGAGTTATGTCTTAAAATGATCATTTTGTATCCTTAGTGGAGAGGGGACTACGGGCAGACAAGTACAGAAAACTGGTGAGAGCTTCCTGTACCAGTCCAGAAGAGAGATCATGGTGGCATGAGCAGTGTGGTAGAGATGGAGATAGTTGGAAATGGAGTAATTCTAGAGATATTTTGAAGGTAGATCTGACAGGATTTGCTGATGGAGTTAATGTTATATGAGTGAAAAAGAGGATTCAAGAAAGCTACCGAGGATTTTACCCTGAGCCATTGAAAGGATGGACTTGCCAAATACTGAGCAGAGAAGACTGTTGGAGGCTCAGATTTGAGGTTAGGGAGGGGTTGGAAATTATGGCAGTCAGACATCCAGATGGAAAAGTTGTGTAGACAGCTGGCTATGTGAAGCTTGTGTTAGGAGATAAAACTTTTGGAGTTATCAGCATATAGATGACCTTTCATTCATAACACTGGATGAGATCACCAAGCCAATTACCAAAGATATATAAAAGAATGAATTCAAGGACTGAGCCTGGAGACGTTCCAATGTTCACAAGTCAGGAAGTTGAGGAAACGAGCAGGTACAGAAGACTAAAATGGATTTCCCAGTGAGGAAGGAGGAGTACCAGGAGAGAGTGGAACATAACAAACCAAGCAAAGACAGCATTTCAAGGAGGAGAGAGTGGTCAAGTGCTTCAAACGCTGCTGCTAAATCCTACAGATGAGGTCAAAAGATTGTCCATTACATTTGACAATGTAGCGATCAGTGGTGAACTTGGCAAAAGCTATTTGCACAGAGTTAGGGATGAAAGACTGCTTAGCAATGGTTCAGGAGAATGGGGAAAAAGGAAATAGAAAAGCTGTATGGCTGTAGATATAACTCTTCAAGGAGTTTGGCTATAAAGAGGAGTAGAGAAATGGAGTGGTAGCTGAAGGGAGATGTTGGAGCAAGTTTTTTTTTATATATATATTGGAGGAATTATAGCATGTTCCATGCTGATGAGAATGAGTCAGTAGAGAGAGAAAAACTGATGACATAGAAGAGAGAGGAGAGAATTGCTGGAGGCGTAATTTGAGTAGGTGAGAGGAAATGGGCTAAGTGCAGAAGGGTGGATACTGTGTACAAATAGGAGCAGAGACAGTATATCAACAGTAATGAGAGGACAGTAGAGGACAGAGAAAGTGGGTGCAGATCCAGGTGGATTGGTAAATATAATGGTGGGAATATGCAGAAGTTCTATTCTAACTGCTTTTATTTTTTTCAGGGAAGTAGGAAGCAAGAACATTAGCTCATTGAAGAGGGAGGAGGAGGTGGTGGAAATTTGAGGAAAGAATGGAAGCTATGAAATAATGGGTTTAAAAGCCTGAGAGGATAAAATAAAGAAACTGGTAGCAATACTGGGTCCTTTTGAGGTTTGAGTCATAAGTTTAAAGATAAACCCTTCAGTATTGTTGTGGGTTTCTCTCTAGCCATATTCATCCATCTGGGCACAGGTCCAGAGTGGACAAAGGGAGGGATAAAGCAGGATTTTGATTCAGCAAGAAGAGTATTGATTAAGGGAGGGATCATAATGCAGATCTGGAACCTAATGTGGGAGGCAGAGGACACGCAGGGACATGCAGTCAGAGCAGGGGTACAATCTGTGAATTCTTCAGTCCTTGTGTGGCCGAGAAATTGTTGGGATTGAAGGATAAGAAGGAGTGAGCTGGGAAGTTAGGAGGTAGAAGCCAGAGGTCATGGAGGGGTGCAGTCCAGGGAGTGATCATTGGAGAGAACCTGTGATTGGAATCATTATCCCTAGGCATATTGAAGTGATAAGGAGCTATGACAAGAATATTGGAGATAGTGGCAGCCAGCCATGTCCTAGAATCTTCAGAGGCATAAATCAAGAGGATGGCGCTACATTCAAAATCTCTTTCTTAGATTTTAATTCCATAGTGCTATCTGTATGTATGCACACATATATAGGCTAATTATTAAAACATACAGAAAGGGACTGAAAAAATCAAAATTATTTGCTCAACAATGAAATCTGGAAAATGTTAGCATTTTGCTTCAGATCTTTTGCTTTTTGCAAAGAAATACAACATTATGGATACAGTTTAAGCCCCTGCCCTTTCCATCTCCCTTCCCCTCCCCAAGCCTCTTCCTCCCCTCCTTTTCCCGACAGTGGCATGCGTCCAAATCTTCATAAGTTGTCGACACATACATCACAATAGATAGTGCTGACTAAGATAAATACATAAGGGTCGTGATACTGCAAGTGTACTCAACATTTATTCATTTTAATACAATTGGATTAATTTCATTAATTTCAACTGCTGCGTAACTAATTTTTAGTTGAACATTATATGAATATAGTAGTTTGTTTAGGTATCTCAGTAGACATTTAGGTAGTTCCACCATTTTGTAATTATCAACAATGCTGCTATGCACATCAATGCATGTGTTTCCTTGTGAATGTGTGTGTCAATGTGGTTTATACTTACAAGTGGAGTTGCTGTATTATAAGGGATGAACATTTTCAACTTGATTACATAATGCAAAATTGCTCTCCAAAACAGTGTGCCCATTCATACTCTCCCCTAAAGTTGTATGGACCTTCCTATTTCCCACATTCCATGCCAACGCTAAGTATTTCCAAACTTTTAAATTTTTGTCAATCTGAATCATATGGTGGGGGGGCGGGTAATATTCAATGAGATGCCATAGAGTTTTCAATAACAGAAAAAGATACAAATCCTGGCTTTAGTACTCACAATGAAGCCTAGATGAGGTTAAGGAAACAAAATCTATATGTGTTAAAATTTTAGGAACAACCACTAAGAGAATAGAAAGAGATTGCATAACTTACAACTAGCATAGGGAAAAATATTGTAAATGTGTAATTACTTACCTGTTCAAGGTATTCAATAACAGAAGTGAAATAGATAAGTTTTCAACAAAGTGGAAACTGACAGGGTTTATCAACAACCAACCTACATTAACAGATGCTCTAAAAGATTCATTTAAAAAGAAGGAAAGTGATCTTGGTGAAAAGTCTGATATTCAAGAAAGGAAGAGCAAAGGAATTGGTAAAAATATAGGTCATTATTAACTGAATAAAACAATAATTATATTAAATAATTTGAGGTTTATAAATATGAGATGTAATTAAATATTGGACAACAGTAATAGGGAAGAAAGAACATGGGAGATCGGCATTCAGGTATTCTAGAGATCTTGTTTTATTCCAAAAGAGAAATATAGACGGTTAAGTTTAGACATTAAGAGAATAGAAATAGCTTGTGTAACATCCAGAATAATAGAAGGAAGAGAGTGGAATAGAAATAGTATTAATCCCAAAGAAAGGAGAAACAAAAGGAACATAGAAAAAAAACAGGACAAATAAAAAGTACAGATAAGATGGCATAGTAGATTTCAAATATTTTATTAATCACATTAAACATAAAGGTAATAAGTTATAATTTGCGAGAAAAAAATTCTTGGGTTGGATTAAAACAAGCAAAATCCAAGTATATGTTATTTATACCAGGCATCTGAAATACAAGGACCAGAAAGATCAAAAGAAAAAGGATGGAAAAACATATACCAGATAAATAGCAAAAAAAAAAAAAAAAAAAAAAAAAAGAAAAGAAAAGAAAGCTATATAAATACCTGAAAAACTAAAACTTAGGCAAAATAAAGCATTATTTTGATTAAAGAGGTCAATCAGTTGAAATAGGGGTTGAGGATGGAGGGTTGTTATAACATATTCAGCCATCAATTCTTCCCAAATCCTGGGAATTTTTCTTTGTTTTTAAACTCCAACGTGATTGCTTATGTTTTCTTCATCATCATTGTTATTTTTATGAAGGCTTATTTATATTTGCCAAAATACTGATAAGTTCCTTTGCTTGTCATTGTTTATTTTTCCTGCTTTTTTCTTCCGTGATTATTATCATCACTATATTGTTAGTGCTATCATTTTGCAGAAGTATGTTCTGTAATAATTCTTTGGTGAGGGTTTGCGTGTAGTAAACTCAATCTTTGTCTTTATTTTATCATTACCAAATGATAGTTGGATGAGTATAAAAGTCTAGGCTGATTTTTATTTTTTCTCAGTCCTTTGAAGACATTCCATTGCTTTTTTCTGCTTTGACAACTCTAATCTTTATTAACTTAGATACGACACAACCTTAGCTTTTGTTTTTTTCATGTGTGAGTTTCTCCTCATCCACTGCCCTTAATGGAAGAAACTTTCATTGTCATTTCCTTGGTAGAACAGACAAGGATTTTCTTGACTCTTTTTTTAATGGAAAGTTTGGCCCTTCAAGATTCTGGGTGTCTTTTTTTTTTTTTTTCCTTCAATTTTTTAACTTTTTTATTGTGGTAAATATCTATAACATAAAATTTGCCATTTTAACCATTTTTCAGTGTACAATTCAGTGGCATTAAGTACATTCACATTGTTGTGCAACCATCACCACCATCCATTTCCAGAACTTTTTCATCATCCCAGAAAGAAACTCTGTACTCGTTAAACAGGAAGTCCCCATCTTGCCTCCACTAGGCCCTCGTAACTTCTAGTCTACTTTTTCTCTCCACAAATTTGCCTATACTTGGTACCTCATGTAAGTGGAACCGAAGAATATTTGTCCTTATTTCGCTTAGTATAATGTTTCTAAGATTTATCCATATTGTAGTATATCCCAGCATTTCATTCCTTTTTAAGGGTCAATAATATTTCATTGTAGGTATATACCACATTTTATTTATTCATTCTTCTGTTGACGGACATATGGGTTCTTTCCATTTTTTTTTAATTGAGGTAATCTAAGAACCCATCATTGGGTGAATGGATAAGGAAGATGTGGTACATACACACACATACACACACACACACACACACACACACACACACACACACAGTGGAATACTACTCAGCCATAAAAAAGATGAAATCTTACCATTTGCAACAACATGGATGGACCTTGAGGGTATCATGCTAAGCAAAATAAGTCAGACGGAGAAAGAAAAATACCCTATGATTTCACTCATATGTGGAAGATAAACAAACAAGCAAACACATAAATACAGAGAATAGATAGGTGGTTAGCAGAGGAGAAGGGGACAAATGGGAGGGCAGAAGGGGTGAGGGGGCACATTTATATGGTAAAGGATGGCAACTAGACTTTTGGTGGTGCATGTGATGCAGTCTGTATGGAAGTCGAAATACAATGATATATGCCTGAAATTTATGTGTTATAAATCAATGTTATTTAAAAAAAAAAGAGAGAGAGAGATCTCAGGTTTTAAGCCTAGTTATTGGTACCAGCCGCTTGCCTTGCAGGGCTGGGAGCTGTGATGTCTATCTTCCCATGAGTATTTATAACCCCATCCTCAGCCTCTTGGGCTTGTATCCAAGTCCCTTCCCATGTGGATCAGGCTGACATCAGTTTCTGCTTGCTTTTTTGGCTTTGGGTTTTCTATTTCTGGAACATGGAGATTTACTTTATTCCTTTTGAACTTGCCTATGGACCAATATTTATAAATATCTATATAAATTATACTATACTATAATAACTTATTCAGAAGTATAAATAATATTATTAAAAATAAGTTTTTGTGCTCCATTTTCGCTTTCCCTCCCTAGCCAATGACAACATGAGGTAGCTACTCCGCATTCCATGTTCCTTGATACTTTGTATTTCCTTCTTTGTGGGATACAATTACACTGAATAGAATTGTCTGTTAATTCTCTCCCCTTATACTATGAGTTTGATGCCATATCTTATTCATCTCTATTCTCCATCACATTGCTTAACACATAGTGAACACTCAATAAATGTTTGTTCGTTAAATAAAGGAAACTCTTCTCATTTTTTATTTAAATAGGAGGATATATTTGGGCTACTGTGAGAATATACTCAAGCAAAAGAGAAAATCTGGGTCCATCATAACTTTATTTCTCAAAGAGCAATAATGAGTTTGTTCCTCATGTAGAATTTACAAAAAGCCCATTCTTCATATTGCTTCAATCTGCTCATTTTACTCTCTATGATATAAGTGATTCTCTCAAACATTTTGACTATTTTAATTCTGTGGGGCCTAACACTGAAGAGTCAAAAAATTCCAGTTGCCAAATATAGATATAATTTCATAAGTTAGTGAATTTCCCTGGAAAAAATTTGGTTCCTCTCTGAGAGTCAGCAAGGAATTTATACATACGTCTTTAGGATAATAAAGACTGTACACTGAAATCAAGGCATTTTTGTCACCTCCGAGTTCCTCCGTTTAAAGAGATGGTGAAAGAGTTCTTAGGCTCCTGGTAGCTATCACAAGTGAACAATCAAATCAGTTCTGATCTGAACACTGTCACTTGGATTACATTTATCTGTTGCGTGGTGGTGCCGAGTTAGCAGGCCTCAGAGATGAATCTCAGCACTGATTGTCAACTTGACAACCTTGAAGATGAGTAGCGTTATTTTATCCTTTTCTTGCCAGCAGCACGTGTCAGGATTTTTGAGCTGCTACATGCTTCAAAATTTCCTATCCCTTGAATAAATGTAATGTCCAGCATTTGATCCCTAGCCAATCTTCCTGGCCCCCAACAGCCCTTATGATTCTCCATTAGCTTTATAGTGAGCTTGGGATTGGCTAAAATACAGATTCTTTTTCATCACAACCACTATTTCAAGCTATAGAGAAAAGAAATAAATCTGTTGCACGATACTATATGGTAACATATAGAATTTTCCTTTGTGATGTTTTATTGCATGGAGTAAAGAAAACTGTACTTGGACTAGGAAGCAGAAAACTCAGTTTATAGCCCCTAGCTAGTTATGTGATTGAACTTGGACAACTCACCCACACCCTTTGGGCCTGAATGTCTTCATCTCTAAAGTTTAAAATTTGGACTAAATAATGTTTATGATCCATTGAGATCAAACATTCTGTTTTAAATCCATGTAATGAATTCAGTACCTATTACTATAAATTAGACAATATCAAATAATGCCTGAGAGCGACTCTCTATTTTGAGATGGTTAATTTGAAGCATTTATGTCTTCATATCACCGTAGACATGGTCTTCTGATAACTCTTGAGGCCCTGGGTAATCTGTCTCCTCCTATACTTCCAATCAGCCTGTCCACTGTGATATGTGGCTCAAAGAATTTAAACATGGCGTTAGTTCTCTATTTGTAGTAGTGGTAACTACCCAGAATTACAATTTTAGTGATTAAGTTGACTGCCGGAGAAACCGTTGTGGAATAAAAAGGTGGAACGGGAATTTAGTAATGTCACAAAGGAATGCCTGGGCCCTGGGCTATTTATGTCACACAGGAAGTGTCTCTACACTGCACAATTGGGTAATTCATTTTCCATTGAGTCTTGAAGGAGGAACTCAGTTTACTCACTCTCGAGTTCCTCTCAAAGGAGGAACTAAGCTTAAAAATCACTTCCAAATGCAACCCCCAGTGAAGGTAAATTTAAGTTAGAGAATCTAAGATGTACTACTTATTCCTAGGGTTAATAAGTAGAGGACCAAAATGCTGTGATCTCTAGTTAGGATCATGAAGCAAGAGGCAAACATTCCATCATAGACCACACTATATGAGTTAAAAACAATATGGGCCAGAGAGGACCAGCCCAGAGATTAATATCAGAATTTTGTTTTAGAGCCATAGCCAAGCTCAAAAGAAAGAAAATCCCCACATATCAGAAAGAGAGAGCAAAAAGCCAAAGGTGTAAGCAAAAACTGGTCTGAGCATGATCCATTTGTGACCTGGACCTCGCTATGAGTCCAAAAGTTGGGGATTGAGGTTAAGTATTCCTAATAAACATTTTTTCAAATTAAATGCATTGGACTCTGCAAAAATCAATGTCAGAGATTTGGAGCACAATCCAGATATTCTCCAAAAGAACTCAGAGGGGGAAAAAAAAAGATTTAAAAGTTGAGGCGAATGTATTGATTAGAGCCAGGATACTCTGAATAATAGGAATCCCAGAATGAGAGGAAATATTGAAGAGAAGAACTATCTAAAGATAGAACAGAAGAAAAATTTCCTAAGCTGAAGAACTCATGAGTTTAAAATAAAAGGGCATATTGAGTGACAGGCAAAGCTAATAACTAAGACACACATCTAGATGAATCCTCATTGATTTTTTTGACTGCCAATATTAAAGAAAAAATCCTATGAGTGTCCAAGCGAAAAAAGAGATTATCCAACAAGGAAAAAATACAAGATTGGCCCCAGACTTCTGTGCAATCCAAATACCAGAAAACAACGTAGAAATATCTATGACATTTCAGCATAAAAATATTTTTACAGGAAAATTCTGTACCCAGTATATGTATCATTCACGTGTGAGGGCAATAAAAAGAATGTAAAAAATAATGAAACACAAGTAACATTCCTGAAAAAAATGTTGAGAAATCATAAGCAATTGAAAAATCAAATGTTTTTATGAAAACCTGAGTAACGTGGAAAACATGATCTTAAAACACTAAATAGTAGTACCTACAATAAAACGTAGAGATGTTAAATTAATTGTTAATACAATTACGAAACATAGTATTACTACCAATTTTTGGAAGAGAATGTGCATTGCACACATAAGAAAAATATAACACTAATAATTTCAGTTTAAAATGCCAGATCAATTCAACCACAAAGCAGAGGTAGGCAAGAAGGCAGGGACATCATAAATCTGATTGGTGTTTTCGGTCCCCTTGGGAGAAGGAATCGGAGGTGGATATATAGCAACGCTTTTGAATTGAGGGTGAGGACCTGGAATTGCTTCCCAGCTCAAGGATGACTTCATCTTATTCCGCCCCTCGAGGGACTCATAATCAGCATCAATAAGTATCCAAATATCACATCCACTGGGAAAGTGACTGAGTTCTAGTTCCCTATGGTATCTTAATCATGATTAATCTGAGCTCTGATTAGTCTGAATATTAACTGGATACAGTGGATAATAAAACGTTACTAATTTTGTTTGGTTTGGGGTTATGTGACCTCACGGCTCACATTATCCTTATGAATCTTGAGTTTAATTATATACCATTCATAAAAGTTGTACATATGAGTTAAAAAAAAAAAACAGGAAGGCTCACAGTAAAGTGTATTCATCAAGGCGTCAGCATGGTTGGTTCCCTCTGAGGGCTGTGAGGGAGGATCTGTTCCACGCCTCTCGTCCAGCTTCTGGTGGTTTGTTGGAAATCTTCCGCATTTCTTGGCTCACCGAAGCATCACCCCGATCTCTGCCTTCATCCTCACAAGGCATTCTTCCTGCATGCACGCCTGTATCTAAATTTCCCCTTTTTATAAGGACAGTGGTCACATTGGCTAAGAGGCCCGTTCCACTGCGGTATAACCCCGTCTTAACTAACTGTATCTGCGATGACACGATTTCTAAATAAGGTCACATTCTGAGGTATTGGAAGTTAGGACTTCAACATATGAATTTGGGGAGATATAATTCAACTCATAACATAAAGGAATAGACAAAATTGTATCAGGAAAATGGAAAAAAAAGGGGATAGCAATATTAATATCAGGAAGAGTGGAGTACGAAGAAAAGAAGGATTAAACCTGAAGGAAGATTCATTTAAGAAAATCCAAAATGAAACTCCCACCATCATGAATATGTCTGTACTAAGTAATAAGATAAAAATATATAAAAAATTACAAATATATAAAAAAATCATAATCATAGTAAACAACTTTAATGCACCTTTCCTAGTCTTTGATAAATTATATGGACAGAAAGTTAAAATTAATAAGCTTAACTTAATAGATTAATATTGAACTTTGTACTTTTCAGGAAATACGTATTCTTTTAAACTGGTCAAGAAATACTTACACAAATAAAATATAAAATATTTATAAAAAGTTATAACAATCTAGGCAAGATAGGAAAGGTATAAATTCCCTAAATTATAAATTATATAGACCTTGTTGTCTGACCACAGAAGAGTAACACTAGAAATTAAAAGCAAGATGATTGCACTTTTTAATTTTGAAATTTAATCAATAGCTGCTAGAAAAAAATAGAAATAAATGTGTAATTACTAGTTATTTGGAATATAATTTCTTTTTCTTTCTTTTTTTCATTTGTGAGGAAGATCGGCCCTGAGCTAACATCTGTTGCCAATCTTCCTCTTTTTGCCTGAGGAAGATTGTTACTGAGGTAACATCTGTGCCAATCTTCCTCTTTTTGCTTGAGGAAGATTGTCACTGAGCTAACATCTGTGCCAATCTTCCTCTATTTTACCCGGGATGCCACCACAGCGTGGCTTGATGAGTGGTGCTAGGTCCATGACTGGGATCCAAACCCGTGAACCCCAGGCCCGCGAAGCAGAGTGGCTGAACATAACCACGATGCCACCGGGCCAGCCCGGAATACAATCTCAATGAGAGTTTTGATGAACCATAATTATGAGATGTGGCCAAACCTCTGCACAGAGGGAAGAATTAAAATAAATAAGTTTATTGAAGAAAAATTCTACTTAAACCTAAGGAAATGGGAGTCAGTAATTTATATATTTAAGAAATAATAAATAACAAAGTTGAAAACATAAAATTGATTTTTAAAAATAAATATGATATAATTGTTTAAAACAATTAAATAAAGTGAAAGATTCGGGAAACTGAATGGAAAAAAAAGAAAACTCCAATGCAGAATATTAGGAATAAGAAATAAGATACAATCTCAGATACATAGCTAATTAAAATATCATATAATATTTATACTAATTAATTAGAAAATATTGTATAAATAGATTACTTTCCCAGGAAACAGATCAGACATAGAAAGGCAGCGAAAAATTAGAATGTTTTGACATATCTACATGAATTAATAAGAAGCATTTTTCCAAAGAAGATGTACAAACAGCCAACAGGTAAATGAAAAGATGCTCTACATTCTTAATCATCAGGGAAATGCAAATCAGAGCCACAAGATATCACTGCATGCCTGTTAGAACGGCTGATGTCAAAAAGACAAGAAATAACAAGTCTTGGTGAGGATGTGGAGAAAAGGGACCCCTTGTGCACTGTTGGTGGGAATGTAAATTGGTGCAGTCATGATGGAAAACAGTACAGGGATTCCTCATAAAATAAAACTACCATATGATCCAGCAATTCCTCTTATGGGTATTTACTTTAAGAAAACAAAATCACAAACTCAAGAGGATATCTGCACTCCAGTGCTCATTGCAGCGTTATTCACAATAGCCAAGATATGGAAACAACCTAAGTGTCCATCAATGGATGAACAGATAAAGAAATTGTGTTATATATACAATGGAATATTATTCAGCCATAAAAAAGAATGAAATTTTACCATTTGTGACATCATGGATGGACCTCAAGGCCATTATGCTAAGTGAAATAAGTCAGATAGAGAAAGATAAGTATGATATGATCTCTCTTATTATGAGGAATATAAAAATAAATTAATTAATTAAAAAAAAAAGCTCATAAATACAGAGAAGAGATTGGTGGTTGCCAGAGGTGAATAATGGGGGATGGGAGAAATGAGTAAACTGCTTTTTGTTTTTTTCTTAAATTTTTAAAAATTAAAAAAAGTTTTTTCTAAATTGTGCCATTATACAAGGTATCACATTTTCTCCCACTACTGTCTTCTTTCCTCCTTCTCCACACACCACCCTCCCACCCCCTGCCTCTAAAAAAATAAAATTTACAATCTAAAGACAAAGAAAAAGTAAGAATTTTATATGTGGATTAGTTTCTGGAAAACAGAAATGATCAAAATTGACTCATAATGAGGTAAATGTCCAGAATGTACCAATTACTATATATAACAAATCAAAAGCATTGTCAAAAGATCTGCTTTTACCATTGTTACTGGATCCAGATAACAATTCTATGAAATGTTTAAGAAACAAATGTTGGGGCTGGCCCGGTGGTATAGTGGTTAAGTTCGCACGTTCCACTTTGGCGGCCCAGGGTTCTCAGGTTCAGATCCCAAGTGAGGACATACACACCATTCATCAAGCCATGCTGTGGTGGCATCCCACATATAAAATAGAGGAAGATTGGCACAGATGGTAGCTCAGGGCCAATCTTCCTCAACAAAACCCCTCAGATATGGATTTAGACTATTCTGGAGTACACACGCATGCACACACCCACACACACAATCATCTTAACTTATTTCATACAAATAATATATGGCCGATACCAGATTCTGAAAAATGTAGTATATAGAAAGGGAAAGTAGAGACAAATTTCACTTATGTTTAAAAATGCAAAAATCACAGATTATTAACAACCAAATATAAGAGTAAATTAAAGAACAGCACAGCATGAGCAAATACGGTTAAGTCTCAGAGTGAAGGGACAGTTTGATTCAAGGAGCTACACTCATATAATTCATCACATTAATGAGGCCAAAAAGGGAAAACATGTTACTGGTGGAGGCTGCTATAGCATTTTGATAAAACCGAAATCCGTTCTGAGTAAAAAATCTTGGAAAATTAAAAATAATAGAAAACTTTCTTAACTTAGTCAAGCCTCTCTCTCACACGGACAGTTTATGGTACACTTAATAATTAAAACTTTCAAATATTCCATTAAAATAAGCAAATACATATGATTCACTATGCTCTGGAAGATTTACTCCACTTCATAAGATAAGGGAAACATAAACAAATATTTCTACAGAAAGATCTTAAATTGCTTGAAGATGACTTGATTGGTAGAAATGGAAATAATTGGTTAAAAATATTAGAACCAATTAAAGAGTTCAGGAAAGTGGTGATTATAAAATCAATACACAAAAGTCAATGGCTTCCCAATGTTTCAGAAAGCCAGTTTGAAAATATAATGAAAAAAATGGTTCTATTTACATCAGCGTAAACATCAATGCATTCTCCAATATATGCCATATATATATGGCAGTGTACGGCGCAGGCTATAAGAGGAACTTTATAAAAGATGATTTAATAAGTAGAGAATCAGTTCATAGTATTTGGTGGGAATATTTAACATAAAGATATTTATTCTTTCCAAGGAAGTCTCCAGAGAAATATTTTTGTAAGTTAACAAAATTATTGTCATGTTCATTTGAAGGACTAATTACTTGAGAATCGCTATGGAATTTTTGAGAAAGATGAGCACGGAGAGAAAACTTTAGTCACTGGATAAAAATAACAATGTAACCTTAACTGACGTCAAGTAGGAGACAGGAAAAATAGGAAAGAATTAAAATTCTGTGAACCAATCTAAGTACTTGTAAAGTTTTGAGACATGTTTATCATGGTATTTGAAATTGGTGGGGAAAAACATTATTCACCAGACATTATTGGGACAGTTGGCTGATCTTTTGGAAGAAAAAAAGGGAGTTAAAGACTTGCTTTCAAAGCAAGCCAAAGTCATTTAGATACATACATAAATAATGAAACCATTGAAGCAGATGAAAAACCAGGTAAATATTTACATAACCTCAGGAAGTGGAAGTCCTTTCTAATTAGGATACCAATACCAGAGAGTGTAAAGGAAAATGTTTCAAGATTTTGCATATATATATATATATAAATAAAACAAAGTTTTTCTATGTCAAAAACGCCATAAACATAATTTATAGAAAGATAAACCAGAAAGACGTTTGCAAGTCATAGGTAAATTTCTCTCAATAATTGAGAAGGGAAAGAGTTATGAAACATGATAGGCAACATAAAAAATATGAATAAATATGAAAAAATCGTTTCACTCTAAATAAATCATAAATGAAAAGTTACGATGTTGTGACTATCAAGCTGTACAAAATGTTTTTTTTAAGTTATAGCCTAAGTTGGAAAATGCTGAAAATGTACATATACCTATGATTCTGTTGGAGTAGTAAATAGGCAAAATTTTCTGAAGAGCTATTTGGTTAATTTTAATCATGCTGTGAACAAAATGTTATTTTTCCAGTAACATGTCCCAACAAAAATGGTTATGGATGGGTACAAATATAGAATCCAGAGACTGTTGCAACACAGTTTATAATCCTAAAGAATTGGAGGCAGACTAACTGTCCCCAAATTGAAAATTGACTAAATAAATTGTAGGAGAACCACAGAAAGAAGGATCCACAGAAGACATTAAAAATGACATCAGTTCCAGACTGTAGGAAATCATCACAATTTGTCATTAATGGAAAAACAAATGCCAAAAGAACAGGTACATTATTATCCAAGTATTTCTGGAAGAATACAATGTAAAATATTAAAATAGTATGCTTGTGTGCATATCTTTCATTTTGTATAGTATAAAGTATTACTTGTTGAATAAAAGTTAAAAAAAAGTCATGGGTTATATGAAAATAAGAGCAGGAGAAAATTGGGTGGATAAGAGAGATGTACTGGCTTAAAGTGTGTGGGTACAACTGAGGGAGGGTAGGATCTCACATCAAAAAGATCCATGTTCAAGTTCCAGTTCCAGCTCCATCCCTTAGGAGTGGGCGACGTTGGGCAAGTTGTTGAACATCTCTTCACTTCAGCTTCCTGTTGTGAAGTGGAGACTGAAAGAGGATCTCGCAGAGCGACTGAGGATCAAATGAGCAGAACAGAGCACTGTTCAAATAGTATTCTTATACATGAGATGATTTCAGAAGGCAGCAGGTAAGGAAAAAGACAAGGTTCTGAGAAACCAGGTCTATAGAAATATTAGAAATGAGGGACATTTTTCTTATTTTTAATTCCAGAGAAAAATGAAGAAAGCACAAATCATGTCTAGAAGGCCATAGCTAAAAACGTAAATTGAAGATTTTAGGGGGAAATTCTGTCTATGAATAAGAAAATCTAACACAGTTCTGGAAAAAGGAGATTCCTTTAGCATGGAGACTCACTGCTCAGTTGGGTGGAGAGCTTACTTGCCGTGTGAGTTAATCTCTGGCAGAGATAAGCAATGAGACATGGGAAAAAGCAGAAACAACAAAGACCATGATACGGAGATTATTGCCTGGTATCTAAGAAACATAAGGGAAAGGCATCAGAAAGTGCCAGATGCTCTTGAATCCAACTAAAACATCAATAAAAGTTTTATTTCTAAGACTTGCAGTGGCACTGACCAGAAAGATACAAACGAATGGAACAGAGGCCCAAGAACTGGGAAAAGCATGCTAAAGGCATCATCCAATGCTAACTGAAGCAGTCCATCGGTGAGCATTAACTTTGCATCCACTGTACTAGCTACAAAAAAATTAGCAGAAATTGAAATCTAGGAGGCTTGACACCCAGCATTGGCATAGGGAAAAAACTGTCCCAGGAAAAGAATAAACTTTAAAAAAGGTTTAGAGGCAAGAGGAAAAAATGGATATAAAAGTTGAAAAAGCAGATGTGTACCTGCATGTTTTGTTTGGTTTTTGTTTGGTTTTTCTTTTGAAGAAGATTAGCCCTGAGCGAACATCTGTAGCCAATCCTCCTCTTTTTGCGGAGGAAGACTGGCCCTGAGCTAACGTCTGGGCCCATCTTCATCTACTTTATATGGGACGCCTGCCACAGCATGGCTTGATAAGCAATGCGCACCCAGGATCCGAACTGATGAACCCCGGGCCACCAAAGTGGAATGTGTGAACTTAACCTCTGTGCCACCGGGCCAGCCCTTGTACCTGCATTTCTGTTATCTGTGCAGCCTAACAGAATCTGACTTCCTGATTTGGAACTGTGGTTAATTATTTTGAAAGTTGGTTAGCAATACAAGATCCAAAGTCTGAAAATCTTTCAAGACACAAAAGAAAGCACTATTCATTGTGAAATTCATTTTTGAGTAATAACCACTTAAATTATCCCATATAGATATTTTCTTAAAGGCCTCACCAACTGCTAGGGCGTTTTTCTGTTCTCCTTCAACTCCCAGCCCATATCAGATATCAGACTAATTGTGTCAAAAGACAATAATAATCAACCCTCAAAAGGTCATTGTGCTGGTTAATCTGGAAATGCTTAGAATAAATCTGATAAATTTTATATCAGTTTGATTGATGGCCTGTTACAACAGCCGAAAATTCTTATTTGACTCTACACTGGTCGAATTGGTCCAATCATTTCATCGTTTTAGTAGGTTTTACACTAACCCGCCTGTCTAAACATCCTCATTATTACTCTTTCTATCTTCTATACCACAGGGTCTGCATCATGCTAGTGTAGCCAGTCTCTCATTTTTAGGATGATTGCCTCCGTGTGTGTGTTCCTTTTTGCATAGATTTTGTTTTAACAATCGTTCACTTCCCCAGGTATCCACTTTTGATTATGAAAACTGAGAAACACACCCCAAACTTATTACTCATCCAGTAAATCTTTATGAGGTGCTTTCTCATTCATTCATTAAATAAATACTTGCCGAATACAACAAATATTACTGAGTATGGTAGACCTTGTGCTGGGCATTAGAGATGTGGCAGTGAACAGGATACCCAAGTCAGTTATACTTGCTTTTTTCCTCTTCCTTGTGTACGCAGTCCTTAAGAGGGAGTTTAACCTTTTCTAGATCTTTCCATGGCTTTCTCTCTTACTTCATTCAGTCTCTGCTCAAAAGTCATCTCTTCAAAGATGCCTTCCCTATATGTACACTCCCTCCCACCCTCCATATTTGTCTGTATTCTGATACTGATTTAATTTTTATTCACTGCTCTGTTATTGAAATTATATAACATGTTTATTTTCTGTCTCTCCCAGTAGAATGTAAGTTCAAGGGTACACACTCTGTCTGTTCAACACTAAGCCTAGACAAGTGCTTGAAAAATAGTAGGAGGTCGAAATATTTGTGGAGTGAATAAATAAATGCATGACTGTGATCAGTCACTTCTATTTACAAAACTCAGATTTTAGTCAACAGAGAAAGACAAGTAAACAATCACTAATGGAGGATGTTCTAAAGAGTCATCTAAAAGGCTATTTGGGAGAGTAGTTAAGGACAGTTTCTCTGGAGAGGTGAGGTTTGAGTTCGTTACTGATGAGAAGGAACTAGCTTGTGAGCTGTCCAGAGAGAGAAGATTAAAGGCAAATTCCCTTAGGATTGGGAAAGAGACCACTAATTGTTGGAGAGAACAAGAGAAGGGGAGAGGTGCGGGTTGCAATTGAAGAGGTGGGCAGGGGGCAGATTGTGTGGAATCTTATGGGCCAATTTAAAGAGGTTAATTTATACATATATAAACTTTGGAGGTATCAATTACAAGAGTTAACCGCTCTGTTTAGATAATGGGCTGTGGAGACAGGAACTTGGGAAGACCAGTTATCGCCATACATGAGGTGAGAGATGATAGTGGCCTGGACTAGAGTGATTTCCATGGAACTGGAGGAAGTGGACCAATGAGGAAAGCAATTTTGAAGTGGAGCCATCAGAACGTGCTGATAGATCGAAGATTTGAAGATGGAGGGCAATAGAAGCCTCTATGATGATTCCTGGGTTTTGGGCTTGAACCTTTTACAGAAGGTGATGCTGTTTAATGATATGTAAATTGTCTGGAGTCTGCATTAGGTGGTAATTATATTGGCTAAAATCTTCCCATTTCATTTGGGATTACTTTACCTTTTGATAATTTTGAACTTAAATTTGTTTCCATTGTCACAGCTAACCCTTAAGAACTTGAGTCTGTTGTTGACTCAAGAGTGTTGCTTTTCTTTCTCCTGAGGCTTAATTTTGGGTCAAGACAAATGCAATGTATGGAAATGAAAGTGGAAAATACGTTTTATTAATTTTTCTTATCTTTGGCAGGGCATAATGCTTAATAGATAATGTTGAAGCTATTGACCAAACTGATATTTGGAGTTACAGACCAGCTTTAATTTCTCACCTTCTCCCAGGCAAACATAACCATTAATGATCTAGTTTTAGTTTAGATTGTCTTCTGAAAATTGGTCACTTATAGAGAAAATTCTATTATTATAATCAATAATATAGCTACACAATTTTAATTAAAATAATAATTTAAACAGGACCCTGAAACCCTAAGAATACTGATTTTGTAATTGTTAAAATGAAGAAATAGTTTTTCACAAACAGTTGAGTTTTAAGGATCTCTTTTGTTCTAGAATAAACTGGATTGTCTGGACCTCTTTGCGGCTTTTCATCAGTTTGTTTTTCTAATAGGTGCTATAGCAGAAAGTATGCTTTCTGTCGCCCTCTTCATCTAAAAATAATATTATAATGAACTTCTCTTGAGACTGTGTCTTGAGATTTACAAAGGATAATTCTATTTCTCCGTGTGATTGGCAATATTTATTTTCTTCATAAAAGTGTTGCTTGATAACAAGAGGCTGTTCTAACGACAATTTAATGATAGACCCTCCAATGACAGTTTATATTGTCAAATTATTCATTTTAACATTACCCACATCCCTAAGCTCGTTTGCCGTGAGTACTTAGTTATTCTTTTGGGTAGTGTGTGTGAATTTTTCATCCCTTCTCTCATCTCTCTGTAAGCAAATCTAGGAGGCTAATTAGTCCATCGATCATAATTTCATTTTGGGGAGCAGTAATTCAATTCTACTCTTTCTGGTAAAGGAAGTGTTTAATCATTTCTTTCTTTTGAAGTGAATTCACATACAATGTCTCCATGGCTAGATCAAATGTCACGGTATTTCCTACCTAAAAGGGCATTGTTACTGAGTCTATTGGGTTGAAGCTGAAGATAAATTGATTGTTTCAGAAACAAACTTTGATAAGTTATCTTTCTGGTAAGATGTCACCTGAATGATTCTGTTACTTTTGAAAATGTTCATGACATTTACTACAATATGACAAGTGTAAATAGGTGATCTTAGGCTAAGTCTCAAAATCTGGTTATAGGGCTCTGCTAGAACTAAAATGATTATACTGGAAAGTTCTAGTTGAACCAGACAGTAGTGGCTCAACATGAGGGAACAACTGATTCCTCTGTGGCTATAGATTGCAGCTGATGTTTTTAAATGAAAAGTTAAGAGTCAGAATACATCTTCCATTTAGAATGTAAGCCCCTTCTGAATATTTTGATTAGGCATATAAGTTTTATAATTTATAGTTTTAAAGTATAAAATAGCAGTAAATTTATATAGTATACTCATGTTCTTATTATATTAATACAGAGGCTTAAGGATAACTGTAAATTCAATTGGTGTCCTTGCACTTGTGGAAGCATTTACCAGAATATCCAGCAGCTCAGATTACCATATTAACCACAGAATGGGTGAGTTGTATAGGATGAAGACAAACAAAATGCCATGACAAGACACAGGAAAAGTAGAAATAAAGCAGTGACAAAGATACTTATGAAACAAGAAAAGGAAAAAATGGTACTATTCCACCATTCCCAAGAAATTCGGGAAGTCTTCCAGCTTATGGGTCATGGCTGAAACAATAGAGCAACGTATAGTTGAACCCTAAGCAAGAATCTGCTGCTGGCCCTGTCTTCATATGTTTCCTTCATTGACTTACACACTCATTGTCTGTTCTTATGCAACCTCACTATCTTCTACTTCCTCCATCCCATCTTTGGGATTAAAAGATTTGTGCAAATTAGAATCCGCTTTTCATAAAGGAAAGCTGAGCAGCCCTGATTCAAATGAACCCACTGGCAGAGCAAGAAAGTAAAGCAAGCAGAACTGAAGGTGTGTTCCTCTTGAAAGGTTCAGTCACTCCCAGAAGTTGCAGCCCAAGCTGGTGGTAAGGTTGAAAATTGAAGCCAGTATCCCCATGTTTAAGTGCTCAATCATCCTACCCCAGTAAATGCGTTCATATTAAATTCTCTCCAGGAATATACAAGAAAGGTTTATAAACTGATTAATGGATCCAAGAAGTGATGTAGCAAATCGTAGTAAAATGGAAGAGAACAGGTGAGATGGACACAATTTTGTCTCTATAGGGAATACATTCTTAAGATTTAGTCTTATAATTCTGCACTGCTAGACACTAAGATTTTTGCAAGGAAGAAAAATTTGTTTTATTTCAACTGCCAGTGCTTGCTATAGCTGGGGATGGCTGAGGGGTATAGTGAGAATTAATTTTACTGTCTTCATTCGGAGTTAATTTAGTGTGCTGCCATCAAACTGAAACAGCTGAACTAAAACCACCAGTGGCAGCGGCAGCATTTAGAGCTGTCTCTTAAATGGTGTGGGACATATCTGAACATAAGGGAAGAAATTAAGACGAGGGTTCAGGGCTGTTTAATCTAGGTTGAATACCTGATAGACTAATATCGTCAAAGGATAATATGATGTGCTCTTTACAAAATGTCCTTCAAACACAATATCATAAAACTAGAGAAGGAAGATTTCTCCTTAGGAGAGAAGATTGGATTTGGATAAAATTAGACACACATTTTTGTTGAGGATTTAATTCTTTTTTTGATGCTAAGGAAGTGACATTTGTTATAGGTAACGTGTGAGTAACATTAACCAAAATTTATACTAACCAACTATCCTTATTGTTTTGGGATAAAAGTGGTTCTTAATTAGGATTTTCAAGATTTAAGCAAGATTTACAAGTCCAATCAATTGCTTTTCAAAAAATTTGCTAAGGTACCATTTTTCTGAGTCAGTAACTTAGAGTCGGTGATGCATAAATTGAGTCTATGGAGATGCTTTCAAGTTTTAGATACTCCCTGTTTACACCAAAACATAACATTTTGAGTATGTAAAATACATAGCAATTCTTAGTTTATGTGACATTAAATAGAGCAAATTTATAAAACAAATAAGAAAAATTTATTTTGAAATATGAACATAATCAGTCCTTTCAATCAGTTTATAATTTCTTTGTGAACTCAGGTTAGTCAGGATGCATACATCAATTGTTTTATCCCAGCAGAATTCTGGTAACTTTCACAGAATACTTGTGTTTTTTCATATTCATCACTTTTTCCAGTAAAAGTTTCATTGAGTTAGATCAGAGTGTTCTCTCTGATACAAATCCAACTTTTCAGTAATTCATGTAAGTCAAATTGCCATAAATGTTTTCCCTACATCCTGTCTATCCATCCTTTCAGAAGATAGTATATTATATTTTTGTTTTCAACTGAAAGGCTCTTTTTACAGATCTGGTAAAATGTCATTGTGAGTTCATGCTTTAAGTGCTCACTCGCCCCCAATTAGAAAATAAACATAAATGATAAAACAGAAATTTAAATACATAATGGAGATCTCCTGCAAGAGAAATGTGGTAGAAGGACATGGGGGCTAAAGCTATAGGTTATTGGGTTATGACAGAGATGGCCACAAATTAAGCTACTGCAAGGTAGGTAGATAAAAGTGTACTGCATATGTGGCTGGAGTCAAGAACTGGTCCTCAGCATGAAACTGATAAAGAAGAATGATAAAAGCTGGGACTGCTATCTGGGGATGTAGCTTTTATTCAGTTACAAAACTGATGTGGTAAAAGGGAGCAAAGTGATTACATAATGAGGAACTGTGCCAAGCTATCTGCTGGCTCAATGAATGGATTTTCCATATTCTCATATGGAACAGAATGCCAATGTAAGACAGTTATACAGTGGGGGCTCCAGGGCTAGGTAGAGGCATCTTTAAAACTACCAGGCAAGGAGGGATAAGAGAGAACTCTCATTCAAGATTACTCATAAAAATAAAATTCCAAAATGCATGAGGAAAAGTATCCCTTAAAAAGATACCAATAAATACAGTAATTGGAAGAACTCATGCCATGAGAAATCCAAATAATAGAGCAACCTGATAGTAACTTTAAAATCTGTAAATTTAAGATTCTGAAAAAGGTAAAATAATAATAACCCATAAAATGAAATATTATTAATCCAGATTAGGGAAATATATATTGTAAATCACAGATATAAAAAATATAGTCATATAAATTAAAAAAATCAATTGGTGGGAATGATAATAGACTTGAAATCAAAGAAAGAATTAATAGATTGCTATACAACAATGAAGAAATCATCCAGAACAAATTTCAGAGAGATGAAAGGATGAAAAATAAAAAAGAGAATTTAAGTGAAATGGAGGGTGGAGCAAAAAGCTCCAACATATTTGTAATGGGAGTTTCAGCAATAGAAAACAGTCAGGGAAGCAAAACAAGATTCCAGAAGAAATGATTGAGAATTTTCAATTATTGAAGAAACTTGAGTCCTCAGAGTGAAAGTACTACACTGGATAAATAACAATAAATCTATGTGTAGATACATTTTAATAAAAATGTAGACAGAAATAATATGGTTTGATAAAAGACCTACAAAGGACAGAAAAATTGATGGAAGACTTCAGATTAACTAGATAATCAGAAGTCAATGGTTTTATATTTCTAAAAGTATTGAAAGGAAAGAACACTCAACTTAGAATTCTATACCCAGATAAACTATCATCGAGTTAAAATAGTTGAATTACATTGTAATAATTGTTCTGTTAGCTGTATTTTTCACATAACTACATGCCTTGGAGAATATTCTATGTCAGTATAGAATAATCAAATCATTCTTTTCAATTGTTGCATCCTAGTCTATAGAGTCTATAAATTATACTATATATGTAGTATAATTTAACGCTTTATTGATGTTCAGATTACATCCTCTCTTTTTGCTATCATTAACAGTGCTGTAGGGAACAGATTTATAAATGGTATTTTTTTTTCCATGTATGTCAAAATTGCTGTAGGGAATATCAAGGAATTACAGGGCAGAGGGCATGTAAGATTTAAATAGATGGTTGAGTCAAATTGACTCTGAAGGAACTGCACCAATACACACTCTCATCAATGGCAGAGGGAATGCTTCTGTTCCTATACCCTAATCAACATTTGATACCAGTAATAATTTTATTTTTTGCCAAACTATTATTGTAGTTGCTGCATAGTTATGACAATTATTGCAGCATGATGCCACTTCATTCTTAAATGGTAGCTTAAGGTAATGATTGAAAATGATGTTTCACTTTTATTCTGCAATTTATTGACTCTTGATGAGATTAAACATATATTCATGTTTTTATAAGCTATTTGTACTTTTTCTTCTGTGAATTGTATGCTCATGTTCTGATTAATATTCATGCTAGTTTTTCTTTCTGTTGATTATTGGATTTGTAGGTTTTAAAAATATATACTCTTCATCTTATATTCTTTGTTAAATTTGTGTATTACAAATATGTTTTCCAGTCTGCCACTTGGATTTTAATTATTATTATTACTTTTGTAGTCTCATTGCTCTGGAAATCCAAACTAATCTCAACTTTGAGTTTATTTATAATATCAAAAGCATATATGATATGAATCAATCTTTCAAAATGATGGTAGTTATTTGCATCACCAGTGTTAAAAGAATGTAGGCTATTTGAAAAGCACATACTAAAAGCAATATTACAAAAACAACTGGCTTGAAAAAAAATGGAGGGCTGGCCCTGTGGTGGAGTGGTTAAGTTCGCACGCTCTGCTTCAGTAGCCCAGGGTTTCGCTGGTTCAGATCCTGGGTGCGGACATGGCACCGCTCATCAGGCCACGCTGAGGCGGCATCCCCACGCCACAACTAGAAGGACCCACAACTAAAACATACAACTGTGTACTGGGGGGATTCGGGGAGAAAAAGCAGAAAAAAAACCCAACTCGTTTGTACCACTGGCATCAAATATCTCTCAGAAATGCTCATTGTAATTGATTTAATTTTATCATACATGTTTGTGAAAATAATTTAAAATAAATATTCTGTTTTTCAAATATAAATGTAGCTGTATTTATCAATTTAGATTTTGTCTTTCTTTGCAGGAACTGCCTTCATTCATTCACGTTATGAGGTACATATTTTTAAATAAAATTGAGCATATGATGAATTTGGGTAAGTTGATTTTAAATTTAAACTAGTTATTGTTAGAAATTTTGCATTGAAAGAAAGAAACTTACTTGAGACTAGCTTAGACCAAAATGGGAATATATAGACTCACATAAGAAAACTGCAAGAAGGGCAAGATTGTACCTGGGTGGGCCTCGGTATAGGGACTTCTATTTTCTTGAAAGTGTCGATCTCCCTTTCTCATCTCTGCTTCTTCATGTGTCTGAACTTTATTCCCTCAGGCTAGATTTTTCCAGTGGAAAACAAAGTGCCACTCTTCCACATAGTTCCACATCAGTGGGAACATAGCTGCCGCAATGAGGTTTACGTCTTCCAGCCTACCTGTAACCTGGGAAGGACTGAGACTCTTTATCTCTGACATGAGGTTCCCAGTCCCTGGCCAATCTCTGCAGCCAGTGAAGTTGAGGTTGTTAAAATAATGTCAGCTCAGAATGCCTGGAACAGGGGAACTAATATGTCCCAGAAGAAGAGTTCATTTCTCAAAGGAATTTTGGGGACAGGTAAAGCAACTGGTGTCTTCCACCATGATCGTTATAAAGCTGGAGATACAAACTCACGGGAAAAAAATCTTCAAAAGATTCTATTTAAAAAATTGTAGGGAAATGAATTAAGAAAGTGGCTATTCCTGTACAAGATGTGGATTTGTGAGTTGGACAGAAATAATTTACCTAGTTATTGTCCTTTTAGCCATTCACACTTCTTTTTTGGCATTATCTATATTTCCCCCTCTTCAGCAATTCCTTTTAAAACCTCAGTTCTATTATTGATTTAAATCACATGTTTAACTTTACCAGTTTACATTCCCACCAGCAGTATTGAGGTGCGATTGCTCCACATCCTAACCAAAATTTGATATCATCAGTCTTTCAAACCTTTGCCAAACTGGAGTGCCTGTAAATTGATATCTCATCAATTTGCATTTCCATGACTATTTCTGAGGTCCGACAGCTTTCTATACATCGGTGGTCATTCCTGTTTCCTACTCTATGAATTGCCTAGTCATGTCCTTTTAGCCATTGTTCTAATAGGGGTTCTCTTTTTTTTTCTTATTACAGCTTAGGAGTTCTTATAGATTCTAGAAATTAATTTGTTGCGAGCTTTATGTGCTGCAAACATCTTTTCCCAGGCTGTGGTTTTTTCTAACCTTTAAAAATGGTGTGTCTTGGGGCTGGCCCCGTGGCCGAGTGGTTAAGTTCGCGCGCTCTGCATTAGGCGGCCCAGTGTTTCGTTGGTTCGAATCCTGGGCGCGGACATGGCATTGCTCATCAGACCACGCTGAGGCAGCGTCCCACATGCCACAACTAGAAGGACCCACAACGAAGAATATACAACTATGTACTGGGGGGCTTTGGGGAGAAAAAGAAAAAAAATAAAATCTTAAAAAAAAAAAAAAATTGTGTGTCTTGATGAATGCCAGTTTTTAAATCTAATGTATTTGAATATGTCATTTTTATTTTCCACTGTGGCTTATGCTTTTATGTGTCTTGTTCAAGGAATCTTTTCTTGGCTTGATGACATATTCTCCTATAGCTTTTTTCTAAAAGGTTTAAAGTTTTGCTATTCACATTTTACTCTTATCCATGTGGCATGAATTTTTCTATATGGAATGAGGTATCGATTCAATTCTATGCTATGTTATTAGATACCCAACTCCCCCAGGACGGCTCATGGGAGTGTCTCCTTGCCCACTGATCTTCCATGCCAGGTCTTTTTCCACTTCAAGGATGTCTTTGTTAGTCATGTCCGTTTGTTTTTACATATAAACTTCTGAGTCGTTTGTCAAATTCCTGTTGGGATTTTAATGCAAATTTCACTGAATTCATAAATCAGTTTGGGGACTGCTGACATCTCTACTATAGTGAATCTTACTCCATATAAACAAGTGTATCACTACCTTGATTTAGGTTCTCTTTAATGTATTCATTATACATTTTATAATTTTCTCTTCAAAGTTCTTACACATATTTTATGAGATGTATTCCCTGTATATTATTTTTTATTGCTATCGCAAATGGTATCTCTTTTAAAATTACCTTTTCTACATATTTATTAGTTGAAAATGAAAATGCTTTTGGTATTTGTATATTTATTTCATATCCAAGAATCTTGCTAAGCTCTCTTATTAATGAATAAAAATAATTTGTCTTAGATTATTTTCAATTTTCAATGTAACTCTGAACACTAGTAACACTTTCTTTTTCTTGACTTAGTTTGTTGACTAAAATCTCCATTTACTTGTCTTTTTCCCATAATATACAGTATCATGAGCTCTTTTAAAAATGTCCCCCCCCCTTTTTGTTTTTTGGTGAGGAAGATGTGCCCTGAGCTAACATCCATCTCCAATCTTCTTCTTCTTCTTCTTTTTTTTTTTACTTGAGGAAGATTAGCTCTGAGCTAACATCTGTGGCAATCTTCTTCCATTTTGTATGTGGCTCACTGCCACAGAAGGCTGATGAGTGGAGTAAGTCCACGCTTGGGATCCTAACCTGAGAACCCAGGCTACCAAAGCACTTGGAACTTTAACCACTTGGCCACGGGGCCAGCCTCTAAAATTTACTTTTTTAAAACAGCTGTTTCAAAGGGTATATTGTATTTCAGCATAAGAGTATTCCAGAATTTATTGAACTATTTTCCTATTGGGGATATCTATGTTATTATCATTTTTGTTTATTTTTTACTAGTATAAAAAAAGTTGAGATTTTTTTGGACATAAATTGTTGCCTGAATTTCTCAACAATTTCCTATGATATATCTTACTAGTAAAACTATAGTGCCAAAGAGTAGGATCAGTTTTAAGATTCTCAATATATACTGTCAAATTACTTTTCAGAAAGGTCATTACAATTACCAACAACCGGCAGTGCATGAAAACATCTGTCTCGCCACATCCTCATCAGTATACGGGATAATCCTTTATTTTCTTTTGCTAATTTGATAGACAAAAATCGTACCTCATCTTTGCATTTATTTGATTACTAGTAAGATTGATCATTTTCATACAGTATTTTTTCAGCTTTCGGTGTTTGCTGACTTTCCACTCTAACAGAGTCTCATCAATATGAAAGTGCGTCTCATCAATATGGAAAGTTGATAATAGATATTTACCCTGTAAAATCTATCTGTATTTGTGTTGTACTATATTTTTACTTATGTTTTCTTTTTTATAACCCAGTGAAGTTTGTTATTTTTGTGTTAGTAAATAAATCAGTTATTTCCTTGACTAATTTCTTTCACTGTTTGTATGTATTATTAGAAAGTTAGCCCATTCTTTTCTCTTGGGTATTTATAAAATGTAACAGACCTTGGTTGCATGATAAATTTACATATCATCTGTTTGCACTAACTCAAGTCTATAAACTTTCCCTTCCAGAATAAAAGTTCTGGATCTTGGATTGTGTTGTTTTTATTTTGTACCCATAGGATTTGACCTAGTTCCTGGTACATATAGCTATTCAAGAAATATTTGTTGAATAAATTGAATTGAATTGAAATTCAAGGTGAAGTGTTTCAACTTGAAATTTTCCATGATCTTAGTTTTTAAATAAAAATAAAATAAAGTGTCTCCTGATTTATTAATATGGTGACTTCCAAGTATTGTAGAAAGATGATCCTTGTGATCTTTTGCTATTTTTGATAATTCTAAACTCTTCATGTCTTTAACCTACCCTATTAACCTTCAAACAGCCCACTGATCATCAATGTCCATTAAGTAGGGCTTGAGGCTTTGGCCTGTGGTCATAGAATAGTAATTTTCTCTTTGTGGGAAGTGACATTTCTACACTAGGTGCAGGAGCTCTAATTTTTACTCTGATTTTGACCTCTGATCTCCATGCTCTAACCAAGAGAGAGAACCACTTGACTGAGTTAGTTGAGTTGAAATGCTATCTTCAGGCTCTGAAAATCATCACTTCTGGCAGGCAAACTTTATTCATATTTTAAAATATTGCTCAAATATTACACCTCCTTATTTCAACTCTTCTTCTCCCACAGAATTAGATTCTTCCTCATCTGTGTTCCCATAACTCTTTACCCATTACATTAATAGCTAACGAAAGTGAACGTTGGTCGAATGCTTGCAGTACACTTTCTCATGCTTGCTCTATGAGGCAGATACTATTCTCACCCCCAGTTTTTCAGAAGAGGATACAGGCTTAGCAAGGATAACTTGCCTAAATCCACACTCCTCGTAAGTGTCTACGCCAGGATTTGAAACAGGTTATGTGACCTTCAAGCTAAAGCCCTTAACTGCCCCATATCACTGCTCTCTAACAAATTGCCCTAAGGACAGGAACAACAACATATGAAATTTTGTATTTCTACTACCTGATTCAGTTCCTGGAACTTAGCAGGCATTCAACAGCAATTTAGTAAATTGGAAAATGGAATATGGTTCTGGGAAGGCCAGCCTAGTAGGGCCTGTTTGGCTGCATACTTGCTCAGTTTCTGTAATCCACCGCCCTGGAATGGTTTGGATGTTTTAATCCCATCCAAACTAACCACATGTAGACATAGAACCTGTGCTTAATCAGAGATCAATTTCACCCATGTGAGCAAGGATTAATTTTAATTTTTCAAGAGATATTCTCCTGACATACACTGCTGGCAGGAGCAGACTAATGGAGTCACTCTAAGTCATTAAATACAGCACAGCAAATTGTGTCACATGACCCAGATACCATGCATGGCAAGGTATCTTCATGTTCAGTGCACCTTATGTTTCTTATTCTCCATTTTTCGTGTTGTTGCCTGCATGAGAATCTCTGACACGCAAACAACATCAGTCATTTGCTCACTGAGGAATAGGTATAACCAAAAGGCAGCATTTTCCATCCTTGTTCCTCTTTCAGGGGCAAGATTAACACACATATACAATAAAACTACTGAGCTATTTTAATACTTTTCCTGTCATGCATTCAGGACCCTCTAAAGTTGTCATCAGCTACTGTTTCATTTAATTCTCTGGCCTTCAGGGTAATGTAAGAAAATTGAAGAGATTAGGAGCTATCTCTTTCCTGTTCAGCGCATTTGTGTTGCTGTAAATTGGCACCAACCTTCAATCTCACGGTCAGGGCTCTCCAGGGTCCTCCTACTGATATGACAGCCCAGTCAGCATGATAAATGGCGCACACCCTCTGGCAGGACAGACAATGCTTCCCTCCCTAACTCCACAGTCTCCTTCCTGCACTAACTAAGAGGCAACATCTCGCCATCTTACGGCACCACGTGGTCGCCCCATTATGTCGATGTTCCTCAAGTTAATTGGAAGATATAGTTTCCCTGATTAATTATTTTATGTCCACTGGCAGTTCCACTGAGTGATAATGTAAAGATCCCAATGAATCCGATGATCCTAGTCAAAGGATTTGCAGTTTACAACCTTTCTGCATGTGTATTTATGAGAGGAAAGGAAACAGATAGCGCCACTCACACCTATACAAGCAGAGAGGGAAGAGAGAAATCATTACACATAGAGAAATATCCCCTTTAACATAGGAGCATATCATTTGTGCAAGGTCAGCCCATGAATTCATATTTATATACATATGTGCTTAATTAAAAAAATTCTAAATCATTGACCATGGCTATAAGGAATAAATGATTTGATCTTCCTCAGAGTCACTATTTTTCTACAAGAGCTGAAGTTCTGGGAAAAGGTTTTTGACTTTTTTTTTGGTAACATCTGTTGTAGAGACAGCAGTACTAATAAAAAGTTGAGTGATGCAATTTTCCCTGATGCCGTGTACTTTAACCCTTTAAACGAAAAAGGCCAGAACCTTCAGTAAATGAACTGCCTGGTTCTCTGTGCTTCCGCCCCTCCTTATTCCCACGGACAAAGCCTGGAGCTTCTCTGTGACGCTCTGACCATTCCTCTCCTGCCCTTCTTTCCCAGTGCCCCTCACGTGAGGGATATGTGGACAGCACATGCCATCACTGCCCTCCCAGCATCCAGCACGTTGTATCGCAAAGTTCTGGCCGCCACAGGGAATGAAGCTGTAGAATCCACTTGTCAGGACCCCTTGGGTGGCACATCCCAGATAATGCCCAGTACCTGTGTTTATTCTGCTTAAACATGGTCTGAGCATGTTATTTTTCAGTAAAGATTTTAGTAAAAGTTTTTCAATGATTCTCTAATTACTAAAGAATAAACTCTTCAGTGTGGCATTTAAGACTCTCTACAACGTGAACTCAGTCTCCCTTCCTAGTGTTATAAACCTGTTATTTGCTCTTTCCTGACCCCCAGAACCATATGCTTTAGCCACACAGGGGCGTGAACTTGACCTGATCTTTTGGTTTTTCCCCTCCAAGTTTTTTCCTCCATTCCCACCTGCTGTGCCCTCCTCTCCTTCCCATGTACTCCTTCTTGACCTCTTGTCTCCCAGCTCCAAGCTTAATAATCTATGCTCTGCTCTGTTCAATGATGCTGCAGCCAGGGTCCACAAATCACCTTTCCCAGATGACTTTTCAGCTGGCTTCTGGTTAGGTTCTGCCAATGTGGAGCACAAGAGAGGATGAGAGGCAAGAAAAGGCAGGAAGTGGCTTCTTTCTTGTTTCTGTTTCCTGCCAGCATCACTCCAGCAACAGAGGACAGGGGAAGGTCCAGCCTCCAGTGTCCAGCTGCCCAGATCTGCACCTTCGATGAAGCTGGAGTACCAGCTGCATGGGGACCTGTCTTGCAAGCTCCTATGCTCTGGTAACCCCATCTCTTCCTTTTTGCTTCTTTTTAATAAAAGCATATAAGAGTTGAAGACGCTGTGAATAGGAGCCGTTCAGACACAGATAATAGAATCAATCCAGAACTATACAGGTTCCAGGTATGAGAAGAGATGATTGCTTTGGCCTTATACTGGGGAGTTTAGGACCAGGTAAGAGCGGATGATAGCGATGGTGGAGAATAGAAAATCCTAGATATTTATAGACTGTCCAAGAACTTGCACCAGCATCCACCAGCTCTGACACTGGATAACCCTATGGCTTTAGCTATCTAAAGTGTTTTCTCTCTCACTTCAGTCTGTGTTTTCAATTCTCCCATTTGTCACAGAGAAGAGTTGGGCTGGCGTTTTGGCCTAGAGTGCCCGCGTCCCCGTTTTATTATTTCCTAATGGAATAAATGCATCCCTTAACCAGTGCCAGACTGAGCCATCTTGGAGCCTGAGTCAAAAAAAAAAAAAAAGTCAGTGCTACTCATGCTTCTTTATTTAAAATTCTGATATTTTGCTCATCCTGGATTTTTTGCATTAATTTTTATTTTTAAAAATATTACACTATACTATTACTTTTCTTGATTACTGAGCTTTTTGGCATCCCTTCAGTGTTGGCTCACTCACCTCACCCTAGCCCAGGCCCTGCCCCTAACATTAAGACCAAAATTGCCTTGGGCTGAAGGTTTTCGGATTTGAATTTTATTTCTCACCCTTTTATGTTTCTAGTTAATTTTAATATTTACTTCCTGGCATTTATAACAGGATGCAGCTTCTTTCTCATTGGACTTTTGCTGATTTTCAGGAATTGTGTTAGGTGCCTGATAGAACCTTCAGACTTCTTGGATCACGCATCTCCTGAAAGTGCTTCCAGAGGGTCTATTTGAGAGCAACAGTCTCCAACAGCACACCCTCTTCTCCCGTATCTGGCATTGCTGTAAGAAGAAGCCTGAGGACAGAGGAGGAGGTTGACTCTTGGGGCGGTGCAGCTTGGAAGGAGGGTGGCCATAAACATTCTGAGTGCCTGAACTATCTTTCTCTTCCCCTGATTTGGGAACTGGTGATTGTTTCTTGCCTGAAAATTGCCAAGCTAGTGAAACAGTAGAGCCCTTAATGATTCTAGAACACGGAAAGAGTCTGGAGAGAGATGGTGGAGCCACGAGAGGGCTACCAGTGGGGCAGCTCGCATAGCAAAGTGCATTTCCAGTGGGTCAACCTGCAGTGCTAAGCTTTCTGGTTGGTATGAATTCTAACCCCCCACACCCCAGTGGGCTGCCTGCTGAGCGAGGGAATCCCAGCAGCAAAAGGGTACAAGATGGGCCACTTGTGGACTTGTGAGGGACATGAGGAAGCTCTGAAGTTGCAAACCCACATCAGGGGACTATGCAGTGGGAGGTCTGCAGGGGTCCTTCCAAGAATGAGTCAGTGATCCTCAGGGTTGACCCAGAAATTGAACACCTTTTAAACAGAGGAAACTCTGGCTGATCAGGGAGGGAGAGAGAGAACCAATGGCAACCAAAACAAGGAGCAGCCTTGCTGAAGACAGTCAAGGAAGAGACCTGGTTCAGAGTTGCAGGCTCAGTAAGATGGCGGGGGGATGGGGGGAGTGTGTGTAAGAGAACCCCCTCATCTGCCTGGGTCTGGGAGACTCCTGTCCTGCCTGCCCTTGCTAGAGGAAAGGGCATGGCATGAATCAAGCGTGAGATGTAGGCTGTAAGAAGAGGCCTAAATCTTGAAGAACCAGCATAGGATTATTCTAACACCCAGAAGAGGTGAAGAGTTTATGGAACTGAACTGAAATTTCATTAAGAGAACTGATAACCCAGCAGGGGAGGAGGCTGAAGGGAGCAGAACTGGATGTTAGTTATTGGGAAAAATAAGCCCATTTTATGTCTGTATCCCAAGGAGTAGAGGCCCCCAAACGTCCAGTCACATGCATCCTCATTGGAAGGTCAGAAGAGAGATTCCCTGGTCTCTCTATTCCCAGTTGCACTAAGACAGTGCACTGTGTGAAAGGCAGGTGTAGTGAACTAGGCTGAGCCCTGATGACGGGGTGGGAAGAGCTTGGCTAGACTTCTTTCTCTTCCTCATACGAGTTTAGTGACCTATAACGTGTGTATATTTTTCTTTCCTAGCTGCTGGACTGGATCTTCTATTTTGATTTTAATTTTCAGTAGTCCTGATATCTGATTATTTACGTACTTCTTTTTTATTGTAAGGTAAAAAAGGAAGGACATTGTAAAGGTGTTATAAGATGTTGAGAGATAATTTGCCCTAAGTTATGGCAAATCCTTTATAAAATGGAGCAGGTTATGAACACACACGCCAGCAACAACAATAGCAACAACAAAGACAAAATTCTATCCCTGTGCTTTTTTACAAGTCACCTAAATTCTTTGCACTCCAGTTTTCTCAGCTGTCAAAAGTGGGTTTTAATTATATATGGAGTTCTCAGATTGCTAAGAGGGTTAAGGAAGATGAAGGGAAAAGTTTTAAAAAACTGTCAAATGCTATTCAAACACAACATATTATTATTCTTATAATAAGTATTTGTTGAGTCATATTGCAGAGGGATCAAGAGATGGAGTTAATAAGAACAGAAATCATGTGATATCGCCATGATGCAGGCACAGCGGTAAACACTAAAGTTGGAGAAATCATTTTCGCTTAATGTTCTGGAAAGCAGATCACAGCTAATACCACCAAAGATACTTTGAGTGGGCAGAGATCTTTGAGGTCATCTGGCCAACTTCTCAAATGGTGTTCCGCAAAACCTACTTTCAAGAAGTGTTACCTTGGGGGCTGGTGAAGTGGGAAGAGTGAGGCCAAGTGCACAGGATCCAGTCCCCAGCTTTACTGCCAGAGCAGCCTTAATTAGTGAAAATCATTGGGCAGAAGTCCTGGTAAGATTTCATTTGAAATAATGTCCAGCTGCTGCACTTTATGCCAAAGTTCAGAGGATGCTGAGGTTTGCCCAAGGCCATGAACTTAACCATGGGAAGGTCAGACCTTGAGCCAGTTCTCTGGCCAATTGCCCACTCTTCACATTCTACTACACCACTTTCCTGGGCTCAGATTTGGAGCTCTTGGTTGCCATCCAACATTTGGCCAGGGAAGCTAGACACTTGGCTGGGCTCCCTTGTGCTTTGGTAAAAACAGAACATTTTAAGAGGAAGCAGCTTATCGTTTTAACAGAACATGGATACAAAAGACAAGTATTCAGAGTAGCACCTAGTGGGAGGACTGTCTTGGGAATCTGGGTTCACAAGTGTAATTACAACAATTTCATGCACAGAAGGGATTTTCTAGGGACTCAGTTCTAGCTGGCTACCACTCACAACCAAGACAAATTAGATTTGCCAAAATTAATAGAATGTAGCATAATTATTTGATTCAGACTCGTTAGTTGCCAAATATTTCTTTAGGGTCTTGGACTAACATAGAAGTAGAGAGGCTTGTAGAGAGAGGGACATACGTAAGAAAAAAATGGCCAAGAAGTGGCCCCTGTGCATGAGACGAGTAAGAGGCATTCAAGAGTTATGTCCAGGAAATACATTTTCTTATTGTTAAACCCACTCAACTTGCTACATGAGTAGGATCCCTTTTCTAATGTGCATTCAAAATGATCTTCCAATGAGGCAAGTCTGAAACTGTGATTATCAAACCTAACACATTCCATGGGTTCTTCTGTTTCCTTTTGAGATACCATCAAAATATTGCATTCAGATCACAAGGATCCGAGATCTGGCCCCAGACCACCTTCAAGGAATCATCTGGTGCCCAACCTTTGCTCTGACCTCATGGTACAAACTGAGCCCCATGTTCAGAGTGGGGAGTACGCCATGGTCTCCCTCCTGGGGCCTTACACACACTGATTCATTGGCCTGGAAATTTTCCCTCTCTTCATCATGCAATTCCACTCATTCTCCAGGTCTCGGACAATCATCACTTCCTTGGAGAAGACTTCCGTGAGCTCTAGTCCAGGTCATGTCTTTCGTGTTCTCCCCATCACCCCTTGCACATCTGTTCTCAAGACATCCATATTTTGTTGTGGCAACTTGTGTGACTGGAAAATTAATTGCCATTTATAACCATGGATACAAAGCTGTTGAGATGCCTAGGGGCTATATTTTAGGAAGTGGGATTTCTAACTTTTCAACTTTGAGCTCATTTATTTATACTTCAACAATTTTTATTGAGTGTCTACTAGATACTAGGCACTGTTCTCAGATCTGTGTTTGGACGTTAGGGGAGGGAGCTTTGCTCGTAATCTGATAATTAGGTAGCAATCTGGAGGAAGCAGGGAACAAGTCACATATGTATCTAGCAAAGGGTGATCTAGTCAGAGGGAATAGAAGACGCAAAGACCCTGGGGGGCTATGTTTGTTGTTTCTGGGGAAACTTCTGGAGGCTATTGTGGAGGATGGACAGGATAAGAATAGTAGAGATGAGGTCAACAAAGAAGTGACAGTTGTGAGCAGGTAGTGCCTGAGGGTTTTTACGCTGAGTGAGATGGGAAAGTGTTTGGAGGGTTTAGAGCAGACTGGGTCTTGATCTGAGTCATATTTTTTTTAATTTTTATTCTTTTAGTGAGGAAGGTTGGCCATGAGCTAACGTCTGTGCTAATCTTCCTCTATTATGTGAGATACCATCACAGCATGGCTTGACAAGCAGTGTGTAGATCTGCACCTGGGATCCAAACCCACGAACCCCGGGCCGTGGAAGCGGCATGAGCAAAGTTAACCACTACCCCACCAGGCCTGGCCCTGGTTTGTATTTTCAAAGGATCTCTGTGGGTGCTGTGTGAAGACAAGGCTCCAAGAGGCAAGAGGGAGACCAATTAGGAGGCTGTTGCAATAATCAAGTGAGAGGTGATGTCAGTTTGGAGGTGGTGGGAAGTGGTCAAATTCCAGATGAATTCGGAAGATAGAGTTGTTAGGTGATGGAGATGCATTTCTCCATCTCTCAAAACTTCCGTTAAGTCTCACTCACTAAAGCAGTGCTATGAGTGGTGAGCGTGTTGTGTGTGCGTGCACGTGCCTGCATGTGCGTGTGTGTGTGTGTGCATGTAAATTAAGGAATAGGGCTGAGTCTCACGTCTAGTGAAATCGTGATACAGGACAGAACTAACATATACCAGACGGAGAAAATTCTCCTAAACTGAACTATTTCAGTGCAAAGAGACGCTTGGAGTCAGACATAGATTAAAAATGTCAGTTCCTTGGGAATTCCCATTCTCAAGGGGAGGACACTGGACTTTCCAAAATACAGAGAATGGGATTCGGCAAATCCTTAAATGGCAGAATGACCCCAACCAAATCTAGGTTAGCCTACTTTCATTTCCACCTTGCCCACTAGGCTGCGAGCTTCATAAGGACTGGAATTGGGTTGTGATTCTATTATTTCTCAGTGTGCGTATCACTGCCACACAGTAGATGCTTAACAAATATTCCTGGACAGGGAAAATGGATAGTTTCCATGTTCAAGAGAGACTAATGTTATTCCACTGTCCCTGTTCGTGATAAAAGTCCAGAGTTGGGAAGAACTAAAACTCAAGAACCTTGATACTTCCTTAAGAACTATAAATCAGATCTCAGCAGGCCAAATGTAGAAGTCAGTATCCAGGTGAGTATTTTTTCATCAGCAGGAGCAGCAGCAGCAACAGGCGCATGAAACATTTACTTTGTGTATATTATGTGAGCGGCATCTATGGGGAAGAGGAATGCAAACAGATCGACAGAAAGTTCAACAGGTGGTGGGGAGAACCCCAGACCATGTCACAGCAAGACCTGGGGGGCAGTTCCTCGTTCTTCCTTTTACTAGCTGGGTGCACTTGAGAAAGTATTTTATTCTTCAAACCGAAACATTGAAGGGCAGTGATTATAAAAATTGGGGATACTGGAACGTTACTTTATGAAAACTCTGAATTAAGTGAGATCACGTTTATAAATACGCTTTAAAAACTATAAAGCACAGGGGCTGGCCCCGTGGCCGAGTGGTTAAATTCGCGCGCTCCGCTGCAGGCGGCCCAGTGTTTCATTGGTTCGAATCCTGGGCGCGGACATGGCACTGCCCATCAGACCACGCTGAGGCAGCGTCCCACATACCACAACTAGAAGGACCCACAACGAAGAATATACAACTATCTACCGGGGGGGGGGGGGGTTTGGGGAGAAAAAGGAAAAAATAAAATCTTAAAAAAAAAAGAAACTGTAAAGCACAGTGCATATGTACATTGTAATTGAGCTTACAACATCTTTAGTGAAGAAGCAGAGAATAATAGAATGGATTCCATTGTGCTAAGTGCTATTTTCTGTCCTGGGCAGACTAACTAAACTGGTCCATGTCATCATGCTTCTGTGTTCTTCAGCACATTATAGCTACAGGTAGGTGCCAGGCAGCACCAGAAAATCCGCCGTTCTTCTTAGCTCTCCATTTGCTCCCTTCTGGACTTAGGGCATATTATGGAATTACTGTAAGCCAACAAGTCTCCATCTGCAAATGAGGGATAAAATTTGCCAGCTGTCTCCTAACCTCCCTGGGAGGAACTAGGGTTTAATAAGATAATGAACATTATTCTCTCCATATGCACTCTACACCCTTGGCTCCTATGGTCTTCAAAAGACTCTCCATAGGCATAAATACAGATTTTCTAAAATCAAATTCAGACGGTCAGGAGGCAAGCCTCAGAGACCCATGCAATGACTATTTATCACAAATTAATATTAATATCCATCAGTTAATGTTTTCTATTAGTGATCGCACGATTAATCAAGAACAACATGTCACAAAGCAGAGCCAGCTGTAGGTGGTTAATTGGGATGTAGGTGGCTTGCTTTCAGTGGCCACCACATCACCTGTGCTTTCAAAGCTTCTCATGTTTTTTGTTGTTTCTTTTTCTGGCCTTCAAATCCAATGACTGGATCCACATAAAGGTATTGGGAAAGCAGAGCAATATTTTCAGGCACAGAGAGGAGTTGCATTGTGATGGAGGATTGCAGGAAGGCGACAATGCTTAAAATGAAATCAACTAGCAGTTAATGAATAATGAAAAGAATAATAGTAACAATACCAGCTCTTGCTTATTGAATACCAAATGTATAAGGCACAGTGAAGGACAAAGACTCTCAGAAATACCCCATAATTTCAGAAGCTGATATTTTCCTTGGGTTGACCAAGAATAAGTCTATGAAAATGAAATGACAACACTACAAATAACAACACAAAATTCAAACAACAGCAGAAGGAATTTCATAAGGGTAAGTGCAGACTCCTGGCTCAGATCCACTGGGATGAATTACAGTTCTGCCACCTATCAGCCTTGTGATCTTAGCCAAGTCATTGAGCTCCTGTGTGCTGTAGTTTTCTCATCCGTAAAATGGAGGGAACAATAATTCCTATCACATAGGGCTGCTATGAGGATTTTATGAAATAACACAGGCCAACTAGTTAAAACTGTTCCTGTGCACATAATAATAATAATAATAATAATAATAATTATGATGGATTATTAATTGCAAAACCTATTGTGGAGATACTAAGGACAATGGCAGTTCAAAAGAGGGAGTCAACACCATCTCATGGAGAAAAGAGACTCTGAACTGGATGTGACCCATGAATGACCCTCAGAAAGGCGCAGAACAATCCAGGTGGAACCATGGGGTATGACGTGAGTAGCAGGATAGATGCAGAGTAAAACACCTGGAGAAACCAGACCCAAAGGGCCTGGAGTGTCAGACGTTAGTGCCTTAGGAAAATGAACCTGACAATGACACGTAGGAGGACTGGAACGAGGAGAGATTGGTGGTGGCGAGCAAAGTTAAGGAGAGAAATTTTAGGCATTAATGAGAAAGAAATTTGGGGTCCCCTGGAACCCCTCAAATCTGCTTATGTATAATGTGGTCCTTTCCGTGGATTCTCTTGCCATCCTAAGAGCTAAATGTGAAGGGAAATGTTAATGAGCTCCCCAGAATGCAGAGCTAATGGTGTGCTGAATCATAGGTAGAATTACTTAGTGGAAGAGCTGGGAGAATTTCTAAGAGAGAGGTTGCTGAGCTGGTGCACGCGCTTGATGATAGTAAAACGAGACATGCGTTACTTAAAATCAGGTGTGTCCTTTGTCAACCACGGAGCTTTTCCTGCATGTTAAATTAGACATTTGCAGCTTGTCAGGACTTGCCGCTATCTTCTGAATATTCAGCCATCAACCTTTAGGGTAGAATTAGTAGCACTTTAATTTCCTGATAACACCTAAATTAAGGTAAGAGTTCTAAATACTTTATTAATAATGTACACTCTAATTAATAGAAATTGCTTTTCCGGCATGTATTATTAAAGGATGTGTTCCAACATGCCTTTTAATGTTTTCTAACTTACTTGCTTAGAAAACTGGTTGCTGTTTCCACATCTTACCGGAACCCGCTCTTGACCAACTCTGTGCAATATATGGAGGTGAACTCTCCACTCCAGATTTGAGAAGAAAGTCTTTCTCGGTTCTCTGTCTCTCTGCTGAAGTTATTTTTTTTGTTGAAATAAGTTCTTTCAGAGATATGCTTGAAGTCAAACACTTTGGGCATAAAATTTTACTCTCCAAATGACTAATTCTTTATAGCTTTGGCTTGTGACTCTATATTTCCAGAAGGAAAATTGGAACTCTCGGTCTCAAATTTGAATTTTCATTTCCTTTAATCAATAGGATGCCTACCGCTTTTTGTTTTCCCAGGTGGGAAGTCTTAGATTTCAACATTCCTGATGCAGCTCTTTTTTTTTTTTTTTTTCTGATGTGGAATTCGCTTCAGTTTTAACCTAGTGGGAAGGTAAACTGAGGAAGTGGGTGACACTTACCTTCAGAGAGACCCTGGAGTGGCTTAAATGCACGAGCTCTGCCTCCAGTCTTCTGAGTTCAGATTCAGATCTTGACACTTCTGCAATGTAGGGCAGTGACCAAAGTCCTTAGCCTCTGTCTCTTCATTTCTTTATCCGGAAAATAGAGATGGCAATGCCAGGTCACAAGGTTACCTCAAGAACTGAAAGAGTCGATATCTGTGGAGAACTATGATCAATGTTTAACACAAAGTAAGTACTCAACAGACGCTATCAACTCTTACTTCTCCGGGGTTCCTTTTCCTAGCTCCACCCTTAGCTCAGAGGACCTGTGTCCTGATGCTCACATCAAGTCTGGGTAGGAGTTCTTGATCATTTTCCAATTAACTTTCTACCTCATACACACCAAATATGTGTGCAAAAGCTGCCGGGCCGTCACAAACTGGTGGTATAGGGCTTGGGTTTCTGAGAGAGTTGGGCAAGAATCGAGCCATGAGGAGCCCTCCAGGGCTTTCTGTCCTACAAGGGTTAGAGATGAGAGACCATACTGAACCAACTTCTGGTCCTTAACAGGGAATCTAGCTTTCGAAAGAAATGAACCCCAATCTATGGAGAGTCTGTACTGTCATAGACTCCACAGATCTCACTTTGGTCCCTAAAATATGGCTCCTTGATGCCTCTTCTTTCCTGTCCTACATCCGGACATCCAGCAGATTCTAGCTCTGGTCCCTATCTTGTCCCTCTTGTCCAGTGAAGGGTGGGGTGCTGTAAGAGAGATTAGATTTGGAGCCTATTGTTATTCTTTCTCAATTAATTAGCAGAAGCCTTCTTCTTTTTCCTTTTCTCTTTTGTTCCCCAGAAGAATATTTTGAATTCCAAGGCCAAGGCTTGGCAGTAGCTGCCTGGTATCATGGGACTGAAGATGGATTTCTCTCAGGGGACCTGCGGAGGCCATCAGTGTAATTTATTTCTGTCTCAATGCTCCGTAATGGATGTGACCTTGTGTCTCACAAGGCTCTCCTAACACCGTGGCCCTGGATATGAACAGTTAAGCAGCCCACTCCTCTGGAGAGAGATGTAGATACCTTGACATTCAGAGACACAGTTCCCAACCTAATCCTTTCTAAATCAGATTAGTCCATCCCATCGCTGACAGTTCACTGACGAGTGCATTCCTCAAAGAGAATCTCATCTGAGATGCAGAGCACTCGCCACAGTTTTATAGTATCAGAGTAGTAATTCATGCCCTGAGTAATAAAGAAACTCATTAAATGTAGAATCCAGCTCTTGCTTTGTACTAAGACCTCCCAGCAGTTTAACTTATGCATAATGAGTCTAAATACTTTAAGGGATAATATGAAAATTATCTACTACTCTTTCATATCTAAAATCGTGCATTTGTTTCCCTTCACTATGTTGCTAACATAACTAGGAAACAATATATTACCCTAATTACATGTTATTTATTAGAAAGGAAGCAAATAAGTCATTTGGAGACAAATCCCTGAAGTTATTCATGGAACCGCTTTAGATGACAAAGATAGAGTAAAGCCAGTAGGCTTTCATTATATTTATTACACACTCTTTGTGCTAATGAACAATCACAGGCTTCACTGAAATAACCATCTCAGCTCCAACTTGTACGGAATGCTATATGGGCCATATTTATCAAGAGCAAGTCAGGGCTTCGCTTGTCCTTTGTGTTGTTGCTTTTCACTGAAGGCAGAGGGTGGAAGACAAACGAAAGTAGCTTGGGGGATTTTAATGAACACAATAGAAACTAGTTAGCAGATTAAAAACAAAGTCTTCATGCAAACTTCAGCAGCAGCTACTCATAAAAGAAAATGGTCACTTACTATCCCTTATGAGTCCTGAGTAGGGTCATTCCCTACCTCGAGGAAACAGGAATACATGCACACAAATACATATACCTAAAATTTGGATTTTCTTTTCTTTCTTCCTTTTTTTTGGGGGGGGTGAGGAAGATTGGCCCTGAGCTAACAACTACACCAAATCTTCCTCTATTTCATATGTGGGATGCCACCACAGCATGGCTTGATGAGCAGTGTGTAGGTCCACACCCAGGCTGCTGAAGCAGAGCACACAAATTTAACCACTACACTACCGGGCCAACCCCTGGAAATTTTTGATGAAAAAGTTTCTATGATTCCACTAAGATACTTCAAATATTTATTTGCTTATTCTATCAATTGGGGCAAAAACTAATACGGCTGGAAAACAAAAAATATTTTATAGTGGAAAACAAAAATGTATTTTAGAAAATTCAACCTGAAAGAAGATGAGGATTCTCTTTTAGCTCAACTTTCAAAAATGATATGAACAAGTGAAGCAGATTTCCTGTACATGTCCCATATTTTTATCGTGGCCCCTGCTGCCTCTTTGAGAGAAGAAACTCTTCAACACGAAGGCAAAGGGTGAACCATTTTGTCCACGTGTATTTTCAAGCCAGCTGTCCAAAGTTGTGGTAGCTGCAAGAGGAATAACATTTTTCGTTCCCTTCCTTTGGAATAATTGAGCCAATATGTTAGCACTTAGAAATGTTGCCTCATGGATAGTACCAGACAGAACTGTATTTGAGAATTAAACCACAGATAACAAAAGAGCGCAGGAAAATCGAGGAGGGAAGGAAGCCAAGAAAGTCAGCTGGGACCATCTCTTCTTTTGAATTAGCAGTTACCCTTCAGTTGCTTTTTATTCAAACATTTGTCTAGTTCCTCTTCAGAGATGTTCAGTGCACTCTCTCCTGCACAGGAATATACAGCAGGATTTCCCATCCCAGATCAGACCGTTGGTGCATGTAGCCGGTATGCTAACATTGGCAACCTTCCAGGAATGAGGCATCAGCAAGGCAAATCAACAACAAAGCATGTTTCCAATTACGCTAGGCTGTGAGCAGGGTTACAATAGACGGTGGTGCAGGCAGAGTGGGGCGGGAAGGAGACAAAGGCGGGTGATGAACTGTTTAGGGCTAGGCACAAAATTCTGCTGCTGAAGAACTGACTTACCATTGCTCCTCTAAATCCCCTCTAAGCTTTTCACAGAGATCAAATAAAGTCAGTTTCTTAAATATATATTTTGGGAAACCTGTCTCTGAGTTGTGAGCAGTGAAAGGGAGCACATCCAAGTTAGTTCTGTAAATCCTGTTGGAAGGGTAAATCCTGCTAAACCTTTTCCATGTTTCTCCTCTCTGGTTCCTGGGCGACATGTCCTAGAGTCTTGTCGGGTGAGCAGTATGGAATCAAGGCGATCACGCCACCTAGTTTGCTTAAAAGTCCTGTTCACACCTGTTGTCCTGGAGTAATTTTTAATAACAACACCTTTTATTCTCAAAAGTGTCCCAGTTTGGACAATAAATCCTATGGTCACCCTAGCTATAATCTAGAACTCAGCTTTGAGTGCACAAGGGAACTTCCTAATCATGTTTTAGGGTCCTAAAAATATCTATCTCTACCCTGTGACTGTTAGGGAATGTTTTAAATAAACCTCCCAAGTTTGACCTGTTCTGATGAACTGCCTTTTGGGAGAAAATTCTAAGAATGCAACTTTAAAGAGATTAGGAACCTGCTACCTTTCAGAGTAACCAGGCCAAAATCAGAAGACTGGTCCATGTGTGATATATTTGCAGAAATAACTTAATCTTGATTGCTTTTCCTTTGCTTTATTATCTTTTTAACTTTTGAGCAATATCACTCAAGGTCACAGGTCCATGATGGAGCGAATGGATGCAACTCCTGCTGTGTCCCTCGCTTGTCCTGGAGGTACATCCAAAGGGTGTTGGTCCTTAAAGCTAGCGCAGGGTGAGCGATCCACCAGCAGAGGACCCCAGAATTCTGGGCTTGCTGAAGGGTCCCATTTGCTTTAAGTCTGGTGTGAGGGTGGGAGGCTGGAGGGAAATGCATGTAGGCCTGTATCTACTCCTCCTCATATCCATATTCTAGGCGATTGCTTTCTTCTTGAGCCAAAATTAGATTACCTGGTTATTTCTGAATTTCATTTCTTGTCATGCCATCAAGCCTAATTGGGATTTCAAAGCCATAGGATGGTCACGTAAGAGAAACTCTAAATTTTGGTCTATGGAAAATAATTTCTGGCAGATTTTAATTGAGATAAATTCATCAGATTTAGGGCCAGAGTCTCATGATCAAATGCCTATGAGGGTCAAGCAGATAATATAAAACAAGAGAAAAAGGCTAAGTTAAACATACAGTCCTTTGGTCTTTTTTTCTACTTCTAATCCTTTCTTTAATAGAAATAAAGATAGGTAAAACATTTACTTACAGTTTAGGTCTATTTTTAGAAAATACAACTCATAATAAGTGAAGTTAACATGGGATTCCTGGTTCAGGGAGAAGAAAGGATGTGGTAGGAACTCTGGAGAAATGGAGACTATGTGACCCATCAAAAAAGGGGCAGCCAGACTCCACCTCAGCCATGAGTTAACCTGTGGAGATGGGGTCCCTTATGATGGAACTTCTAATTTTTTCTAGGGGAAATAAAAGTCTGTACTTCCATGCGAAATCGCCTCTATACCACTGGGACTATTGTTACCTTCTCCACTCCTCAGGATCTCTTCAAGACCACCATTCATCCGTCTTCCATTACCATCTCTCCCCTCCAAATGTATTTCTTTGAAGCACAAACCAGAAGACTATCTTATTCTTTCCTCTGTTATCCCCCTGGTCACTGCCTTCATTCACTGAAGGAAGACATTGGGCCATGGCCTAGTGTCTAACTCACTATCATGCTCATGCAGCATTTTGGAAAGTCAAACACTGATGTAGACAGTCCATCCAACACGCTAGTCTCTTAGTTTCTTAGCCTAATCAACTTGCATGATATTTCTTCCACTTCACCTTAGTCACCCACTGCCATGGCCATTCCCTATCCCTTGTCAATTCCACTACCTTTAATTTCAAATGTCATACTCTGGCTAACACTTCCTATTTTTCAGTATATTCCCTCTAATAATCAGCTTCCAATTCTTCAGGGTTATCAGGGCTACCGATCTATTGATACAAGTACTTACTAAGCTTTAACATAATGATCCATCTCAATGACCCTGTTGCATACACACTCATCTCCCTGATCCATTCACTCTATCATAGCCTCCTGGTTAAAAAAAAGTAATCAACTCTGCAAAATCCAATTTTACACCTACTTTGCACCTGAACCAAGCAGCTCAGTGTGGCTGAAGAAAAACACACCATCACACAGAATGGTCTCACTTGAAATTTTTGACTTTAAACCTTAAGTGTATTCTTAGTGTTATAATCACTCTGTCAATTCACTCCCACTATCCCAGAAAACCAGTTTGCATCTTCTCCTTTCTCCTAAAACCTGCAACATCTCCATCTCCTTCTTTAGCCTCAGGTATTGATCTTGATTTTCATCTTACTGAGTAAATATAATCAATAGGAAAGAGTTTCCACATTCTCCACCAAAAATCTATCAAGTCCCTCGCATCTGTGCCTCTGCACTATTGCTTTCCCTCTTACAACAGACGAGCTGTGATTGCTCCTACTTAATAGTCTGGATTCTGTCCTCTCTCCTCTATTTGAGGACAATCCCCTACAATTTAACCTTTCCATTTTGCTATCTCCTTTTCTACTGGATCACTCCTCTGAACATATACACGCGCTGTAACATATCTCACCTTACTTAGCTCCCTTTTCTTTGTCCCAATATATCCCTACAGTGACTGGCCTATTTCTCTGCTCCTTTCATATGACAAACTCCTGAAAATGTTATCCATATTATACTGGCTTTTCTCCATCTTCTTATCTCCCATTCTATTTGAACCCAGTTCATTCAGGCTTTCTTCAAGATATATTTATGAGACAAATCCAGCCTTACGACCCACAGTCACATCTTCTGACTTGGAGGGCATGAGATATTACACCTATGTAGTATGTTGTAAATACTATATTCTTAATCCCATTTGAGTCTAACATTACCCCGTGAGGTAAACAGGGGAGTAGTTAATCTTTCCTTTATGAAGATGAGAAAAATGAGATTTGGGAAGATTAATTTCTTCAGACTTACATAGATGGCAAGTGGTGGCTGCAATGCCAGGAATCAGAGCTCTCCCGTGCCTTCCAAAGATGGAATAAAGAAAGCATAGACTCATCATTGTAATTGAGGTTCACAATATCCAAATATTCTAAACTGAAAAGGTCCTTGAAAATTATTTATTTCAATGGAATCCTAGAGAGGCTAATTGACCGGTCTAAGGCTCATAGTTATTTAGTGGTAAAACCTGGGTTCAGGTTTCCTGACTCCTGGCTAATGCTCTGTCTCAGACACCCTGTCTAAGATTTGAAAAATCACTACTAGCTGAAGCAAACAGTGGGTAAGCTGTTGATAGGGTGCATATGAAGAGAACAACTGTTGAAAATACCAGTAGCAGCTGCAACAACAAGACAGCAACAATAGCAATCACCAAATGCCAGTGTTCTCAAAGCAAGTCCAAGAACCTCTTGCGTCAGCGTATTACCTGCTGTGCTTAATAGAAATGCTAATTTATGGTCTCACCCGAATTGTTCGGTATCAGGTTCTCAGGACATAAGTTCCAAGAATTCACATTTTAAACAACTTCATCAGGTGATTCTTAAATACCCTTAGTCTTGAGGACCATTGTATGAAAAAGAGTAGACAGACATTCAGCGCAAATTTCAATATGTAATTTCATCTTTAAAAGGAAACTGTCATGTGCTTCAACTTTTCATTAATGAAACAAAAAAAGGCGAAAGAAATCGAGCTCCTTCTCACCATAAGCTCTCAGCATCCCATTCATTTTCATCTTCTTTCACACTTGAACATGGCTTTAGTGCTAGGTACTGTAGTGGTACCAACTTCAAAACAAGCCGTCCTGTGTGAATGCAGTTGGGGGTATGAGGAGCGTGACTCATGGGTCAGGGAAAGGACTCACATGCCTGAAACGTGAGGGATGAAGGAGGTTCATTCACCTCTGCCTCCCAGCAAAGGTGGTGCCTATGGTCAGGGTGAGAACATCCGTGGAGCAGTCAGCAGGCTTGCCTGGTGATGAATGGGGCGGAGCAGAGACCACGCAGGGATCTCGCTCTGTAAGTGATTTATATTTGTGGGCACACATAGAGGCTGCTGGCTCTAGAAATATGACGGGGGCTGGATGCCTCAACACCTCAGCAACTTTACTGATGCATGGAGTACTGCTGATATGACTTTCCTGGAAGTCTATCCCTCTGGTTCCTGGCTCCCTCTCCCTCTGGCTACACTTGGTACTTAGAAAGTACTCTTGCCCAGACCCACATCATAGACAGGTTTCACAAATTGAGCTTGGATGAAATGTTGAGGTAGAAAAAATATTTAGGGTCATGAAATTTTCTTTTTTTTCTTTTTTGAGGAAGATTAGCTCTAAGCTAATATCTGCTGCCAATCCTCTTTTTGCTGAGGAAGACTGGCCCTGAGCTAACATCCATGCCAATCTTCCTCTACTTTGTATGTGGGATGCCTGCCACAGCATGGCTTAACAAGCAGTGTGTAGGTCCACACCCAGGATCCCAACCAGTGAACCCCAGGCCGCAGAAGTGGAATGTGAGAAATTAACCGCTGCACCACTGGGCTGGCCCCTGAAATTTTCTTATATTCCAAAAAACTGGTGAAATGAGAGCTATATCTTTTGTAAAGTAACAGGAAAAATATTTACAAATAACTAGCAGAATATTCCAACAAATGTCATTCTCATATTTCCTGCCAGGTAGGGAAAATAAATGCCTATGCCTTACGTTATCCTATCACTTCCCATGCATCAATAGCATCCCCTGGGTAGACTGGTAAAACCTCAAGGGTTTTATTTCTTGTAAGACTTTTATATCCCCTAGTTCAGAATCCAATATATCATAGGAATTAAATAACCACTTGATAATTAATTCATTGACAAAACTAATTGGTTGTTTAAGTTATTACTTTATTTTCATTATTTAGATGATGTGAGCACAATATTAAAAAAAAACACATCTAAACAAGGTCAAGTTAAAGAGATTCAGTTTCTATCCAAATCCATTCCAGCAAACATTACTTGGATACCCAGGTTACTAGGGGCTGCTTCTCTCCTGCCTGCAGATGCTCTCACCCCTCCGAAGCCACAGAGAGGGAGCCCAGGAACTCAGGAGAGAAATATAGATGGCTGCACTTTCCTAAAGCATTTTCTAAGTAGGCTGAAGTGTGTCTTTTCAGTTCAGGCATGATTTTTGCCAGGGCCATTTTGAACAAATGGCTGTCCAGATTGTGCCCTGCACAAGGGTACGTGAATGAGTGAATGGGTGGGACTGGACTCCTCTCACCAGGCCGTGCTCCCTGCTGAGGGTCTGTATCTACCCGGAGCACAGGATATCCATTTCTAGTTCGCACAAAGGCACCATATGGGCTAGCTGAGGTTCTCACCTTGGTGGCCTTGGTCGTTTACCTATGTTGTTGGGGGTAGGTCAGGTGGGTTGTTGGGGTAGGTTGTATCCATTGTATATATAACAGGCTCACTGGACTCCCTGTTTCACCCCTACCAAGGGATAAGCTCGCTGATGTGCATGAATGCACATAGCTTCTGCTGGAGGCAGGCCTAGAGGTCTGAGTGGATCGCTCTAGGATCTCATCTCTACTGATGAAGTGGAGGTAATGTTCTGGTTAAACAAATGGAAACATCCTTTGGTTTTTTCAAGGGTTGGGGTAAATTGAATTAGTTGGTAACATCAGACTTGTACACCAACCTTGTAAGAGTTTGGAAATATTATACAGAAAGGACATAGTTCTTAGTTTTGCACCACCGAAAAAGAGGGGCAACACTTGGTGAACTTATCTGGATTCTGGAAGAAAAACTTTTAATGTTTGGGCATGTTGTTCTGACTGTTTCACACCAGGTCACCACATTTGCTTGGGGTCCAGAACAGGAGAAGATGCTACAGCAGGTTGACCTTCCCTGCAAGCTGCTCGGCCAGTTGTGCCTTATGATCCCCCATGAACTGCATATTTATGGCTAATAGGAATGATGTATGCAGCCTCCAACAGCCCCTGGAAAGAGAATCACAGAATAGGCTTCTAGAGTTTGAAGCAAAGTCACACTATTCTGCAGATAGCTCCTTTCCTTTCAAAAAATGTCTTGCTATTGGGCCCTGGTAGAAACTTAACACTTGCCCATGTGACACTAAGTTTCTATGGATCCTAAGTTGCTTATCATGAACTAGGGATTACCTGGCTCATCAAGCCATCAAATTGGGAGCATGTAGTAGTCTTTCATCACCGAGTGGAAGATTAATCTCAAGCAGATCCAGAAGGCACAAATACGCTTCATGAGCAAGTGGATCAGACTATCGTGGTATCTTGTTATGGGCTGAATTGTGTTCCCCCCTCAGATTCATATGTTGAAGTCCTAAACCCCGGTACCTCAAAATGTGACTGTATTTGGAGCTAGAGCCTTTAAAGAGGTGGATCCTAATCCAATCTGACTGGTGTCCTTTAAGAAGAGGACATTTGGACACACAAAGAGACACCATGGATGCATGTACACAGAGGAAATGCTGTTTGGAGACAAAGCAGGATGGCAAACATCTGTAAGCCAAGGAGAGAGGCCTCAGACAAAACCAAACCTGCAGACACCTTGACCTTGGACTTCAAGCCTCCAAAACTGTGAGAATATACACTTCTGTTGTTTAAGCCACACCCTCAGTGGCATTTTGTTCCAGCAGCCCAAGCAAACTAATACCTACCTCCTCCTGCTTCATTGCCTCCCCTCCTTCAACCCACACTGCTGGTCTCATGGAAGTTCCCTATGATCGATTGACTAAGGAATAAAAATTTTAAAAAATTATGATATTCTGGTTACCACCTGGAAGAGGATGGTTACAGGATTTTATCCTCATTCAGGAATTGTATTAATTTTCTATTACTGTCAAATTATCACAAACTTAGCAGCTTAAAACAACACCTATTTATTATCTTACAGTTCTATATATCAGCAATCCAGTGGGCTTCACTAGGTTCTCTGCTTAGGATCTCACAAGGCGGAAATTAATTTTCCAGCCTGGCTGGGGTCTTCTTTGGAAGCTCTGGGGAAGAATCTGCTTGAAAGCTCATTCCATTGGTTGGCAGAATCTAGTTCCTTGCAGTAGATCTGAAGTTCTCATTTTGTTTCTGGCTATCAGCAGGGAGGCCTCTCTCTGCTCCTAGAGGCCACTCATACTCCTTCTCACATGGCCCCTCCATCATTAAAGCCAGCAATAGCTCAACAAATCCCTCTCATCCTTGGAATCTCTCTGACTTCCATCCACCAGCTGGAGAGAAATCTCTTCTTTTAAAGGGCTCATGGGATTAGCTCAGGCCCACCTGGATAATCTCTCCTTTGCCATATGAGGTAACATAATCATTAGCGTCGTATTGCATCATATTCACAAGTTCTATCCACTCTTAAAGGGAAAGGGATTATAAGAGGGTGCGAGTCATTGGAGCTCTCTCAGAGAATTCTGCGTACCACGGAAGAGGCCCCAAAGCACATGGGACGGGAAATCCTCCCAATGAATAGTACACCTTACAGTTGTTCACTTCATCTAGAAGAGATGACGAAAGCATGGAACTATACTGATTCATGGATAGAGTCTAATGGTTTGGCTAGACGGTCAAGGATTTGGTAGGAAAAAAGAAGTTTGTGGATGGGACTTTCAGAATAATCACTAAAGTTCAGGATCCATATCCAGTGTAATATGTTAACAGAAAACTGCAGAATTCAGTAGTGGTAGGACCGCTAATGGTTCGCCTTCTGGAATGAAGGCTTGGGTCACCAGCCAAGTAAAGAGTGAAAGCAGATGAATGACAAAATGTGTCAGTGTCAATCCCTTTGTGTGTAGAAATTTAACTCTTCTCTGTATATGAAATTTAGACATACTAGTTGATGGATAGTGCTAGTGTCAATCTACACGTTAAGTATTAGGAAAGCTTAATTTCTTCCTTACTTTTTAAGATAAACATAAATAAAGGGCCCCATATTTTCTTCCTGGTCCTTAGTGGGATGTTTTGCACAACTCGAGAGGTGGGAGCACACCCCTTTGAAGAGCATTGCCCTAGACTGTGGATGATTTTCCTCACTAACTGGACAGAGGAAGGATTTCGGGGATGCCAGGAAGGTCTTCCCACCCAAAATGATGTCTGACTTTCTGAGGATCTGACCCTGACGGTAGACAATTTCAGACCCAGACCTTTGTGAAAACTAAAATCATTAAGCATTACTGACAACTCAGGATGTATTTAGTTCGTCAGACTCTTATGGGTTTTGTTGAGTGAAGGAGAACAAGAAGATCATATATCAAGTGACCTGGTGGAAAAGGCTCTCGGGACGGAAATGCGACGAATGGGTCTATTTGGCATTTTCTTTGTTGTCCTAGGAAATGTCACATATTTATCTCATTAAGATTTCTGAATAACTGTGAATTTATGTTATCCACACTGTACAGATTAGAAATCTGAGGTTCAAGAAACTGTTTGCCCAAACTTATACAGTTTGTCAGTGGAAAAGCTGCTTCAAACTCAGACCTGTCACCTCCTGAAACAGATGCTCTTTATACCATAGTATTTGAAAGCAAACTGTACTAACTTCATTGACTTTGTTTCTGATTATTATTATTTTTTCTGTAGTAGAAAGTCTAGATTCACACGGATAAGTTTGCAAATAGAAACAGATTTTTTGTTGTTTTGTTTTATTCTTGTAAATAGCTTGCTTTCCAATCTCAGAAGCTTTAATTAAATTGCTACAGAAGCTCAGAAGAGAAATCGTGGGATATTTTTGTCTCAGAGCTGAATCACCCACTGACTCAAGATTTGGGAGGATCAGACCTTGCCTTCCGCCTCTCTTAGCCGGGATCTTCTGCTGCGGCAAAGAAGGCAGCTTCCCGCTTTTCATCCAAGAAAGGCCTGGCCCTGCTTCATCCTCCCCTCCTCTCTTGCCCCTGGAAGAGTGGAGGGGACAGAGATGGTCCACTGAGGATTCCTCCAGGCAGGAGGTTGTCCAGGCCCACTTTGCAGGCCAGAGGGTAGTTCTCCTTTCCCAACCTTGGTGGGCAGCCAGGAGTCTGGGGATTAGCTATCCCCTGATCATGGTACAGTCTGTCATGTCCTCAGTTTCCCTTAACTCTAACACCAAGCTTGGTTACACACTGTCACCGTATGAGGCTCCTCACCTTGGCTCTCCTTTCCCAAAAATGCTTGAACAAATATGAATGTCAGGATGGGAACACTCCAAACTATCAAACAATTCGAACCTGTCCACAATACAGATTTATCGTGATGTGTTCCCAAACCCTTGTGTAACTACTTACAATGCAACGATTTGGGCACAAGCCAAGGCTGGTATTTAATTAAGAATGTTCATGTGTACACAGTCGCATGCTCGCTTACTTAAGCTGATGTGCATGAACCTGTGTTTAAAAAAAAAGAAGAGAAAGGACAATGCCGATTTCCTATGCTCCCAAGCAATAGCATACATAATAGATATTTAAATATGAGCCAAAGACATCAGGGGCAGCTTATTCAGAGGTCTGCATAATAACATGTATACAGAGACCCTAAAATGACAGGATAATGGTGTTCTCTACTATGTTAAATGTTGGAACGTAGCCTATTTGGGGTGTATGGATTCTTTTATTACAGTCTTTTAAATAGGTAAATATAAGAAAACCACTTTAAACAAATATTTGTAGAACTTCTGATAACCTTCTACAGAAGCCTCTCGCTTGGTCAATACAGTCAACGAACTCCAGGAGTGACAGCACATGACGAAATGCAGCTCTACTACTTGCTGGCTGTGTGACCCCGGGCAATTTACTTAACCTTATGGGACTTCAGTGTCCTCATCCATAAATCGATGCTAACCAAACCTCGTCACAGTGATGTGAGATTTCCTGGAAAAGAGCAAAGACATAGCATACGCCAGGCAAATAAGAGTTACCCAATAGGTTAGTTTTCTCCCCACCATGCGCAACGTGCATACAAACACACACACACACACACACACACACACACACACACACACACTAACGCAAGGGAAACTGCTGCTTCCTAAGACATTCTGCTGCCTCTGGAGCATCTCAGTTTTTCAGCCCTAAAAATAAGAAACGGTGCTATACTATGTTAATAAAGTTACTTTATATTCAGAGCGCACCGCTTTCCCCTCTCCAGGAGGATTACCATATACAAAATGGGTGGGAGGTGGGTATTATCTCCGGTCCACCCAACAGGCTATGGCTCCACCAGGAAGAGAAAGAAGTCTGTTTGGCTGGAGATCCCGGTGCAGAGAAACCTTTCACACGGCAGGAGCCCCAGGAATTCCCGCTGAGCATGCTTAGAGGCCACAGGAGCTGCTGATGGGGCAGGTGAGATTCAGAAGGAGTGTATCTCAGGTAATTGAGGCTGGAGGAAAGACAGCATTCAGAAGTTCCCTGCATCTCTCCTCCCCTTTTTCATTTCTTCTCTTCTCTTTCTCTTAGGGTGGTTTTGTCATTTAGAAAAATATCAGCTGTATGAGGAGCTTTTGCTATGTAACAAATAACCTCAAAATTTTGTAGTTTAAAATAATAAACACATACTTGGTTTATGAGTAGGAGGGTTGGCAGTTTGGGTGGGGCTCCCTTCCGGTTTGCAGTTAGCTGGGGGGTGAGCTGAGGGCTGGTTGGTCCAGAGCAGCCTCAGCTGGGATGGTTCGTCTTTGTTCCACATGGTCTTTCATCATCCAACAGGCCAGCTTGGGCTTGGGAATGTGGCAGTTGGGCAGGACTGAGGGAGAGAAAGCAGAAGTATTTCTTGAGGCCCAGAGTTTGGAAATGGCACACTGTCCTGTCTGCAGCATTCTCCTGGCAAAGGTGAGGCCAAGGCAAGTCCAGATTCAAGGGCAGGGGAGAGAGGCTTCCTCTTCATGTGACAAACCATAAAGTCACAATGATTTGACATAGGGACAGATGAAGGATGACAGCCATGTTCACAATCTACCGTACCCTGAGAGTTCCAAATTGCAACTTGCTTGGGGGCCGCTGGAATGACTAATCAGAGAGGCGAGATTCAGCCTAAGAAGCAGACATTTCAGGCAGTTGAGTCTGATGAAAGACTGAGCGTTCAGAAGGCATTTTTAAACATTCCTTCCTCTCTTTCCTCTAAGGTGATTTTGTCATTTTGGAAAACATCCGAAAGATGTCTGCACAAGAGGCGCTGTGAGGAAGAGACACTTTCTGGATGGCATGACGGTATGGCCGGTGGCCCGACCACCTCATTCCTTCCAGCCGCCCTAGCCATCTTGGCTGACCACGATAGGATTCCTGCAGCCGCAGCAATCAGAATCGATCGTGGAGAAGGCTGGCTCGCGTGGCTTGGCTGGGGTGCAGCACAGCTGGCCTCAATCATGCTTCTTAAATGTTTCCTCTCAAGCTTTTAAGGGTCTCAGAGAGCTGAGTGCACCGGAATCCAAACAAGCGTTAAGACTGCCTTGTTCAAAATTGGCTAGGGATCGTGAAGAGAGGAAACAAAAGACAGGGTGAGGATAATGACCTGCTCGAAGCTGCACTGAGGACTTTTTCTCTGACACAGCAGGCCCCGATGACTCAGACTCCAAAGGGCTCCTTTCTCTGGGCATAGTGGCCCCCTCTTAGTGGGGAGCATGCTCTGTGGCTGCCTGAGCTGGAAGGCACAGACTGTGACCAGGGACAACTGCTATCCTTAGAGGAGATTTTACCCACCGTTTTTTTTTTTTTTAAAGATTTTTTTTTTTTCCTTTTTTTCTCCCCAAAGCCCCCGGTACATAGTTGTATATTCTTCGTTGTGGGTCCTTCTAGTTGTGGCATGTGGGACGCTGCCTCAGCGTGGTCTGATGAGCAGTGCCTTGTCCGCGCCCAGGATTCGAACCAACGAAACACTGGGCTGCTTGCAGCGGAGCGCGCAAACTTAACCACTCAGCCACGGGGCCAGCCCCTTTACCTACCATTTTTTATCTGTGGTCAGTCAAAGAGAGAAGAGGCTTTGAATTTTAGTCACAGGACCCAAGGAAAGGAAAAGAATACCAGGCTATTACTAAATGCTTTTTCTCTCTTAAAGATTATTTTCCATTTTTGACCCAGCTCAAGACTGTAGTGTGGCTGAAACGAGTGTGGCATTTTCCATCCTTCAGCCCCTTCTTCCTTACCTCCTCCTCCAACATAGAGTTAGACGTAGTCAATCTAGGGTATGGTAGAGGGACTAAGCACCAACAGCTGGACCCCATGCATTGGCGCTAAATGAGAATAACCTGATGCCTTTAAACATTAATTTTGTTCCACCTGACAGCAGCCAGAGAGGCACAGGGACAAACTGCAAGATACCATTGCCCTCTGCCTTCTGGATGGAAGGTGAAGGACTGGTTCAGCCGGGCCTGGATGATGCTAGAGGGCTTACAGGAACACCATTGAACTACTCTCAGGTGATCGACTGGGATATTAGGGTTTTCAGTTTTCCAATACTTGGCTCTTTACAATCCAGTTCTGTAAAGATTTATGTAGCATTGGGGATGGTTGAAGATACAGCACATGTACTTTGGAAGCTGTCAGTCGAGAAATGAGGCCAAATGATGCCTTTGAAGTGCTAGTCCCTCTCTGCTACAGTTCTTCCTGGCAGATAAGGGCCCGCCTAGTGTTGTTGCTCTAGGATGCGTGGACAAGGCTGGACTTGAGTTCACAAGTGCTTATCCGGCACTTACTATGTGCCAGACACTAAGCCCCTTACAAACATGGACTCATTCAATCTTCATACCTTAGGTCTTCTTCTCCTTATTCTACAGATGAGGAGACCGAGCACAGGGAGGGTTAGTAGCTTGCCCACGATGGCACATGGCTTGTAATGGTCAGAGCCAGGATTTGAGCCCTGGCAATCTGGCTCCAGAGTCCATGTTCTTAGTCACTATGCTGTGCAGCCAGTCATATTAATGAAAGTTTTTTGGCCTCATCAGACTCTCTGTTTTCCCCCGGGTTATAAATTTTTGAGAGGGTGGGGGCAAGAAGAGAAGGGAGGAAGAGAGGGCTAACACCTCCATGCTAGATGCTGTACTCAGCCCTTAATGATTGCCTCATTTAATTCCCAGAACAATGCTGTGAGGTATTCTTATCCACAATTTAGATATGACATTCAGAGGCTCAGAGAGATTAAGTGACTTGATGGAAAACACACAGCTAGCAAGGTGCAGTGCTGGGATATATCCTCAGCTTTCGTGGATCCCGTAGCCCTTGAAAGCTCCTGCTACATTCTGCTGGTTATTAGCTTTAGTTAGCTCAACCATGTACCAGCTTCCAAGAGCTAAGAACTTACCTCCTGGCTTCTGATCTCAGGCACCCCCAGTCCTGGATTTTCTTCCTACTTCATCCTACTTGGTGCTCAGGAAAACCAAAGAATTGAAGTTTTAAAGCTGCGTGAAATCCAGTAAAAAAAAAAAAAAGAAAAAGAAAAACTTTGCAAATCCTCTGTTACCCATCAAAATATGGCCTCATAAATGTCTAAGCAAGTCTAATGTGCCTTTTCCTTTAGGTCTTGGGCTGCCAATATGAGCTATTCACGGACTCACCTGTTAGATGGGAATAAAGTCATCTCCAAGCTCTTCCCTTTTTATGTTGATGGGAAGACTAGAAAGTGGAGATTTCGACATGCATCCCAGTTATTCTGCGTGTGTCAGGGTGGCTGAGACCAATCGTCCTCTCTCTGTTCTGTGGACTTTCACCTTGCACCTAATCCTGAATGGGCATCTTGCAGATTCCCCAACTAGAAGACTGGCTGTGCTGTGGGAGACTCAGTCACTGCTACTGGAAAGCACACCTGGAGAAGCCAAGTAGCAGCAGCATCACGTGGAAAAGAGACCATAGAAAGCTTCGGTGGTCCTCCAGTGGCCAGCAGGGCTTCAGTGTGCTTTCCTTAACAGAGCAGGCCTCTGTAAGGATTGAAATTAATGTCTCAAATCGATATTTTAAATCTCTCACAAAATAAGAGATACCATGAAAAAAAAAAAAACAGCAAAAGCTGGTATACACATTGCACTTTACGCTTATGAGTGCTTTCAGGAGCTTATTCTAATTTTTAGCCCCACCTGTAAGGTAGAGAGGCTGTCATCCCATTTCACAGACAATGGAGCTCTGAAGCTCAGAGAAGTTAAGTGACTTGCTCATGATCAAACAGCCAGCAAGAGATAGAGCCAAGGCCTGGGTCCAGGACTTCTCACCCCAAATTCAGCAATCTCTGCTAGATAGCTTAATTTGCTTTTATATGACCTATAAGGTAACGATAGCAATAAGGAATTATAGAGAAATTAGTTTGACTGTTGAATTGCTTTATTATAAAGCACAAAAGCAATAATAATTGCTAGCTTTTTTGCACTTTTACTTTGTGCTAAATGCTTTATGCACGTACTTCTCCATTCATTCCTTTGACCAACGTGGGTGCCTGCTATGATCCAGATGCTACGCAGGAAGGCAGGGATTACTTGCTCCATTTTATGGCTGCATAATCTGAGGATGAACAGACAGTAAGATGACAACCCTACAGCCATCCTGCCAGTCAGCAACAGAATCAGGACCAAAACTCTCATCTCCTGACTCCAAAATCTATAATCTAAACCATTTAGCATATACACGAGTCACCAACTATTTTAAAATGAGAATATCTGGCTTTGAGCCATCATGTCTCGTGCCTGTAGCTTAGTTTGGTGAAAACCAAGAAAGAAATATACATTTTGCTCCCACACGACCTGCTGCTGGTTGGCTATTGCATATTCCTCCTGTTATTGGTAATAATTTCCAGCGCTTTTGGATCTGTTTCAAGAAATAAATTCTAGTAATTGCATTTTTACAACGTTAATTATTTTACAAAACATTTTCTATGTGAACCCTGTCAGTGCCTGATAAATAATCATAATAGTAATTATCATGACATATTTGATGCCTATGGAAATGAGGGGCTGTTAACCTAGCCCAGAGCCAGGCAGAGTATTTGCATAAAGACACAGGGAGGTTTACTCCCTAGGGACACTGTCACTTTCCTTGATTCTACTTCACAGTCTGCTTATACCTTGGGCATGTGTAAATATCCATAGAAATGTGGAGATGCCGGGAGATTCAGTTGTGGAAGCCTAGTGCATAGAAGGGGCTCAATGCTGTTGCCCATATCCACTCGGCCCACGCTGGAGATCCCCTGCAGCTTTCGTGGACAGTCTCCTGTTGGCTTCCAACCTCAAGCTCCTGCACCTCACTGCTAGAGATTTCCCTCTGGCATAGGGAAAGCCGAGGGTGAGCCAAGTAGAGGCAGGAGTTGATGGATAAAGAGCCAGTTTCTGAGGTGTCTTCTGTGCAGTCAGTTGCCCATAGCAGTGGCTTGATTATTAATATACCATTCCTTGGCTTTATTCCCATGCTGTCTCTCTTCCCTACTCCTTCATCGTACTTCAGGATTCACGTCCCAAGTAAACCACTTGCCAGCAAATCTTTGTCTCAAGTTGTGTATGAGGGCCAGGGAAGAGGGGTCTCAAAATAAGACCTCCTCCTTAACCATGGGTGATTCTGTCTTAGTCTCATTATTCCTGTAGCTAGTTCAGGCCTCCCACAGCTTTTCTCCACCCTACATGAGAGTAATCCTTCTCAAATGCAAATCTACTCTTGGCATTCCCGGACTTAGAGCCATTCATATTCCAAGGTAAAAGTCCAAAGGTCTTGGACTTAGCCGGGTGTCAAAGGCCCTCCATGATGTTCTGCTGTGTATCCCCCCAGCCTCCTCACTCACCATGCCCCGCTTCTGGTCTTTGGTCCACCAGCCCTACTCTTTTCCTTTAGGGCCTTTGCATAGGATGCTCCTCTGTTCAGAAGGCCTTTGTGGCTTCCTCTCCCTCTCTCTGACCCTCCTTCCCATCTTTCTTAACTAACCCTCACTTGTCCTTCAGGTCTCCAATCAGATGTCACTCCACTGGCAAATGAAGTTCTTCTAGACGTCCCAAGTCTGGGTGACGTGTCCTATGACATCTTGCGCACCTTGTGGATCCATGCTATTAAAGTCCATTAATTTGTCTTTCTCACCAATCAGAGTGTTATCTCCTTAAGGGTAGACCTGCCTTTTCATCTTTGAATTTTTAGGACTTAATACCTGGCATGTGGTAAGTGCTTATGAAATGCCTGTTGAAAAAATTGCTATTGGAATTTCTGTTTTCTTGATTACTGGTGTGGTTGAATCCTTTCCCCTGTTTATTTTCCAGGCACATTCATGTTTTTTTCTGTGAATGGTCATCTGGGCCATTTTGTTATTGATTTTCCTTTTTTCTGTGGTGACAAGACACTATGCAGTAGGTGTGCTCCCACTGGATCACACCTATTTCAGTCCTCATCAGCAGACACCTGTCTGCAGCCCTCAGGTAAAAAGCTGCTCGCTCACATGCTTCTCTGTGAAACAGGAAGTGTGGAGCACCATCCCTGGGCAGTCCCACCTCGGCTACCAACTGAGGCCAACCACGAGAGCCTTTTTCCAAGATGATATCCTTGGCAGGAGCATCCCAGGTAGGGGTGTTTCACAGATTCATTAAATCTCTGACTCACTCTGCCAGTTGCCTGTCCTTTTGTGTTCCTGTTCTCTGGCTTTGGGTTTTTCCTCTAAAATTCATTATGGACTTTTGAACGAAGCACCAATTTAGTGTGAGGTTTGGCCATATTGGCAGACTTTGAAGGAGGCGTGAATAGCCATTCTCATCAGGCAAGATTCCCCAGTTCTCAGAGCTTTAAAGTGGGCCTGACTCATAGGCTCAGGACAAATGCTCCTGAAGAAAGTGTTGTTGCACATCCTACACGCATTGTTCCCTCCTTCCTGTCATTACGAGTGCTCTCTGAAGAGCTCTTACCGGTCCTGGCTGCAGAAATCTGAAAGGCTTCCCAGGCAGCCTCTAAGAGCACTAACTTCCCAGCTCTCAAGATTTCAGTTTTAAGGTTTCAGGTACATTCTTTGGGTTTCTCTCACTTTTCAGGGAATTGGCTGAGGGGGCACCTCAGGGCACGTCTGGTCGCTGGCTCTAGCTCTTATGAGTATTAAATGGCAAAAACATAGGTAAAGTCTAGTATATTATGCCTGACACTCAGTAGCTTCTCCACGAATATTACCTTCTCCCACTGCTCTTGCTGTTGACTGATTCAGCGATGAAATCCCTATGTCAAGGGACAATCGCTACTTACTAGGTGGCTACCAGGTTTATGCCCACAAAATCCAAAGAGGGGACCTTCTGGAAACTTCTACCTCCCCAGAGTTTCAGTGCCACTCAGGAAAAGATGAGTGGGGGAAGGGAACTAAAGTGAAGCTCTGCATCGTTAGCACACAATTTCAATAATAGTGGTATTGATAACAACAGCTATAATAGCTACCTTACTAGATGCATAGAACATGCTGGAAACTTGTGTTATCTCTATTCTTCACAACATCTTTTCAAAGTTAGTGTCTATTGCTCTCATTTTACTGGAGATGAGGAAACTGAAGGTAAGAGAAGTTACCATCAACTGAATAGTTTGAACTGAAGAGGGTACAGTCAATAAATGGTGCCATTGCCCTCCTGCCCATCACTGCTGTTCAACCCCTCTCTGCCAAACCTTGCTTTCTCATCCCGTGAAAATGTCTTAGACAATCCCATAGCTTTCCTAGTCCTTTTCAGATAGTCAAAAACCCTCCTTTTCAGGTTTTTTAAAAGTCCAATTAAATCTAAATCAAACTTCAATATCTTACCCACGTAAAAGCTTCCCTTCATAACCCAAAGCCAGGCTGAACCCAGGCTCTGGAAAGTTCAGTGGGGAATGAATGCTGTGTAGTTTGTTCTTTTAGTCCTTGTGCTTCCCCCCCAACCCCGCCCCTTTCTCTAGGGTCAAGGCAGGGAGAAGGAATGAGAGGCGGATCGGGAGTGCATTTTGGAGGGCTGGTTTGTGATTCTCTCTTGGCTGGTGAATGCCTTCTATTAAGGCACAGGTTCAAATTCTAACTGTATGTGGAAGGCTTTGGAGAGTTCCTCATGGCCTCCTCCCTGAGCACCCTGAGGTCCTTCATTTCCTCCTTCTTCACTTCCATTAATCTGCTCCCAAATTCCTCCCATCCCTCCCCTCGGCTCCAGGGACTTCTGACCTTGTGCTCTTTGACTTCAGAGATGGATGCGCCCACTGTCCACTTATGACTCTCCCTCTTGGCTTGTTCATTGGAGATTGACTCACCTGACAGGCAGTCCTTATGAACAAAGCCACTCCTGACATTTGTGGGCCTTAGGCAGGAATATAAACAGAACCCCATAACTTTTAAATATTTGTGTGTATTTAAAAATTGTAAGTCAAGCTAAAAATTATTTAATAAAATGTGTTCTATCTTTATTCCCTAAGAACCACAACTTCACAGTAACCTGGACAGCGAGGCAGGCTTGTATCTAGAATTCACACACTCCTTGGAATTCCATGCTAAAAGCTGGCCCAAAACCTGAGCCCCCAGCCCACTGTTGACCTCTCCTCTCTCAACCTTGGCTGTGCCGAGGGATCTTGTGCATATGTATGTGGACATCCTTGTCCTCACGTTCACCAGCAAGAAGCTAGCCCTTAAACAGCCCATGGGCCTAGACATGGGCACACAGGGATGGAACCTACCCTTAGAAGTACGATTGACTTGGGGCCATTAGCGAATGGAATTCTGGAGTCCCAGTTCCCAGGTCACGGTTTAGAAGAGGATATGGTCTTTAGGTGGGCATGTGTCTAAGATGAACATGTCTCCTTGGCCTCATAAACTGTTTCTCTGAAAGAAGAGGAGCATGGCTGGAGGAAGGCTAGAGGAGTCAGCTAAAGTGCAGAGGCCAGGGCAGGAATCCTTCTTGCCCTAGTCTAAGGGTGCGACTGACCTTGAGCGTGGGCCTTTCAAGACAATTCACACCCACCTACCTTCCACAGAATTCACCCAGCCTATGGGAAAAGTCAAACCTCCTGTTTCTGCAGGTTGGCTCAGAGATTTTTGGTCCTGTATGCTCATAGGTATAGAGGCAAGCCTACAGATGAACTCAGTCTCCCGTCTCGCTGACATCCAGATCTCCCTATGTGCATCCCAGGGACCCCTCCTCACTTGCCTTGAAAGTAAGCAGTTTCTTTTCACTGCTTATCCCTGGTACCTTGAACTATGCTTGAAACCTGATAGGGGCTCAATTCATATCTGTTAAATAATTGAAGAGTGGAAAGCATCCCTTCCTTCCCTCTCTGGGAATTTCCTACTAGGACGCAGTGTTGTTCAAAGAGCCCCATTCTGATGAGTCTCCTCAGAGCATCCCTAGGCTTATCTTATTTCAGGGTGATGAGCTATGAGCCACTAGGCAATTTAAGCCATCTCTTGGCCCTGCATGGATGGACGGTGGTGGGAGGACTCATCCCTTCTTTGGCCTTTAGCTGGAATCCTAAGTCAACAGGAAAAATTCTGTTTAGCAAGGTCCATGTAACCTGCCTAGTTCATACAGCTATAGTGGCAGAGAGTAATCTGAACCCAGCACTGACTAGTTCCACGAGACATCCACTTTCATTATGTCAGGCTGCATCCAGGACCCCACTCAGCACGATGGGCTGCGGCTTGGGAGCCTACATCCGCACACTGCCAGTCACTGGTGGCTGAGGGCAGCCTGACTGCTCAGAGCTGAATCTCTGACGCTTATGACACACAACTGTTCCCACATCTCATTTGGCGGCTGCTTTATGTCCACTGTCAGACGCTGGCCTCCGGGGAGTTGGGGAAGCGCCCCCAGCTAGTCTGAAAGTTCAGTCAAATGGTTGCGCAGATTACTTGGGACTGTTCCTGTGATTCAGCTGCGCTGTGATTTGTACAATTAGAACAGCTTTCTCGCCTGAGGCCTTCGAAGAACAATTACAAAAACAAATAGCGGCAGCAGCAGCCGTCATAGCTGCAGAAAAAAAGAAAGAAAGAAAAGGCACTAAACAAGACACAGGCCTCCCCGCCGCTCACATCACTCGATGGAGGGCAGATGCATTTTTTCATCCGAGGCCTCAGAGAGTCAGTTTCATCAAGAAAAATAGCAGTTAGCTTCCCATATAATTACTACAACAGATACTAACCCATTATTTCATAATTCTTTAGAAATGAATACACCAGTAAGACTCTTGCCCCTGGACATTTCCCCTAATAATGGTTGGATAACCAGTCCAAGCCAGCAATGCAGGGGCTGCTGGAAGTTGGGCTGTTGGAAGTCACGCTGTTGGTGTGGCTGATGCGAACGTGGCACCTAGGCTGCTCCTCCTTGTCCTGCCTCAGCTGGTCGACGGTTACCTTCAGGCACTAACATTTTCCCTGCTCTAAGTGTGCCTGGCAGTATCTTTTCTAACATTTATGCCGTCCATTCCTTTCAGTTTCCAGAGCATATTACCTTATTGCTCCACTGTGTCAGAATGAAGACCATTCCCAGAGAGTTTGATAACAACACCCCAAACCAGTGTAGCACCTTATAATTTACCCACTGAGAGATCTTGTCACCCTCATTTTGTGGATAAAAGAGAGGAGGTGTCAAGAGGCCAAGATATAAAGCTAAGAAAGGGCAGAACGAAGTCAGGGACTCAGGTTCTCTTAGTGCCAAACTCTTTTATACAATTACTACATCTGTTGCTGGGTGGGGAGAAGATACCCTCATTTCTCATGTTACAGGGTATTTTACCAAAATCTTAAGAGCAAAAGCCTTTTTATGACAGAAAAGTTAGAAACACAGAAAGAGAAAATAGAATCAGTCACCCACAGTCTAGCAGGCAGTGAAAACCCTTGTTAGTATTTTGATTTGTATGCCTGACAGCCTTTGTGTCTATGTCTGCATTAATTTCAAAATTGGTGTCATACCAGAAATGCTGCTTTTAACTTGCATTTCACTTAATGGTGTTGTATGCACATCTTCCTCAAGTCCACAAATACAGAAATTTCCCTGTGATAAACTTTTGATTTACAAAGTTCAAAGAGTGCAAGAAAGCTTAGCGTAGGAGCTAAAGCATATCAACTCTGCCAGCCACAAATAGAAAGAATTAGGAGGCACTTTCATGGTGTCCATGGGGGTTTGTAAACCAGTAAATTTCCAAACAGGATTCTGGAAACCAACGAGTTCATATATGAGTAAGTTTCTCTAGAATGTTCTCCCCTCAGGCCACATTTTACTCCATCGTATGGATGTCTTGTAGCCTGAGCAGTCTTCTGTGGTTGGCTGTTTTGCCATCACAGCCAGATTTAGGATGGACACAATTTTTCATATACCTTTGCTCATTTTCTGATTATTCAAGGTCAGCCTTGTTGGGCTGTAGGTCACTGTAGGGATCTGAAGCTTTTTACTCCAAAGGCGAGTGTTCCCCTCAGAGTCAGTACCCAGCCCGGGCTCCAGCTGCTGAGGGTCCTCCAGTCCCTCCAAAGCTCTATCATTGTGGCCAGTTCCAGGGGTTCTACTATCAGACACACATTCCTTTGGATTAAGACTTTGTCCTCCATGAAATGCAATTACCTCAGGAAGAAAACATCTCCTGAGAGTACATTTTGATGCAAGGCTGTCCCTTTATGTTGTCTCAAATTGTTCTTTTTAATTGTTCATGAGTCACAGAGAGAAGCAATGGAGAAAAGTTGTTACAAGTGCGGGCTCTGGAGCCAGCCTGTCTGGATGATTATTACTATTACCATTTACTAGCTGGGGCAAACTGGGTCAAGTTATTTAATGCCTCTGTGCGTCGGTTTCTTTATCCATATAATGGATGTAATAATATTACCTAACATCATAGACTTGTGAAATAATAAATATAGAAAATGCCCAATATGTGTCTAATGCCTAATGCTTTGACCACAGACATTTACTCAATGAATGTTACTTGTCATTATCTTCCTGATGAGTCTATTATCTCTCAACACTGGTCATGTATGATAGTGGAGACTCTGGGTGCCCTGCCCAGAGCCCTCAGCTCTCACTGCTCCCTTCATGGTGGCGGTGTCTTGGGGCAACCATCAGCCACTCTCTGCCCAAAGACTTTCTCTATTCTCCAGAAAGTGTTCAGACCACATGCAGGGCAGGCTCGGGAGTCAATGCCCTTGGAGCTGCCCTCACCAGATGACAATGAGTGGTGGGTATATGTCATATCTTCCTTGCCACTCCGGTAGGACAAATCTAAGACATGTTCTACACCACGTCCCAGAGGTCTCCAGCAGGATTGAGCCCTAGTTGTCCCAAGAATCCGCTCACAACACTCCCTGCATTGACATCCCCCATTCACTGTCTCACTTCCTCCCTCCCTCACGAATGGGAGAACCAGTGGAAGACCTCCCAGGACAGCAGGAAGAGTCCAACCTAAGCCACGTAACAGGATTTTATGAGTATGCCACGAGAAAAATAAAGCACGATATGAATTGCCTCATAGTTTACCAATAAACATTTGTTTAATAATTTAAGTGCGTCTGAGACAGTGCAGCCTGGACACGTGGCTATCTTCTTGTTTATGAGACTTCATTAAGGAGCGCTCTGTTCTGTCATCTCTATCACCTGGAAAGCACAAGGGTCATCTTGGGGGGAAAAATAATTCCCTTGATGACTATCCTTTCCTATTTTTTGATCCTAGTGTGAGTCTCTGAGGAGAGATTCTAATTCAGAGGTTGCAGATTCACCTGCCTATGGGGGCCGGACAGGCAAGCTCCATGAGTGAAGTGATTCAATTCAAAACTGCAGTGAACTGAAGTAAAGATGTATAAAGAGAGTGGCTACTCAGTTCTCGCTGCCATGAAGGATGAAGGCTGTTTCCTCCCAGATCTTCTGTGTCTTATTACTTCTTAATGTAAGCTTTGTGTCAAAGAGCCATATTGTAAATTATTGACAAGTAATTCAGTTTTTTCATAAACATCACATCCCTGGGCACAAACTCTCCTCATCAGTGGTCTTCTAACATGTTATCTCTGCTCAAAGTAGTGACCCAAGGTCACCTTAGTAGCCACAAGAACTGAAGTAAATGATAAAGTAGGCCCTAGCACCTGCCTCTGGTTTCCACAAGGCTCAGAGAAGCTGTATTCTAACCGGAGATCAGCCCTGGTTTCAAACCTCAGTTCTCTTCACATTATGTGTGGCCAAGTTCATTTGCCTCCCCAAGCAGACACTGATCTAGAATTATATGAGGAGGTTTCATTTCCAGATCTCATGTAAAATTAATTTTCATAATTCTCTCAGTTCCTGCCTGTCTATACATATCTTTGTTCATTAACCACTTTATTTCCATCTGAGCTGCCGCTGTCCCATGACTGGGAGGCAAAGACTGCAGGCAATTTTTAACTATGAGTTAGCAAAATGCATTCTGGAGCCCTGAGCTACTGGTCTCAGGGTTTACCTTGCTGTGCCCTTTAAAAATACCTAGTGTAGCAACAAAACAACGCAGCCGAAAAAGCATTAAGTTCCTTAATGAATAATTAAACCAAATAAGATCTTAGAGCATATTACTCTGGTGAGAGATGCTTAGGTGTCTTTGAACCCACAGTGGTTTTCTGCCCAAGTTTAATAAGGTGTTTTGATTGTATAAAAGATGCTTTAAACTTGCCTGGAAGCCTCTCACAGGCACCCTGCTCTGCAGGGACCCTTCTCTGGGAAGAGTTCTACTGGGCTTCGATTTGGAAACATTCCCTAATTAAATCAGGCCCCATCCACCCACCCCTTACATTTGCCAGTTGCTCCCTCCTGAAAGTGGCCCTAGGTACCAGCCTACTAAACATCTGTTTTTGTTCCTGTTTTCATGGGTCAAGTGGAAAGTTCTACAAATGAAAATCATCATTTAGTCGGGGTCTACCAGGCCATCCTCCTTGTGGGCTTTTCTTTGGTTGTTCTCCGTGTTGGAGAGAGGTTTCTTTTTGCCTTTCTTTTTCAATTAAACTACAGAGTCGGCATTGCTGCCATAGGATTCATGCCATGCTATGTCTGAAAGCAGGTGACAAGACACTAGATTTTCAGGCTAGAGCAGTGTCCTCAGCCAACCTGAAGGGAACATCAGCGTATGACAGAAGAGTTTGTGGGGAGGTATTGTCGTGATTCTGCAGAATTATTTGTTGTCCTACTGGTGTGCATTTTTTAATGCTGTGGCTTTATTTTTTAAGCAGTGGAATGCATTTTCAAACAAACTCTATGTAATACTTCTGTATAAATGAAGATAGCTGCTCCCATTGAAAAGGGCAGAGCTCTCCTCTGATCCTCCCTGACCACAGGTGCCTCATGGGGCCCCTCCGAGAAGCTCTGGGCCTCTCTACTCACACTGTGGTCTCGGCGCCACCTGGGGTCACTCTGGAGCTGGTTAGAGATGTGGAAGCTTGGGCCCCACCTCTGCCCGCTAGCATCACAGGCTGTGGTTTAACAAGGCCCCTGGTGATTCTAATGCACATTAAGTTTTGAGGAACAACAAGCTAAGGCTTTGCAGACTACTGTTGGAAAACACTAGTCCAGGGCTTACCTCAGTGGCCTAATAGAAACAGTCCTAACCACTAGATTCAAATGTCGTTTATTTGGTTTCTCCAAAACCAGTTCCAAAATGTGATATTGTATTTTTCTACTTTGAAAATTAAAGTTAATTAAACTTTATTTTTCTTTGGTATACTTTGAGATAATGGGAAATGATATTGTATCCAACGTTGGGAGTGGGTGGCCATGACTGGGAAGATGAGATGTATTATTTATGGCTTTTTCCAAGCAGCATCTGTCTCCAGTGGGCCTGGGCCTTCTGGGTGCACATGGGTATGCTTCCTGGAGTCATTCGCAAGTGATGGAATGACATACCTTTTTGGACAGTCTTTGGTTCCAGAATGACTTTCAGCAAATGGGGTCATTATCCCTGACAGTGCCATGACTTGATCAGGTGAATATACATCAAATGTCTGGGTGAAAACCCAGAAGAAACTCTGCCACCAAGTGACGTGACTGAGAAGTCATTCAACCTCTCAATGCGTCAGGTCGTATGTTTATAATAAGGTGACCAACTTGTACCAGTTTGCCCTGGAATTTCTTGGCTTAAGCACTGAATTCCCTCATCCCGGGAAGCCCCACGGTCCCAGGAGAACTGGGACAGTCAGCAGCCTAGCCTAGAAGCAGGGAAAGGCACATTCAATTATCCAAAGCTCTGAGTGTTTCGTTAGTGGAAACGGTGAAGCAAGCTCTGAGTTTTACTGTTTTCTTCAGGGCCCAAGAATATGAATTTTAAAAACTGGCTTAATGATATTGTTTCAACACTTATTTCTTAGATAGCAGTTGCAAATGATTCCAAGATATGAAACAGGTGTTTCTGCATGGTCTGCTGGATAGAATGAAGAAAAATGTCCTCCCAGATTACCCTACAGATGACGTACCCAGTGGTTTCTACTTTCAAATGAAAAATACGTTCAATCACATAGTCGACAGGATTCCATCTGGCCTGTCTATAATATCCAGAGCTGAAATGGAAGCCTCTGTGTTGTTTCTAGATTCAGGCAAAAGCCTCACAATGCTTCACGAAGCAATTAAAACAGGTGTGTGTCATCCACACTTGCTGCTTTGCAAACAGCCAGCACCCCATCCTCATGGTCTGGAAAATTACTTTCAGTGTGGGTCTGTGTGAGAGTAAACAAACGCTTTGGCAAGCCGTGCCTTTGTGGCCACCAGCATCTTAATAGGGGATTCAGGGTCCCCTTTATAGAACTGTCTTTTTCTTAATTGTCAAGGAGGAATTTTCCACCCGAAGATCCTCTCCTTTAGTGTCTTTGAGTCTGGCCTTGTCTTCCTACAGCTTTAACGTAGTCCTGGGTTTAGTACCATAGTGATGTTTGAACATTCTTGTCTTATATACACCAGGATGACCACCAGAATGGGAGAGGCCAGGCTTCCGAAAACTCCAAAAGACTAGAAAAAATAAAGTGTCATTTATAATTTTAACTATAAAATAAATACTATTAATGGAAACAAACCTTTTAGGCCAGTGGATATCAAATTGGTTAGTATCTGAGAGACGCCCAGGAAGTTTGAAAAAATATTGATGCCTGGATCCTACACCAGATTCTGATTTAATTAATCCAGAGTGAGACCTTGGCATGGAATTTTTAAAAGCTTTCCAGTTGATTCTAATGTGCTATAGGCTCTTATATAATAAAATTAGTCTTTTATATTCCCTAACTTAGTCTTATTTATTTGTTCCTTCTTTCCTTCATTGGTTCATTTCTGCTTATTGCCTTTCTATAAATTAATTGATTGATTCATTCATTTATCCCTCTTGCTTATTTCAATACAGCTTACAATGAAAGGAGAAAAAACTCTAGGTTTAGGTTTTTAAAAAAAACCTGGATTCTTTTAAAATTACCAGATCCAGTGATATGAGTCCAGGATAAATCATAATCAGAAAATTTTTCCTGAGTCTAAGCATAAACTCTGATAAAATATTTCACTTCTTTGTCTTCTACCTCAGATGTCCCTGAGTGGTATATAACAAAAAATGCATAAATTATTTCGAAACAGTTTAAAAACCAATTGGTTGGGTCAACTTTGACTTCTGAATATAGGTTTGTGTTAGTTCTCTACTTGTATTCATTAAATGTGCAATTCAATTACTAACACTTAAAGATGTCATCAAACAGGGTAATTCATGCTATTTGTAATAATAAAGATGATTCTGAATGCAGAGGGAGAAAATTTATTCCTCATTAAAAACTCTGTCATTTTGAAATCTCAGCATATTCTTGGATCTAAAATACTGTACTTAGAGATCTGTACATAATTTGGGGGGCTGTAATGGAAGGAGCACTGGACTAGGGGTTCGGTGATTCCTACCAGAGTCATCTTCCTACAAAGTAAATCTGATCTTGTTATTGTCCTAGTTTGGTGGTGTTCAAATTTCAGTGCAGATTTTCAGCATTCTCTCGAGGGCTTGTGCAAACACAGAGTGCTGGGACCCTAAAGGGTTTCTCATTCAGGAGGTTAGTGGCAGAGGTTAGAAATGGGAGGAACACACTTTGAGAACCGCTGAGGCCATATATATATACCTCTGCAGGCTTCCTATTTTCTTGTGCCTTTTTTCTTAAGATGAGGTCTGAAGCCCAGCAGCATTGATGTCACCTGGGAGTTTGTTAGAAATTCAGAATCCTAGTGCCACCCCAGACCTACTGAGTCAGAATCTCCATTTAAACAAGATCCCTAGGTGATTTCTATGCTCAGTAGAGTTTGAGGAACACTGATCTAAATCCAAATCGCTACCATACTTGGTGAGGCTCTTCAATATCCTGCCCCACACCCCTCTCTCTTTAACCATCTTCTGCCAGTTTCCTTATCTCTCTAACACCCTAGTCCACTCTTCCTTGATCCTTTTTATGTTCTTGTGGTTTCAGGGTGTTATAAATGCTGTTCCTTCTGCCTGGACTGGCTTCCCCCAAGCTCAATTCACCCTTCAAGTCATGGCTCAGATTTCCTCTTCTGTGAAGTTTATCCTGACTTCTCCAAGCATGCTATTTCTTGCAACTCTATTCTATCACTTACATCACTGTATTGTAATCATCTGTGTAACTGCGTATTTCTTCCTTTACACTACGAGCTCCCTGGCAGAAGTGATATCTTAATAGTCTCTACATCCATAGTTCTGTTCATCAAGCACAGAGTATGTGCTCAATAAATATGTCTTGAATGAATGGGTCGATTAACTGGGACACTTTGATTAAGTCACAACTTCTTTGAGTCTCTGTTTATTCATCTATAAAAAGAGAGGGTGGATTACACAATCTCTAGATGCCTCCTTTCCGTCAAATTTACTGCTCTCTACATAATTCCAAATTATTTAAAAATTTCTGCAAATATTTATTGAGCAACTACTGAGTGCTGGGCGTGTGGCTGTAGACAGGACCATGGTCACGGACCCTGCCGTTTTGGGCTTTTCAGTCTGGTGGAAGAGACAGACCACAAACAACTCTTTAAACAGGAATGACATTTTCAAGTGGTTAAGTGCTTGTTAAAGGCTATGAAAGGTGTGGTGGCTTATCTAAGAGGGGAAGTTAACCCAGGTAAAAAATCCAAGCTCTCTTCACATTGTTTGCCTTAATACTTTATTAACCCAAAACAAAGAAGAAAATTTGTTAACTTTTCTGTATATGGTGCTTAGAAAATATGTTGACGGGGCCAGGAATATTACAAGCTAAGGAAATTGCCTAAACTGATAGGTTACAGAAATGGGCTAGACTAGAATCTTCTCTGATTCTTAACCCCAATAAGCCTGTCTAAGTGAAAAGAGCTTTGAACACTGCAAACAATCTGGGCACTATATTGAGTAAATGTGGTAATGACAGAGCTATTGTACACAGTTCTGTGGGTTAGGGATGTGGCCTGCCTCCAGGATGTAGTGTGGCTTAGTGGAGGGGTGCTGAATCGGGCAGTAGGAGCCCAGGGTTCTAGTCCTGAGTCTACCGTGAAAAACTGTGAGGCCTGGGCCTCTGTTTTCTCAATTGTGGAATAATGAGAGTGAATTGATGCTTTGTAAACTCAAATATCTTCCCAGGGATTCAGCAAGCTGCCAGCCCCTGTGTCAGACGGTGATGATTTTCAGAGAAAGCAATTGGGTGTTTCCTTGGCAGTACGACTATTCGTTCCTGAATCACTTGAGTAAATTAAATCGTCTCTTCCCTTTCCCTTACAATTGGCCCTGCTGGCCGATGGATCGGAAGGGTCTGAACATATAAGACAGAGGTGAGCCTTGGAGAGAGCTCCACGGGGAGATACTATGGCAAAACAGATCAGGCAGGGTCCTTCCTTCCTCCGATGGGCTCTTCATTTTCAGTTAAAGCTGGGCTACGCGGCCATTCAGCAGTTGCAGGAGGAGCCATATCATCTGAAGAAGCTGAGCCAAATATTTGATTTGGATGATTATGCTGCAGGTGTCTCATCAGAACTGCAGTGCCTGGATTACTAATTATTTTTATTCAACCTAGTGCCTCTTGCAGGGAACACAGAGCATGGCAGGAATCATGAAGGATGGCTCTAATAAATGAGGCCTTGGACAACCAATGCCAGGGGTAGGATGGAGAAGCAGAAATGGCAAAGACAGTGCAACCAGTTGGCAGAGAAGAGGGTGGGCCCCCTCAGAGTGTTAGACTGGGTGAACTGGTAAAAGGAGCTGTCTGTGGCCATATAGCTTGGCTCAAAGGAAAACAACCATCTTGTATAAAGTTGAACCAGAAATGGCTGTCTGTGACCACAACGTCCTCAGGCAGATGCTCAGATGTCACTCAGAATATTTCAGTTTTCATGTATCTTTTAGTGTCTGGTGGCATGAAAGAGCTAACGTAGTTCTCCAAACTGCCCAGATCTCCTACAGCAATAATAGAATTTCACACCTGTAGTCATTCTGCAGCATATAAAGGGCGTTCATGTTCACCACTTTGTTTCAGCTTCCCAAGAAAGTGGGAGATATTTAATTATCTTGATTTTGACAAAGGAAAATTACAAGGGCTAAGTGAGGGTAAGAGATTTCTGCAAGGTCACACTGCTAGGAAATGTTAGGACCTCAGCTAGGGCCTTCTGAACTCAAGACCAGAGCCTTTCCCAAGCAGAAAGACAATATCTTAGCTCATTCATTTAGTGTGTGGTGTAAGAGAGGTTAAGGTGAGGAGATTCCTTCCCAAGACAGCCAGTGGGCTTCCAGCTTCCAGGTGCACACACTACATTAGTGCTTCTAGGTCTCTGGCTTTAGTGAAATGGCCATGTGCATACGGATGAACACAAAGTTGTTGCTGCATCTAGAATAAATTATTAAATACAGCCTTTACACTGACAGTGTCCAATTTTATCTCTTTAGCCCTATTCCTTTTTTGAGATTCAAATGCATATATATCTAGCTACCCATCGGACTTGTCTCCTGTATAGTCAGTGACTCCAAAGCTGCAAGCATCTTTTTCCCCCAGAGCCCCAAATCTGTCCCTTTTCTTTCCTCCGTGTTAATGGCACTGCCATCCACCAACTTTCTTAAGACAGGAAACTGGTATCAGCCTTATTCTTTACTGTCCCTCAGCCCACCCTTTACATCTTTTCCCTTTTTTTGCCAAGGGATATTCACCCTGAGGTAACATCTATGCCACTCTTCCTCTATTTTTTAGGATGTGGGCCACCAGCACAGCATGGCTGCTAACAGAGTGGTGTAGATATGCACCTGGGAACTGAAACTGGGCCACTGAAGTAGAGTGCACCAAACTTAACTACTAGGCCACCAGGGCTGGCCCCCACCCTTTATATCTTAACGGAAGGGTCAGCTTCATGGATTTGTGACCCGTGCAGTCACACAGGGCCCTCTGCTCAGAAGGGCCTCATGCTTAGGGTTTAATGCTCTGCGATTGCTGTCCTGAAATCCTTAATAATTTTTTCTTTGAATTTGTGTTTTGTAAGAGAAGCTCATAGGACAATGGAGTACTATAGATGGGGTCAGGGATGTGGGCATATCCACCCACCCACTGAATGGGGGCCCCAGGCCCTGGGCTCCTGTGGGGGTCTCTATGTGCTTGCAAATATTCCCATGCCTGAGGGAGAATGACATTAAATAGCAAAGAAAACACACTAGGTTGTGAGAGACTGAAGAAAAAAGGATAAGCTTTTACCTGCTCTTTGAACAAGAGACCCATCATTGTCATTTTTGCACTGGGCCCCACAGATTATGTAGCTTGCGCTCCTAACCAGTTATAAAATTTTAATGATTCCATGCCTTCTCCTAAAAAAAACCAAACAAGTGAATCTATTGAATATCTTGAATCTATTTCCTGCCATGGAAGCCAATCTATTTCCTTCCATTTCATTCCTGCTTATTGACACTTCTCTAGTTCAGGAAATTATTTCCTTTCACCAAAATTGTTACAACAGTTTCTTCTCTGGTCTTCTGGTGGCCAGTCTTGGCCCCCTCCCTCAGTGTTCTCTTCTGTGTGATGTGGCCAGAGTCATCTTCCGAAATGACAGCTGTTATTATATCACCACTGTGAAATGACCTCAACCCTGTCCCAAAAAGCTCTCTATTGCTCTTGAGATACATGTAAAAAAACTCCTTAACAAGGCTTAACAAGTTCCTTTATAACTTGTTTACTACCTGTGATGGTTAATTTTATGTGTCAACTTGGCTAGGCCATGGTACCCAGCCATTTGGTCAAACACCAGTCTAGATGTCATGGCACCAGTCTGGATGTCATGGCAAAGGTATTTATTAGATGAAATTAACATTTAAATCAGCAGACTTCAAGTAAAGCAGATTGCCCTCGATGAAATGGGTGAGCCTCATCTAAACAGTGAAAGGTCTTAAGAGAAAAAGACTGAGCTCCCTTGAGGAAAATGGAATTCTGTCTCCAGACTGCCTTTGGACTCAAGTTGCAACATCAGTTCTTCCCTGGGTCTCCAGCCTGTAGGCCAACCCTACGAATTTGGTCTTGCCAGCTCCATAATTGTGTGAGCCAATTTTCTTAAAATATCTCTCTCTCAAATTCCTTGAAAGTACCATGCTTCTCTCACCTCTTGAAATTTCCCATTTTGTTTTTTGTAAATGGAATACTATTCCCCATTATTCTCCAACTAATTAATACTTACCTCTAATTCTGGGCTACAAATCCCCCTTACATTCTCCCAATCACTGAATATTACCCTCTTCTTAGACACTACCTTGTATTTGACCATTTTCTTGACTGGGTCCTTCACTGGACTCTAAGATCTATAAGGATAGGAACCATGTCTATTTTGTTAAGACTTTTATCCCCAAAACAATACAGTAAGTATCTGGCTCATAGAAGGAACTCTTGGATGAAGGAACAAATGGAATAAATGAATCACCTAAAAGGGGCATAACTTTGTATTGTTAGAAAGAAAGACAAATTCACAAATGTGACATTAATATGGCCCCTAGATGCCAAGCTCTCATAGACCCTTTTTACTAGGTTTTGTTTTGAGGAATTATTGGCAGGCTTGGTGATACTAGTTTAAATTTCGACCTGATAAATAAAAAACTTAATGGATCCTATGCTAATTGCCTTTTCTCTTCTAAGGCCTGAGGGTAAATGTGAGGCAACATTAAAGGATTACGTTATATTTGACTGTCTGTGAAGGAGAGCATTAATGATTAAAAATCAAATCTCCAATGTTTCCTTTGTGCCTGGAGTACTCCATTATGGATCAAAGAAAATTCATAAAACACAAACAACCATATTTTCTTGGAGGATAAAGAGGGCCATAAACATGGTAGGAAAGAGAATCTGAAGCACAACGTTGAGTTCTGTTGTTCATCCTTGACAAATCTGGGACTCAGTCAGCTAATCCTTTATGACAAAAAAATCATCAGTGCTGATGAGGGACCGGTGGTACGTGTCAATCACCAACATGCCAATGACAGCTATTTCACAGTCGGTCCCAAAAAGTGAAGTGTAGGATGGCGCCACAAATTCTCCTGGATCCAAAGAAAGAAGCGGTGACCAGGCATTGTGTCTTTTTGTCCTGGAGCCATTTTCCTAAGAATTATTGACACATAGGAACAGGTCATTGAGAAACTTCCACAGTCCCTTTGGAAACATGACTTCCCTGTGAAATCTCTTCTTTCATCCCCACGAGGTGGGTTCTAGGCCTCTCAAGAGTTTGGCCTGGGTCTTGCCCCCCTGGTTGAGGTGTAGCGTGAAAGGGTGTGGTCAGCAACTTGCGGGATGCAAGGTTACTTTCAGTTCAACAGCGACACCTTTCTTCCTCCCATCTGCCGCTGTTCTGCGACTGCTCAACTCACACTCTGTACTAAGTAGGTTTGCTACTTCTGCTGATGGAGCTGCAAAGGCAGTCTCCCCCTCTCTGAGACCCGAGCCTCCCTCCCCACCCATACTTCACCCCACAGGCTGCCTGGCAGAGGCAGGGGGCAGGATGCACAGGGTAATAAATCCCATCCACTGCTGAGCTGAGGGATAACAGATGGATAGGTCTCCTCGTGCAATTTCCACTTCGCTTGGTTTGGGTATTAAATAGCAGAAGGGTGGTTTCTTCTTGTGCAATTTTCAAACAGATGAAACCAGAGGGAGGGTTTGCAGGGCTGGGAGGAAAATGAGGGACTCGACTGTCCTTTAGAGGAATCCCAATGAATAGGATACCCTGAAAACCCTGGGAAGGATTCAGACTTGTTTTTGCTGCTACATAGAAGTCAGTTCTTTCCTCCAAAACCGCCCGCTCATCCCTACCAGTCATGGCAAAGAAAACGATCATGGGAGGCCAGACAGTCTGTTGTTCATGTTGTTATAGTGTTATGGTGATTGCAGTACAAATTCTCAGGGTGGAAAAAAAGGTATAATGACAGATTGTGTGATTATACCCATACTTATAATTAAGCTGTTACAATACAGACGAGCGCCTGCTCTCTAATGTCACCAACAGAAACCTCTTTGCTTGGAAAGGAAAGTGACTCACTCTGGCAATTAGAAGGAGTTCCCTACAGGACTTCATTTTCCAACCTTATGAACACTCCAGTAGGAAGATGTGTTGCTTGCTTGAATTACAGGGAAAAGTACAGAGATCCAGGAGCAACCACCTGATCTCCAGGTACAGGATGTGGTACTGGTTAGAGAAGGAATTATTACCATCACAAATAACCTCTTTGCAATGCACAAAGGACTTGGCTCCTGCAAAGCACTTTATCATGGTGTTTATATGCAACTCTGTGGGGCGAGTTGGATTTGTGGTTTCCATTTTAGGGCTGAAAGGAGAGAGGGAAAGAGAGAGAGAAAGAAAAGACACTCAGCAGGCAACAGAGCAAGTTGGTGCCCACTTGGGACTCCTGGCCACTTGCCAACATGGCTATTTCCACTGGCTGTCAGTTGCCTGGTGGTAAAGCGGGGGCGTTTCTGCCTGTGCAGTCCTCAAAACCCCAGACAAGGCTATGTTGAATTTTCCCAGTAACTTTGAATTTTTTTCATTTCCAGGGGAGTCAAGGATGTGCATCTTTTTTTTCCTTTTCCTTTTTACCCAACCCTCTTTGATTAATAGGTCTTATTTCCTTTCCTCTGGCAGCCATCTTTCCTGCTAGACTTTGCTACAAGGAAGTCAACCACTCTTGCCTGCAAAGATATGTGTGGGATTCTGTGCAGGTAATCTGTAATGCAGCTGAGGTAAATACTCTTCAGTGATGAATGTGTGCCTCTGTGCAGCAGGCGGCTGTCGTGGGATTTGTACAAAGAGCCCCTCCTTCCCTGATATTGTGTGACCTGGGGGTTCCCCTTGGAAAGGACTTTCACTTGAGGGAGGAATCATTATGAGGGCATTATTTTGAATTCATTGGCAGTTTTCTTGGAAAGTGTGTAACCTCCCTGTGTACTGTTTCCTTATCTGCAGCTCCAGGTAATACGTATCCACCTCCAGAGAGGCATCTTGAAGGCTAATGAGTTAATGATATTTGTGAAATGTCTTGAAGATGCAAGGCACAACACAAGTGGTAAGACTTAATAGTATCATATTCACATAAAAATCATTCTCGGGCATCAATGTTTGAGGAGCTCACCCTGAATTATTTCCATAAACACATAGAACATATGATTGACACCACATATTTCTGAGTTTAAAAAAATGACCACTTGATTGAAATGTTGAGGGGGAAAGGGTGGAAGAATTCTACAACAGGGTAGAGAGTTGATGGGGAAAGTATCAAAGCGAGAGGGAACAAACAGGGATCTTGGGGTGGCCATTTCCCTAAAGTTTTAGAGAGGACATTTAAAGTTTTCCCTGCTCAGCATCCCTTCCCTCTTCTCAGGGTGCTCATACCTCCTTTTGGAGATCCACCTCTCCCACTCTCAGTCTGGTTTGAACAGGGATGACCTGTGACCCACACCTAAACCAGTCAGTAAATTCTGCCTCCTTGTCCAAAGTGAATTGTTCAGGGCTGGCTGTGTAACACAAGTAACCCCAATCAGAGGAAACCCCAAAACTCGCATTGAAATTGTTCGTAACAGAACATCATGTAAGGTGGGAGGTATGGGGGGGAATTAGGCCACCAGCTGGGGAAGACTTATACAAGAGTGAGGCCAACCCATCTTAAAGCACCCAGTCCTGATATAAACTCGTTTGAGCCCTGCTTTCAGTCCTGCCTGGACTTTCAATCACATGAGTCAATGGTTTCCTTTCTTACAAACAAAATTGTAGCTAGTGTTGACTTTGGGCTTTGGTTGCTGCAATTGAAAGAGTCTTAACTAATATAATTCTCATCAATCTTTTACTTGGAAGTTTACTTCCAAATTAAGAATGGCTGAAGCTGTCTGCTCCATTGAGTTGCCTTTCTCTCACCATTTTTCTTCCCTGTGAAAGCCTGATCTCACGAATCATCCATTCAGGGAGAAAGTCCTCACAGCTCGTCCACTCTGTGCGAGGTGCCAGGAGAGATACAAAGATAAAGAAGATGTGATCCCCATTTTCAAAAAGTCATTGTCTAATTTGGGGCATATGATATATATTCAAAGCATAATAATCTCTATTAAAAGGGATCTCAAGCACTTTTGGAGGTGAGAATGATCACAAATGTTTGGGAGGGGGATTATGACAGCAATGGAATCTGAGCAGAGGCTTAAACACTTTGAGTGGAGCCTGAGACCAGGGAAGAAGCGTTCCAGCTGGGAGGGCCAGCATGAGCAAGGGAGAGGCAGGGGAATCCTGCATGGGGATGGTGGGGCAGTGGATGGACCATAAGTCTCTTGAAAACCAATAATGGGAGATATGGTTGGAAAAATTAATTTAGCCCAGATTGTGGACGGTCTTTGTGCCCAGCCTGGGAATTCAATTTTATCCTTGAACAGTGCGGATCTATGCAATCTTATTATCAGAGAAGAAAGACAATTCCAGCTACACATGAATGAAAGAGGGGAAGGATGATAGTGACTGAATTCTCTTTGGAGAACTTACAACAGTCTGGGTAAGAGATAATGAAAGCCTCAAATGATTACCAAGGATGGTAGGTAGAGATTGATAAGGGGGCTGGGATGAATGGAAAAGATATTGCGAGAGTAGAGTGAACTGGTTGGGTTTGATGTGGAAACAAAGGAATTTCATGGTTTCTATTTTGGATATTGGAAAGATGTCATGCCATGAGCAGAATTAGGAACTATAGGAGAAGCAGTCTGTGGGTGATGTAGGTTTGTCTTCAGGTGAGCATTGGCCACAAGACACATGTCCCATGAGCTCTGGAAGTGAAAGTGAAGCAGAATCATATATTTTATGCTCGGAAGTTTGGTGTAGGATGCCAGGAACTGTGGCAGCTCATGGGCATCATCACTGATCTGCCAGCTCACCTTGTTTGTGGGGCCATACCTGGATACACACCTCCTCCTGCTGCCAGATCTCCTCCTGCAGCTCCTTCAAGCCCTGGGCCAAGGGAAAATGCAGCTCTGTGGAGAAGGACATCACTTCTGCTGCAAAAGAGCCATGGCAGCAATTGGAGGAGGTGAGAGACTGATGTGCACTCTACTTCATCCTCAAGGTTATCTTTGTCCTTGATCATGCCCAACTTTCCTGTCCAACTACCAATCTTGTTGAAACAACAGCATTGCAGGCACTCCTCTACCAGTTCTTATGATCGTGGAATATCTAATTCCCATTCCACATCCTTTAGTCTACCTACACTCGTGGTGGTTCTGCTTCTCTGCTTGAACTCTAACTGCTTCAGTGGACTCAAGAAATATGAATCCATTCTCTTTATACCTATGGAACTGGAGATGTTGGTGGCATATTCAGGTGGAAATGTATACAGCAGACAGTTGCAATGATGAGTCTGGGTTTTGAGAAGCTGATTAGGACTAGAAAGAGAAACCAGACAGCCTTTCACACAGAGATGATCATCAAAGCTGAACAGTGGATGAAGCCGTGGAGGTAGAGAGTGTAGATAGAGAAGAGAAGAAGGCCAAGGATAGAACTTTGGATAATGCCTATAAAGCCAGGCAGAAGGAGGAAAAAGAGACAGGGAAGCAACCTGAAGTTAACAACGAGACCAAATGAGACCCAGGGGAGCACTTTCTAATACCCAGAAGAAAAGGTCTCTGGAGGAGGTGACTGTGCAAAATTATAGCACAAAGAACAGGTATTCTCTTTTTTCTATTGTTGAACTTAGCATTATAAAGGAAACCCTGGACATCATTTAGTTCAACTGTCTCATTTTACTGGAGAAAGAAGAGAGGCCCTTGAGAGCTTTCTTGAGACCATAGAGCTAGTTTGGGGCAGAACCTGAAAGAAAAACCAGTTCTCTTGCCTACGTTTGAATGATTTTTCTAGTATATCATTCTTCCTCGTCTTGTTCATGATGCTGCAAGAATCAATGAGACAATATTGAAAAATATGGAGTCCGCAGAAGGAAAGATTTAATGATGATGCTGACATAAATTTCAGTATTTCCTTGTTTCTAAGGTGCGTGAAGCACTTTACATAGATTATTCTTTCTCAAAAGAGTTGTCCACCACAGGAAGGTGGCAAATGCTTTTATTCTTCTTTTGTAAACAGAGAAACTGAGTCATGCTTAGGTAACTTGCTTTGTGCAATAAGTAAAATGCCTTTTGAACCTGAGTGCACCTTAAATGCTCTCGACAATGAGGTTATCTGAGCGTCACTGATGTTTCCATGCTTGACAGTTATTTTTTGAAAGAACAGACTCTCCACCTCACCTCCCTACAATCACAGCAATAGCTGGGTGGTTTGTGAAACCTGTTTCCTTACCTTATATGTACAATTGGTGTGCACTCTTCATATTTTCATATAATGATACACACTGGGAGTGTAGTAGGTATGCAAGAAATGTTCTCGACTTAAGAATTCTCAGCGATATTCTTTCACTTCTGTGATCTATGAAATAGGGAATAGGAATGGATCCTCAAGGTAATTTCTTTACACCCTTTGCATCAGTAGCTTCGACTTGCCCCTACGCAAATGCACTGGAATGTTGGCAAAGCAGCAGTTGATCAAATTGAGTTTCATCTCCCGGACAGTGATGTGGATAATTGGCTGAAATTTGCTCACGCATCAACGGTGTATCAGATGAAGTGAAATGAACAAAGAAGGAGAGCTGGTGATGCAAAGAGGGAGCGAGAGCCCAGAGGATACCAGCCTCGCAACAACAACGGATTGTAAGGATTTCCACGTGCCAAGGGTCACACCCATTCCTCCCGATTGGCTTTTATTCCTAGGCTGTGTAGGAGTTTGGGAGAAATAATATGTTTCAAGTTCCTACTATGTGCCAGGTACCTTGTTATACTTACCAGGTATTATGGACAAGATACTTCGGGTTTCCCTCTCTCATTTCTCTCTGTAGTCCTGTTATGTAATTATCTCTTTGTCTAGCTAACTTATAAAGATAGAAGACAGTTTACAAAAATGCAAAAGTTTCATAAAAAATGTATACTCCAGATCTGTCAGAGGTAGAGGAGTGGCTACAGAGGCATTACTGTCTCCAGAAGGGCTCCCTCTCAGCTAGCGCAAACTGGAAGCCCATCGACAAAGGCAGGCCACCCCTTCGTGGTTGTATCGATTTCCTTTCTCACTCGCAGGTGGTTTACTGCTGTTCCACGTACACGCAGCACAGCCGTCCCCGCGGTGTGTTGCCGGGAGGGGAGGATCTTGTTCACCCCTGCCTGGTCCCGTGCTTTCCCCTTTCTCCCATCCTTTGTGTCTGCGGTTCAGACCGCCTTTTGTCGTTTGTGCCAGTGTAGTTTTCAAAAGCAAGCATCTCGCTTCCTTTGGCCACTCGGAGAGCATACAGTATATTTGATGTCTGGAACATCAAACAAATGCTGGTGCTCACAGTGCAGAAATAATCCCAGACAAAAGAAGACTATGGCCATGTGGAGAATACGAAAGAGATGGGGCTGGGAAATTACCAGTCAAGTCAAAGAAGAGGCTGTTTCACCAACTCAGTTCACCCGTGAGAAATAGGACGTGTGAGGCTGGCGAGAATCTGCTCAGAGCACTCTGCCCCCAGCCACCCTGGGTGGTGACCGTGCCAAGGAAGACTCCTCTTCTCCTGAATCATTAGCTGCACCCTCTTATCTTCCGTGCAAGCTGAGTCTTGAGCAATCTTGTAAATGTTCCTAAACGTGGGCATGGCCATTTAGTAGTGAACACACATATGCATACCCCCTCTGTGGAAGAAAGTGATCCTGGTCTCGTTTTGGAACATAAAAGCCAGGCTGCTCAGCATCTGGGGAAGCGGAGATCAATGTTGCTAGCTCCCTCCTTCCCCCGTCCTGCTAGACTCACAGAAAGGCACGGGAGTTGACAGGAATCCGTGGGATTTCCTCTTCAGCATCTGGCTTCTGGCCACTCTCTCCCACCCCCATCTGCTTGTCCTCTCCCCAGCGCGGCAGCTGGTTCAGTGACGCAGCCCTAAGAGTTGAGGGGGTGAGTTAATTGCAAGAGGAGGGCGGAAAAGCCAGGGCAGGGAAAACCGTGCAAATCAAAGGGGTTTATCTCGGGAGGGCTGCTCGTGGGACCGAGGCAGGCTCACAATCGCAGTTCAAGTTCACCTTGTGTGAAGGCAAAGAGGGGTTTTAATGGCTGTGTAGGAAGAGGGGAGGAGAGAGAAAGAGGGATAGAAAATCAAAAGAGAGCGAGAGAAAAAGAGAGAGAGAGAGAGAGGCACAAATCCAAATGTCGATGTGTAGACATAGTGAGGAGAGCCTGCTGGCTGACAGGGTGATTTATTGGATTCTTCCAGTTAATCACTGCCGGCCTGTGGCCAAACGGATCTCCAGCAAAGCTGAAAGGCAGCCGAGGGAAACAGGCTTATAAGCATAAAGCCGCATAATGGTGTTCAATGAAGTGTGAGACTTTTAGTTCAGTCTCGCTGAGCCGGCCGCACCGCTGGAATGTCAAAGAGGGATTGTGGGTGGAAAAATTATGGATTTAAACTGCTAGCTGTAAATGAGGTCAATATGTCTGGTTCATAAACAGTCCGAGCCTATTCCAAGAATGCAGTGAGGGGGAAAATTAGCGTGAAGCCAACACTGTAGACAAACCTCATTGAGATATAATTGCAGCTATAAATACAAGCGAAAAGCTTACGGAGCGCAATAAAATACAGACACGCTTTTCTCTTCCCCCTTCTTCTGCCTTCTTTGAATCTCTGCATTTGTTAAGGGCTGTGCATCCCTAATGCCCCCTTCATCTCTCCCTCCCTCTCCTAGTGACACCCAGTGTTGCAATTAATTGAGTGTTCTTGATCTCCCATTCCATTTTATTCAGGCAAGATTGGAAAAAATCAAAAGAGCACATCTAAAGCATTTTCTTCCCTTTTGCTTTTCTATTGGAATCAGGTTGAAATGCGTGGAAAAAAAAGCAGTGCTTATTTTTTATGAAGGGGAAAAAAATCCAAGTAAAAAGGCTTTTTAAACTAATACATCTGTTAGATCATTTGAATCTCAATTTAATGAAGGGACATCAAAGGTGCCCACAGGATCCTATGATGGGGATTGTTTCAAGAGCTACCTGGTCTTGGCTCATGAAACAATGACTCAAAATTAGTGGGTTTTTTCTCCTTCCTTTTTCTTAAACTCCAAAGACTCTCATTACTGTATTTTGTACTGGAGCTCAAAGGACAGAGGACAGACATTAGCAAACTTGCTTCACCCAGTTTAAAAGCCGATACAGTAATAAATTGAAGTCTAATAGCTCTGGTCAGGCTGTCTTTCCCCCTAAACCAATTGATTTAAATGGCAGTAATTTGGCCAGCGAGGCTAGTCCTGTTTAAATTAAACCCATTAATATAATAGCGCAAGTCCTGAATGAAATCCTTCTGCAGAAAAGGCTCCACTGGGCAGTAGTTTCATAACGGCCTGGGGATGTCCTGAAACACCCACAATCGTACAAACAGGAATCGTGGATTACAGCCAGGACCCTGAAAGGCTCCTGAGACGAGAGAGAGAGAGAGAGAGAGAGAGAGAGAGAAAGAGAGAGAGAAAGAATGAATGCAGGATGTGAACAAAACTGTGTGAGCACACACATTCGAAGCAAGCGAGGAATAACGACCTGAAGTTTACAAGAGAAATGACCTTGGTTATTAGTAACAGTGAAAGGTTAATTGTATTAATAACAACAAGCGGTGTTCCTGCGGGAAACGCCTTCAGCATCCTTCTTTTCCTCCTCCCATCTCACTAAGGAGGTATTTTTTCTCTTTCACTGTTCTGCCTAGACCTCACGGCCCAAAAGGACAAAAATAATTCCTTCTAAGCAGAGAATTCCATCCTCGCAGCTGAAGGTATATGTGTGTGTGTAATTTTAACATTAACTGTCAAGACAATGTCCCTGCTATGTCTGCGTCTGGTTCAGAGTCAGTTTACATGAACGTGGTCCAGCAGGTCAGATTTTGATTTGGGAATCAAGCATGCAGCTGCCATTTTCATCACTGAGTCTGAGTCAGTGTTTAAACCTGAGCAAATTGTCTGCCATCTGTTCAAAGGGAAGAGATGGTTCCTAAACAGACCAGAGAGAGCGTGAACTAAGGAGCCATGGAATTGTGGGGACTGGAGCGTTTATGCATATGTGAAGGCTGACGGTAAGATAATGCCACACGCGTCCACAGGTGGCCAATGGGAGAAGTTTAATTACTTTACACATACATTCTGAATCTAACCCTCCAGAAGCCAGTAGGAGGCGGCAGGTATCTGACAACAAGACGAGGCATTAGGTATCAGGAGGTCCAGGCTCTGTGCAGTCAGAGGCAAGCAGCTTAATCTGAGTTTGTTTCCTCATTAACAAAAGGGCGGTGGGGGGTGGGGAGAATACTTGTTCTGCATTCCTTACAGATCATTACTGGAATCAAGTGAGAGAGTGCATGGAAAAGTACTTGGTAATCTATGAAACATTAAATATAGGTAAGATAGTAGTAGTAGTCATAGTACTATTATTAGGTTTACTAACAAAGCAATAACTTGTAACTGGGTTAAGTTATAAGGGAAGATTGCGTAGATTCACGCGGTCTTCTTGGATGCTGACCATGTTTGGGACACAGCGAATGGGTCTTTCACATAAGCTTTTCTCATTTACTCTTAGTGTAACCATGTGAAGTACATATTATTATCCTCCATTTTATAGGCAAGGACACTTAAGCTTTCAGAATCTGGGTCATCGTTCTCTGCTCTTCAAATAATAAATAGTAGAAATAGAATTTGAATCTAATTCTTCCACATTCACTTTTTGTTTTTTGAGAATGATGTTCCCCTCATCAGAATTGCCATTCTATTTCTTTACCCACCTATTTGCACCTAATTCAGCCCAGTGGATCTCAACTTGCAATGCATATTAAAATCACAAATATATTTATGATTTATGATATATTTATATCTGTTTTTAATAATAATGTTCAGAGTCCACCCCAGAGCTTCTGACTCGAGAGTTCTGCATTAGGACCGAGGTGAGAAATATTGGTTTAGCCTATCAAGAGAGGAAGAATTAGAGTGCCTATCCCACTGCTCCTTCCAAACTTTGTGTGTTGTTCTGCATGGTTAAAACAAACACATACACACACACACAGAGTTTAAAAACAGGGAAACAGGCAGATTTCTGTGCCTGCTTCCATAACTCAGTCTTTAAACATCAAAACAGCAGCTTAGCTATAGAACTTCCCTACAAATGCTTTCCTTCCCTTAGGCACTGCTCAGCTGAGGAGACAATACTGCTTCTCTTCTTAATGTGGATAATGTGAGGCTACACCACAAAGCAGAAGAAGTCCACCCTCTGGGTGACAGACCCTTACAACCACCACACTCAGCTGGGGTCCTAGAAGTGGTGGCGGGCGGGGCACTCAGCAGATGAGAAGACAGGAGCAAGAGCAGAGGGCACCCCAATTTGTATGTCAAGCTGCTATTTAGGGGAATTTCTTTGCTGCCCCTTCTTTCATAGAGTGATAAACAGAGTTTCTCTCTTAACTGGTTAGCATCATGCACCTCCCAGCATTACTATGCCAGAATTGGTCCTTCTCTGAGAAACATCAATCAAAGAACACCAGAAATCTAAATGGTCGATCCATCCAATTTGTGGTACCCATCACCCAGATTCTAGAGGTGGGCGCAATACATATTGTTAATCCATATTTCACTAGTAATGAAATAGGAAGTGTGTGATTTGCCCACAGCCACAGAGCTAAAATACAATATAGGTGGGACGTATTCATTATTAAACAAATATTTATTGAGTGCTTACTACATCCTAAGCACTATTCCCAGCACTAGGAAATCTGCTCTCATGGAACTCACATTATTGTTGAGGAAAGACAGAAAATGAGGCAATAAAAACAAATGTGTAAGATGCGAGGGCTGAAAAGTGCTATGAAGAAAATGAAGCAGGGTCTGGAGCTAGAGAATGATGAGAGATGCGATTTCCTATGGGGAGTTGGGGATGTTCTTTCTGATGAGGTGGCATTTGAACAGACCTGAATGAAGTGAGGGAGGGAGCTTGGGGACTAGCCTTTTAGGCAGAAAAATCAGCAAGCGCACAGTCCCCAAGGCATCACTGTGTTTGTCTGCTTAGAGGTTTCAAATTAAGTTTCTTAATCTAAATCCTGTATTCTCTCAATTATTCAGTGCAGTCAGTACAGACGTCCTATATCCCAGCATATGGTATCCCTCGTCATCTCAGTAAGATCATATAATCCGGGTTTATAAGCAGCTCTTCCAAGAGGAAAGACAAATCTTCCAAGAGAGGTGTGCCCATGAAGGTACTCCTCTCCCTACCCATGAAGGTTTCCTGGGAAGCAAAAACGATGGTGGAAAATTACTCACATGACCTGGAATGGCCATGGCGCACTGGGGAAAGGAGCCATTTTGTTCCTGTCTGCATTTCCTCTCTGCCCCTGGTTACATGCAGCTCATTATAAAACCAGAAGATTTTCCTTCCTTTTATGAGTTTTTCTTATGGGTAGATTGGTTTGCTATGGAGCCAGTACAACGGTTCAAAAGCCGCAGAAAGCCTTAGTTCACAGCCAAGCCTTCGCCACTGCCAAGATCTGGGCTCTGCCATTTGAGGAATCATGGAAATGTCATCTGAATAGCACTGGAAATATAGGAAGTTTCATAATGCTTTTGGGTTAGTTCCCACTGCCCACGAACCGCCATCTCCATCAAAGTAGCCTCCTTGTTTGGGGAACCACTGCCCTCCTCTATTTTTTCGCTACCCAACCTCAGCCACCATTTAAGCCAAAATGCTAAACCAAAAAGCTAGGAAATTCAGAGTGTGTGGGATGACTGGGAAGCAGGAAAGATGTAGTTGGATTATAGGTCAACTTTCCCTTTCCAATTAACAGAACTGTTAAGATATCCTTATGCCAGGCTAGTGAGGCTTTCTTTAAATGTTTGCTATGCCCCACCTTAAACATCTAACATCAGGGTTAGAGTCCTATTTGTAAATGTTTGCTTGGAAAATCATGCTTACCAGTAGGGATGAGCCCGTGTATGCCCACCAATAAATGATAGCTTAAGACGCTCTGCTTCATTTACTATTGCGTGGGAGTCTTAAAATATACTCTATAGATTTGGTCTTGAAGGACACACAGATACGTTGTCCCATCACCCAGGTAATTTCCTTGCTCGTAGCAGCTTGCAAAATTGTTGGTTACAAGGATCCAGTTTTGAAGAATTCGTTTGTTAAGAGAAATCATCTTAAAAAAGACAGACTGTAACTTGCTTCCCAGGCTTTTTGCAGTTTAAAACTCTCCATCTCCTCTGCAGCAGCCTGCTGAAGAAATTGATCAGGAAGAAATTGATGAGGAACGAGCATCCCTAGATTTGCAAACCTCTGCCCTCAGCTATCCGTACATTCCACAACTTCAGCCACCATTTAAACCTGCAGCCCCCAAGCCTTCGCCTTTTCCCTTCCTTGCAATTCCTCAATGGTGTGCGTGTTTCATTCCACCTCACGCACAGAGGGCTGGCTTCCTCACATCCCCCGTGGTGTTCTCTCATGACTTGCACACACAATCTCCTTGTTGTCTTTCTTTCTGCCTTTCCTCCTACCCATAGTCCACATCCTTTCTCTTCCCCCTCCTCCTTAGGCAACCGTTCTTATCAGTTTCATGCACATCATTTTGTTTGAATTTATTTTTGTAAGAGATGTATTATTTTCTGCACACATTTTTAATTTATGTAAATAATATTGCCTGGTATATCACAACTAATTTCCTTTTTTAACTCAGCACTATGTTTTTTTTTTTAATTAATGGACTGTTTTTTAGAGCAGTTTCAGATTACAGGAAAATTAAATGGAAAGTACAGACAGTTCCTGTATACTCCCTCTATCCTTTCCCCTCATGCTCACAGATTTTCCTATTATTAACAACTTGCGTTAGTGTGGTACAATTTTTACAATTGATAAACCAAAATGGACACATTATTATTAACTAAAGCCAAGAGTTTACATTAGGGTACACTCTTGATGTTGTACATTCTATGGGTTTTGACAAATGAATGAAGATATATATCTACAGTTACAGTATCATACATAATGGTCACTGTCCTAAAAATACCCTGAGCTCTGCCTGTTCATCCCTCCCCATCAGCCTCTGGAAATCACTGATCTTTTCACTGTCTCCACAGTCCTACCTTTTCTAGAATGTCATATAGTTGGAATCATACTATATGATAATTGTGGACTTTGTTTTTTGTGGTGTTTTTTTGGTGAGGGAGGTTGGCCCTGAGCAAGCATCTGCTGCCAATCTTCCTCTTTTTGCTTGAGGAAGATCGTCCCTGAGCTAACATTTCTGCCAATCTTCCTCTATTTTTGTACGTGAGATGCCACCACAGCATGGCTTGATGAGCTGTGTGTATGTCTGCAGCCTGGATCTGAACCCGCCAACCCCGGGCCACTGAAGTAGAGTGCGTGAGCTTAACCACTACACCACCAGGCCAGCCCCATGGACTCTGTATTTTTAAGGTCCATCCATATTGTTATTTGTACAGGCAAAGAACAAACATAAATGTGGCTATCTGATTCTTCGTAGTACTCCATTGTGTGGGTCTACCACATTTCACTATCCTCTTTTCCAATGATGGCATCCATGTTGCTTCCAAGTCTCTGTCACCATGAATAAGTTGCCATGATCATCCCCAGGTCTCCTTATGGCCTGTGTAAGAATTTCTTTGTCTCATATAATTCATTTGGGAGTAGAATGTATACCTGGATATGCATAGACTTAATTTGACTAGGTAGTATCAGTCTGATCTCCAGAATGGGAAAAAGAATCCATCTTTCTCTCACCTGGGCATGAAAATCCCAAGACCCATACATTTTCACCAATCCTTTCATTGGCCAGCTAAATTGTAGCGTTCTCAGGGCTATGAAAAACTATCTCATTGCTCTCTTAATTTGCATTGCCCTGATTACTAAGTTTGAGCTCATTCACCTTTGGAGCTCCTCCTTCTCTAAATTGCACATTTACGTCCCTTTAAGGTCTCTCTTCTCCCTGGACAAAGTGTCCTTGTGATCATTAGGTGAGTACATGTTCTCTGGGTGGGGTAACAGGCTCTCGGCAATTCCTTTTCTCCCACCACACACAGCAAATCCTTTCACATTTTTCTAGTGCCCAGTTGTTCCATGCCAAGAAGATCAATGCTGACTGTGCTCTGACACACCAGACCCAAGTCACTCAAATCCTGTGGTGATAGAAATGCACAGAAATGGTATACAGAGTTTTGCACATCATAGCACAATTTTATAGAAAGAAGGTTTATCGTGGTAGCATGATAATATGTACTGAATTCTCATTAATTAGAAATGACAAGCTCAGCAAGAGTTTCAAAAAGAATCTAAGTTGCCCATGGATTATGTAGAAGTGTCTTTGTCAAATGAAAAACGAAGTCTATTACATTGCACACCATCACGTGTAATATTTATACCTTGTTCCAGGGGCTTGTTTGCAGAGTAAATACACTTTTAGTTTTACCTGGCTGCTTAGTTATTAATATGGCTGAAGAAATAAAAAGAATTATTGCCACTTGGTTTTTACTACTCACAGTTCTGTTAAAAACTATATTACTTTAGTGAGATTATACATGTCATTCATTGATACCGTGATATTTTGTTGTGTGTACTTTTTACTCCAAGGATTTTTTTTCTGAAGACTTTCTTCTTTGAAAATTGAATTCAACTATTCTAAACTCAATGCTTTGTCTCCCATTTAATAGTCACTCTTTGCTCATTTCTTTTTTTCTCCTGAATGGTTAATTTCTGAAGATTTTCTGGCATAAACTAGTGAAAAGACCTCTTCTCATTTTAAAGGTGAGGAAAGAGGAAGGGGAAATTTTTTTTTTTAGATGGAGAGAATCCTGGGTGATTGCCTGGGGGCAGAGATGTGATATTGTGGTATGATGGAATATTTTGTCTAAAAGAATCTTTCCATTTTCTTATAATTCCAGAGAATAAAGTTTACTTGGTGTAATTGGGGTCTCTATTTTAATGTCTCCTTTGAGTTTCCTTTTCCTAATTTCTGGTAACTTCTAAGACCCCTATCAACCCATACTATGTTCTTGAGGTGCTGTCTATATCCTGCAGGAGTTTGTTCCCGGTCAAAAATTTGAACAAGGTATGGGATCCCTTAGCGGGAGATTTAAAATGCATGTTGAGTGAATAAATGAGTGAATGTGGTAAAGATTTAAGGCTTGATTTCCTCTCCCCAGGAAGATCTGAATTTTAATAGAAGTATCTTGAAAAAATGAAACCGACCTTGAAAACCCAAAGCATTAACCTCTAAAAGGGGGTTTTGGGGTGACCAGAGGTTAATGGGAATATTTTGAGCAAAGAAAATTAGCCTGATACCATTCAAATGACTCCTCAGAGGCGAGCAACAAAGTTATGTGCTCAAAATTCCATTTTATTCCACTCAGAACAGTCATTGAGGGCCTGCTGTCTGGGCTGGTCCTGAGATGGTTATATAAATACCCATTCTCACAGTTTAAAGAGGAAAACAGACAACATTGACATAATATGGTACAGTATGATGGGTTTTGTTCATGAGGTGTGTACAGTATTATTAGAAGCCAGAGGAATAAAATAACTCTTCCTGGGAAAATTCAGGAGGCTTCCTGGAAGAGGTGGCATTTGACCTAGATCTTAGAGAATGAGGAGTTCAGTCAGTGGACTAGTAGTGAAGAGTATGGGAGACTAAAAATACCATGAACCAAGGTCAATATTCTATATTACCAACAGATACAGAATTGACCTAGCAAATCCCCCAAGGCCACATGCTTTGGGACATCTTGCTAAAATAAAGATATGATGGGAACATATCATTCAACCGCACCTACTCCTCTTACATGGATGTCACCTTTTTCAAGGGCAAAGTCTTTTCTCTTTCCATTCTTAGGTTGCCTTGGTGCGTGTCTGTGCTGTGACAATCAAGGTTGATTGTCTTGGATTAGTTATACTGTTGAGCTTAATTTTCCTTGTGAGCTGTTAACTATTCCAAATGTGCTTGAGTCTGTGATTAGTTTTGCCGAGAAGATTTGCTGTTTGGGAACGTGGGTAGCTTTCCAACCCTGCTTTTCTGGCAGCCTTATGCAGATTTAATAAGAACTCTGGTCGTAGAAAATTTGGGGAGACAAAGAGATCTTAAACCAATATTATGTTAGTATTTATTACCTCTGAGCCTATTCTGAGCAATGAAGGAGAAATGACTTCTACCTGAGAGGTCAGAGTGAACAAAGAAATGACCAAGTCTGTTTAATTATAAAGCCTGCCTTTCCCCCTTATGCACCCCACCTTCCTTAATCTTCTCTAAGGAAAGAAGGCAGCTAATAGGAAAAAGCCATTCTCTGCTTTCTGTGCCTTATCTGAGATGGTTCTACCATTTCATCATCTTCTTGAATAAATGAATACTGCATGCTAAATACTTGTTGACATTTCCATAGCAAGGGTGATAGTTCCAATTATTGGGTTCTGAAAAAGGGATTTGGGGAGGGGCACCACAGATTTCTGTATATTTATGGGAAGTATGGTGGGGTGCATCTGAATAGAATCATAAGGAAATACTAAGAAGGGGAGACGTGTCAGCATGGCAGCCAGGAAAACTGGTTCCTGGTCTTGGGTGGATAACTGGCTTGTGAGAGTGAACCTCCCACAACCTCGGTTTTCTTGGCAATAAAACGAAAGGGGACCAGATGACTCCTGAGATCCTTTCCTTTTTTGAAACCTCACGTAATCGTTCAACGTGAACTGTGTTGTGCAATCGGAGTTTTTGAGAATATGGGTTGTATTTGCCCAATGTGTCTCCTCCGCTTCTTTCTTGCCAACAAAAAGCTAATGTGTAGGGGTTTTTCTAGGGGGAGGCGGCATTACATCCAGCACTAAGAGGAATCGTCACTTTCCAACATCCTTTGCAAATAGGTTTGGCCACATGACACACTTTGGGCGAAAAGGTGAAGTTTGCTGGGAGCTCTAAGAAGTTATTTGCCTTTCCTGATAAAATTAGTGACCATCGTTTCCTTCTTCCTGCCTTGAATAGGATGGGAGCTACAGTAGCCATCTTGTGACTATGAAGTAAAATTGTGTTGTATCACGCATCACTGAACGGCCACGTATCTCCAGAATTATTACACGACATAAATAAATCTCTCACTATTTGTTTACACCACTATAGGTTTCTTTTCTGTTACTTGCAACACTGTCCTTTCCCTTCGGGCCTTGAAGGCCAATATACGCAATCCTAGTAAGTTGAAATGGGCCAATTCAGAGTGAAGTTCATTTAAAAGGTTAAATGTTTAGATTTTAATCCTGCTTGCTCTATAATCTTTAAAGTAGCTGTTCATTTAAATATGTATGGAAAAAGTCAGAATATTTCAAAGTATCTACACTGTATACCTATTGACTGTATGGCCAAGATCAACTTAAAGCACAGGCTGGTACGGAGATGTCTGGGGCACTACATAGTGTAGAAAAGTCATCCTGATAGAATTTCAGTTCTCTTTTTCCTAACGTTACTCTTCAGAGTTCTTATTTTTCCATAGGAGGACAATATACTAAATCATAACAAGATGCTAGATTTTCAATAATTATCCCCAGGAAAATTTTTAACCCATAGGAGCATATATATTAATGGAATCACAGGCATCTGGATAGGAAGATCTTTTTTTTTTTTTTTTTAATGGCTGAGAGAGAGTTTTCTTTAAGATCTCTCTAAATAACATCCCACAGGTGAAAATCTACCTTACCTGTACATGAGACCAGCCTAGCATCAATATCAAAACTGTAAATTGCTAAAGACCTGTTTAAGGTTTTATTCTCACTGATAGAGGAAAAATTGAGAACTATAGATAACCCCAAATCATTTATACCTGTTTTTTGGAAGCAGTTAAGAATAAGCATTTTGAGGGCCAGCCCTGGTGACCTAGCAGTTAAGTTTGTCACACTCTGCTTTGGCAGCCTGGGTTCAGTTCCTGGGCATGGACCTACACCACTTGTCTGTCAGTGACCATGCTGTGGTGGCTGCTCACTTACAAAAAGAGCATGATTGGCAGTGGATGTTAGCTCAGGGTGAATCTTCCTCAGGAAAAAAAAAAGAATAAGCATTTTGATACATACTCCCCCCTACACACGCACATATTCTATACTCATTTGCCCATAAATCTCTTTCAGTTCATTTTTATCATAGAGACACTGATGTATGGAAGGTGACACCAGAGAGAGACAGATAACTACTACTTCACTATAAAATCACAATTTGGCAGTAAATAGTTTCATGTCAATGAGACAAGTATACAAAGACTTCAGCCACACAGGAAGCTATGGTTCCTTGCCTTATGTTTCATTATACCCCTGCTAGGTTGACAGAAAGTCACACCCTGGGTCTACAGGAGTGCAGCGTGGGGAAAACACTCTACTCCTGCTTAGAAGCACTCCATGTCTTAGATGTGCATCCTGGCCCTCCCAAGCACACAGCCGCTCACATGGAAACCCTTGATGGATGGCCTATCAATACTCAGTGTGTTTACAGAGAGATCCCCAGCTGGGACCTCCTGCTGGAGGAAATACTAGATATGATACAGCACACAATACATTTCAATTAAAGCAGAAAGGAGTTGCTACTGCATAGAGTGCAATAAGAAGCTCAAAGATGTGTCTCGAATGTAAAATTTAAAGATAAAACTCTTAAATATTAGATAGTAGCTTCATAGGTAACTTGGAGGAGATCACACTGCATTCCTGTACTCACCCTCAACATTTTATTCCAAATTGAGGCAAAATCACGTTAAAATACTTGGCTGCTTTGTCAGGGCAAATGGAAGGACTCAGCTTGAAGAGGCAGTGTGTACAGGTTGGAGGCACCAGGTTGAGACAGAGACTAGCTCATCCATTTTATTTGGTGAAATCTCAAGCAGAGTAGTGGTCGATATGAATGAACGTCACGGGCATTCTAACTGCTTGGCTGTCCTTCATAAACATAGTTCAAAACCGTCTCTAGATTTGAAATCAGGAAGGAGACTCTCCAAGGAGAGGATAGGGACTTTATTCGGCCCCCCCACTAAGCCTCCTCTCCTGCCTCTAGTTGCAGCTTTCCTCCTAAAAGCTCCTAAAGGCTGTATGATTCCTGCTGTCATCACCATGTCCAGCTGCGGGGGGTCTGTGGCTCCTAGTTCAGCATTCGACTCCACTATGAATCTAAACCCTTCTTTTTGTTTTCCCTCAACAAGATTGATACTTTCAAGGGAAATTTCACTAAAGGAGACAAAAATGATGTTATCAAAGACTATAACAAAAGAAAAACCCGGGAAAATAAAAAATTTATTAGTACAAGTATTGTTTTGTCTTAATCACCTTCAAAGAGCTAGAACTGCTGTTTGGCTTTGGCTTCTTGCTCTCCTGATTCCTGATCTCCTGATTTGCATATGTAAATCCTTATTTTTCTCTATCGGAACTATTTCTGGACCATTTGCCCCTGTACCAGTTGTATGGGAGAAAAAAAATTTTCCTCTGCCTGTCTTAGGTTCTCTGGCTGGGGCCCTGTACCTTAGACTGGCAAAAGACAGAGTAACAAAAGAAAAACAAGCAGAAGTTTATTAATATGGCTTACATACACATGGGAGCACCCAGTTCCGAGTAACCCAAAGCAGTGGTTAGAACTTGGGCTTATAGACTATCTTAGGCTAAACAAGGAGAAAGGGGTTTTGAGCTTCTGGGTGGCAAGTTGTGGGAAGGTGACCAGGAGCATGGTAAACAAGGATTGTTTAGCAAGGTTTGTTATGAAGAGTTAAGTTGGTGCCTTCTCCACTGATAAGAGTTCTTAAGGGTCCTCTTCTTTCTAGTATGGAAGAGGGAGATACATTTACAAATGGAAATTTCCTTTACAAAAGGAAAGATATGCCCTGTTTAGAGTTTCCCTGCATCTGTTGGTTCTCAATGGACTTTAGCTTGAAATGTGCCAGAGAGGCATATTTTGAAGTGGCATATTCTGGTAGCCCTCCCAGTGAAAACCAAAAGATCTTGTTTCAATGTTTTAGCCCCCACTGGGCATCTTCATTAAACTCCTTGTCATGGCTCTCTCATTGGGAATGGTTGAATGGTCTATTTGGTTACCCTAATGCAGTAATGTCCACCTCATGGAAAATAAGTGACAATATCTTGACCATATCATACACGTGCAATCTTATTGCATTCTGATCCACAGTCTTGAGACATGTTTCATCCAAGAAACTCAGACCATCAAAGAAAAAGTAGTTTAAAATTAATTCAGCTACTTTCCTTGTATTTCTTGAAAACAGTGAAGGGCATTCATGGCTCACAGCATAACAGATGTTAGCTCAGGGCCAATCTTCCTCGCCAAAAAAAATCTTGCTCCTCACCCCCCAACTCCCAACAAAAGCTTTTCTCTAACCCAGGAGGATCCATCATTTCTTTTTCTACCTCTCTATCTCCCTTCTTTTGTCCTGCATTACAAAGGCCTGAATTAACCCCTGGTGATGCTAAACTTGAAGCAGGAGAAGCCTCCTCAGCAAGTTAGGGAAGGAGGGGAAGAAATCGAGAAAGTAAAGCCAGGATCCTTTTTAGTGGGCAGGAGAAGGGGAAGGTTTGCAGACTCTCAAGGTAATAATTTTTGTTCTTCTATACTTAGAATAAGATTATATATAGCTGGCCTGGGACCGTCATTGTGTCTAGCCTTCTTTAAAGGGTGAATTGAAGTAGACTTCAATCCCTTTACTTACTACCATGTTTCTACCTATGTCCCTCACCTGGAGCATTGGACCTAGGACCTCTGATCCTGGGATGACATATTTTAATTCTCTGAGTCAGTGGTATGGCAAAGCTGTGGTCTGGACATTTGGAGTCATGTCACTCAAAAGCCTTGAAAATCTCAACAGTAATCCCAATTCTTTCAAGTTCGTCAAATCTCTTTTTCTCCACTACAAAAGAAAAAAATTCTTGTTGCCAGTATTTTTGAGATGGTATGCTTACCCCCCAAGCATATTTAACGTTGACCTCAGATATGTGAATTTTAATTTAATATGGCTTTTTAAAAAAGGAATATGGAGCTCAAAATAGCAAAAGCACATTTGAAATAGTTGTGGGAATTGGGAAGATATGATATTGGGAATGTTGGAAGTAAATTCAGTTTGGAAATTTTCAATACACTTTCTGAATCCATGGTTCCCCTTCCCCCCTTGACAAGAAATTCTGTGGTTTCAGGAACACACTGGTTTAATAAAATTGGCCTTCTTCCTTCAACTAAAAGTTTACCTGCGAGAGCCCTGAACATAATAAAATCAGATTATGAAGGCAATCATATTTACTTGTAATAAATCAAATCTTTCAGACATCAGTTAAGTCTCCCCACTGCACTGGGACAATATCACGCGTGCATACATCAATACCTGAGGTGTCAGAAATATATTTCATAAGTTCAGAAAAATTGCACATACACTTGCAGCACCATTATGAGCAGTGAATTTGTAATGTGAACATTATGATGTATAAAGTGGCTTTGTTCCTACATTTAATAAGCACTGCATGTCAAGCCCACAAACATAATGGAATTTGCTGGTGATTTCTTACCATTAAATGTAGGCTATTGTTTTCAGCAAAAAAAGAGAACTTCTCCATGCTTTGCTAACATTATCCATTTCTGAGCACACAGCCTCTCTCAATATAGCAGCAGCCTCTTTAAATTAGTAAACAAATAAATAAATAAAACCAGACCCACCACTGTGACATTAAATTGGGTTGGACTAAAATAACCGTTGGCCCCACTCTTTGTCTAGAATTAGCTGCAATGAAAATCTATGTCTTTCTTTTTTAAAGGCATGTTTTAAAATTCCAGCAGTCCAAAAACTCACTGTCTTCTGTAGAAAGGTCCCAATATAATATAGCATTTTCAGGATAGATTCATTGACATTTTATGACTCTTTCCTCCAACCCAATTCTTCAAATTGTTAGCTTATTTATAAAGCTTTATAAATGGAGTTTGAGTTAAAGAGTTAGCACATTTTCAGTGATGATTTGGGGGAGTTGGCACTTAACGTGTTTTTGTTTTAAGTATCTTTTAAGAATTTTGTAGGTTTATTATAAGAATGTGTATAGGCCCATCTCTTGAGAAACTCTAAGAAACTGGTTAGTGAGTGATAAAAATAAATTAAATATACAATATCTTCTCTTTCGTTGGTTCTGAAAACATATTTTCTCAGTAATCCACGTTTGTGAGGTCTTTCCGTATTAGCATGTTAGCTTGTGTTCTCTTGGTGGAAGGGAGATGGTTAGAGAAGTTTGAAGGTCTAGAAGGGAGCAGTAACATTGATAAACCTGTGTGGAGCCAACATTTGACGCGGGAGACAAGTGTGGTTCAGATGTACCTGATGATGCTGGAAATGTGGGTTCTACTGGGCAACAGTAACAGCCAGCAGCCAAGTTCATTACTTTATATTACGTCTCAAGCACTGACATCTGAAAAGATTTCACAGATTCCCCATTCTTTTCCACATCTTCCCATCTGTTCTGTCCTTTTCCAGTCCTTTCTTTTGCATTTCACTTCATTTTTATTCGAGTATATCCTAGGTGCCTTGACTGGGTTAAACATTTGGTAAATTGAAATGTTTGATGAAGTCTCTACTTTCATGGGGCTTGCAAGATAAGGAGACAAGACAAGGACAGCACATAAAAAGGGTCACTGATAATAGAAGATTCTAGTACATGCTCAGGTGAGTGTTCACTGACAATAGACATGATTTATGAAAGGAGAGAGAGTACCAGCCTGAGTCATAGGCTTGAGCAAGGACTATGAGGAGGGGTAGGTTTCATATTTGTGGAGAATACAGATGCAGGGAAGAAAGGCCTAGAAATGTACTTTCCGCTTTCTTGGAGGAAGGAAATTCGTTACTGTTTAATTTTGCCCTTTAAATTCTGCCCAGGGGCCAGCCTGATGGCACAGCAGTGAAGTTTGTATGTTCCGCTTTGGCAGCCTGGGGTTCACCAGTTTGGATCCTGGGTGCAGGCCTATACACTGCTTATCAAGCCATGCTGTGGAGGCGTCCCACATATAAAATAGAGAAAGAAGGGCACAGATGTTAACTCAGGGCCAATCTTCCTCAAAAAAATAAATAAAATAAAATAAAATAAAAATAAATTTTGCCCAAAGAAATTTCAAGCACCTCTCCAGGAAAATTTCAGTGTGTTTACTTATCACGGAGTATCTTCAAATGGAACATGTTCCCCCTCTCTATGTCTTAAAAATAAGCATTTCCATTCACAACTGTTCTCAAAGATGCTACTTCAAAAATCACCCACTGTGGGTCTCTGAAATAGGACATGTAAAGTGTCCCATGCCTTATTGTTCAGAACACTTAGGTAGACACACACAGTAGAAAAGCAAAGTTCAGTGGAGCGAGGAACTGAAAACACCCATTTTCTTGCTCTCAAAGTTAAGGAAAAAGACAAAAGAGCAAGAGAAGAAGCAGACGGAAGAGAATGAGGAAGAGGAGGCCAGCCAACATTGCCTTAACACTTAGCACATGCTCAGTTCTGTGCCAAGTTCCTCTCATGCATTTCCTCATTTCAACCACACAATGACCCTTTGAGGCAACTATTAAAGTTATCCCTATAGTTATGGACCAGAAATCCAATAGGGAGAGAAATTAAAAAATTTCCCCAAGATTCCACACTGCTAAGGGGCAGGATTTGTTTGAAACTTGAGTCTGTCTATTCCACAACCTGTGTGATGATCCACTGCATTGCTAATAAGACTATCAAGAAGGCAATTGTCTGGTTTCTTTGCTTGTTTCCAAATTTACCCATTTAAGCTGAACACAATCTTAAGATCTCAGAGGTTGAGATCTTCAAATCCTTTCCTTATAGTTCTATAGTTGATGGCATGGGCAAGTTAAAATGGAGGATTTAATTTTCAGTTATCCAGTTAAAACTTTTTGGGTGATTGATACAATTTTTTTCAGTAGTAATAAAGATGAAAACATCATTAGGAGGTGAAATGTCTTTCCTGTGTCTGAGCTGACATGTGGGGGTATGGCATATACGCTTGAGAATGACTTGGTTTCTCAATTGTCTTCATTCGTGTTACCAAATGTTGAACAGTGAGTATGTAAAGTCTTTAGTGTGGTGGCTTTGTTACATGTCAGCTTGGCTAGACTGAACTACAATTCCCAGAATTCCCTTTCCTGTACGTTTCTGGCTGAGGTGGGCCTCTTCTGTGAGATTTGCGGGGGCAGAGGCAAAGTAGCAGCCATTTTGGAGCTCACACATTCTTGTTTATCTACTGGCTCACTTCATTGGTGTAGGGCAGCAGACAGGGTGGCGACTGCCCACTATCCCCGGGATCCTCCTTCAGCATCTCTGACTCCTGTACCAGGTAAGTATTTAGCTCCATGATGAAGCTTACCATCTTCTCCTGGGGGATTCCCACAACATCAAGGTCAGAGAACTGACATGGTTTCAGTCCATCCCTGTGGGTTCCAGCTCATACTTGTGGGTCCCAGCTTGTCCTTGCTCTTTTCCGCTGTTATGGATTGAATTGAGTCTCTCCTCAAACCCCCAAAAGAAGTGTTGAAGTCCTCATCCCTAGTACATCAGAATGTGACCTTTTTTGGAAAATGAGGTCTTCACAGAGGTAATCAAATTAAAAAGAGGTTATTAGGGTGGACCCTAATTCAATATGACTGGTGTTGCTAAGTGAAAGGGAAATTTGGACGCAGAGACATGCACAGAGGGAAAACTCTGTGAAGAAACACAAGGAGAATGTCATGTGAGGGTGGGGGATTGAAGTAATGCATCTACAAGCCAAGGGATGCCAAAGATTATTGGCAAACCACCAGAAGCTCCCAAGAAGGAACCAACGTTGCTGGCACCTTGATTTCAGACTTCTAGCCTCTAGAGCTGTGAGACAATAAATTTCTGTTATTTTAAGCTTCCTAGTTTGTGATACCTTGTTAAGAAAGCCCTGTGGACCTCAAGCTCCAGTATCAAAAGCAAGGACAACTGCCTTACAAAGATGACCGAATCCACTCCCACAATCGTGGAAGATGTCGTCCCGGCAACAAGTCCTTAGTGGTCTGCTTCTCTGATTGAGCCCTAACTGATGTGCAGAAAAGAAATTAGTTTAAAAAGGACCACAAAGCTCCAAGCACAGTTGCACAGTAGGTGACTTAAGGGCAACAAGAAGAGAGATATTCCTGCGATGTTAACAAACAGAGTAACCCTGGATCTTAATCAGTGAAAAAAGCCGATGGCTTATAACAGAAGTTCTTCTTTTCCTCTAACTCAGGCTGTGCTACTAAATTTATTAGTTTATTGATGTTGCCTGTGTTAACTAAACACATTAGTGACGACTGCCTGCAATTTCTCTGTTTAAAAGCAGTAGTTTTTATTTTTATCAAGTCACCAAACAAGCCCTGGGCAATTTGTACTCCTTCAGAGAGGTTGAACACAAATTCAGGAAACATTGTCCCATGTGTTGCTGTTTACAACATAATTATCATTTATTAATATTGCAACTTTCTTTAAAAATATCTCAATACTTGGCAGACACTAATTTATTAAACCCTACCAGTGTCCTTCTGAGTTAAGAGATAGCACAATTAATTATCACTGCTTTCAGCACAATCTGGGTCTAGCAGCTGGTCAGCAGGAAAGCTAGGAATAACATCCTGGGGGTTGTTCAAATCCCCAGGCTAATGTGTTATTTTCTCACGGAAATAGCAAATTTCCGTTGAAGTCGTTGACTTCTTGGGATTTTTTATTAAAATCATTACAATAATTATTTTTCCTTAGGATTCCAAATTGTTTTGGATCTAAGCAGAAGAAAACTTACTCTTTATGAAACCGCTCAACCTAACCAAAAGGAAATGTGTTCAAGTTAATTTTCTCCACAAACAAAAGCATTTTAACATCTCAAAATTTGCCTTTGAATTATCAGCATGATATTTTTATATAGCAAGGTATCATTTTGTAAGTTATCACTTACTTTTGTTTAATTTTCTCTTTTAAAGACTTGAATCAGATATTTGGAAAGCTACCTGAGACTCAAGCATTTTTGAAAGGCATTTTGTCAGTAGGCTTAGCGTAACCAAGATTTGGTGGTTGTCCTTTAAACATTGCTTTGTTGTTTTTAATCAGGTCATCAGTTCAGCTATAAACTCTTAGAAGGAAACCAGTCCATTCCCAAGTGGATTGGTGATTTACTCTGTTCCAAGGTGGAACGCAAGAACGAATTTGATCAACACAAGCTCACGGTGCCGAATGGCTCTCAGCTTGGTTCTGGGGCTGCTTCTTCACTTGATACCACATAACTTATTTATATTAGTCTGGCGAACTTTAATATAGAATATTCATCATTTTGTCAAGTTCCACTTCCCCTCTTTATCCTGTTTTGCATGCTGAAACCAACATAATTACGTAGGACATCCATTTGAGAACAACTCTCTTGTAAAGAGGATCCTATGTAAAAGGTGCATTTTTTTTAAAGATAGCCTGCTATGTTTCAGTTGTCTTTTTAAAATATTAAGATGGGGGAAAAGGTAATAGAAGCTATTTCTACCAGAGATCTTGGACAGAGCAGCAATTAGTTATTGGATTATTTTAACTCCCTTATGCAAATTACCTTATTTGCTCGGGTCGTCAAAATAGTGAGCTTAAAGTTAGCTACAGGGGGTGACATAATTATGGTTGTTAAGAATAAAATATTTCTGATTTAGAGAATCACAGACATTTTTACAGAGAGAGTAAGCGGGAAATGATCTTATATTCTTTTGTTGTGTTGTTCTGTCAGTGAAAGGAAGGACTGTGAATACATCAATCAGAGAGCTGTTGGGAGCAAAGTCAGTCCATTACCTCCAGAGGGGAGAAGGAGGGAGGAGAGAGTATGAGTAGAAGCAGTCTGAGAATTCATATCCCAGTGAACCAAGAAGTATTAAAGAGACAGTGGTTTACTTGTATGAATTATCCAGCTGCGGTCTTTGCAACCAAGTAATTAATTACTTTATTCAACAAAGCAGCTCACAGAGTAGATGAAACAGGCAGAACTAGGAATATAGCATAAAACAGAATAAGACCTACTATTAAAATGAATCAAAAGCAAAATTAGGTGTTGCACAGTATTGGAATAGATTTAAATTTGGGGTGCTCATATGTAGGTGTTCGTATTTCTTTTATGTTCTGCATTGTGTATTTTCTTAAGACTTGTTACACAAAATAGTAACTAACATATCATTTGATAAAATGTATTTACTTAACAGCAAGGCAACTATGCCAGAATCATTGGTGTGAGAAAAACCAAATTAGTTAGCTTTCAGGATGCCTGGCTCCTGGTTCTGTACGGAGCCCTAAGGGACTGGTGACCTGCAAGTGGGTCCTTTGGCCCAGAACCATTTACACCCATAGAGCAAGACCGGGTTCGGAATAGCAGAGCAGAAACATTGTTCATTGATCAATGAATGGAGGAGGCAGAGCTCATGCTCTATAACACCTCCCGCCCCAAAGGGAAGGTGAGAGGGTTCTTGTGGGATGTGAAGGGGGAGGGGTCTCACGTCATCACTTGGGGCAGGGGGCATTGGAGGATGCACAGATCTCCCCTTCTTGCACACAGCATCTTTTGGACAATTTCCTTTTGCACATGGCACCCCATCACCATCTTGGGCTTTTCTGGTGTGGACCAGTTCTGCCCTTTGGCCATCTGGCATTGTTCTGCCTTAGTCCCTGTAAATAAGCGCAACTTAAAGCATTAGACATGAAAATGTTTTAGGGACTTCCCTGAGTGACAGTTCTAATTCTGCTCTTAGAATTTGTTGCACCTTGGATAAATGATTACTTAAAAGGCCCTTATTTGTATATCTGTAAAATAAGGAATTTGAGAAGGGCAGTATTTTTCAGCCATGGTTTTCAGCCATGAAACAGTTCATCCAAGCAGAACTCTTCCCTGGAAATCCAGCGTGCAAACCCAGAGCTGCTCTGCTTGAAGTTGAGGTGGGGATGAGTGGGGATGACCTTCCCCGCCCCCACCGCACCCGAATGTCAGACAGCCTGGGGCAACCTCTACTAGAATTGCAAGCATCGCAAAGTTAACTACCCTCCAGAAGCTACTTGAATGATCAGATATCACTCATTCCTGGAGCCCTTGGTGTACTTATTTCTTCTCCCAAATCAGGCTGAAATTCCTGGTTTAAGGTGATTTGATTGGGGGACCTGCCATATACATTATCCTGATCTCCTTTGCCTTTAGTTTCTCTCTATGGTCTTCTTTTGAATTTCCCTTTCTGTTGTCGTTGGCTGTCTCCAATTATTATTAAAACTGTTTTCTATGCCACATTAACACATCAGCTCCCCTCTGCAAATCTGTTTTCTCAGGGAATTCTGTAATTTGAATTATAGTTCCACAGCCAGGAGGAAACCTTCCCTCACCCATTTACATCAACCTGTGAATTCAATATCCTGAAATGTTCAGGCTACTCTCCATTCTGAGCATGTGTCGATGTTTTGCAATGTCAAACACTTTATATATAGTTGTGCTAAAGGTTTATTTATGAAATGAAAATAATTAATGGTGAATTCACTTAGTCATTGTTTTTGCTTATATTGTCAACTAAGACAGCCTATTTGTTTCTATTGAGGTTACCATCATGTCAGTCATTATTACCAGTTGGGGATTAAATAATTATGACAGTATTTTGCAAGTATATGTGAATCACAGATTTATGTTTTTAATTTATTTTTTTGAAGTCAGAGAATACACTAGCGTTGTTTTAAAGTCTTGCAGCTGTACAAAGCGCATAACAAAAACAGCATTTCTAATTCAACTTCTCCCTATTCCTGATTCTTGTCTCTGACAGGTGACCATTAATCCCTTAGCAATTTCTTCTAGTATTTGCCACTATATTCTTAAATAATATTTTTTAATTTTGTTTCAGGTATTATCTATTGACCATTGACCAACTGCTCCTAGCCTAATACCTTGAAAAGAACACATCCATGCCTTCCAAACTCCTGATGCAATTACATCACAATTTGCATAAATCAGTAGTCCATGCTTACATGATGATGGCTCTGTGGATGTTATTTATAGTTGAACCATGTAAAGCACAAATGATTATATTCTAGGTGCACTACTTTTTGTTTTTCCTGGAGTTAGTAATTGTCTTGCTCTTTCATTTTCTATGTTATCTAGGTATTTTTTATTCACAAACTCTCTTTAGAAGTGTAAGTCTTCACTTACTATATCCCAGAAATATCAAGTAATATGTTAGTTCTATTTTTTCCCTTGGGATATATCCATATTCTTGCTCCGATTTGACCTGTTTGCTCTGTTGTCCTGGTACGCAACCGTAGTTCTCGGATTTTACTTCATTGCCTTGTTTTGGATTTTACTTCACTGCCTTGTGTTGTATCTTCTACTTTTTTTAGATTAATATTTAAATTTACATTAGAATTATAAATTTTTTAGGTAAATTTAAGTTTACCTTCTGTTCCCTGAATCCATGTTTTCCTCTTTCTTGATTTATTACCTCGTTTTGGTGTAGTACATTCTCTAGTGGATTCTGATAAATGGTGCATGGGAACTACATTTCTTAAGAATTTACATAGCTGAAAAATGTCTTTTTAGTACCCTTCCATTTGGTTGATAGTTTGACTCCCTAAGGATTCTGGACTGAAAACCATTTTCCCTCAGAATTTCAAAGCCATTTAATTATCTTCTATCTTTCAATTTTGCTTTTGAGAAATCCAGTGTCATATTGATTCCTAATTTTTGTGACGTTTTATTTTTCCCCTCTCTGAACATATTTAGCATCTTCTCTTTAGCCATGGTATGCTGAAAATTTATAATAATATGCTGAATGAATGGCCACTTTCAATCTGAGAACTTATGGCCTTTGAGTCTGGAATTTTTGAGTATGATTATTTTTCTTTTAATCATTTCTCCCCTTCTGCTTTTTTGGGTTTTTTTCCCTTCTGGAAATTCAATTATTTAGATTTTTAACCTTCTGCACAGATCCCTTTATTGACTTAAATTTTATCACTCCTTTCTCATCTCTTTTGTTCACTTGTTTTATTTTGCCTACTGGATGAAGAAATAACCCAGAAATCATTTTATCTTCCATAAGTCTTAATGAATGTCTTATTTATCCTATCTGTATTTAATTTCAATAGGTCTATTTTAAATTTTGATTGTTCCTTTAAAAAAAAACTAGTATTTTTTTATTACTGTAGTAGCTTTTCTTATATCTCTAAAGATATTAACAATATTTTACCATATAGTTTTCTCTTCTACTATCAGTGTCCTGATTCCTCCAAGTTCTCTTTTACTCTTTGGGTTTTTTGTTGTTGTTGTTTGTTTTTTGCTGAGACAGTTTCGCCCTGAGCTAACATTCGCTGCCAATCTTCCTCTATTTTTCTTTCTCTTTTTCATATGAGTCCACCACCATAGCATGGCCGCTAACAGACGAGTGATGTGGGTCTGTGCCAGGGAAATGAACCTGGGCCACCAAAGTGGAGCACACTGAACTTAAACCCTAGGCCACTGGGGCTGGCCTGATTCTTTGTTTTAATCTTTGTGTTTCTGCTAGAGGCTTTCCTCAAATCTCTGGTGATCCTTAGTTCTCCCATTTATATTTGAGGCACTAAAGGCTTGATTAGAAGGTCTATGTCCATGATCAGGACTTGTCAGGTGATTCAACAGGAACTGATTGTTTAAGAGAGATTCCCAGCTGCTCTTTCAGCTTCCTCTGAGAAGAGTCTGGCAATCTCCTGCCTGGGGGTATAAGCTTGGTTGCCAGTAGTCTCTGTGCTTGGTGGAGGAAAGGAGCTGCTATTGTTCTCTGTGTCCTGTTTTCAGGTGTGCATGATATTCCCAAACAGTCCATCTGGTTTAGCCTTCCCAGAGAGTATGCCTCCTATCATTCAACTTTCTGCTTGGGTGGAGGAGGGGTAGAGGCCTGGCCCTGTGGAGTAAGAGGAGGTGATTGAGGCTGGACTGACTACGTAATTTGCAGGGCTCAGTGAAAAATGAAAATATCACACGACTTGTTCAAAAGTTATTAAGAATTTCAACATGGCAACAGCACAGCATTAAACCACATGGGAACTTCCTAAGTGTGGGACTTTGTGCAAGTGCATGAGTTGCATGCCCATGAAAACTTCCCAGGTTTTAAGTGTCTAACTACTTCTTACGTGAATTTCAAACTAATTTTTCTATTTACAGCACTACCTGCACCCCCATTCTTTAGAGGCATCAGTCCCTCCAGGGCTTGAGTTTTCCATGCTTCTACGGCACAAACAGGCCTGCTTCTTGGTTTTCCTTTCCTCCCCTAAGGCTCCCTCTCCATAGCTGTTGATTTTCATGTTGCCTTAGTCATCCTTCTGTCTTTGAGCTTGCAAAATTATGTTGACATCTTTCATATGTTGTCCTCTCATCTTATTCTCTTTGTCCTTATGGGCTTTTGTCTACTTTTCACAAATCTATTTACTCTCATCTGCTATTGTTTTGGGAGAAAGTTGAAATAAGCACTTGTCTTATGTCTGCCATGTTTACCAGCAAATCTGAATTTTAGTTTTATATTTTTCACAAAATCATTTCCCCTTCACTCCATTGATTTTTTTATAGATTTATACTTTCTATAAGAATCAAAATCTTCAATAGATTAATAAATTATTATTTAAAAATATTTTAACAGAGATAATCTTAACATGTAGTAATAAAGACATTTAATAATAACTGCTCATTTGTTTTGATCATTAAGCCAAATTAGTTTTTAGCACGTACTTTCTCTATTAAAGTACCCACATTATTTAATCATTCAACATTCACCAAATATTTATTGAGTATTTCCTATGGGCCAGGTACTGCTCTGAATGCTTGATTATATAACATAGTTATAAAATATAACTATTTGGTAGTCTTAAAACTGAGAGCGATCTTGGAAAAACTTGAGTTCAATTTTCTTATTTTAAATAGGAAGGAAGCTAAGCCCAGAGAGATTGCTAGGTTATGAACTTCTTTAAGAAGTTGTTAGTTGCCTTTCATCAGTAAGTTGATGATATAGAGGATTTGTTTAAGTGTTTTAAAAGATGAAGCACAATTTAAAACAAACTATAGATGATATGTATCTTGTTTGTTATACTCTGATACAGTGAAACGTGAAAATGTTCAGAGTTCTCAGATATTTTGAACACTAAAAGAGCAAATAATTTTAAAAGACCAAAATTTAAGAGAAAAATGATAATTTATTCTATACAAATGAACCAAATAATGACTGTCCACTGAAAATCCAAGACTCTTTGCCTTAGGGAAGAGCACACCATTGGCAGCATCTCCTAATGTGACTTGTAGGGCGGCGGTGATATTCTGAATGTGACCTTGATCAGGAGGTCCAGGAAAGACTTAAGCAAAAGAAAGACCAGAAAGAAACTAGAACAAATTCAGTACAATGAAAGCTGGGGCTTTCAAAGCAGCACTAGCAGTTTCATAGGCTCCTTAAATTTGTGGTGACCACAGTTGCCAGGGTTCAGCCAGACGTCCAGCTGCAGTGCCTTTTAATGGGGTGGCCTGGGAAGGAAAGCTGGAAATAAACTTTCCATTTGTCTCTTCTTGATGCCGTCTTGCTAACAGATAAAATGACTCTAAAAGGCAAAAATTAGGACTTCTAGAGTCTCTTGAAAGCAAAAAGCAATTAATAATTTTCAGAACCGTTTGCCATCCTTTTACACTTGTCACCTCACTAAACAATGACAATAAAGTAGCCAGAATTTATTACACATCTGTGTTGTACCAGGAACTGTGCTAAATACTTTTCCTACGTTGTTCTATTTGAAACTTACAGTAACAATCCTGCAATGTAGGTGTTTATAGTTGTAGGAATTAAGTCTCAAATAGATTAAATAACTTATTTAAAACCAAAGTAGAACTGAGGGAGATTTTAAACCCAGTTTTCTCTTATTCCCAAGCCCATGTTCCAATCAAACATACAGAAATCATGCTTAAATCACAACTAATTAGATTACTTTTATGTGTATCACAATTTTGGGGGGGGGGTTCTTTTTTTTTTTTTTTTTGCTTTTTGGTTATGTTAATGCCTAATTGATTACCTAATTATGGAAAAGAGTGAGATGAGGAAATTAATATTATCAACAGACAGTGCTGTATGAAAACAACTGAGAACTCCGTGTGAAGACATTCACAGGGCCTCTGGTTCCAGTGGCTTAAATCTGACTTCTGATGGCAGGTCATCAAATATGACACGATGAGCTTTATGTTTAATATAGCATATAATAAGAACTGTATCATAGACCGTTCTTAATTTTCTCTACTTTTTAGTTGTCCTTCAAAAACTAAATTAAACTAAAATAAACTCTGGATTCTTACTGCAGGAAGTAACACTATCCCCCAAAAAGCATCTATATTCAGTAAAACACAACTACTGAGAGAAAACAGTGAATATGCATTTTAAGACTGCTCTGTTTATTCAAACGCATATAAAATTTTTAGAAGGTTAAAAACATCTTGCTGCTCAGTAGAAACCTGTGACAAGAAAACTGTGTCTGCCAAGACTGCAAAAGTTGCAGAATTTATCAAGGAAATTACTAGAATATAAGATGGTCACTGATAAGAAGTAAGGAGAAACTTGAGCACAGATTTTTTTCTTTTCCATTCTTTTGCTTTTAATGCTCCAAGAGAATATTCTCTTGTTTAGAAAACTTAAAAGTTAGTTATAAGAGAACCTAGTATGTTAGAGTTCTGTGTATGTGTATAGTATACGTGTACATTTCTGACTCGATTTATTGTCCTCCACTAATAATAAGGAATAATAATATATGGATTTAGAGCAAAGAAAAAGTACATAGGCTATAGATAGTGTTTTACCTAGAAGAAGAAGAGGAAGAAGAGAGGAGGAAGAGGAAAGAAAGGAAGGAAGAAAGAAAAGAGGCAAGGAGGAAGGAAGGAAGGAAAGGAGAAAGGAAGGAGGAAAGGATTTGGGTTCACTGGACAATTCTGTATTTTTAAATCTCAAAGCACTCAGTTTTAAAATACCGGTATACAGATGCCTTTCCTACATTATTTCTAGAGTAGGACTGTGAGGAGGAGACATTCGAGGGCTTTCAGTAACTTCTGAGCTGGACCATTTCCAACATAGGAGCACAAATTTCCATGTAAGTGGATGTCTGGGATAGGTCATTTTGGATCATTGGCCGGGAGGAAAGAGAGTGGCGTAGGGCATCGGAAGGATGTAAAGCAGTTTGAAATTATAGGGAAAAGGATTTGCCCAGAGAAGGAATGAGGTGTAAAACTTGCTGCTTTTAGATCGATACGTGTATCCTTCATGGACTCTCCCTAGTTTCCTTTTCCCTATCTTGCATGCTCAAAGGCTGTGCCTGTAGCAAGTTACCGGAATTTTTACAATGGCATCGCCAGGGAGCATCCCCACCACATCCTGGCTCTCCAAGAGAACATCAGACTCACGGGAAGAAGGTGTGTTATTATTGCTCATCCATCAACCATATGCACCATTTGCTGGTTTATCTACCTGAGAGATTAGGTGTGCAATCTACTGGAAATAAACATCTTTATCAAACCAGTAATTTCAAAACGTTTAATTTATTTGTATTAAGACCTACTCTCTCTTGTATTATATAATATGAAATAAATGCCTCTGAGCCAATTCTCCAAAAATAATATTTTTTATAAAAAACCTTTAACAATAGTACCACATTTATGGAAAATGGAGCAATATAAAAGCAATTCTTAAGGTGATATTCCCCTTCTTTAGTTGAAAAGCATTCTGAATATGTCAAATCTACTGGGAGAATAGTGATTAAGAATTACAGTTATTTTCATCATGTATTAATAGTAATTAATTATACTGTGTTGTAATTAAGTGTAACATTTTTTTTTTCATTATAAAAGAAGAGTTCAGAGTGATTCAAAGGAAGTAATACCACATTGCAGTCAAAAGAACTGGTCAGAGGAGAGTGAATGCTTTGGATTTCAGGGTGACTGGCTGAATCAAAGCTCCACCAGTCAGTCATCTCTGGCCTTTTATTCCAGAAATCATTTCACAGACTTGGAGTCCCTGAGGTCCGGTTTTGACAAGACTAGCTCTCTAAAGTGTGAGAAGATAGTGATAGCAGAGTCTAGCAGTTTAAAAGTTCTGTGCTCGGGAAATATTTCAAAGGGTGTTAGACTGAATAAAGAAGTCTACCGTCTTTATGATGCCAAAGAATCTAAACTTCACAACACAGTATCTTTGGTTGCCAAGGTGTGTACTTTGTAATTCAGTGACCAAAAACGGTTTCTGCAGGCTTCACCATCTCCTTAGAAATAGATGGAATTCTAAGCATGAGTGTCGGGTAGAGGAAATTTTGCTCAGCTTTCCCAGGCCACTATTTCTCTTTATGTCACTGACTGTAGTCCCTACTTCACCTTTGGTTATATCACATTTACTCCCAAAGCCATTCTTAAGAAATGATTTGATATTTATAATTTAGGATGTGTTTTGAGTCAACATGTTAATGTATCAGGTAAGCATTATTTCTAACTGTGGAATAAATGACTATTTCTTATTATAGAAATTTCAAGCATTGGCTCTGAGATAAAGAAATAACCTGGCAGGTAAGAAATCCCGTCTTTGGCCCTTGTAATAAGAATGTGTGGTTGACGTAGAAAAATTCTTATTGCTAAAGAAACAGTAGTACCTACTATCATTATATCTGTGTCAAACTCTTATGTAGCTTGCCTCAGCCTCGGAAGCATTCTGGATTTATCAGTAATAAGGTTTAACCCGAAACCTTGGATCTGAACGCAAGGAGGTATAGGCATGAAACCAAGACAGCGTTGGCGCACCCCAGAGGATGTTTAGGCACGTGGCCAATGATTCATGGAAGCCTTGAGTCCTATTGGCTGGCTACTAGGCTTTATTCATTCCTCTTCATCACACTTATCTCCAGTCCCCAAAGCCTTCGCGGAAACTCTCACCAGAATGAGAAGTCTCTCCAAAACTGTGCAGGAAAAGGGATTGGGCACAGTCGCCGTTGGATTTGGAAAAACTGGGCACATTCTTCTCTTTCCAAAGCTGATACAGACCTGGTCACCATACATAGTAAATGAATCAAAACATGTGTCACGTTGACCTTGAGTAAGGTACAACCCATGTGGTGTAATCCTCAAGCAACTTGTATTTTCACTCCCACTGTCTTCCTAACTCTGCTCTGTTGAGTTAGTTTTTCTTTCCCCTAGATGAAAACTTAGTCCCCAACTGGTCACTCTTGGGTACTTCAGAGTATTCTCCAGTTACTTTCTGTCATAAAACACAGTTTCAATTGAATAATTGTCTTGGTCAGTTTGGGCTTTAATACCAAAAATACCATACACTGGGTGGCTTAAACAACAAACATTTAGTTCTCACGGTTTTGGAGGCTGGGAAGTCCAAGATCAAGGTGCTGGCAGACCCAGTGTCTGATGAGGACACTCTTCCTGGTTTGTAGATGGCATCTTCTTCTCGTGTCCCCACATGGCAAAGAAAAGGGAGAGAGAGGAAGCAAGCTGTCTCCTGTCTCTTCTTATAAGAGCACTAATCATATCATGAGGGGTCCATCCTTATGACTGAAACACCTCCAAAAGGCCCACCTAGAAATTCTATCACATCAGGGATGAGGGTTTCAACATATGAATTTTAGGGAGACACAAACATTCAGTCCATAGCAGTAATCATAAAGTCCATCTCGATTTAAAGTTAATACTTCAATTGTGATTTAAAATTTAAACCTTTTCTCCCCTCCTCCGCTCCTGTCCGTGTCATACTGGAAGCCTCTAGTCCACAGAGAGGGTGAACATGGCCAGTTTCTTCCCATTCAACCTCATGTATCAATTTTTTCCTTTCTATGTTGCTAACCAGGATTGGCTCACAGGATGGGAAAACGTGTAAGAAGTGACAAGTGTAACTTAATGCGTATTGTCATTTTAATCCAGGGGTGGTACTTTCTGGGTTCAACAGATACCAAAATGTGACTCTGCAATGGGAAATTTTGTGAGTTCTTCACAAACCACCCTCTGCATTCCTCTTATTGCTGAGGATCTCATCTAAAATTCATTTGATGAAGACAAATATTCTATTCTGGCTTACTCCTTCCTCAGCTGCTAAGAATAGAGTAATCCCTCCGGCACCCTCTGCTGAGGTCCAGTAGCGCTTTTAGACAGGCTCTAAGACGCACCACTGCCAGCCTCCCTCATACATGGCCCACATCTTCTACAAGGGAAACCACCCCTCACTTCTTGCCCTGAGAACTCTAGGAGTGTGAGTTACGCGCAGTGGTCCTGATCCTTTGCTCAACTTCAGATGCTGAGACCATGGATAAAACTCCAGCAATGCTCACCTGATACGTGACATTTCTATCCTTCTTAATCCACCAACTAGCCAACTGTTGGAGCTAGGAGGCTAGGACCAACGCTGTCATCCTCAAATGATTACCATGAGCTGCAATTCCTATGCCCTCTCTTCCCATGTCCTATAAACGGGGGAGTTTGCAAGCATAAGGTACATGGCCACTTGAAATTTTGTGAGGGTGACAGATTTTAAGGTCTTTGTTTTATAGTCATCTCCTCCACCAAGTGAGAAGAGCTGCTGTGTGATTGTTTTATCTGAGCATCAATCTTTGGGAGGACCTCTCCCTAACTCTTTTCTAATGAGAGGACCCCTCCATTATGTAGTATCATAAGAATTTTCTCAGTGTAGGGCTAGGTTATATTCCAAAGAGATTATCTATAAGATCTAAGGCAATTCCCTTTGAGTACGAGGGCAACTTTTACGTAGCTTAGAGCATTAACAAAATAATTTTCAATCTTCATTTTTCATTGCTTAGTCCCTGAAGAGCATGTCTGCCCCAGAGAATCCTGACGGAGGCTATCATTAAGCCAAGAAGTTAGCTAGAAAGAAGAGTCTTCCTTTTATGTATATTTATGGCCATCAAATTGGACAACTCCAAGGCCACAATTCGCATCATAGTCAATGTTCATGGCCTTATGTGGCGTTACCTTATGTGGTAAATTTTTTTACAATAGTCACAAAGTGTATGGTGTGTGTGTGTGTGTGATATTGACTGGAGATGGGCTTTGGGGAAGATCAAAAAAGAAAACATCTAGTTCTCACTAGAAATAAGCTCTGTGATGGCAGGCGTGTTTGTACTCACTGTACAAACACTTTAGTACTCACTGATGAATCCTAAGCACTTAGACTAATTCCTGGTGTGTAACAGACCCTCAGTAAATATTTGTTGAATGAACAAACCATTTATGTTTCATTTTTCTCCATAAGAGAGAACTGAAAGTGATACCCCCCCAGTTCCCATGTGAGTTTTGGAAACTATTTTATCTCAACAATGAGACATTTTGGAAAAATCAATTTAATTTTGATAATAATTTAAGAGGCTTCTAATATGTGCTAGCTACAGTCTTAGGTGCTTTCACATAGTTATTTAATTTGATCTTCCCAATAACTCTGCAAAGGAGGTATTGTTGTGCATGTTTTCGTAGATAAGGGAACAATGCTAAAGAGACTTATTTTTGCTTAAGGTAACATACAATAGATAGCAAAATAAGGATCTAAATATAGGTCTTTTGACTTCAAATCCAATGGTTTATTCACTCTACTGAAATATGTGTTTTAATTTTTATGTAGGAATTAATTTATTTTATTCTGTGACATGCTTCATTATATTATACATTCCAAATTAACTTCCTTGTTGTAGCAAGAGAAACCCTTTACACCAGAGGAGAGGAGACAGTAAGAATACTTTTAGTCTTGGCCCCAAACTTTTCCACCTAATTCTTCTTCCATTCAATTGAAATGCATTTTTAGTCTACGGCCACACCACCCTGAACGTCCCCAAGCTCGTCTGAAATGCATTTTTAGGCTGGACTGATTGCAGTCCAGATCTACAGTCCCTATGAATATAAAGGAGATGAGGGCTGGGGTGCATGCTGGAGTGGGATGGGGTGAGTGGATATTGACATGGGCATTTATTAACTAATAAGCGTGCCTGGTTGTCAAAACACCTCTCAGTTAAGACTACTTTGAAGCAATCTTGTTTTATAAACAAAAGGTGGATGTTAAAGATTCTCTTATAATCATGATACTTGAACTCAGTTTCCACATTACAACAAATATCTACTTGGCTTGGCTCCTGATTGCATTCAGAAAAGAATGTGACTCATACTGGGGAGTGGGCCAATTCTGAGACGGAAAGTAGAGGACAAGACTGATTTCGAACTATGATTATTTATGTGCTTCTAATGCAAGATTTCATAGGTTTTTGAGTCATTTGACAAATTATAGAAAAGCACAGTTAAAATTGGAAATGCTAAGTCTTATTTCCAATACCCTAGCATGATATTACTTAATATAGAATAGAAGGAATAACCATATACCTTGAATTTTCTGATTCTGGCAAAATTACAAAGTAAATTTGAGCATTGGGTCTCCACTCAAATACTCCTTCATTGTGAAAGATTTCTTGAAATGCACAGGCAAACTTAAATGGTTTGTCATCCACATTCACTCTGTATTTCCTTTAATCACTTACCTTATTGCTCTGTAATTATTGCTTTATTTCTCTGTCTTCCATCATTAAATGTGTATTAAATGAATCAATGAATGAGCACAAGCAGTGATGTAGCTGCAATATGTTGCTTTCTTAGAGAACTTTGATTTAGTATTTACTTAAGCCATGCTGTATCAAATTGTCTGTGTCATAAATATGTCTCATGGTTTCTCACAAATATTGTTCTCTAGGTTTCTTCCCATTTCTAAGTGTTGACAGTGGTGATATTTTATCCCTAGACCAAACCAAACCAATAGGTGAAGATCGCGTTTGGTAACAGTAAAAAGCAAAGGATGAGCAACAACTCTTTTCTTCTAGATGAGTGGTTCTCAAATTCAGTGTGTATCAGCATCATCAGGAGAGATCACAAAGAACACCGAGGAGCAGGCTGGTTGAAGGAGGTGGTCTGGTCTTTTAATTTTTACCAAATTCCCAGGTGATTCTGAAAACCAGCCAAAGTTTGAGAACAAATTTTCTGGTGGAAAATGATTAAATTATCATACAACTCTTCTCCCCACTCCCAATACCCTGAACCAAAAGGGACCCACCAAGGAATAAAAGAGAGACACATAAGTAGTGCTGATAAAGGGGAGTGCTCCCTAGCACATGTATCATGGGTGTTCCAAAGGCCCTGGGCCATCAGTAGCCAATCAAAATCCTTTTGAGTTTGAAAGGAAGTACGAACTGTTTAGAGGGCTTTCATATTCATTTTATTTTACGTGTGTGTGGTGGGTGTTTCCATAGAATCTTCTCTTCAAATGAAATCTTAGGTACACTCCACATTTGTGAAAGCCCGTAAAACTGGAGCTTCTCTCTTTGAATTGAATGTGGTCAAGGGTTACATGGGACCTGGCTCCTTAACCACTGAGCTGCCCCTTTGCCTCCTGTAGTGGCTTTTAAGGACTTTCCATGGAATTCCTTGGGTTTATTGGAGCACCGTTTGAAAACCACCAATATAGCTTAACATCTTTTCTCCATCATATCCTCCTGGATTCTTTTTGGGGGACATAGTCAATGCTGATGTGATAAATCATTAAAATCCAACTTATACCTGATTCTCACATTTAGGAAGGCACCTATAAGCCAGGAAATTCCTGCCAGAGCTACTGAAAGGAAAGGCAAGATGAAATTCTTGGCTTCGGCTTGTCTCTGGACAGAAAGAAAAGCACGAAGAACAACAACACTGAATGTGCCAGGCGGGCGAGTTTTCATCCTACCGTTGCCAGTTTGGCTTCCTATTTTCTTCTTCCCTTTTTAGGAAACGCGTGTCTTTTTCAAGGGGAAAGTGACAGAGGAAAGGTCCCTTCTGCTGTTCCACGTAGGGTCGTTTACCCCCTTACCCTCAGAAAATGGTAACACGACTTTCTAATTGATTGTTCAGATTGGCTGGTTATTGCCTTGTTTAATGCAATCATTGAACCAGACATTAATTTTTTCTTTACATATGGATCTGGAGAAAACTTTTGTCTTTTAATTTTAATTTAATAAATTCCTTAGCAAACTGACTTGTGACTTTTAGAGGGGTAAGGGAATACCTGATATTGATTATTAATCAAACTATGTAATCTCTGAAGACGGGAAACAAATGCACATTTCACAGACCTCGATATACATTATTTCAAAAGGAACTTGTCTGGCATGACAAATGGAGAGATGATAAAGTTTTTTATTTTTAATGTAAAAACCAATATCCACCCGTGTTGCAAAGGAACTGGGCGAAAAGTACAAGCATAAAAACAAGGTAGAATGCTTCCTCCGTAAACCTGCAAAGACTCCTTTCGTGTCTTACGTGACAGTCTCCCTTTAACAAGCATCTCATAGGATTAAGTAACTAGAGGATAGACTCCTTAAATCTATTTTCCAAAAACAATTGTTAGAAGGTTCTAAAACTGATCCTTAATTCTTTTAGTAAGGAGGCAGCAGGAAGAAATTTTACTTTTCCTTTATCAGAAGAATCTCAGAATCCTTTTGGGAGAAAGACATTTGGATGATGTATTAGAATTTTTACTCTATGCTCTATATTGCTTTATTGTCATTCTTAAAGAAAAATTTGTTCAACCAGCTGAATTTAGAGATATTTATGGGAGAAAATTCTCTCTAGCTCTGAGAAGAACAGAGCAAGAGGAGGCAAATTTCCTGTTTGTATTAAAATATGCATCTGTAATAGTGGAGTAAAAGCCAGTATTTGTGTCTTTAGGAATTGGTGGGAACGGGCAACACGATGCGCAGTTAGCTCTTCTCTGCCTCCCATGTCTGTATTTATGCACATGGACCGTGCGCCCGCATGCCTGTGCTCACTGCAGCTGTGGTTTATTGTCCGTGCGCAGGCAGAGATTTTATGCTGGCAAGTGTATATAGGAGCCAATGTCAAGTTTTCACTTTCAGAGCAGCACCAAAAATTTCATCTTTAAATTCCTAAGTGTCATGTACTTTCAGAAATTTCGTCTTCTCTGCTTGCTGCACCTACACTCACACATTTAAAAGGAGCTTAGAATTGAAATTGGTTTTTCCATCATAAGTTTTTCCTCATTTTGATTTTTGCCTTTAAAAAGGCAGACACTATATAAATACAGAAAGCAGTGGGCAAGATACGCAAAATAAATGTAATTCAGTTCGATATTAGACCAAATGGTCTTTTATGCAAAAAATATGAAAATAAAAAATGAACTCAACTAAGCCAAAAATTTTGCTTTCAGCATGAGGATATTGATGAGAAAAAATTTTACTTCCAGCATGAGGAAATAAAAAGTCAAATGGCCTCTTTCTTTGATACAACTCTGAGGTTTCAAAGATCTGGAGATACTCCAAGCAAAAGAAATCCTCATGGTTCATTATAGGTTAAATTTTGACCAATCTAGAATGTTAAATGTAATTGAGTACCTTGGCAGTGATGAGCAAAGAGGACTATCCTGTCTAAAATTCTTGGAATATGGCTCCAAAAATCAGTTGAAATAACCAAAACCTCATCTATAGTTTCAGTGCCTACCACCTTCAGATGGGGAAGAAAATGAAGTTAACTCTATTAGAGTCTCAGTGTTTGGACCAATTTCTCTTCAAGGTGGGACTGTTAAACTATTAGTTATTGCCCTGCTACAGGGCCTCAAGAATCTGAAAATACTTCCACTTCCACTGGGATAAGTTATAGGCTTTTCCTAAATGCCAATTTCTCCGTTTGAAGCAGCGATAGGAGAGAATGCTATGTTCTGATGAAAATCAGCTATCCTTAAGGCAAGCAGAGAAAGATCTCTTTATAGGGAGCCGACATGAATCTTCTGGACTGGAACACTAGGGACCCTGGTCCTGGCTATGTCCTTCTTATAGCCAGGTCATTCACATGGTGGCAACTGAGCTCAAACCCCAAATGATGATGATTAACCTGTTCTTCCTCTCTCTTACACACACTCTCTCTCCCTGCTCCCTCCTAGTAAAGACGAATTTAGGTGGATGTGATGGTTCATTTTATGTGTCGACTTGACTAGGCCACAGTGTGCCCAGATATTTGGTGAAACATTATTCTCTGTGTTTCTGTGAGGGTGTTTTGGGATGAAACTAACATTTAAATTGGTGGACTTTGAGTGAAGCAGATTGCCCTTCATAACGTGGATGGACCTCATCCAAACAATTGAAGGCTTGAATAGAACAAAAAGATCACCCTCCCTCAAGCAGGAGAGAATTCTCCAGAAGACTGTCTTGGACTTCATCTGCAGCATTGGCTTTCCTGGGTCCCCAGCCTACCAGCCCACCCTGCAGATTTTGAACTTTCCAGCTCCTATAATTACGTAAGCCAATTCCTTATATATATGTGTGTGTGTGTGTGTGTGCATTTATATTGATTCTATTGGTTCTGTTTCTTTGGAGAACCCTGACTAATACAGGGGGTCAAACTTGAATTTCATTTCTGGGGACTTTGAAGTTAATATTTTTTGGCTCAGAATAAGCAAATTATGGTCATCAAACTCCCTGGTAGTTTGATGACTTCTCTATTGAACATAACAAGAGGAGCTGATGTTTTGTCAGGAGACATTGAAATGCTAGTTAGCAAGAGAGCCAAAATACAAGAGATAGGAGTCCCTTAACTTTCCCATTCATTTTTCATTCCTTCATTCCTTCACTCATTCACTCATTGAACATTTAATGAATGTTTACCGATAACTTCCAAGGTGCCAAACACCATACTCAGCACTGAATATTCTCATATTGTAGCGATCAGGAAATAGAAATCACACAGTAGGTTTTACAGGGGAAGTTTAATATAAGAATTATTGACATAATGTATAAGGAAACTCTACGTGGCACCCTAGGGCTTTGGGAGAGTAACGAAGGAAACTTGAAGATCACATTGGAGGAGATGTAGTTCAGCCACTGGCCAGCAGAGATATTGACTAGTTTCACTAGGCAGGAGCTAGACTGGAGTTGCGGGGTAAACAGCAAGCAACCCTGCAGAGTGCAGGTGCGGAGCAAGCCATCAGCAACTTGTGGCATGGCCATGCAGGCTGCCCTGGGGCTGGCTGGGGGACTTTGGGTAGACAGGGCTGTGGACAGGTGATTGCCAGACCCAGACTGTGGAGGTGAGGGGTGAAGTGGTTCACATTCTGTCTGTGTGGGTAGCACAGGATGTCCTCATTCCCACCTCCACCCTCCACCAGAAATTACAGGATGCCCCTTCCTCCTGCAGTGTCCTTCCAGCACCCTCTACTGAGAAGGCTTCTTATCATGGTCCCTTTAGAGGAGAAATACCTACAGGAATTCGGTGGTTTATGATAGAGCATATATTGAAGGATGCAGTTGGAGCTGAGTGGCAATAACTTAAGAACTGACATGCAGGTGAATAAGATGCAGTGGCTGGTCTTAACTGCTTACTGTTCAAGATAAGGCACAGGCCACCACATAGGCAGTTATTCCATCTAATCCAGTCTTGCCATGGTGGAGGATGGGGGTCAGGATCAGCCACAAGCCCTCTCTTCAGTATGACTCCCTTTGGTCACAGACTCATCAGGAGTCTATAGTCTCCACAGTATGTCTCCTTAACCTAGGCAAATGGAGTTAGAATTACCCTCCAACAGCATTGTCTAGAAATTGCTCAGAAAGCCCTCAAGATAACTTTGCTTCTTTCCTTCACTGAATGTGGTCCACATCTTAGAATCCTTAAATTATTTACATCACCTGATATGAATCAGATTTCTTGAAAGGTATTTAGATTTCTTGGTTTTTAGAGTAAAACAAACAAAGGAATAGAAAGAAATTTTAAATCACGAGTTATCTTCGGGAAGGAGAGGGCTGGGAATCTCCCCACCACTACACACAAACACAGTACAAGAATGTGAATAGTTCCACGGGACAGCGCCCCGCACCAAGCCCGCTGCACTCTGTCAGTGGAAAGGTAATTCCTTTCTTTCGTCTATGTCAAAAGAACCAGCTTCCTGCTAAAGCTTCTTCAGCCAGTAAACCCTCAGCACTCTCTTAATATAGAGCTTATACTAGACATTATTATATCAAATGACATAACATTCTAGAAGTTATAAAGAACCCTATAAGTGTCATTGTTGTTACTTAAGATCATTGACCTTCAGGTTGGAAGATGTTGCTGAATAGAGTATTTTTCCTGTATTCATGTATAACAATAAAACACCGATGGGGACTATAGCCGTGTTAGACGTTTTCTTTCATTCCAGTCATATCTCCTTCTCAAACTTGTTGTTAGCTTTTCTCTACTTCTTGGGCTTTTAAAGCTTGCTCTCTCCGCCAGCCCCAGAGTAGCTGGAGTGTCCAGCTCTACGCATTGTGCTAGTGCGGAGTCTTTCTTTGCTGTCTTGATGGACTGGGGGCATTCTAGGCCTTGTGGGTTGGATGAGTCATTCCTTTCCACTTAATGCTCATAGATGATGGAGAGAAAGCACAGGAGGGAGTCTATCCAGAACAGGAACCCAAAATCATAACGACAAAAAACATAACAAAATGAAATTTGGGTTGTTTAGAACTGCTTTTTCATCCTTAAAATAAGAATATTTCTTCATTCTTCTCTCATATAGAAGTGATGGAAAAAGACAATGCCTTTCCCAGAATGATTGTCTTAGCTCATCAAGAATCCGGGTGGTCTCTGGTTGTCTGAGGTGCCCCTTAAGAGGGATATGGCAGCTGATTGTGAAATTGCGTCCTTATCATAGAGTTGAAATGACAGTCAGCTCCTGCCCGGAGCCTCTAACCCTAGGAGAAGCTGAGGAAGTTTCGAGATTATATCTGCCCGTACTGCAGGGGAAACATTTTCCAGAAATGAAGGCAGACCTCTGTCTGTAAGTCCCACGTACACCTGCATTTCCAGCAAGCCTGCTAACGCGCAGCTTACTCTTTGTTACTCTCCTCAACCACATTACCTAGAGAGATTTTATATTACTATTAAAATTTTTTAAAAAGGAAAAGGAAAAATACCCAACTTCTTATTGTCCACATCCCTTGGTAGGACGAGCAGCCAGAAAAAACATATAAAATGTTTAACTGTAAAATAACTTCCTCTCTGAAATCTCCTTTAGGAAAAGCTAAATTCATTGATGCCATAAAATAGCTTTATATGATATTGCCCTGTTTTCTCTCTTTCTTTTTTTTTTCCTTTGACGGGAGAAAAGGCTATTTTCTTCTGAATGGGACAAAGAAGCTTGTCTTGTGTGTCCTGCTTGATGCTTTCTCATGTTTTAATGAAACCCTCAGAAGTGAACGCCCAGTCAACCAACCAATTATTTGAGTCCAGCCTTTACATGAAAATATAGATGAAATATAAAATGTTAGTTACACAAAAGGGAATTTGCCAGATTTCTCAATAAAAAAGCCCCCTATGTCATAAAAATATCCTTTCCCTAATCAAAATATCACCTGAATGAAGTCATCATGTTTAGCCTGATTGCGTTTCTCTCATATCTGCGCAGCTGCATTTGCCTCTCCATAAATGTCATTTGATTATGAGAAAATAAACAGGAAGGGACTCAAAGGGAGTCTGTACAGGGCCTACTTGTTTACCTGCGGCAGCTTTCTTAGCTGCAGAACAAATGTCATGCAAATGGTGCACCAGCAATGAGCTGCCAATCACCCGGGCTTGGCATTCATGCTGATTTGCTAAATCATTTAAAGAGACATGCTTTACTAAATGAAAAAATATCAGCAGCAAGGGCCTGTGTTTAAACACGGGACTGAGTTATTATCCCAGTAGGCTGGAATGAAATGAAGACATCTTCCAATTAAAGCTTGCAGATGAACCCAGACAAACCCCCCCTTTTTCATAAAGACAGGAAGATTATGATGGGGAAGGAACAGCGACAGCGGCTTTCATTACACGCTGATTATGGTGATAAAATTCCCAGCGCTGTGTGTCTGCGGGCCCAACTTCACATTTGAAGGTTTTTAATATAATTTCCTTAGGGTGAAATGCTGAAGATTTATTAAACTTTATGAAGGGCTTACAGATCCAATTTAAGAGGACATATCATAGGGCAAAACTGACAGACGATAAAATACATTCCAACTATAAGAGAAAAAAAAAGCAAGGAGAAAGTTGAGCCGTGAAACTGTTTTTAAACATTTTGTTGTTGTTGCTGGTGTTCGAGTGAAATCAATCATTTCCCTCGGTGTTACAGCCTTGTTGCTCCATCGAAGTTTTCTTCATGCTTTTTACAGAAAGTGGATATTCAGGCCACAGAAGGGATGCTTGGTGAGCTTGGCTAATTTTATTTAAAAAAAATAAAATCGCCAAAAGAATTTTGAGGTCATTGATTCATAAAAATGCTTAACGTTACAGTTTTTCTGCAATGAAACTCGCACGATTCTCTTTGTTCCAGCGTACCATCCTCAAGACATTATGCTGATATGGATGCAGACCTGTTTCCTCTGATCATTTTCATACAAACAGACACTTGTCGGGAAGATAAGCTTGCAACTTCTATTAGCTCTTTTTTTCTTCAAAAGTTCCACAACAGTTATGGAGGCTCCTTCTCTTTTGTTTTAATCATGAGCCTGTGCGCACGAATTAGGTAGGATTTTTATATAGAGAAACAAATAATACAGGATTCGTCTTCCCTTTGCCAGTGAAGAAACGTTTTCTAGGTACCGATACAGTTTAGAGAACTCTCAAGCTCTGCTTGTCACTCAAAACAGGCCGCGGGTAAGAAAGCAGCCAGAGGAAGCTGATGTCTTCTGTCACCTTTACCTGGGAGGCCTAAGTCCCTGAAATTTGCCTAAATTGCTCTGTGGCTAAGATTTCTCTGTCCAGATTTTTTTTCTGGGTTGCCCCTCCCTCCCTCCTTCCTTCCCTTGCTTCTTTCCTTCCAGTAACTTTTTAGAGCTATAATTTACATACCTTAAAACTTACCTGTTTTAATCATACAATTCAATGTTTTTTAGTGAATTTACAGAGTCACACAACCCTCACCACAATCCAGTTTTCAAACATTTTCATCACCCCATAAAGATCCCCCCTGCCTGTTTGCACTCAATTCCAGTGGCCACCCCACAGCCTCAGACAACTTCTCATCTGCTTTCCTTCATACAAGTGATTCATACAGCATTTAGTTCTGCCCAGATCTTTTCATCGTTTCAGGGCCAGACCCAGATCCCACACTGGCACTTGGTGTTCAAAGCGTGCTGGAGAACAGGTCCAGACAAAGCAGGATCATCCTTGAGGCTTTTTCCTGGTAAAAGACTTTCTTTTTTTTTTGAGGAAGATTAGCCCTGAGCTAGCATCTGCTGCCAATCCTCCTCTTTTTTCTGAGGAAGACTGGCCCTGAGCTAACATCTGTGCCCATCTTCCTCTACTTTCTATGTGGGATGCCTACCACAGCATGGCTTGCCAAGCGGTGCCATGTCCGCACCCAGCATCCGAACCAGCGAACCCCGGGCTGCCGAAGTGGAACATGCTCACTTAACCCTTGCACCACCAGATTGGTCTCATAAAAACTTTCTTAAGTAGCCTTGGTGAAAGTTATTAGAGAGGTGGGAATAAAGCCTCATAGACTTTTTTGGATTTTTGGTAGTATCAAAGAATATTCATATTTCTTCTAAGAAATATACTATATTTTATAAAAATATTTTGCTTCTTATTAGAAAAAATAGTTTTTTGTCTTCATTGATTTTTGTACTATACAATCGCAAAGCTCCTAGAACAAGGAGATTTAACCCTAGTTAGGAGGCGAATGAAAGGTGAAGGAAACTAAAGGTGACACACAAGTCTGGCTTAGATCAGGGAAAATAAATACTGCGATGACATGTGTAGGGATAATTAGTGAAATTTTAATACAGATAGTACATAGGAAATAGTATTATATAGATCCTAGATTTGATAATTGTACTGAGACTGTCTTTGTTCTTAAGAAAAATATGCCAAAACATTTGGGGTGAAGAAGTGGGCTGTCAAAATACATATGTGTGTGTGTGTCTGTGTGTAAAGGCAGGGGAGAGAGACAGAAAGAGAGAGAGGCGAAAGGTTAACAATTGATGAATCTGGGTGAAGGGTGTACTGGAATACTCTTTGCACTATTCTTCAACTCTTCTGTAAATTTTAAATTATGTCAACGAAAAAAGGTTAAAAATATGGAAATGGTACAGCTGTGGTAATAAAAGTTATAAACTGGAAAAAATAAACCCTACCCATTTGCATCTGCTCTTTCCTCAGGATTGGGCCTTTAGAGCTCAGGCCACCAAGGGAGACGATGATGATATTTACTGAGAGCTCATTACCTGCCGGGCATTGCTAAGTGTTTTGATTGTTTTTTCTTCAAAACAAAAGCTAAGAAAATGGCCTGATTGCTAAACACTTTGTATTTAAATATAATGGCCAGAAGGAGGATGCCCCACAGCTTTCTTTACACATTTTGACCACAACACAACACATCCACAGGTCATGAAAGGCTGAAGGTAGATCATGGTCCTGTTTTCCCTGGTAGGCTGGAAGGTGCAGGACCCTGGTACTTGGCTCTAGGCATCTAGAAGGGTGTATCAGACAGTGTGGTAGCATCACTGAAAAACTAAGAAAAATTAAAAGCTTCATAATGATGAAAATACTAGCCAGGTTTAATGACTGCTTACAATGTGTCAGCTCTTAAACAAAGTATACGTGTGCAATGGACGTGTGTGTGTGTGTGTGTGTATGCACTTATGTGTATAGATATATAGTCTCATTGGTTCCTCACAACAACCTTTTCAGATAGATACTGGGTATATTTTTATGTCCAGAATGAAGAAATTTAAGCTTGCTCAAGGTCTTGTGGCTAGTCAGCGACAACGGAAGAGTCAAAGCCAGGTCCGTTTGACATCACAAATGGCTCTCTACCTCTGATCTGCTGCATCTCCATTAGCCTATCCACCCAGGTATGAGAAATGAAAATATGTGTCCCCTGTTTGCTGTGTAAGGATGGTAAGAGGATTTATGAAACAAATACATTATGATATGCTTCATGGAAGAAAGAAAATAAAGTTCCTTTTGCAGAGCAATTGAAGCACTGGGGATTGACCATATATCAAAGAAAACCCAGTTTCCAGTCTCCTGGAAACTAGTGTTCTCATGTACACTAATTGCATATCCCACGGATTAATAATGGGACAGCGGTATGAAGAAAGGAGCTATTGCTTGTTACCTACATTATTGCTAAGAGATTTATTTACCAATGCAACTACTCATAACTCATATTATAATAGATTCCTGGGAATAGATTAATTTGACTAATAATGGTGATATAAAATAAATATGTATTTGATTATATAACGATATTTATAATTATGTTATAATAATGATTGATAGCAATGGCAATAACTTCTATTATTTTTTCAACTATTTATTTTCATCATTTGGTAAAGAGTCCACATGTGTGCTTTATTTTTATTTTGTTGTTTTTATTTTTATTTTTTACCCTAGCTGCCGCCACATATTTTCCGTGGAGGAAGGTGGCTCCGATCACTGTTGATTCTGTCATTTCCTTGCTCATTTCTAATTATAGCTGGAAAGTGCTTGAAAAAGATCTCCTTGGGGGTCAGTATTAACTTTCCTGCCCTCCACACACACTTTCTCTCTTCCTCTGTGGTCTTCCGGAACTGGAGACGAGGCAAAAGTTAAATTTTGCAATACATAGTTCTTTCAAAATTAAGCCTCATTTTATTCGCATTCCTGTGACATTGCACTGATATACAATCCCTCAGGAACTGGCAACATTGTTATTGCACAATTTGATAAAAAGTGAACCATTCCCCAAAGGCATGCTGGAAACAAGAAGGAGACACGGCACCAGCCTTGGCTTGAGTATCCAGACAACAGAGTTTTCCAGTTTGCGATTCCACTGTGCAGCTAGAAACACAGCCTCATCTCCATGCTTGGCTTGGATCCCATCCAAGATCGGAGGCTTTGCTGGCTAGTGAATTACTGGACTCTCTCTTCCCAGGGCCCCAAAGACCTCTACACAACTTCATTATCACAATGGAGTTAAAAAGAAGAAAGACTAATGGGAACACAGTGTTAAGTTTATAATAACTTGGATTTTCAAGTTATGAAACTTGTTAAACCATTGACTAATGAAACTGAAAGAAACCTTTGAACTAGATGCTCCAAGGAACTCAAGAGTGGGTTTGGAAGCTTTGAACTGTTGTTCCAGATTGTTCTTTTTCCTTTCGTTATGTTAAGGAGATGCAATCACCAACCACCCTGAACCAGATCTAGCCTCACCAGACAGCTATGCCTATGGCCTTTGCCTATTTTTAATGCTAAGATCTCTCCAGGAGGAGGTTAGGCCTTGTTACCATAACCTGCAGTGTATGTGGAAGCGTGTTTTCCAACTGAGCCTGTGCAAGCGAATATCCACCTCTCCCTTTTGAATATTCATTCCCCATCCAAAGTAAATGTCCCTGCTTCCCTTTGTTCAGGGATGCTGTGACTCTGGAAATGATTCCTTGTGGTCTCCTATTTGCTGCAAATACACCTTACTTTGTGAGACAACTTACTTCTGGTGGAGAGTCTGATTAAACTCGCCAGGAGGGAACCCACTTCAGTTTTGGTAACAGCCCGATGTTCTAGAGTGAATCACTGGTTTGCTCAGAACTGTGGGTAAAATTGAAGAAAAGAGTAGAAGAGTAGTGAATGAAAAGTTTAAAATGTCAGAGAAAGGAGGTGAAGACAGAGAACAAAAGAACGAAAAATGGAAGACATTCCTTGTCTTCGGAGAATTGTAAAGTGACATTTAAATTCTGAGAGTGAGAAATAAAAGGGAATTGAAAGCTGATATTGAGAATTAGAGAGGCACCAAATAGAGTCTTTTGCCCTTTATGGATAAGTATGAGTGAATTTTAAGAGACTCAATTCAAACAAATATTTATTGAAACTTATTATGTACAAGGCATTCTGCCAGGCGTTGCAGTTATACCAGAGGAATCAAACATGATTCCCGCTTAGAAAAGAATTCAAATGATGGAGAGGCTGAGAAATCCCCAACAAAGGTGAGTTCACGTCATTTGGGAATAGAGAGAATATAAGGAAAGGTGTCATGGAAGATTGTACCTTTGGGTTAGGGTTAGAAAGACAAGTGCGATTACAATCCCAATTGCAGATGGCACTCTAGAGGTGTGGTCGTTCTAAATTGACTGAATGGCATGAGGAAGAGGATACTGATTGAAGGGATTAGGAATCTTCCCAAACCAACAAAAAGTCCATTTATGCTAGTGTATATAGGTTATATGCCAGTCAATGCTGGGAAGTAATGCTGCCATATGTTGGAAGAGTTTGTGATATCGCAAGTGATGAACACCGGATGTTGACTTTGGGAGTATTTGCTTGTTTGTTTTTTATGTTACAGGGAAGACTATACATGAAGGAGAGTTGAAACAGTGAGGAGGAAGGAAGGCATAGACAGCAAGGTGAGGGGTAAAAAGAGACCAGAGGCAGAAATCATCCCAGGTGAACCAAACTGAGAGTGTAAACCAGGGCAAAGGCAGAGGAAGGGTGACGGGCTCAAGAAACATTAGAAAGGAAGACTGAAAATGGACAGCTAATTGGGAGGGAAAGGATTAAGAAACAGTTCAGCTTGCAGATTTTCCTGCAGGGAAACATAAATTAGGGACTCAAGATTTCCTTTGATTCATTTAACAAATAGATATTTACCTTCTGCTTTGGACCAAACCCTATGCTAAGTGCTCTGTGAGTAAAATAGGTGAATGATATGATATTTCCCCAAGGAACGTATGGCTTGTAGTCAAGGTAAAACAAAACAGAAATAAGCATTATGATAGGTTTTGTTACATATCTCATATCTACATATCTCATATGGATAGTGCTAGGATTAACTAAAATATGTAAAGGCCTTCCATAAATTCAGATCAAAAGCACCAGCGAAATATGTATAAAATATAAATATAAATGAATAAGGCTGGTTTTCATCATCAGCTTACAAATACTTTGAATGTAGCTACACAGCTGATCTTTCGAAGTAGTCACTATCAGACTTCTCTTATGCTCCCAAAAGGGAGAAGATGAGATATTTCGTTCCATTTTTTTCTAAAGCAAAACTTCTCTGAATTCATTCATCTATTGAGTTTTTTAATTAATTGGAATCTCTAGAAAAGTTGGAAAATCCGGTCAGTAAAAGCTGATTCTTAGCCTCTGAAAAAAAGCAAAACAAAATAAAACTTTACAGTGAGCTGTTATAAGTATATTTATTCCCGAGGTCGTGAATTGAAAAGCCACAATTCTAAGTTCAAATCAGAACGAGCTGGGTGTAAGGCCGAGCTGGTGTTATAATGAGTCTGAGTCATTCGAAAGACTAAATTATCAAAAAGCTACTTTCAGCTGTGAGCAAAGATTTCAGGGTGAAATAAAACAATATCACACACATCTTATAACAAAGTGTATTATGAGGTTTATGTGCTGTTTCTGACCTGGTTTCTCAACGAACCAACTCAAAGGGAGGAATAATAACCACTGAGGATAAAGGACTGGAATTAAGCAATGTTTACTTACTCATCTTGAAAGGAATTTGAATGGCTCTTCATGATTCATGGGGAAGCCTCAGAACGGAGTTGGGCATTGATGTATCTGCACTGACAACAACTCAAGGTCCACTCTTGGCAGATGGCCTGCAGAAGGCCAAGTGCTCCGTGTTAAACTGTGTTCTCCAGTAGTGATTTCTGTGATCTGAGAAATGTTCTCTTTCTGGTTTTCCCTTGGGCCATGAAAAATACTAGCTACTTATTTTTCCCCCTTTCAAGGATGACTACCGATTCTTTATTGAATAGTGTCTTCATTTGCAATGTGGGAGAAGAAACAAAATACACAGTAATCTTATTCCTAGCACAGAGGTTTATTAAAGGAACAGTGGTTAGAAGAGACTGTCAAAGGTTATTATCCAAGTCTGCTCTTAAACGAAGGTTCCCCAACTGCCCACGGCTCCCTACACTTAAGGCAGGAGAACTCAGTCACCTGCCTGAGTCCCAGGACATCCACCTGAGTTGTGCCACCTGATAGAAGAAAATATTTTTATCTGTATGTACAATGACAGACTGTGTGCCCATGGTATGAACAATTGTTATCCTCTCTTACTTCTATTCTATTTTAAAGGATTGGAGAGGCTCTTCATCATTGAATTAAAAATTTGCATAGTACCCAGTCACAAAAAGAGAGAATAAATTATTTGGATAGTCAGAGTAATAATTCCTTTCCAATATATTATCCAGTACCATCTTGGCCTGGACGCAATACACAATAGTATCAACAGCAGAGAGGATCATTTTTGACTATCACACATATGTGGTTTCGCTATTAGCAAATTCACGAGGCATTCCCTAGTACATAATTCCTATTAATAGTCCCCAGAGCTGCTGCAAGGGGATGCAGCAGAAACCAGATCCAAACAAATTACACAACTTTGTTTACACTGGACAGCTACGAATTCTTGACCATGGCTGGGCCACGTGATGGACCAAACCAGTTTTACTTAGATATTAAGTATCAGAATTATACTCAGGGCCTAGGGAGCAACATGTCAATTTCTAGTTAACAGCTAGCGGTAACAGAAACACCCATAAACATTCCCAACAAGAAAAACTGAAAGTTGCCATGATCTATAAATTACTTCTTGCTTCCATGAGCAGCTGTTCCTAAAGGGAGTCTTATCTTGATACCACCCCCTAGGCCTCCCCTCCATCATCTTCATTTTTCTTTCAGTCTTTGGCCTTGGCCAAGAAGTCTGCTGTGCGTTAGCCCTTGATTGACTGCCCTCTGCGCTTTCCATCTCCTGTTCTGTGTTAGTATGTATTGATTCTCAGTATTGGATCTCTCCCTCCATGTTCCATACCAGGCACTATTAAGTCTGTAATATATTCTTTCTGTGATGCAACATTTTCAGTTGCTTGAGTGTAAGTAGAAGCAGAGAGTCACAGAGTCTCAGAGCTAAAAGGAACCTTAGAGTTTATGCAGTTCAACTCCACCATTTTACAAATAGTGAAACTGAAGCCTAGAGAGGTAAAGAGCCTTGTGTAAGGTCAAGACCACTCAAGTACTAAAACTGAAGGATCAAGGACCCAAATCTCTGGGTTCTGTTCACAAATCCAGTCCTGTGCTACACTGTTCATCTCCCAGAACTCTGAGGCTTACTAATGAAGTGAACTTGTCACCCTATGGGCTTGGTTATAACAAAAGGACATACTGAGGAGAGAATCCAAAAGAGAATGTTATCTATTAGAGGAAATTAAATTATTTAAGATTTCTAAATGCCAGTAAAATTATAAAAGATTTAAAATATTATTACTGTTATCCAAGAAACTTCCTTGGGGCACTCTGGAGAAGGTAGGTAATTAAAAAAAGAGATATTTTCAAAATTCAGGCAAGTAGGTTTCTCATGGCTAGCCAACACTTACCTGATGGCTTAGTAAATCCAATTGCTTATTAATTGGTTCTCTTTTACTTGGAGGGTACAGAAGCATGCGGAAGAGAGAGACAGGTTATGGTCGGGAGGATATGGGAGACAAAGAGGATATGGACAATTGTTTCATATTGTGGCTCATCTGCTGGTCATTTCCCATTAGCCCACCCTTGTCCACCCATTCTCCACCTTCTCTGCATTGATAGTTACCTGGGTTGGGAAGAGACGGAAGACCTCTATGACCTCTACCAATTGCATTGGCCAGATTCCCTTGACCTCTGGGTTCTGGACGGAATTGGCCAATGAGAAGCCCTGGCAGGAGACCAAAGCACAGGGTATTTTCCCCACTACTTTCTCCCTGCTTTTTGCTGTGGTTCTGGCAATGCTTCCACCCCTCAACTACAGCTTCTGTGAGGTAGCTCTTCTCTATGTCTCCAGATCTCACTAGAATCCTCTAGAACAATTCCCTCCCCTGCCTCTTCAGGTCTCAGGACGGTAATAGCTCCCGTTGTTGCTAGTCTCTGGGTGTCTCAATGTCCCCTGGAAGGTCTCTTAATGCTGCTCTGTAAAGAGTCCCTTTACATTCTATAAACTGTCTCCTCATACTTTCATCTGAGCAGGCTTTCTTTGCTTTCCCGGGCACTGACTGAAACAGTTCAGTTGGGGTTAATCATAGTCTGAAGTCACCATTTATCTTCTTTGCTACAGCAGCAAAGCCATCATCATTAAAGATAGGATCAATTCTTGTTCATTTTATATCTCATGGATCTGCTAATCCATGAGAAATGCAGCTAAGCTGAGCAGAGGACTGACTCTCACCTCCACTTGCATTTGTGCCTTTTGGGTTTGGTTAACACTAAATGTGAAAAGTATCATTAGCAGACAGGAGGATACAGGAGCAAAGGTCATATTTGGTTTAGCCTGATGCATCCTAAACTTCCTTCTGAATTATGGAGACTGATGTAAGAACTTTGCTGTTTTATATAGAACCTGGGAACATTCAGTGGACAAAAACATGCCTGGTTTTGTTGAACTGTTGCTGGATGAGCAATTATGCCTGAAAAAAAATCGCTGACTTCATTTATAAAAGGGCATGATTACTGGGTAGATTTGAAACTGGCCTCAATTTTCCTGCAGAACAGAACTATTATTGGCTTTTCATTTTTTTCTCTTTTCACAGTTATGTGGAACTATCCAGTGTTGATTAATGAGAATTCATTTACTAATGCTTCTAAATATCATCAGCTTCTCTTTAGACGGTGCGCGTCATTCCTGCCAGTGGAAAAAATTGGTGTTTTTAGGGAAGGGATGTGTTTACTCTTTTCCTCTCGTGTCCGTGAGTTCAGGGAGCTCTGCAGAAGGGTAAAGATGCTGGGTGAATAGATAGGAAATGGGACAGGAGGCACACTGTGGAGCTTCCACGTCTGTCCTGGGTGTTGACTGGACTTAGGTTGCATGCCATTCATTCTTTCAATCTATGAACGTTTGTTAAGTTAATGTTGATTAGGGCTAGTAAGTACAAGGAGCTGGGGGTGGAAAGATGAATAAGACATGCTTGTGTCATGAGAGGCTCACAATCTGATAGGGAAGGAGGTATCTGGGGGAGGAACTGTCCTTCACCAAGCAGGGACACGGCACCAGCTGCTGTGCATTCTCTCTCATCTATTTAGGTTGGCTTAAGAGAGAGGGAGACTCTAGTCCTGACTCCTTGGCTTTATCATTTTGAAACTGAACTCTAGGGCAAGCTTCTGGCTCCATTTTGGGAGCGGTGTGGAGCAGGAGCATCTTGAAGGGGGAGCTCCAGTTCTCTATTAAAGATTTTTTTTTTAAAGAAAGTTTCAATTGCTAAAAGAAAGAAGGAAAGGAGAAAAGAAACCCACTGGCTCAGCTAACATTTTCTGTAGTGGGCCAGATGATAAATATTTCAGCCTTTGTGGGCCATATGGTCTCTGTCACAATTCCTCTGATCTGCTCTGGAGCACAAAAGCAGTTGGAGACAATAAGGAAGGGAACAAGCATGACTGTGTGCCAATAAAACTTTACTGATGGAACACTGAAATTTGAATGTCATGTGGTTTTCACACATCACAAAATATTACTCTTCTTTTTTTCCCAACCACTTAAAAATGTAAAAGTCATTTTTAACTCATGGGCCTTACCATAAAAGGCAGCAGTCCAATTTGGCCCGTGGGCCATAGTTTGCCAATTCCAGGCCTAGAGGAAGAAGCAGGAGAAGCATTGAATACCATTGCTCTGCTAGAAAACCTAATATAGGTTCTTTAACCCCCTCCATGGCCGTTCAGTGTATCCACTGATGAGGATAAGTGGTTAACTAGGTACAGCATGTTCCCAGCAACCGTGGGCATATCAGCTGGCCTGAGTGAACTTCTCTTTCTTGCTGTAAAATAGACAACTTTACCTGGCCTTTTACACTTACGGGTTTTGATGAAGATAAATGAAATAAAATCCATGGAAAGTGCTTTGTACTGTTAGGAAGAAAAGCATTCTACAAACCCAATGTATTATTAAAGAAAAGGCAAGTCTGTCAGAAGGAATTGGAAAGTCCCAAGCACGGTGCAACATGACTGAAAGACGCTGCCCAAGATGGCGTTCTTCCACTAAGATAAATGATGTGGCTTTCCCTCCCTAACATGGCCTCCCCAGATTTCATCATTTGCAAATGGGATGACTTGACGGCCTGTTCTTTTTTTTTTTTTTTTCCCTACCTCATTAATACATTGAAAGAACAAAATTGTTCCTCAAATGGATCATTCTGTGGCACTTTGCTGGCTCCCTCATCTGGTGCAGCTTCCAGGGCTGTACTTATCCCGCCAAGGCCTGTGCTTGCCTCCCAAGTTTAATAACTATTTGACGGATTACCCCTGTGTACAGCATAGTACCAAAAGCTTTCTTCTAAAGTCCAGATAAAATATGCCCATGGTTTTTCTAGAGTCAACTCATTTAGATAATTAATCAAATTGTCTTTTCAAGGGTGGTAGAATGTGATTATTTTTGTGAATTAGATTTTCCTCATTCTTGGTATAGTGAGGCATTTCTTAGTATTTTATAATGGTGTTCTTTGTTTCTTTTTTTTTCAGGATGAATTCTTCTGGCATCTTCTCTTATAAAAGTAATTTGAAAAGTCCGTGTTTCTCTGATTATCCTCATTTTTTTTTTCCACAGGTGGAGTGGACCAGTTGTATTAGACCATGTATTGTCCACCATGGGTTGGTCCATGTTTCTGCCTGAAAGTTTTGACTTTTCTGCCTTCAAATGGTATGATTTCCAGATTTTTCTGTATTGAGTGCAGCTGTAGTTCTAAGAAACACTAAAACAAGATTCCATAATATCTTCATTGTCATGAAGGAATTTCTTCTTTCCAATGGAGTTTGCCTTGGCCTCCAGTTCTCGGTATCTTTGTCTTAAAAATTACTTATTTTAGTTTTCTGATGTTTTAAAATCTTTCAGATCATGTTTTTCAGCATAGAATTGGGCATAGAGACACTCAAAGGGGAGACATTGAAGAGAATTTTGCATAGTAAAAATTTTGCATAGTGAAAAGAGGGGCTACCCTTGCCTTCGGTTAAGGTTAAAATTTAATCACTTAGCTTTTAGAAGATGGTATGATCAAACCTAATCTTTTCTGTAATATCCTTCACATGACGCACCTTTTCTTCCTAACCTTTCCTTGCCCTAGCTTAGTTCTGTCTTCTTGTTATTATTGCACCAACAATATTTCCACATCTAAGCGACACGCATTAGTCCCATGTTGTTCTATCATTCTGCTCGTCCATTTACTTCTTCCAAACATTCCTTTGTATCATATAACTCTAAGGTTTGATAACAGCCATCCTCATGGTAGTTTGATGCAAACTTGTAATGTCAATGTGGGCAGACTAAAAGATCTCTTTCTAGAGCCTTGTTTTTTGAAACTTGAACCATAATTTATATCAGATGGAAGAAGATCGCTTGCTCCTAGTGGAGGAGTAGAGAGAAGAAAAGCATTTCTTTCCTTTAAAAGGAATTTTGAGTAGTTTTAGTAACAAACCGTTCTGGGCTGTTGCTATTACGTCTCAGAGGTACTAAGGTCCCTAACTTCTGCAGTTTGTGCTTAAAGCAGTGTCACCTGAATTCAATGAAGTACAGTCATCTGAGTACTTTTATTTCTGGGACAGATTTTCAAGAGCAGCTTCTAATTTTAGGTATCGTAGCTGAGGTTCTTCCATGGTCTGCTTTCCACTGACATTCTCTGGGTATTAGCGTTCCTCTGAAGGTGACGATCACAGACACTCCATAGAAGCAGCAGAAAGCTTGTGTGGGGTGGGCGTGAGGGAAGGCAGAGAGGGAGACAGGTATCTTTTTGTGTGTTTGTGTCCATGTGTTTAATTCTACACAACCGTTTTTATAAAAGCAACTTCTCAAAACCTCCTTTTTTTTCCTCTTTCTGTGAGGAAGATTCACCCTGAGCTAAGATCTGTTGCCGATCCTCCTCTTTCGCTTGCTTGAGGAAGATTGGCCCTGGGCTGACATGCCTGCCAATCTTCTTCCACTTTATAGCTGGGATGCCTCCACAGCATGGCTGATGAGTGGAGTAGGTCTGCACCTGGGATCCGAACCCACAAACCTGCGTCGCCGAAGTGGAGTGCACAGAACCTTAATCACTCAGCCATGGGGCTGGCCCCTCGAAATCTCTTTTAATTATTGTAATCCCAGAGACTAGAATGCAGTCTGAAGCGATTCTGATGATTTAGAATAAGGCATAAGCTTTCTTTCTTTTCTTTTCTGTATAAATCTGTTTGCATTCTTGCTGTACTGGCGATACATATAACACAAGCTGCATCCTCCTGGATATTTTAAATGTGCACATTTGTCTCGACGTTTCCTCTCTTCTATTAATGTAAAAACCAAGGCAGATGAGCTGAAGAGGGATCAGTCTGAATGCCCGCATGAGGAAGCTTTCAAGTTCAATTCCAAAGCGTGTGTCCCTCCTAGGTTGTGATGCTCTCGCAGATAAGTGCAGCTGTCCTGAAACACAGCCCTCCCAGCTAACTGGCTGATTGTTCTCAGTTGTCTAGAGCTCTAGGTTCTTGACCATTGGAACGCAAGGACCTGATGTGGGCAGGGATTGGGTTTGAGGCAGGAACACCAGAGACATCGGTTAGAAAGAGTATGTGTCGTAAGGACTGAAGAGTAACGCAAGCGTGGAAGGATGAAGGAATCTATCACCTTTCTATGTTAGGAATACGGAGTCATCATTTCCGTTTCCTATTTCAGAGTTGGACTATTCACTCTGTGTGGTGTGGTTCCCATTATGTCCTTAATCAACCTCCTTGAAGCTGAATATGGGTACTTGAAACTCCCTGTGTGCGTCATGATCCCAGCCAGAACTAGAGGGCATTTTCCTGAGAGCTTAGTGAAGTGACTACTTACAAACTTGTAATGTCAGTGCAGCCAGGGGTTGAGGGAAACACCCGTCATCCAACCCCGGGCTGGTCAAAGTGGGAAGCCAAGACCAACCACAGGCTTGGAGAGTGAGAGCAGAGAAAGCCAGGGAGGGCTGTGGCCGCCAGCGAGGGTCAAGGATGTACTGAGACCGGCAGGCAGGAGCTACGGAAAAAACCAACCTCTCCCTATGCTTGTCCTCTGACTTTCTCAAAGTGGTTCCCATGGGACAACACCAACTGGCTGCAGAGAGCACGGGAGCCCCTGGGAGTACCTTCCTCAGAATCCAGCCTCCCAGCCGAAGAGCAGGACAGAGAGGGCTGGAGGAGAGCTGGAGGGGCAAGCGGAGGATGCCCGCACTTTCTCCTTACATAACCCTGCTGCTTCATTTTCCTGAAGTTCTTGGCTTTCCTTCTTGATTTTCTCCTCCTGTCCTTATGCTCTCAGTTTCCCTGCTTAGCAGTGTTTCCTCACTCTCTGCTCACTGTCTGTGCCATTCCGTCGTGCGATTGGCACCGAAGGCCCCCTCCATCTGCCTGCTCCCGCGCCTCCCTCCAGCTTCGCACAGCTTCACTTCAACATCCAGCGGGCCCGCAGCTCCTCTTTCGCGCCGTCGCCCTCACCTGCCGCGGCTCCGCATGGGGTGTCTCAACCGCCTTCCGGAACTGGAAATCTTTCCGGCACCAATATTTTGAAGTCACGCTTTGAGGTTGCAAATCTGTCACATATATATCCTTTAACACAGCACCATTTGTATTTTGAGTGTTGCGTAGTAAATCGTAACTGCCACCAACTAAAATAGATATAGGAAATAGGAAGTGTGGGCATTTCTTATAATTTACCATTGGCGTTGAATCTTCTCTGCAGTGTGACTGCAATAACAGCTCTTGCATAAAACACCAAGTAACATGTTGGCCTGAACTGAACAAAACTGCTTCTTCTCTCCAAGTTGCATTAAGCTTATAGTTTCAGGCCTAGCGGGCTTTCTCTTCACAGGAATGTTAAAGATGCCCACTGATAATATGTGTACTTTCCAAAGCCCAGTGGAGTTGTTTAAATGGTTGGTCACGTGGTCACAGGAAGGGCATGACTGTAAGAAGGAAGGATATTTAGGTCGTAGTCACTCTTGTTCCAGGAACCTGGAGGAAAATGCTTGCAGAGCTCAGAATTGCCGGGCTGCTTCTGACACAGCCGGTGTCTCTGTGTCCCCTGGACTTTGTGAATCGTGTTTGTGAATCGAGCACTTCTCTTGGCTATAGCAGTTAATGTCCCAGTGACCTTTAGATTCACCCCTGCCGTGTGTTTTGTGGACTACTTCACCTCTATCATTGTTTTTATTATTTCACTTTCATTTTCTCACATTTCATCTATGATAAAGCTGTTGTCTCTGATTCCAAACTATATTTGAATCCACCTATTCCACCTACAGCTTTACTCTTAGCGTCCGCCGCAGTGACTGAGGGAGCTCACCTAGGCCACCACAGTCGCCCCATGATGGCTATTTTGCATTCTCACCCCTCCCTAATTTCTTCCCCACACAGCGCCTTGAGTAACTTTTAAAAAAACATGAGTCTAATTATTTTCCAAAACTTTTTATTTTGAAAAAAAAAAAAACAAAGAAAATTTCCATGAATAATACAAAGAACATCCATGTGCCCATCACTTTGGTTCACATTTTATCCCTGAACGCTTCATCATATGTTTCCTAACGTAAGGGCATCCTACATAACCATAATTCCTTTAGCACACTCAGGAAATTTAGCATCAGTGTAATACTATTATGTAATATATAACCACAGTCAAACTTCCCCAATTGTCTCAATAAAGTCTTTCAGGGCCGTTGCTTTTTTCTCTTGTCCTCTGTGTGTTTTATCCATGATTTCATCCAGGATCCTGCATTGCATTCAGCTGTCTTGTCTCCTTACCCTCAATTTGAAGACTCCAGGTCCACAGTGTTGCAGACTATCTCTCAGTTTGCATTTGTCTGTTTTCTTAGGGTTAGCTTCAGGTTAAAACTTTCCATTTTTATTTTTGCAAGAATACTGTGGAGTTGATGGTGTGCCCTCAGTCCATCATGGCAGGGGTATAGACTGTTAATTTATTCTACCACAAGTGACGTGAAGTTTGATCATTTAGTCAAGGTATGGCCCACCAGATTTTTCCATTGCAAATGTTTCCTTTTCCATTTGTAGTTGTCCGTAATCTGCAGGGTGATATATCTAATTATTTTAAAGAAATAAATCCAATGTTTAGAAAAATTACTTGCAGCCCTTCAAACTCTTTTCCACCTAAGAGCCTTTGTATGTGTTGTGCTATAGCTAGATTGTAAGCTCTTGAGGGTAGAAATACAAGGGCTGTCTTTTTCACTATTGTAATCCCAGAGCTAGAATATATAGGGCCATAAACATGGTAGACTATCAAATAAATATTTGTTGAATGAGAAAATCGATGCATGTATGAATAAATGTTATATCTTGGCAGATTTTGCATAATCATATATTTTTAAATAATTTTTACTGCAAGAAACCCAAGGAAATGGGGCGGAGATGTGGGGGTCTATACTAAAATTTAGGCTCCTTCTTCCATAGTGTCGAGTTGTCACTGGGAAGCAGCTGCCCCGACAGGGACTACAGTCCCAGCACCCCTAGCATCCGGGTGATTAATTCTTGTCAATCGATGTGGGGAGTGTTGTGTGTTTCACTTCCTGCCCCTGATTTCAAGTGGGTGGGGCTTCTCCATCAGCTCTTTCTCTCTACTGCCTGGAAGTCAAGAACTTCAAACTATTAGGGCTCAGCATGGCCACAGATGGAAGGCTCCTAGACCCCTTAATCATGACGAGGAAGAAAGCTCAGTCAGACTGTGAGGAGAATAAGAAAAACACTTCTGTTGTGTGGGTCCATTTAAAATTTGTGATTTATTTATAATAACATCTAGCATTACTCTGAATAATATAGAAATGAAAGCTGGAAGACTACTAGTCAGAAAATCCAGACAAAAAAGTGGAAAGAAAGTTGTGATTAGTTAAGATTCACTGTCACATTGTTATTTTGGGCAGTGTAGGTTTTCCAGAATCCTCAAACCATACGGAATAGCATTAGGCCTAGAAACACTCAAGTAGGAGACTTTAAAGAGAATTTTACTGTAGAGTAAAAAACAAGGGCCACCCTCGTCTTTGGAAAAGGTGAAAATGCAGTCAGTTAACTTTCAGAGACGGCATGATTAAACCTCATCGTTTCTGAGATCCTACAGCCACTGCCAAACTAATCTGGGGAAATTCCAGTGTGATTTAAGAGACAATCCATCAAATTCTTTCTCTAGTGCCTCCAGTGAATTTTGTTTGCTGTGGATAGCATTACTAATGGAACAACACTCTATCTAGTAATTATTTATTATCAAACCAGTGAGGAAAAGGATTCAGTGAATTTTAGAGATGGAGAGGACCCTAGGCTTATTTTACAGTGGACCCAGGTAATGTACGTGCTTGCCTTTCAAAATATCATACAGAGTTTGTACTGGCCAAGCTGACCCCAGAAACTAAGGCTCCTGACCAGCATAGTTAAGCGCCTATTGGATCCAGTGCTCTATGACACTCAGCTCACAGCTCAATAGAAGTGATTTTAAAGGACTTAGCGAATATTATTCATGCCTCTGGTTTGTTTCAATTATAACAGGGGAAAATTGGTAGTGCATTTACAAATATGCCTTATATATTTGTACAGTTCTTAATGTCACTAATTCTAAGCAAACATTACCCAAACACATTCAAATACTCGTGCACTCTTAAAGGTAGTGCTTTTATTCTCGTGATGGTGTCATTACTCACATCCTTTTTAAAATTTGTATTTAGAATTATCTTTAGGAGCTCAATTTTTCCCCCTTTGATTACAAAAGTAATTGTATATATTCTGGAAATTAGAGAAAGGAGAAGAAGAAAATTGAAACCACCCATAATTTGATCACTCCGCAGTAACCATTCTAAACATTGTAAAATAATTCCTTTTATGTAAATACATGTAGGGGCATGTTTTTGTGGGTGTCTTGTATAATGTTGCATGAATGGTTTTGCATTTAAAGTCCTATTGTGTGTACTTACCTATAAATTTAATTTCTTAGTTTTATTTATCATATTGCATTGGACAGCATACATAGATTTTTGTTCAATATTCCAGCTATTGCAAGTTGCTGGGTAAAAGTTTGAAGGCTTTTGATCTTTAAGTGGATGCATTCTTTTGACTGTCCTTTGTGTTGGTAAATATTCATCCTTGAATTTGTCATTTGAAAATAAGCAAAAGATATTGGACTCACATCTGGTAAATAAGTTAGACGATTAATCCAAGGAATGCATTTTGAGTCAATTAGAGAGTGGTAAAATGTAGTGAGACACTCTGAAACTGTCACAGAATGCAGGTTCAAAAGAGAAATTTCAAAATATTTTGAATAATGGAGGCATTCACTAGATAAATACATATTCTCGTATATGGCTACTTTGAAGAAAAACAATCATTTCAATGCTTAAGTTACAGTGTGGCTGCCAACAAACCAGCCCCTTGACTTCACAGATTTTTCTAGACATTTGTGCACTCCATCACATAAAGGTGAAGAACAAGGAATCAGAATCTACCATTAAATATGTGTTCAGGAGAAAGCTAGATTTTGTTACTTCCTATATCCTGTCATATTATGAAGAAAGAAAGAAGACAGAAAAAGAAAGAAGAAAGGAAAGAAAAAAAGAGAAATGAAGAAAGAAAAGGAACAAGCGAGAAGGAGGAAGGGAGAGAGCAAGGATGACAGAAAGGGAAGGAAGGAGAGAAATTGAAGAAAGGAAAGAAAGAAATTGAAGGAAGGAAGAAGCTGGGAAAACAGATTTCTATCCCAATATTCCTGTAAAGTAGTTTATCAATAGTAGTTTTATCAATACCTCAAGATGAATTTACGAAGCCAGTCTTAAACTTAGTGCAGACTGATGGCTTACAAAACTTTAGGTATAACCGTACTCTTCTGTAGTCTTTCTATATGCTGGAACTCCAGCTACATAGAGTTTGAGAATGAATTGGAAATGATAGAGCAGATACACACAGACACACATTAGACGCAATCATATAGGGTCCAGAAAACAACTTATGAAAGCCAGTTTTAGGCTGATGAAGCTGCGTAGTGTGGTTAGCTTATATACCCAGGACTGCAAAAGAATGGAAGCTCATGAATATCAGACAATCTTGCTGAACAAAGTTCTCAGAATCCAAGGTACTCAAAGATGAAGCATCCTGACCAGAAATGGAATGCTAGTACCTGTATTAACTCCTGAGCCGGCTTGTCCTCTAAAAATGTACCATTGTGCACAATGTGCCCTTGAAAATCCACCACCTTCACCTCCGGAATTACAGCCTATCTTTAATCCTATTTTAACATAAGACTCAAAAAAATTTTGCTTTAGAGATGCATTTTTTTTCAAGTCTGGAAAATCCAGTCCCTGCTTTCAATAAATTTAAATTGACCACCACTTGGGTGAATGTCTTTAAAAATTATGCACACAAAGACACACACGCACACTACAGAAACAAAAATTGCTTTTCTGTTTTCATCTGATTGTTTTACATGCTTCTGGAATTAAGCCACAGTAAGTAAAATCCTTACAACAGTGATTGGATTGTTACATAATAAATCCTACTCATATAACAATTAGAATGGTAGATGTTGGAAAGACTGCTCATCTCTTACTCCTACACTTTATGCACTGAAAATTTTCAGTAATATCAAAACACAGAAATAGATTAAATACTGAAAAAAAAACTATTTCAAATTTGCTGTTTTCCTAATTATGTCCATCAATAAAAGTTCAGGGAAAGAAGATACATAATATAATTATCAAAGAGGATTTGTTTTGTAAATATGCATGGGACTTGGCAAACTCTTTTATAAAAGGATACAATAATCAAGGTCTGCTTTCTGGAAGCTTACATTTTGAGAGCGACTAAGACAGAAACAGATCAACACAAAATAGGTATAAGAGTTAAACTATAAACTATAAAGTAAGGAGTTATCTATAAACAGAGAAGGAAATAAGGGTTACAAGAGGAATCTAGTGTCAAAAACTTATTGTTTATTGCATTTTTATCTTAAAAAATCAGAAAGATTATCCACCTTCTTAGATTTCAATGACTTGAAATATCAGTAATAAGGTAGGTAAAGGATATAGAAATAGTGAATGGATTTGAACCACAAGGAGTGTGGAGAATAGACCTTCAAAGTCAAACTATTTTGTAGTTTTTTATTAGCTGCGATAGAGAGAATAATTGCCTCCCCAAGATGTCCATGTCCTCCTCCCCAGAACCTGCCTATACGTGTCTTTACATGGCGAGGGGGACTTTTCTGTAATTAAGTTTAAGGATCTTGACATGGTGTAATTATGGGTTATCTGTGTGGGTCCAGTGTAATCACAAGGATACTTACAAGGAAAAAGAAGCCAGAATCAGAGAAGGAGATGTGGCAGTTGAAACAGAGCTGGGCATGAGGAGGCCATGAGGCTGGGGACACGGGCAGCCTCTAGAAACTGGAAAAGACAAGGAAACAGATTCTCCCCCAGAGGCGCTCTGGGAGGAATGCAGCTCTGCCGACCCATCTTGGACCTCTGAGCTTCATCATAAAGCTTCTGAGCAGAAGATAATAAATCTGTGTTCTTTTAAGCCCTATGTATGTGGCAATTTGTTAGAGCAGCAGTAGAAAACTAACATATTAGATTTGGGGGAAAAGTTACTTTTTAAAGAAAATTCACACAGAGTCAGACTCCATTGCTCTCCAAACAGATGATTTCTCAATTCAGAAAGGATTATGCCAGATGAATCAGTAATTTTGTTATCTTTTTTCCTAATAGCTTTTTGGTCCAGTGCCACTTTCATACTAAGAGAAGAGGAAAACAACTGTCCTTTTTCTTACCTCTGCTAGGTACCATCAGAGTGATCATATATTTTTCTTATTATTCATTTAGTCCTATAATGCTTCTAAAATGTATCAGTTACTATTTACAAATGAAGTAACTGATTCTCAGAGAAAATAAACAACTCAACTCATTTCATGTTGGTGATAGAACTAGAAAATTTAATAGTGAGCAGACATTAGAATATAGGTCATTCGTATTCCCTTTAGAGAGCAAATAGCCAAGAGATAGATGAGATAGATAGGTAGATAGGCAGGCAAATAAAAGAGTATTAAATAAAATCACACAGAATTTTACAAAAAGAATTCAGTGTGGCCAAAAGTTTGTAAAGCAAAGTTTGACCTACATAGTTGCTAGATAAAAGATCTTTTGGACACTCCACCTAACCTCTTGTTTCCTCTTCTACAAAGGAAAGATAACAATAGGCATCTCTCTCATAAAGAATCCCAAGGAATAAGACTGAATACTGTGACACTGAAGAGCTCTTTAAATGTTGATTCAACACTCTGTGGTCTACTTAGGATCCCCAAACCAATTTATGACTCATTCAAAACTAAGAGGTTATCTGTTCTGAAGGAGAAAAGGAGACATTGTAAATCAGGTGGCAATCAGTGATTCCAAAGAGAATTGAACATATTCTTTGTCCAAATGAACAGAAGATGTTGGTATGAGTTATGTGCTCTCAGTGAGAAGTAGATACAGCCGAAGCTGGTTACCAGAGGGTGAGCACAATGCAAGAGAACCTTCAAGAACAGCAGCTCCCAAGACATCTTGGATAAGTGTCTCAAGTTAGGTCATCAAGATGAATGAGGTCACCTAGACATAGTTTAGACAACTGCAAAGCAGAACAATATGACCTAAGACTGGCTTAAGACCTCAACGCAACTACAGAGCCAACGGCAGCTGGAAACTCTTAAGGACTAAACGTGAAGGAGAGAGTCATCTTGACTTCAAAGGGATCAGTTTGACAAAGGAAAATCAAATTGGATGGACTTTAACTCAAACAGCTGGGTGTGATGCAACCTAAAAAGGCAGATTTCCTGGAGTCAGCCAAACAAATTTATTAGAATCCTCTATACCTCCCAAGGAGAATGTAAATACAGAGTTTTTAATTTTCAAGTGTTTCCATTCCCAAACAATGGAGGGGAGAGTATGGTAAGATAAATAATCTGCACCACTATCCTTGGAATGACTTGGTGGCTATGCTTGCTCTATCTGTGCCAAGATGTTTTCTCTGTCTCATCCACATTTTCCTCCTTTCCTTTCTCCCATCTTTCCTTCTAATGTGTAGTAAATTTTATCTTCATGTAATGTATCTGAATGTGAGGTGATTGATTCAAAGAGTAAATATTTTCCTGCTAAAGGATTTCTGATTTCTGGAGTTCCTCTGAATGAATGGGCCAGGACTCCATGATGCCTTGCATGAGTGAGGATGATAGATAAATTTGCTTCCTAACATGTCCTTGGCAGCCAGCCTTCCTACAAAATGCATCAAATGCAGCATGGATATACATCAGCTGTGGTTTAGACCAAAGGGTAGGTATCTTACTTGCTAATGGAGAAATCAGACTCAAGGTAAGTGGATGAGCAAAAATTTATCATCAGTCAGCAAGGCACTCTATGGAGTGGCTTCATGCACATTTGTCTGTTCTGTTTTGTGAAAGCGATCCACCCTTATTCTGTTATCAGTGCTAACTCATCTGAGTCAGAATGCAAATATCCAGTACAAAGGATTAAAGTTGTTGGAAGAGGCAATACCATTGCATGTCTTATTGACCTAATTCCTCTGCTATAATATAATGGAAGCTCTTAAAGACAGAAACACCCAAGAAGCGTAGAAGCTGCTTGATATTGCTCATTACTGTATCCCCAGAAATTTAGCAAGCTATAGACACACAATACATATTTACTATGTTAATGAGTAACATAAACCAGAAATCTGTAAGTAGGTCTAGGCGTGATAAAGTATAAAGGGAAGGATCAGACATCTTCTGTTTCATCGTCATCATTATCCATTTAACTTAAGTCGCAGGATCTGCAGAGCAAATTCAAAGCCACAAAATCTAAATTCAGGATTAATTTGGGGGTTCAAATAAGACAAAGCAGAAGAACTCCTCTAGTGTTTGGTACCATTTAATAGGGTCTATTTGCCTCATTTCAGAACCTGTGCAAGGATGTCTGAGCAGCATGTAGGAGATTTTAAGCTAATACACCACTTATCGTGCTTTGCTGGTGGATCAGTGAATGACTTCATTGACCTGAAGCTTTGTTCTTGTTCTTGTGACCTCCTAGATTATTCCACTGATATGCTGAAGGAAGACGTGCAGGAGAGAGCTAATTGGCTCAGCAGATATTAACTTGTTTTCTTTCTGTTTACTACCTGTAACTCCTGCTGGTTTCAAGTGTTTGGTTTTTCATTTGAAGATATGTTTTCTTGATATAATAAGCTATTTAGGGCCAGACCTGAATTGAGGTGAAGGTTTCTCTGCAAACTCATACTTGCAAATCAGCAAAATAGAAAATGGAGTAAATGAACAGGTATTTGTGTCCCCAAAAGGCCTGTGTGCAATTAGCTGATGAACCCGCAACAAAGCCTTGGGAACTGAAATGAAGATGCATTTTACTAACCATATTTGGGGTAACGGCCTTCAGATCCCTCTAGATTTAGTAATCTTTTGAAGAGTTTAAGACAAAAAATAATGATAAGGTGAGGCACTTGAGATCTAACTTTACAAACATGATTTTGCAACCCAGATGATGTATTTATTTTTTAGAATAGTTCAGAAAAGACAGTGCTGGAGTTTTATGTGTGTGTATGTATTCAAGTGTGTGCATGTACATATTAGGTATAAAGTCTAAACACTGAATTATGATTACATTAGCTTGCACAAGCCAACATGGCTAGCGAAGATCTTCTAAACTGCAAACGAAAATATAAAAATATGTTTTGGATATCAGATAACTTTAACATTAGCAAAGAGAGAGAGATCAACTTTATCTGGCTCAACAGTCATGGAATTTTCAAATACGTTGGATATCAGTTCATAGTAGCGGTTGGTTTTAACATTAGCTGGATGAGATTGACATTCTTCAAATAATAAATAAGCTCACCATGTAATGTCAAACAAGACTTGATGGTCTACATTTAATTTTAAAATAGTTTCTAGAATGCTTCGATCCATTAAAATTATTTTTCGTTCACAAAAGTTGCCTTTTCTCCCATTTTATCAAAACCCTGTCCCTTTATTCTCACCTCTTACTGCTAAGAAAATAGAATTGACAGAAATTCAACAGACTTCACTACTATGAACTCATCACATGGCTAAGACGGATCGAATTTAGGCAAATCCTGTGTGTTTGGGGTAAACTAGCCCCGTGCCATTTTCAGGCTCCATAAATACTTCTACTTTTTTCTCTCAACCATTAGAAAATGGGCCTGTGCACCTACATGATGAGGCTTTTAGGAAGCTGCTTCACCCTAGAACAAAATAGAAAATAGAAATAATAGAAAATAGAAAAAATATTTTAAGTCAAAATAGTTTTGAGAATAACACTAGACTTTAGACTGCATGGACAAAAAAAAGATTAAATTAAAAAAAAGTGGCTTCACAATAGCAGGGAAAAATGTACAGGAGTAGGAGCTCACAAACAGCGTCAGTCATTTGCGGGTCATCTTGACTTTGCAGAAAGGGTTACCTCAGCAGTCAGGAGTTTTCTATGTAGTTAGCAATGAGAGCCCAAGAGGTTAAAACAGCTCATCACTTTATCAGGATTACTGAGGCTATGAGGGAGGCCTTAATGGTCTGGCAGTCCTTTTTGTCACAATTTAATGGCATATCGATCTTGCAGAGTGAACAATCATGACCTTCAACTGTTTACAGATGCTTTGGAGGGAAAAGGCTTAAGGAGCTTATTCCAGGGAAGCTGAGAAGGTTCAGCCCTGACCAGTCAAGCTGGGGAAGTCAAACAGCAATCAAAACATCCCAGTTTGGGGCAACTTTCCACTGGGGGTGGCACTTACAACTGGGAAGATCGCAAGTGCTTCAAGAAAAGCCAGTGGTGTTACAGGCAATCAATAAATCAACCAGGAGTGTCATTAACAGAGAGAGCAGGACTGAGTGGTGTGTGTGTCTGTGTGTGTGTGTGTGAATGAGGGGCCCTTGAGTCAAGTTGTGCATTTCCACTGGAACAAGTTTTCAAGAAAAGGTTCCTTTTAGGTGTCTGCAAGGTTTGGAATCTTCCAATCATCAGGCTAGTGACCCTAGGAAGAGGTCACCACGTTTCACAAGACAAATCTGAGCAAAAAGCAATGTGAAACAGAGTGTTTTTCTCCATAACATAATTAATCTGAGGGTTGTGGAATTCACATAAAACTGCCTGTTAAGGTGTGGAGAACTGCTTTTCGAGAGAAGATGAATGTACTGAAATTAAATTCTCAGAAGGGGCAGAAATTGGGATGCTTATCTGCACCATTTATTTCAATAAATCCAATCTCTACTACTGTTGAATCCCGAAGCAAAGGTTTCAGCCTTGGTTTTGTTGAACCTCCATTATGTGATCTGCAAGATCCTGATTGCTGTAAGAGGCATAAAACCTAACTCCTGCCCGCAAAGAGTTCATACGTACCCTAACCAGTCATGGATTTCCCTGTTGTTTCTGGCCATGAGGCTCTAACTCTTTGAACGCTGCGGCAGGTTGAATGGTGGCCCCCTCAACAAATATGTCTACATCCTACTCTCCAAACCTGTGAATGTGATCTTATTTGGAAAAAGGGTTCTTGCAGACATATTTAAGTTAAGGATCTTGAATTGAGATCATCCTGGATTTCCTAGGTGGGCCCTAAATCCAATGACAAGTGTCCTTGTAAGAGACCCAGAGAGAGGAGAAGGTGATGTGAAAGCAGAGGCAGAGATTGGAATGATGCAGCCACAAGCCAAGGAACACCAAGCGTTGCCAGTAGACACTAGAAGCTGGGAAGCATGGAAAGGATTTTCCCTTAGAGCCTTCAGCAGGAGCGCTGCCCTGCCAACACCTTGATTTTAGACTTTGGCTTCCAGAGCTGTGAGGAAATAAATTTCTGTCGTTTTAAGCCACCATATTAGCGATAATTTCTTATAGCAGATCTAGGAAACTATACCAACTCTTACCTAGATTAGCTTTGATCTTGAATCCCATGTCCTTGACTTTATGGAAATATACAATGAAAGCCAAGATATATGATATCTGCAAACAATTACTATACTGTAATAACAAAATGCACCTTTATTGCTCACTACTAATTGGTTTGTTTCCCCTCAAATTTGTGTATAAAGGATTTAAGGGGACTGTGCGAAGGGAGAAGGGATTTGCCTTGCAATCTGTTGAATGATAAGAAGGAAAGAAACAAGATGGCAGGTGGGGAGAAGACCTGATTGTAATGCTGAACATCAGCATTGGGAATGTTCAAAGTGCACAGCTGCAAACTAGCCAATATTTGATTGCCCTCAAAAACATGTTTAAATTTTGTAAAATATGTGCCCAGTATGCTAGATACATCTTTAAAACTGTCTCAAATTTTAGTTGCAAGAAGAGCAGCTCAAGGTCAACTTCAGTCATTTGCAGGTTGTCCTGATTTTACAGGATTATCTGAGCAGTTAGGTGTTTTGTATGTTGGTACCAACAGAGAAATAAATAAATGTCATTATATGCCATGTGGTAATTGGGTCTGCTTGGCTGCCCAAGGCACAGGGTTGGTAACACAATACCATCAAGTCAAGCAGAGCCATATTGTGCTTATTCTGCTGTGAATGCCCTGGGATATGCTCAGAGGGATGACTCCTCTCCACCATTTGTCCAGCTCTTGTGTGAGATGGGGCCGAAGCTGTGAACCACCTTGTATTAGCTGGCCTCCAGTCTCCCCTCCTTCAACCATTCCTCACTCTGACAAAGACATAGTCCCACCACGCCAATCTGATCACTCTTCTCTTCTACCTAAAACCCATCAGAAACAATAGTCTGGCCATATGAAGCCTTCATGATCTGTCCCCATCTAACTCCACCTCTTGCTTCATATCTCCCTGGGTAGTCACTCCATGGAGCTGCACTTCCACCATTCTAAGCTATTTACATGGCGTCTGCAAAAGTGCCGTGCCTTTTGCATGTGTTAATATCTCTTCTAGAATGCTCTCCCTGCTTATTCACTTGGCAAGCACCTTTATTCTTCAAAATCCAGCTCAACAGTCTCCTCTCATGAGAATCTCCACGACCACTAAAGCAGAGTTAATTTTTCCCTTGTCTAGTCTATCACTAGCCTACATTGTTGTACTCATCACACTGTACTATAATTTGTTTATACGAGCGTCTCTCATAGCAGGCTGTGAATGCAGAGGGTAGAAACTTTGCCTTCTCTTTGAGGGTAAAAGTGTGCCTACTATGTCACTGTATCTCTAGTGGCTGACCTAGTGCTAGATAAACAATTGGTATTCAATAAATGTTTGATGAATAAGTGAAAGAATGACTAGACCTTTATGTGATTAGTAAGCTCTTAAAAGCTCTTAGGAAATGTATGTTTATTCACAAGTCACTAATATACAAGAAGCTTGTCTCTACACTTATAAGATCTTCGATGGGGAGATTTCTTTTTCTCTTGTTTAAAAATTTAATACACTTAATATTTCCGGATAGTAAAAATAATGCAATTCCTTATAGGAAATATGAAAAATAAGACTAAATATGAAAATAGATTTCATCTTTAATCCCTTCACCCGAAGATAAACACAATTTTTATTTGCATGTAATTTAAAACACATTGATATGGTCATGGGAGCAAATAATTGTGATAAAGTATGATGTGTATGAAAACAGAGACACCATATACTAATATTCTCTCTCTCTCACACACACACATACACAAATGATGGTCATCATCTGTATTAGGATAATGCAAGCTGCTATAAACCCAGCCCCAAAAGGTAGAATGGCTTAAACATCATAGAAATTTAGGTCTCACTTGCATGATGTCTAAAATAGGTATTCGTGATCAGCAAGATGAGGGACCCAGACTGCTTCCATCTTGTGGCTCTGCAATCTTCGTAACAGAGCTTACAAGGTGTCTATGAACCCGCAGAAGAACAAAAAGCACGGATGATTGCACATGAGGGGGTTTGAGGGACAGGCCTAGAGGTGGCATGGGTTACCTCCATTCACGTTCCATTGGCTAGAGCTCAATCCACAGGGCCCCATCCAAGTGCAAGAGAAGCTGGGAAATATTGTTCATCTGTGTGCCCAGGAAGAAAGAAGAGTGTGCTGAACCATTAATCAGGCTCCACCATACATTGAATATATCCCTTTGTAACCCGATATTTTTATTTAAAAAACATTTCATTGGAATGATGTCATAACATTACTCTTTTGGTATTATTGAGGCAAGTTTGTTTTGCTGAACTGTCAGCTTTTAAAAGTATTTTAAAAGAATTGTTTCATAGATTGTGATCACAAGGAATTAGCCACATACAAATCTATGACACTTACATCTTCATTGTGGGTTTTACTCTTTATCAGCATAATATGACTCCACTCATCAATGCCTTTTGCCTTGGGTTCTATTTTGCTTTAAATCAATGCCATCACTTGTGCTTCTCTTTTGTTTGCATTTGCCTGGCCATCCTCCTAATATTTCTGAACCACTTTGTTTCATGTTTCTCTATTACAGTTTGTATATAGTTGGATATTTTGACCCAATCTAAGAGTCTTTGTCCTTAAACAGAGACATTTAACCTTTTTGATATTTATTTGTCAATTAACCTATTCATTACACATCTGTTTTCTAAGGGTCATTGCCTTTACATACAGACTTTCTAACACATTTTACATTTATTTTGCCAATCAACATGCTAATTTGTACTTCTATTATTCTATTATGATTTGCCTTTCTAAGTTATTTTTATCTAGTAAATTGGAAAATAGTATGTTGCTTTATATCCTACAACTGGTTGTCTTTTGTAAAAAGATGCCTTAGTAGATAACTCAGTTTTCCAAAGCCGTTGTTCCAATCAATGAGTAAACAAATGAAATAAAGGAGGAAGCAAATTATTTCCCTCTAAATGTGAGTAGAAAATTTTTGGTTTTGCTCCTCCAACCACTCCCACTGACTGCTTAATTTTAATGAAAAGGGATTTGTATAACCTGAGCTGCCAGACCCAATTTAACATTAGTAATATTTTCATTATATGTCCCTTTCACATATAAAAAACAACTTTGCTAGTTATAGAATTCTTACCACAACACTTCTATTTCTACAATGATCTCGGTCACAATCAGCTGGAGTCAAAACTCACTCCTGAAATCTTCAGTATAGCTCAATTCTGAAGCAAGAGATAGGTTTTTTCTGATAATTTCACAACAGAGATAGTTAGATTACCGTGGTAATTAAACTTGGGCAAACGTAATCTACATAGGACTTCATGCCATTCATCCAATCTTATTTTCATGTACAAGGCGTAATTCAAGTCCGTTAAAAGGCTTTGCATCTCCCTTGCAGTCTACCCTCTTCTGTCTTCCTACAATATTCACAGTTTATGTTTCATAATTAAGCCATTAATTATAATCCAGTTTCTATCATCCCTCATCGTTGTTTGCATGCTTGTCGTATCTCACCAACTAAATAGTAATTTCCTTGATGGCAGGGCCACGTTCTACTTGATCTGGATAGCCAGTCATCTAGAATGGCAATGAACATTGTGGGCACTGGCTATGTATTTCTTGTTTGATTACGTTAAAGGTAAATTTCAGTTGTTAGTTTCAAATTCTTCTCTGATTTAAGTGTGCAGAAGTTAACCAGAGTATAGCAGGCTAGTTCAGATCCATCATTTTTTTGAATCTTCACTCTTTGTAGAGAATGACAGAAAAAGATGAAGCAATTTAAAGGTAGGTAACTAATTGAAATGAGGGAAAAAAGCAAATTCTGTGAGAAACAGGACCACTGACTTTATTTACAATTACAACAACACAACAATAACAATCAGCAGCACAGCAATAACTATGACTTTTAATAAGTGCCAGATACAATGTTAAGTGCTCACGTTAATTATCTGATATAATCCTTACCTTAAACCTATAGGTAGCTACTATTTTCCCTATTTGTAAATGTGAGAAATGAGGATTACAGAGAGAGAGAGAGAGAAAAAGAAGTTTGCTTCTGATTTATTCTCAGGACTACAGTGCTGTATTCACTGGTTACCCATTTTGGAAACACCCAATGACAAGTTTTGCTTTTAGATGCTCCATTCTATACTGAAAACAGTGCAGGATTTTACACTAAACAGAAATGGCTTAGAATTTTGATTCTTCTGCTTACTGTGTGTGTGACTTTGGGTATATTATTTAATATTCTTGTCTCCAGTTTCATCATTTATACGACAGGAATCATATTTACCTTTCAAGTCTCTTAGGATAATGAGTGTTAATGTAAGGTATGTGTTGGCACATGGTAGTTGTTCAATTGGTAGCCACTATTATTGTTAAAATAATTATCACTCATTATCGCTCTCCCCTCTCCCTATCTCAGGCTATCAAAATCTAATTTTTCTGTTCAAGGCTCATCTTAAATGACATCGCCCTCTTTTCTGATATCCATAATTAGCATGTGAACAAATCCTTTGCTTCTTAATCTTAATATCTCCTTATTTGTGTTATACATATGTTATACATTTTTCATATTTTCTTTTTTATCACTTATTTCTATATTTGTTTTCCCTCTCTCTCTTAGCTTGTTATTTGCAGGCTAAGAACTGCATGTTACTTTCCTTCACACCCTCTGCAGTCTTATGTGGTGACTCATTCAGAGTAAGTCTCCAAGTATTTGTCAACTTTGATTGGCATGACACTGTATACTTATTAACTTCTACATGCATTGAAGTGTTGAGAAAAAAATACAACTTTATTTCCTTTTACCACTGACCTCAACATTTTGCTAGTTCATTCCAATGTGGAATTGTGTCTGCAGGTACATAGTTAAATCAAGCAGGTGAATGGGCAACATGTTTTTAAAGCCCTTTGAAAGGAAAGGCTAAATTTTTTATTATTCTTGTAGTAGGACTGAGGTTCTCAGTCTCGGTTGATTGGGTTGACCCTTGACATGGTTTTAATAATCACTGTTACTTTGAGTGAAAATGAGTTCAAGTGAGCTAAGGAGAACTTTAATGACCTTTAAAATATCATATTAAATAAAATACATGGAAATCGGCCTGGTGAGCCAACATTGTTTAAAGTATTTTATAATGGAAGAAAAAAGAAGAAAGACTGTGCTGGAATCCCGTAAATAGCCAATAAAAATTCACCTTGTCTGTGTATTGTCCTAGGAGACACAATCTCATTTACATTTATTAGAAGTAATGATGTAGTGTCCTGCAGATAATTAACACAATAAAATGCTGCTAATTTCACAGTGTCATTATAAAATTTGCCAGCTCAAATTAGAAAGTGATTAACCCTCTGAGTGAGGCAATGACATTTCCATTCCCAGTTTGTGAATTAAATTTGAAAGAATGTTTCCCATAGTTTGAAAGTTCAGCTCCCTCACCATTCTTGCATCTTCTTTTTTCTTTGCTGTCTTAACCATGCCTTTCCAAGATTGAAGCCTCTGGACTTCAGCAAAGAATTTATGACAATTTCCTATCCCAGAGTGCCCAACTTCTCAACAAAAGCATAGGTTTGTTTCAGAACAGGAATGGGGCCAATTTTCTTCATTTAAAAGTAGGGATGGAAGGAAGAAAGGAAGGAAGGACAGAAGAAGGAAGGAAGGATGAAGGGAAGGAAGGAAACAGTAATCTCAGATGAGTGTAATTTCTTTGAGTAATGAACTTCTCTTTGGTGCTCATAAGTATGAAAATTCTCCATTAATAAGTTGCCTTCAGAACATGCTTCATTTCATTTAACAGCAATTACTCCTTAACCTTTGCCTGGACACTATTTTATTCATTTACTGCATATCTCTCATCCACAACTGATTTTAATTAATTCCTTAAAAAGGAATAAATTCATTAAAGAGAAAAGATTTATGGCACCTCATTTTAAATATTCCTACTCAACAGAAATCCTCTTACAGAATATTTAATGAGGCAATGGTATTGGAAATGAATGAAATTTTGAGTTAATGATAAAATTGTCCTACCTGTTAAGACAACTATTAATTGAATAAATCTAATACATACATTTATAAAGCTGCCGAAAATATGGTGTCATGCCCTTTTCCTTTCCCTCGCTCCATTTCTTCCTCTAATGATGCAGAGCAGAAGAATGTATAGCTGATATAAGTAGGATACTCTCTTAAAAAGTAGAGATTCATTTCCAAACCACTAAAGTTTGCTAGGGATCTTCAAGGAATAAAAGCAATGAGAAATATTCAGAGAGCTCGTAAGGATACTATTCTAAGAAAATTCTTTCATAATTTCCTCTATATTTCTGAATGCATTTGTTATCACTGACACCTTTTTCACAAAGCTGTGCAATTTTAATGCTGAAATGACCCAAGGATTTTTGTCTCAGGACTTTTTAGGTTGTGAGAGACCAAAATCTAACCTGAAATAGCTTAAATAGAAAGAGGGAGTGGCGTTAAGACTCTGTCTCTCCATCCTGCAGCTCTCCTTTCCTTTATGTGGCTTTACTCTTAGGCACATCTTCTTCACATGAGCCTCAGCAGCCACAGGCTCATGGCCTCCCAGCTAAACCACCCCGGTGGAGAGGAAGAAAAACCCCACTGTGTTCACACTGGCGGAAACTCGGTCAGGTAGACTTCCTGACCATTCACTGTGGCTGACTCGAAATCCTGGGAGCCACGCCCACTCTGAGCCGAGGGGCTAGTCCCACCCACACCCACTGACGTAGATTGAGGGAAAGGAGGTTCTCCATGGGTTAGTGTGATACTGTTACCAAAACAACTGACCTTGGGCAGTCAAAATTAACTGATACCCACAACCATCACCTAGTGCAACTCGTCTTCTGAGAAGACTGAAGGCTAACGAGGCTATAGCTGCATAGCAATGTAGTGCCAGGATTCAAGCTAAGATTCAAGGCTTCTTGCATCATTCATCTGTGCTTTAGAAAACTGATGGGCTAAACGTATTCCAGGGTCCGTAATCACTCTGACATCCTGCGCTTCTGTGCCTCTGTCTGGAATAGTGGGAGCCGGTAACGCTGAATGCTTAGCCAAATACCAGCAGCCTTGGTTCCAGCTCCATCATTTAAAAGCTGGGTGACTTTGAGAAATTCGCTTCAGCTCCTTGGCCTTTAGTTTCTTAGTATCCATAAGAAGAAATGATTAGTGTTCGTCAATAGTTTTTGGAATTTTTATTGGGGTGGAAACTTTTTCATAAGCTAAATGTTAAGAACCGTCAGATACGCAGTTCTTGGTTCATATATATTTAACTCATATCTGCTTACATGCTTTATTAATGCATCCCTGTTCAAAAGGAACTTCATCAATGAGGACAAGAAATTACCTGTGTTAGGGAATTCACACGTGCTTTCAGTAAACAATTTGTGATTATCAGAAAAGTATACGTCAGTGGTTCAGAAGGAAGCGCTGGTGCCGGAATTTACAAGAGACCTTCTGGGGAACCACAAGGCCCAGATAGCTGTAGAGGTAAGAATATACCTCAGGGGAGCCTGACTGAGGAGCGGGCTGGAACTGAGTGTCAAGGGATGAGAAGCATTTTGATTTCAATTTTTGTTGACAGGAAATAAGCAGTCCCTCACGTGAGTTCTCTGGGAGTCGACTACGTAGGGCTGGTACAATGAAATCTTTCATATTAATTCCCTAGAAATGATATTTTTTAAAGTCACAAATACTTTTTAAAGTCACATTTGACTTAAAATGACTGCTTTTTTTTTTTTTTTTTTACTGAGGAAGATTTGCCCTGAGCTAACATCTGTGCCACTCTTCCTCTATTTTGTATGTGGGTGGCCACCACAGCATGGCCACTGATGAGTGGTGTAGGTCCATGCCCTGGAACAAAACCCAGCCTGCCGAAGCAGAGTGCATGGAACTTAAGCACTATGCCATGGGGCCAACCCCCAAAATGACTGCATTTTTAAGTCACAATTGCTTTCCAAGATGCATCCCTCTTGTTAGCAAGTCAGCCTACAACACAAATCAAATGTGTGTGTGGGGAGGTCAACCTGCTAACTTCCTCTGTGAAGCATTTAGGTTTGGGGCTGGCCTGGTGGCGCAGTGGTTAAGTTCTCACATTCCACTTCTTGGTAGGCCGGGGTTCAGATCCTGGGTGCTGACATGGCACCACTTGTCAAAAAGGCATGTTGTAAGCATCCCACGTATAAAAAAAGTAGAGGAAGATGGGCATGGATGTTAGCTCAGGGCCGGTCTTCCTCAGCAAAAAGAGGATTGGAGGTGTTAGCTCAGGGCTGATCTTCCTCAAAAAAAAAAAAAACATTTAGGTTCTCCAGAATGTGGTTGGAAAACCAGAGAACCGGGTAATCTTTCACATCTCTCTGGCTCTAAAGTGAGAGGCACAATAAAAAGTCATTTGTTCTCAAGTTCTTTAATGTCTAGTGATGACCAAGCTAAGAAAAGAATTTTCTCACGGTTGAATTTTTATTTATTTAAAGTGCTCATCTGTGCACGCACACACACACACACACACACTCACACACACACACACACACACTCACACACAGTCTTCTAATAACAGTCCTTGTCTACAACCTGGAGTCACCATTCTATGTTTGCTCTTACTAGTTTCTTCCCTTGGCAACTTTGCAAAAAATTAGTTTCTTTGCTGTATCTTCTACTGAAAGGCAGAGCCAGGGAAAGTACCTATTTAAATTGGATTTGATTACAGCTCCCACAAAAACCCCAAGTGGAGATTACATCCTGTTGGTATGTCCTATTGCAACAGAAGACGGCAAAGCACATAGCTAAAGCTACTCCCTGATTATGGGTGAAATCCCAAGGGCGGGAGTGCCTTACAGCACAGGGTGTAATTGTTGAGTGTGCTGATTAGAAAGATCAGCGAAGATAGAAGACAAACTTCTGGTTACACAACAGTTTTTTAATGCATTTAAACGGAGACTATTTCTTTCACTGTCAAAAAAAAAAATGGCTTGACCTTAATCTATGCAATAATTACTCCCACACAGAAATGCCCTTTAGCTACTAAATTGGGTCCCTCCTCTTCTGCAAACTTCAGCCCCCAGCCCACTGTATCTTGTCTAGGAGGCTTTGCCCTGCTCATCTCCCTCCACCTCCATCATGCCTTTTTCCAGATGAACCTAGGTCTCTCTAGATTACTGGGCATTCACTTTACGTTAGTCACATTATTTATAGTACAATTGTAGCTTAGAGTGTATGTATTTTATTAAATAAAAAACCTTAAACTCATCTTTTAAACTGTGGCTACAGAGATACATCATTCAATTCTGGTTTTGAGCTAATCCTTGGAGCAGGGAGGCCCGTTTCCTTAGTTTCCATTTATATCAGTGAAAATCTAAAGGAAGAGAAGATTAAATGATGTGCTTCCATCTTCATTTTTTTGGAATACTATTTAAATCCAAGACGTGTGTTGAATTTCTTCTCTCTTCGAGTTCAGACAAAGCTAGTGAATCTATTAATATGTTATTAATTTTTTCTCGTTTTTTGAGTAAAAAACTATGCTATGCACAATGTTAACATTTTTACATGCATACTTTTATTTCACTCTCATAACAACTCCATGAGATAGTTAGTTTCATATCCATTTTACATATGGGAAAATCAAGCCTCGAATTTAACTAACGTGACTGAGCTAGAAACGAACAGCTAGCATGTCGATTGGGTTGGCCTGGCTCTCTAATGTCCATGCTTATCTACTGCATCCAGGTGCTTTCTGTGCAAACCAATTTGCTTTTAGTATGCCAAATTTATATGAGAGTTCAGAAAGGGCATTGATTTAAGCACAATGAAGCCAACACAAGTATTATTTAAGTGTTGATTGATATCCACTAATCATGTGACCACAGACCCATTGTTTCCCTACTCAGAGCCTCATTGTTCTCAATAATAAGTAGATTAAGGCGATCTATAAAATTTCTTCCAGGGGCCGGCCCGGTGGCCAGCAGTTAAGTTCGCACGTTCCACTTCAGTGGCCCCGGTTTCACCGGTTCAGATCCCAGGTGTGGACATGGCACCGCTTGGCAAGCCATGCTGTGGCAGGCATCCCACATATAAAGTAGAGGAAGATGGGCATGGATGTTAGCTCAGGGCCAGTCTTCCTCAGCAAAAAGAGGAGGATTGGCAGCAGATGTTAGCTGAGGGCTAATCTTCCTCAAAAAAAAAAAAAAATTTCTTCCAGTCCAAACAGTCTAAGAGTGTGTGTTATTTGATTGAAAGTTTTAGCTTAGACTCCTGCAACTGTATAGGGATCAAAAACTGAAAAAGAAAATACATGAATTTGAATTCCCATGAATTTATAAACCCAATCTGCATTAAGATAATGAGAAGATTCTGCTTATAGAAGAAACAAAAGGCAGAAGGAAAGGGTGAGGCTCTGTGTGTACCTTTGCTACTTTGCTACAGAATTCCACCTCCCCACCCACACCCCCAGAGGCAAGCTTCTGGAGTGAAGCACAAGATATTATCACCGATGTTTGCATTGATACTGACGTTTGAAAGAGTCAAAGGTTTTCCATGTATTATTTCACCTGGAGGTATTTTCATGCTACCATTGATATAGTTGTATTTATCTCTGCCTATCGTCCTCCTCTTGGATTACGTTAAAGCCTAGATAACATGCATCTCAAACAAATCAAGAACAAAAGCTCTTTAAAAAATGTAACCATTTTCACTGGGGAACATGGCTGAGTCAGTACAGCAGTTGCCAAGATCCTGGGGCCAGAAATGGCTGCTGAGGCTTGAGCACTTGGCTGTCCAGGCTGCTCTTGCCAGGTCCTCCTGCCTCGATGAGGTTTGGGGAGGTGGTTGATGTAGAACCAGACAAGCTTTGCAAGTTGACGTAGACCACGAGAAGGGACAGACTTGATCCCTTGCAAGGAAGGAAAACAGCTCAGATATGATACTCCTTATATTCCTGGATATGATTAGAAGTAGTTTTCCCAGTAGGGAGGAACAGAATAGAATGTCTTGAGTAATAGGATGATTAGAGAAATGCAATGAAATATTTCAGTGGCTATAGCAATAAGTTCTAGGAATGGACAGAACCAAAAATGGGCAATGGTAATGAGAATTGAAAGAAAAATGGACAGAGAAGTTCTTGTTCTTAAATGAAATCTTCTGGATATGGAAGTCAATTATATAGAGAGAGTAAGAAAGAAAGGAGGCTCAAAGCTGTCTCTGAGGCTCTTGGCTTGGACAATTGGGTAGAGTGGTGCTGCTGAGTAATACGGGGAAGCAGGAGGAGGAACGCGTATCAAAGGACGTACCATGAGTTGAGTTTGGGGGTGTGTTGAGTTTATAGTAGCTGCAGTTTATCAAGGCACAGATAGCAAGTAGGAGAGAAGTTTGAAACAGGAATATCAAATTTGGGGTGATCAATACATAGGTGGTAGCAGAAGCCACAGGTATGGAAGATATCCCCCTGGAATATTGAGGACAGTGAGGGAAACGAAGGGTTTAGGGCAGAGCTCTGAGGAACACGAGCACGTCTATTGAGGTGGGCAGAGGAAGAACATCTGTGCCGGGGAATAAGGAGTACCTAGGAGGTGAGAGGAAGTGTAAAATGGAAGACAAGGGGCAAGAGAGCTTCAAGAAGGTGAAGAGTATAAAGGTAAAGAAAAGCCCAGAAGAAGAAGCTGAGTCAAATAAGACAATCTTACAAATTTTGCCACTTTGCTTGTGGCCAAACCTATTGAAATGTATCAAAATAACATGATACGTGGTGTATCTTGGTTGACCTTTCTTACTTCTATGGCCTTGGGTAGGTCCCTTAACTATTTGGAGCCTCATATTCACGTCTGTAAAATAGACAAATTAACTTTTTTACATTTAGAGGACTGATTTAAGAATATACAAAATGACTATGCAGATATTTTTGTGTTTTTTTTAACTGGCAATATAAAGCAAATATAGGACAGATATCTTGGCAATTATTATATAGGCTACAATCACGTGTTGCTTAACGACGAGGATACGTTCTGGTAAATGTGTCCTTAGGCGATTTCATCGTTGTGTGAACATCACAGAGTGTACTTGCACAAACGCAGATGGTAAAGCCTACTACACACCTAGGCTATATGGTATAGCCGATTGCTCCTAGCCGCAAACCTGTATAGCATGTTACTGTACTGAATACTTTAGGCAATTGTAACACAATGGTATTTGTGCATCTAAACATAGAAAAGGTACAGTAAAAATACATTAAAAAAGATAAAAACTGGCATTCCTGTATAGGGCACTTACCCTGAATGGAGCTTGCAGGACTGGAAGTTGCTCTGGGTGAGTCAGTGAGTGAGTGGGGAGTGAATGCGAAGGCTAGGACATCACTGTACACACAGTGACTTTATTAACACTGTACGCTTAGGCTACACTAAATTTATTTTAAAAATGTTCTTTCTTCAATAATAACCTTAGTTTACTGTAACTTTTTTACTTTATAAACTTTTTAATTTTTTTTAACTTTTTGACTCTTTTGTAATACACTTAGCTTAAAACACACATTGTACAACTGTACAAAATAATTTGCTTTTTTATACCCTTATTCTATAAGCTTTTTTCTATTTTTAGCATTTTTTAAATTTTTTAAACATTTTTGTTTGTTAAAAACTAAGGCACAAACTCACACATTAGCCTAGGCCTACACAGGGTCAGGATCATCAATATCACTGTCTCCCACCTCCATGTCTTATCCCACTGAAGGTCTTCGGGGGCAATAACACACATGGAGCTGTCATCTCCTATGATTCTTCTGGAATATCTCCTGAAGGACCTGCCTGAGGCTCTTCTTGAGAAGGTGTCACTGTTTTCAGAAATAAGTCCATGGTGGTTTGCTTGCTTTTTTCTTTTTCATTGTAGATTTCCTTGTAAGCAGATAACGCGCCATGAATGTCCCTCTCTACTAATGAAAACGTTTGGTGTTGGGGTCCACGTTTTCAAACTTTTTAAGGAGCTTGTGGAGGTCTGCAAAAGCTTCTGCTAAACCCTTCGCTGTGAATTTTCTTGGGGGTTCTTCCTTTTCTTCTCCTGAAGTTTCCTTTTCTCTTGCCTCTTCTTCAGCTATGCATTTCTGTTCCAGTTCCAACAATTCCTCATTAGTCCGTTCCTCAGGAACCACCTCTAGGAGCTCCTTGCTGTCATCCTCGTCCACCCCCAGGGTAAAGTTGTTTGTCATCTCAACCACAGCCTTCTTGATTTTTGCAACCTCCTCATCCTTGGCAAATCCTTTGAAGTCATGGATGAACCCCTTGAGTGTCTTCTTCCAGATGCATTATGTGATAGGAATTTTTCATCTTTGTTATCATCTTATGGGATCACTGTCATATATGCAGTCGGTCGTTGACTGAAGTGTCGTTATGCAGTGCATAACTGTACGTGTGTGTGCATAACAGGATATTTTCTTTGTGATATAATCTTACTGATAAAAGATATGAGTTCACTGAAAATAGGGATTATTTTTTGTGTAATAAATATGTTGCCCAATGGGCCCTGAATATTTAATAAAACCCTTCTATGATGATAACCATTATTACAATGAATAAACCAAACTCTCCTCTAAAGCAAAACCTTAATTACCAGGCTGTACTTAAGAAAAGTTAAATTTGGCTTTTCACATCCTAAGCAGGTATTTGGCAGCAAACGTTTCCATTCAGGGAGAATAATATACACTGTGAAGACTTCCGGAAAAGAAGTGCTCTCCCATTCAAAAAGAGTAAAATTTTTTGTGGCTGTTTTTAGATTCTAGTCCAATTAAAACTCTGCTCATTTAAGTCGTTCTCTCCTAATCCTTGATTGGTGTCGAACGCAATGATGCCTGGAAACTGTCCACAGTAGGCATTAAAGGTAATGAATTTTTTAAAATCCTATTTTTTACCTATAACGAAAATATCACCCACCTATCTCATATAAGCAAGATGTTACATTAGCCATGAAGATCTTGGCAGCATTTGCTGAAGTGGGCAAAACCCACATTGGAAGCTGTGTCTCGCTAATTACTTGGCATTCTTCATTATAGGTGAGCACTGAACACACACATATTCCATAAATACCAGTTCTTGTACCTAAAGAAGGTATGGTATCTTCCTTAGATTTCATGCCTTTACTAACAAAGTCATTAAGTCTAAACTCAGAAAAGGTTAGACTTATTTTCCTACCATCATTAGAGGTTTTTTAATTCAAACCACCTGGTAAAAATTAATAACTGCGTGCCATCGTTTATGCCCAAAACTGACAAATAGCTTAAATGTGCATAGTATCAGAGTATGATGTTTGATTTAAGGCCTTAATTCTGGTCTCTTGGTATAATGACCCTTCCTTGCTGACTAGAATAATAATAAAGATGGTCCCATCTCTATGAATAGAGAGGTAATGATAGATCACAAGAAAGAGCAAAGGGTGAGCTATCTAGCACCTGGGGCTCGGAACCCAGACTGTGCTCCTAATCTATCAAAAGAAAGAAAAGAAGAGAAAAGAAAAGAAAAGAAAAGAAAAAAGCTGAGATTAATTTGCAAATTTGCAAAATCAATATAACACACCAATAAAGAGAGTCAACTAAAAGCCACTGTTGTGGATTTTGGAACACTAACAAATAGTTATTGAGACTTTTTAATATGCTGGGAATTAGACTATCACATTCTATGACCATTTTGAAAGGAGATTCAACTGTTGTTTCTAATCTTTGTAAAAGAGTTACTGAGGAATTCCTCAGTGCTAGCTACTATGCCATGTGCTGTGGATACAGAAATCAGAGATTCTCTCCCGTCTCTCATGACTTACATAAAGCTATACAATATGTAGCAGGAGGAAAAGGGTAAATTCGGGATCTGAAAATCCCTGTGGTGGGTACCCTGGCACTCCAGAGATAGGTGCGTCCCATGCTAGGGTATCAATCGTTCTAAAGGAAAGAATGCTTCAAAGGGGAAAAGATCCAAAACTATGACTGGTACTTTTCAAGGTAATAAAGTAAGTTTTATGTAAAGAAAGGCAGATATTTTACATATAACATTTTACCTTCTGAAAAACCCTAAAAAGTGCATATCTGCTTCTCCCACTTGCAAATGAGCAAACTGATTCAAAGATTTTAAGGAACCTGTTCAAGTTCCCACAGTTGTATGATTGAATAAACCACGACTTTTTGAGTGAGTGAGTGATAGAAACTTAACTTAAAATACGTCGGGACGGGGTGAGGAGGGGGAAGACTATTGATTTGCCTAACCAAACTGCGGAAAAAGGGAGTACAGCTGGGCCTCAAGGACGACTGGATTCAAGTTCAAATGCCAGGAGTCCCTCCCCCTCCCCCAATTTCCCTTATTTCTGGCTTCATTCTTTCATACAGCTCCCTCCTTGGAATTAGAAACATGGCTATTTGACAGCCCCAAGTTTGTAACTCCAAGAAATTCCTGGGCTTCAAGTTGACAGTTTTTTGAGGAAATGCAGGGATTGGTTCCACCTGGATTTGGTGCCCATCCTTGGAGCAATAAATGATCCGGGTGTATGTGGATCACTTGAGTTAGGAACCCGGGTAATATTGGCCAACGGATCTTTAAGAAAGTAAAAGCTTCTTTCCAAACAACTGTTCTGGGCTGACAAAGACCAGATGTCAATTACAATTTTTTTTTGTTACCTATAGTTGCTTTAAAAAAAAAAAAAAGACCAGATCTGTGTCAATCAAGGGCTATAGAATTTCACTGGGGTGATAAGAAAGAAAGCTGCCTGATTTCATATTCTGGATCTATCACTTGCTAGCTGTGTGACCCTGGAAAAATTACTTCCTGCCTCCTGCCTAAATTCCTCATCTGTAAAATTGTAATAATAATGTTATTTACTTCATAGAGGTTTTGAAATTCAGTAGCTCCAGAATTGAATTTAGCTCCCTTCGCCGAAACTGACACTTGCTCACAGCTTCCTTTATCAGTTAATGGCACCTTCAATTCCCCAAGTTTCCAGGTCCAAAATCTTAGAGTTATCTTTAAGACTTCCCTTTCTTCCATGCCCTATTTTCAAATGGTTCTCCTAAACTTGTTATTTCTTCTCTCAAAATGTCTTTTATAGCAATCTCCATTTCTCCTTTCCAGCTGCCACCCTGTCACAAGAGGCCCAATCAGCATTTAGCTGGATTACAGTTATAACCTCTGAACTGGGCTCCCTCCTCAGAAGGTCTCAACTTTTCAATCCATTTTTGTCAGTGCTTCCAAGTGACTCTTTCGTTCTTTTTGAAATAGTCTCCAATTCAATAGTCTGAATAAGAAAAAGACAAAATTACATTTTCTTCCATCCTAAATTATTTGATTTTTGATCTCCTGAAATTCTTAGCTCTACAAAGAGTGAATGTTGGATTGAGAAAAAGTATAAATATATATGCATAAATATTCTATACTTAAGAAACAAATTTCTGACTATAAAATAATATCTGTACCATATTAAGACATTATTTTATAAATGTTTATAATAGATAATTAACAGACTATATGAAGAGTATTATTTTATAAATAAACTATAAATATATAGTTTTACATTTAGGTATTCATGTAAATATATACGGTATTAGCATAGTTTATTATAAATTATTTGTTCAAAGGCCAGATTGTAAATTACTTTTGTTTTAGTTAGTTGCAAATAATTTTGTATTCGTTAAATTTTGATTTGTTTGGGTTAAGTGGGGTTTGAAGTAGTATTTTTCGGGGGAGGAGTTATGGAATTTTTAAAGCAGACCAGTTGTATCCAATTGTGAGTGTGCATGTTAAGAAGCAGCCGATTGTATTTGGAGTGGTCTGTTGGATGGGGTGGAATGTGTGGACGAAGACTTAGCAGTCAGGTGAACCACCAAGTGGAAAAAGATCATCACAGTTTTTGTTTTGTTTTTCATTGTAAGATTTTTTTAAAAGAAAACATATGCTAAAACTCTAGTTCTTTTCTTAATTGCTGGAAAATTAGGGAAAAAAGAAGAAAGAATTTTGAGTTATGAATTTTGAAGGGCAGTAGAATGGGTAATTCTACTTGGGTAGAATTTTTGAAGGATAGTAGTAATTAAAAAGGAAGAGGGATAATTGTGTTTTGAGGCAGTGAGATTTCAAAATGTGGTTAGAACCAGATTGAATAGGTATTTAAAAATCCCTATCACTAATCTAGAAAATATAGCCTGAGTACTTATTTATTCTCAAAATTATTTAAAGTGGCTTCTGTGTGGGTTTGTAGGTTGTAAATACAAATCATTGATATCACTTGAAAGTTACAAAAAAAACTTACCTATTGTTCCAAGATGTTGTATTTCTTTGAATTTTGCTGTAAAGTTGTATAACATCCTTGTAAATATGTAGAGTGTTCAGTAAACATTAGTGCTTTCCTGTGCTTATTAAGATTTCTCATTACATTGTAAATGTGTAATTGAATTTAAGCCTTATTAACATTAAACAATATGGAGTAAATGTGAAGTGAATAAAAAGAAGTGTGAAAAGTGTGCTATCTTCTCTTGGGTGTAGATCATGTAGCATGGTGAATGCCTTGTACTTACGTAAAAGTAAGTAGCTTCGTGAGTATCATTCAAACCTCCATTTTATAAAGTGGTGGCACATGATGGAGCTGCTTTTTATCCAAGAATCACCTTGTTGGTTATACTTCTCATGAACCAGTTAGTGAAACCCAAACCAGCCTATTTTGTATCCTGATCCACACACAGACACATCCACTCAAACACACATCATGCACACCAATAACATAAATAACGGATGAACTGAAGTTAAGAATCATTTGGTGATTTTTATTTATTCTTTTTTTGTGGGGGAAGATTGTCACTGAGCTAACATCTGTGCCAGTTTTCCTCTATTTTGTATGTTATTCGCCACCACAGCATGGCTGCCAATGAGTGATGTAGATCCGTGCCAGGGGTCTGAACCTGGGCCACTGAAGCAGAGCACACCGAACTTAACCACTATGCCATGGGGCCAGCCCCACATTTGGTGATTTTTAAATCAATGATTTTCATGATCACTTTTCCTGGTCCTCACTTTTGAAATGTTTGCATGTCATCATGTCCCTTCCCAATATCAGGTCAGTGCCTAATGGTTTCCAGTCATAGCAGACGCCATCTTTGATTCTGAAGTGAGTCACTTTTTGAGGAGATAGTTGATATGTGGAAACACTTCACGCTGACCATGGTTTCTTATTTTACACGGTGATTTTAGCTTTATCCACTGTACGGTTATATGTGAATAGGGTGGATTAAAAGTTAAAAACCTGATGGGTTTAGCACATTTGTGTGTTCTGATCCTTATGTTTACTTAGCATCACCCTATGAAGTATGAGGATGCTTGTCTTTGGAGGCAATGGGGATTGAGGTAAAGGAAGGGTGCAGAGTGGGCTGTAATGATGTTTGAAATGTTTGATTTCCTTTTTAAAAATTCTGTAGTAAATATTAAGATTGGCAAAACTGGGTGATGAGTACCCAAACTTGCTTATATTACATCCTATATTCTCTATTATTACACTTTACTATTTGTTTAAAATATTTTATTCCAAAAATATTGATAGAATCTTCAGCCTCGGCACATGGCTTCCAGGTGCTGAAATCCAAGCTTAGCACGGCCCAGCTGGTCATTATCTATTTCTTCCCAGGGCTCTGCCCTCGTTTTCCTTCCTCTAGCCTCTCCAGAATTACCAAATTATGCACAGTTCCAAATTATGCACAAAGATACAAGGAATTACACTCTATCCCTCTATGTGCTCAAAAAGCACTGTTCCTTTTGCCTGGACTCCCCACCCCAGGCTCGTCCTGGTCTGTTTGTGAAACTCCTGTTGCCACTTTAGAATCTTGTTTAGGCATCACTTCCTCTGGAAAGGTCCATGTGATTTGTTCAGACAGAACTAAGACCCTTCTCTATATTATCTTTGCACTTTCGATAAACATATTATTGTGTTTGTTTACGTATCTTCATCTCCTCTAGATGATGAGCTCCTTATAGACTAGTGTTCTAATATCCACTCCTAGCACTGTTTGGCACAAGGTAGAATTTTAAAATTTTTTATGAGTTATTATTCTCAATTTTTAAAGTACAAAATCTCAACAATTTAGAAGTGCATAAGGTAAAAACATGTCCTCTTCCACATTTCCAATTTCCTATTTCCACACTCATGGTTAACGATATCTCATTTATATTTCTATATAGTATAAGGAAATAAATGTTCTTTGCAAATCCAAGGATATACATACATAAACTAACATAAATACACAAAGGTGTATAATGACTTTTATACACAAATGGGACAGTATTATACACAGTGTTCTGCATCTTGATTTTTTTAATATAGAGACTTATCTTTCCTTCTATTCATATTAGCATAACAGGTTCACATTATTATTTTGACAACCTATACCACATCATATATTATGTACGTAATTTAGAGAGACTTGAGAAGTAATTAACATACAACTTGGTGGAAAATGTGAAGAGGATGTAGAGGCTCCCTAATTAGGAAGAATGTAGGTGGGGTGACCTCAGGTCTGGTTTGAATCAGAGGATGAATAATGTCGTCAAGGACTCAGTTTCTTTCTATTGGTCTGCTGGGCATTCCCTGACATCAGCTTCATCCTTCTACGGCTTTCCTCATGGAGGAAACAAATTGAGACAGAGGTCTAATTTTCATACTTAAAACCACACCATCGGGAGCCATAAAGTATGTGACTGCACGCTTCTCTCCATTCTCACTAATACCAGGTTTTAACAGTGAATCACAAAACGTATTCTTATTGCATATTGTTGACAGGAACTCTTGAGCTATATTTAGTCCCTGGTAGTACAGAGTCAAAGACTGGTGTGAAGAAATTATGTTGATGTGTGTTTGAAATGATGGTTTTGATAATGGAGGTGAGGAAGCTGGGCCCAAGGAACAGTTATACTGAAAGCTTGAGATGTTTTGTCGATTTGAGCTGAAGGTAGGAGGAAGATCATATTTCTGTTAATCTAGGCTGGTATCCAAAACAGGAGAGGCAAGAAGTCTCAGATGAAACAAAATTCTCCTTTCTCTGCTGGCTGATGCTTAAAACATAACTGTAAGAGATTCGATCCTTCATCATATGTCTGATTTTTGTTAAAATATTGATGCATTTTGGAAAACTAGCACATTGCATCATTGTGAGTCAAGAATGGTCTGTTAGGATGAAGGAAGCATCAGACAACAGAGAGAGAAAAATGATGCCCTCAGGACAACTGGACAAATGGGGACAGGAGGGGAACGTAGGGGTGAACAGAAGGAGCCCACCAGGGAAGGAAAGGTTTTTAGTCACAAGCTGCCTTTTTCGTAGTTTTGCCTAAAGCTGGAGCTGGAACATCCAATCTAGGGAGTCTTCAAGATAGAACTTCTCAATTCAATTCTTTCCAAAGAGAAACAGTGTCATTCAAGATGGTACCTGGGAGAGGGTAGCATGGTCTGTGTGCTGGGGGCATTTAGAGAGGATGGAAACTCAGCACTCTGTGAGTGAAATCAGAAAAAAAAAGCCTTTTCAGCTCAGGGAAGATTTCCCATTTGTTACACATGCACACATACACAGACAAAGTTAAGCCGTCATATTCAGATAAGTTATACACACACACACGCGCACACAATGCACACATACAGAGGTGGATTTAGCACCCTAAATCATCATAGTCGGCTCATGATGTCAGGAATAATAAACAGATTTAAATTGTAGCTGAAGGACTCCACTCCAGGGAGGATAAAAGGCATTAAGGACACAATTAAACCAGAATAGAACTCACTTTCCTAGTATCTACTGGGTGAGGTCCTGCCTGCAGGCAGTGAAACAGACTCAAGTACCCACCTGTGAGCATAGGTTCAATGCTTTCCTCTATGACTCAGGCACGTTTGGAGAATTAATAAGATGGTATCTGCAAGGAATTTGAACTCTGAAGATAGGCCAAAAACAACCTCTGTGCTGTGTTACTATCACCGTGTGAATCAAGCAACACAATTATAACCAATCCTGCTGTGGTGAGATTCTTGAACCTCAACCACAACAGTCGAAACTCTGGGCTTGAATTTGGTTGACTGAAGTTAATCTTTCATTACAGTTCTTGTCCATTTTTCCAGAGAGTGTCTGCCAAGGGTGATTGTTTCATCAAAGGCAAACCTTCGCAATCTCTGCTCACCTCCCACCCCAGCTGGCCTCCTAAGCAGAGCAGAGTTGGGTACAGACAGAGAAAACCCTCCATTCTCGCAGAAGAGGGAAACTTCTGAATGTAACTAATCACAACACAGCAGCCAAGTGACTGGAAGCACCAAGAAAATTATAGGCCAGCACATAGGACACAGAAGGTCAACTGGGGAACGTGCTTGGCAGACACAGTTTTGCAATCAGCTAAAAGAAAAATGCAGCTCTCATTTCGACTAAGGATTTGCTAAGACTCCAACTGCTGTTTCTCACCTGGTGAGACTGGGAGATAGCCAGCTCCAAGTTTCTTACAAATCTTACTCTCTAGTCCCCTTAAAAAATGAGGGTCCTCATAAAAATCAAACATATTAAACTGAATATATGTTGTATATGGTAAAAATGTAAGAATTCAACATTCATTCATTCATTCATGCATACATGTTTTTATTTATTCAATGACACATTATTGTGCACCTATTTTATGCCAGACTCTGAATTAGATGTTGGGGATACGGAAATGTATAAGATCCTAACTTCACAATGCTCACAGTCTAAGAGGGGAGACATATAAGCAAACAGATCAATACCACGCAGAATGGTCATGGCCATGATACAGCTATGTCCAGGAAGCTCTGGGGAGACACAAGAAGGGCATTCAGGTCAGCCTGTGGCTGTGTGTGATATAAACATGTGTATGTGCATGGGGTGGGAATGCAAGTGTGGAGAAGGGCAATTCAAAGAAGGCTTCCAGAACTGGCAATTCTTGAGTCGTGCTGGGGAAAATGAATAAGCGTTAGCCATGTAGAGGGAGACCTGAAACATGTGCAAGGCTGAGGAGTTTGTGTGCACAGGTACAGTGGGGTGAGAAAGTAGTTTCAGGACCCTGCAAGTGGTTCCGAATGACTAGAACATTCAGTGCATGTGAGGCAGATGGGGAGATGAAAGCAAAGAAGAAAGTAAAGAACATAAGGTTTCTTCATGCAATGATAAGTAGATTGCATTTTATCACGACCAAGATAAGGAGCCAAGGAAGGGCTTTTCAATCATTCGAATATTGTTCTGGTGACACAAAGACAAGTTAGAAGTTGTTGCCACTGGAGGCAGCAACCAATTAGGAGACTACAATCTTAATCCAGCTGAGAAGAGAAAGATGCCCAAATTGGAGCAGCTGCAGGGGGATTGGATAGGAGAAGATAAGAAGTATACAGAAAACGATGTAGGCACATAATTTTGAAGGGCTTTTGGAAGAGGGGGAGTCTAATATGACTATTTTACCTCTGCTTTCAACTACAGACTTGCAGTGTTGCCTTTACCTGAGACGCTGAAGATGGTAAAGAATGAAATTTGTGGGATGAAAATAAAGTGGGAATGAAGAGATGCATGGGATACATGGGAGCTGAGGAGATCTCTGTACTGTATAGGTATATTTAGAGATCATCAATATTTAGGGTACTTAAAACCATGGGTATGTGTAAGGCCACTGAAGGAAAATAAATGGAGTGAATAGAGAAAAGGCTTAAGGAGGAAATCATAGAGAATATCAATGTTTAGTAAGTAAGCAGAGATGGAAGAGTATATGATGAATTTTGAGAGGCAAAGTCAGAGAGGTAGGAGGATAAACAGAATAGAGTAGTACCCTCAGAAGCCAGAAGAGTTGTTTCATGGAGGCAATGGTTAACAAGGCCCGATGTTGCCAAAGGGTCAAACAAGATCTTTAAAGTATGAGTTGAGAGGTCAACTTGACTATCTACTAGATGTTGGTGAAGGGATAAAGGAAATAAGCTGCATATCCCTCCAAGAATCTCCTAATCTTATCTCTACATACTTGTCGTACATACATATTTTACTGTCCATAAACATAATGCTAAAGAGAACCAGTTAGGAACTGCAAAAGAACTCTTTTATGAGGATTTCAATATTGTTCTATTAACCCACAAATTTTGATAAATAAGATATAGGAGACCACTTTCAAGATGGCCCTCAGTGATCTCCTGGTCTTCATGCCCTTGGGTAATCCCCTCTCCTAGAATGTGGCTGGAATTAGTGACTTGATTCTAGAGAACAAAATGCAACAGGGATGATGGGATGTCACTTCTGAGATTAGGTGACCAAAAGACTGTGGCTTTCATCTTGGGTCTCCCTCTCTTTCTCTTGGAGCTCTTGCTCTAGAGAAAGCAAGCTTTCCCATTATGGAGAGCCCTATGGACAAGCCTAGATGGCAAGGAACTGATATCTCTAGGCAACAGCCAGCAAGGACCTGAGACTTGGGAATGAATCTGAGGGCTGCCAACATTCATGTCAGCGAGCCTCGAACTGGATCCTTCCGAATTCGAGCCTTGAGGTGACCGCAGCCTCGGCCAACACCTCCACTGGAGCTTTGTGAGAGACCCTGACCCAGAGGCACCCAGCTAAACTACGTCCGGATTCCTGACGCACAGAAACTGTGAGATAAAAAACATGTGTTGTTTTAAGCCATCAAGCTTTGGTGTAGTTTGTTACACAGCAATAAATAACTAATATGTAGGATAAACATCAGGTACTTATGTTCATCAAAATGAATTTCTCTCTTAAAATATTCCTTCAGCTATAATCTCAACCCTGAGTAATAGTTTTGCAATACTAGGATTTTTTAAGGGGCACAGTATGTCTCATAATTTTTTTAAAAGAAAGTAACAACTCTCCTATTTAACCAAAAATCAACAGCAATTACAGAATCTTTAGAATTTCTTAACATTATAATTACACATGTGCTCAATTCACAGTGGAAGGTTAGAGATGCAAAGAGAGGTCATCTTGGTGGATTTGTTCTCCACCAGCCAGGAGCAGAACTGGGCCATTATCTGCCTGCTTTCCTAGTGATTAATTCATCACATCTGTCTTTCCAATCCTATACCTTCCTCAGCTGGCATCTCGTGCTTTCTGTTTACTAGACTCAGAAATACCATGTCTCCTAATCCTCCAAACCTCGTGTATAATCCTGTGCTCAACTCAAATGTTTCTTGATTGTATTGGATGTTATCACATCCTATTGACTGCCTGGAGTTTGCTGTTATCTCCAGAGGGTGTTCATCCTTTTGTAATTAACAGCTTATTTGATTCAATGGTAACCGAGGTCAGGCCGTGTGTATTCTACCATCCTGAGATTGCAGGGGTATTTGCCCTCCCCTTTGATATCTTTATTTTAATTACTTCTGAGATTTGTGTCTGTTTCCGTAGGATGTGGAGTGTGAGTTATTTTAAATATTCCTCCTCTTTTTAATATACTTTGCGAATACTTCATCCACTCTTGAAAGACACCATGCCGGGCTTACCAAGCATTTGGTTCTTTTATCTATTTTTATTTATTTTTTGGCTCAGCTCCGTTTTCCTCCAACCTTAACAACCAATTTTCAATTTGCATATTTTGATACAGACATCACAAAGGGCTAGTTGAATCTCTCCCAGGTGGAAGTTAAAATACACATTTGGAGATAAAAACCAAACAGATTTTTATGTGCAGTATACATCTTGTTTCTACATTTTCTGAAACACAAAATGTAAGATGAATAAACATGATTGGCTTTCGGAGTGTTTACCAAAACTTTCTGCAATTACCCAAAGAATCTTGAAGGCCAGTGAACACGACAGGCTTCCTTTTAGATACAAATGATGAAGATTGTTTGAAATTTAAAAAGAAAGAAAAAAATAATAGTTCCATGTCACCTGGTGTTGGTGTCAGTCATTTACTTTAATATGCTTTATTGAAGGCTTGCAAAAAAGGCTCAATGAAAAATCTGCAACATGGGAATTTGCAGCATTCAAAGAATAAATTAAAGATCTTTGTTTTTTCCTGAGGATAGCAAGATTAAATATGCTTCTAGTTTATTACAATAAGCAGTGCCATATTTTGTCTTAAATTAATTTGGCTTTTGCATTTGGTTAGGGCCAACCTGGTTTTTCAAAGATGGGTATACATCTGCAAATGGGCATATTTAAGTTTGCAATCAATTCATGTGATTATCCTAGATCATTAAGCAGGACTTGTAAGTTGGCTGCAGCATAGGCATTTATAAATGGTGATGGGGAAAACCAGCAGTTAAATAGCCTGAAAGAAAGAACAAAGGCTAAAAAGCCAGAGAAGTCCACAGTCATGATTCCTGGTAGTCAGGCAAGTAATGAAAAGTTGGCTACATAGTCCAGAAGGATGATGAAGAATCAAATTGCTGACTTAGTTTCCCCAGTATCACTGAGATGAGTAGAGGGCAATGAAGTTTGCATTGATATATTTTTATTTCGGAACTTTCTGGGCAGCTAGTGGCATTCTACCGAGGGCCACCCTACTGACTCATCCTTCTAGACTATCCACTAAATAAGAGTAGACACATTTTTTATATTCAAATTATACCATAAGTAATACAAGAGAACTATGTGCCCCACTCCCATTAGTTCCCTGGATGTTGCTAACAGTTTAAAGTAGTCAAATTATATGCAAAGCCAATTAAAATGTCTTGATAATTAAATAGTGTGGTATTCATGCATCAAAACAATGGAACAAATTAGAAAAATCCAGAAATAGACAAAAGTTTATAAGGAAATTCAATATATGATAAGGGAGACATCTCAAATCAAGGAGGAAACAAAATAATTTTAGAAGTGATTTTGGAAAATTTGAGTAGCATGAGTAGTCTCTATAGATGATTTTCAGACGCTATATTAAATGGGGGACATCTCATACCCACACGTCCAACTACTTGGAATTTCAGATTATTGAACAGGAAGAGCAGCCAGGTCAAGGCTTCCCATTATAGACTAGAAAGCACAGAGATAAAGTGGCTTGCCCAAGATGACGTGGTGACAATGACAGTTCTACGGTCCAATTCTTGTCTCCTGTTGCTGGATGTGTGGACTCCAAGCCTGGAGGGCTTTTCTTTGCACCACACTATTTTCAATGACAATTATATAGCAGGAACTCCAAGGCCTTTTGAATTTGGCTACATGAAAAGCAAAGAGGAAAAAATATCTAGTTTAGCATTTATGCAAATGAAGTTTCTTGAAATATCATTCTGGCAAGACATTTTGCTAAATAAATAAACAAATAAGAAAACAAAACAAGACTTTCATAGGCAAATAGGTTTGGGCAAATGCTACATTCTTTTCTCAAAGGGTCGGTGCACATAAAAACTCGCAGAAGTTCTGCAATAATGAAGCCTGTTTAACTTTATTTAACACAGTATTTCCAAAGAACCTCCTTTCCATGTAACATCTGTTAATGCTGCAGATAAAGTCCAGTTCAAGACACTGCTCTAGATTCAGGCTAAAGGAAAATAACCACCCGAAGTAGGCAGACAAGGAAAGAGAGTTGGGGGTTAAGAAACTGTTCTCTCCTTTGTAATTCCTCCTTGGGTAATTGCCACAATTCTCCATTTTGCTTTGACTTCCATGCCTATAATTAACTGTGTTCCAGTGACTCTCCCAGCAGCATGTGGGTGAGTCATTGATGCCTGCCACCTGCAGCCTGGGGCCTGCCCAGGTTCTCAACTGAGCCGGCAAATGACTGAGTGTGTCGACAACTCCAACCCTCCAGACAGGGATGTGGAGTTAGGCATGTTGACATTGATCTCACTGAGTCACCGGTTGCTACACTCCGCTGCTGTGTTAACTGAAGTCATTGCAGAGTTTTACCTCCATTTGGTCTCATGTATACATTTTATGCAGAATCCCAGACCACATGTCCAGGAACCTCTTTTTCCAGGACTGCCACCTCCTACCAGTATTCCTTCCACTGAACTTCTTTCCAGGGATTGGCTGGGGTCTGAATATGAATAGACAATTATTATTATTCTTATCACCTCCATCTAGTTCCAAACATTTTCCCTTATCCCATATCCCAAAAGATATCCCATACCCATGAAGAAGTTACTCGCCATTCCCCCCTCCTTCCAGCCCTTGGCCACTAACAGTCTGCTTTCTGTTGCTACAGATTTGCCTATTTAGGATATTTCATATAAATGAAACTATATAATATACGGCCTTTTGTACCTGGCTTTTTTCATTTAGCATAATGGTTTAAGGTTCATCTATGTTGTAGGATATATCATTACTTTATATCTTTTTATGGCTGAATAATATTCCGTTGTGTGGCTATACCACATTTTGTTTTAGCCATTTGTCAATTGATGAACATTTGGGTTGTTTCCACTTTTTGTTTACTGTGGACAGTGATTCTATGAACATCTGTATACAAGTTTTTGTTTGAATACTTATTTTCAATTCTTTTGAGTATATATCTAGGAGTGAATTGCTTGGTCATATGGTAATTCTGTTTAACTTTTTGAAGAACTGCTGATCTTTTTTCCAAAGCAGCTGCACCATTTTACATTCCCACCAACAATGTCTGAGGGTTCCAATTTCTCCACATCCTGCGAGCACATGTTACTTCCCATTTTTTGTTTTCTTTTTAATTATTATTGTAGCCATCCTTGTTAGTATTAAGTGGTATTTATTGTGGTTTTGATTTGCATGTCTCTAATGATTAACGACATTGAGCATCTGTTCACGTGCATGCATCTCTTATCTGTAGAAATGTTTATTCAAGGCCTTTGCCTATTTTTTAATTGGGTTGTTTGTCTTTTTGTTGTTGAGATGTAACAGTTTTTAAATAATCTGGATACTAGACCCTTATCAAACGTATGATTTACAAATATTTTACACAATTATTTAGGTCGTCTTTTCACTTTCTTCATAGTATCCTTTGATGCATAAAAGTTTTTAATTTGATGAGATCCAATTTTTTATTTTATTGCTTCTACTTTTTGGTGTCATATCTAAGAATCTATTGGCAAATCCAAGGTCATGAAGATTTACTCCAATGTTTTATTCTGAGCATTGCATAGTATTAGCTCTTACATTCAAGTCTTTGATTCATTTTGAATTAATTTTTTATATGGTATAAGGTAGAGGATCAAGTTCATTCTTTTGCATGTGGATATCCAGTTGTCCCAATGTCATTTGTTGAAGAGAATATTCTTTCCCCATTGAATAGTCTTGGCACCCCTGTGGAAAATTAATTTTTGGACTCAAGTTTGTTTTTGGACTCTTAATTCTATTCCATTGATCTATATGTCTATTATTATGCTAGTCCAACTGTTTTAATTACTGTAACTTTATAGTAAGTTTTCAAATTGGAAAGTATGAGTGCTCATACTTTTTCATTTCAAAGATTGTTTTGCCTATTTGAAATCTTCTGCAATTTCACATGAATTTTAGAATTAACATTTCCATTTCTGCACAAAAGACCATTGTGCTTTTGATAGGTATTGCATTGATTTTGTAGATTGCTTTGAGCAGCAGTATTTCAACAATGTTAAGTCTTCCAATCCATGAACATGGGATATTTTTCCATTTACTCATATCTTCTTTAATTTCTTTCATCAATGTTTTGTAGTTTCAGTGCATAAGTCTTACACCTCCTTTGTTAAATTTATTTCTAAGGATTTTATTCCTTTTGATGCTATTGTAAATAGAACTTTTTTCTTAAGTTAATTGTTTATTGTGTGTGTGCTTGTGTGTGTTTATTGTTTATTGCTTGTGTGTGGAAATTCAACCGGTGTTTGATTTTGATCTTATATTCTACAACTTTGCTGAATTCGTTTATTAGACCTAATCGTTTTTTATGGATTCTTTAGGATTTTCTATATATAATATGTCATCTGTAATCAGAAATAATTTTACTTTTTTCTTTCCAATTTGGATGTCTTCTATTTCTTTTTCTTGCTGAATTTCTTGGTTATAGCTTTCAGTACAATGTTGAGTAGAAGTAGCAAAAGAAGTCACTCTTTTCTTACTTCTGATCTCAACGGGAAAGTGTTATCTTTCACCATTGAGTATAACGTTAGCTGTGAGTTTTTCCCAACTCCCCTTTATCATGTTGAGGAAGTTTATTTCTATTTATCATTTTTTGGTGTATTTTTAAATCATAAAAGGGTGCTCACATTTGTAAAATGCTTTCTCTGCATCAACTTATGTATCAGGGTATTTCTGGCATCACAGAATGGATAAGAAAGTGTTTCCTTCTCTTCTATATTTTGGAAGAGTTTGAGAAGGATTGGTCTTAATTATTCTTTAAATGTTGGTAGAATTCACTAGTGAAGCCATCGAGTCCTGGGCTTTTCTTTATTGGGAGATTTTTGATTATCGATTCAATCTCCTTACTCATTATTGATCTGTTCAGATTTTCTATATCTTCATAATTTAATCTTGGTAGGTTGCATGTTTCTAGGAATTCATCTGTTTCCTCTAGGCTATCCAATTTATAGGTGTTTAATTGTTCACAGTTGTCTCTACGATCCTTTGTATTTCTGTGGCGTCAATAATAACATCTCTTCTTTTGTTTCTGATTTCAGAGTCCTTTCTCTTCTTTTCTTAGTCTAGCTAACAGTTTGTCACTTGTATCTTTTCGAAAACCCAGGTGTCAGTTTCATTAATATTTTCCATTGCTTTTCTAGTCTCTACTTTATCATTTCTGCTCTGCTCTTTGTTATTTTCTTCCTTCTTCTAACTTTGGGCTTAGTTTGTTCTTCCTCTAGTTCCTTGAGTTGTAAAGTTAGGCTGTTTATTTGAGATCTTTTTTTTTTTCCTGCTTTTATCTCCCCAAATCCCCCCTGATATGTAGTTGTATATATTAGTTGCAGATCCTTCCAGTTGTGGCATGTGGGACGCTGCCTCAACGTGGCCTGACAAGTGGTGCCATGTCCGCACCCAGGATCTGAACCAGCAAAACCCTGAGCCGCCGAAGTGGAGTGCGCGAACTTAACCACTTGGCCACTGGGCGGGCCCCCTGAGATCTTTTTTTAATGTATGTGTTTATCATTATGAACTTCCCTCTTAGAACTGCTTTTGCTGTATCCCATGCATTGACATATTTTTAGAATATGTAGAATATTCTAAAGAATCAGCACAAATATTCCTGGAACTAATAAGCGATGATGGCAAGGTTGTAGGATACAAAGTTCATATACAAAAGGTGATCGCTTTCCTATATACTAACAGTGAACAACTGGAATCTGAAATTAAAAACATAATACCATTTATATAAGCATTCTCTAAAATGAAATACTTAGGTATAACTATAACAATATATGTATATATATATTCTCCTTCATATATATTTCTACATGAGGAAAGTTACAAAAACTTTGATGAAAGAAATCAGAGGAAGTAAATAAATGGAGACATATTCCATGTTTATGAGTAGAAAGACTCAGTATTGTCAAGATGTCAGTTCTTTTCAACTGGACCTATATAGTTGATGCAATCCCAATCAAAATCCCAGCAAGCTATTTTGTGGATATTGATAAATTTATTCTAAAGTTTATATAGAGAGACAAGACTCAGAATATTCAGCACAATATTGAAGAAGGACAACGACAGAGAATTGTCACTACCTGAAATCAAAACTTACTATAAAGCTACAATAATCAAGACAGTGTGGTATTAGTGAAAGAACAGATAGATCAGTTGAACAGAACAGAGGGTCCAGAAATAGACCCACATAACTATAGTCAACTAATCTTTAACAAAGGAACAAAGGCAATATGATGGAGAAAACATAGTCTCTTCAACAAATGGTCCTGGAACAACTAGACATCTACATACAAAAGATGAATCTAGACACAGACCTTACAACCTTCACAAAAATTAGTTCAAAATGGATCATAGACCTAAAAGTAAAATGCAAAACTATAAAACTCCTAGAAGATGACATAGGAGAAAGTCTAGATAACTTTGGGTTTAGTGATGGCTTTTTAGATTCAACACCAAAGACATGACCCATGAAAGACATAATTGATAAGTTGGACTTCATTAAAATTAAAAATCTCTGCTCCGTGAAAGACACTGTCAAGAGAATGAGAAGACAAGCCACAGACCGGCAGAAAATATTTGCAAAAGACATAAGCGATAAAAGACTGTTAGGCAAAGTATACAAAGAACCCTTAAAATTCAATAACAAGGTAATGAACAACCTGATTAAAAAATGGGCAAAAGAGCTAAATAGATACCCCACCTGAGAAGACAGATGGCAAATATGAAGGAAACTTCAATGCAATTACTAAGTGAAAGAAGCCAATCTGAAAAGGCTACACACTGTATAATTTCAACTATACAATATTTGGAAAGGGCAAAACTAGGGAGACAATAAAAAGATAATTGATCACAAGGGATTATAGGGGAGGGCACAGAGGATTTTAGGGCAGTGAAACTACTCTGCATGGTACCATAATGCTGAATATTTGTCAAAACCCATCGAATATACAACACCAACAGTGAACTCTAATGTAAACTGTGGACCTTGGGTGATAATGATGAAAGTTCATTGATTGTAACAAATGTACCATTCTGTGCAGAATATGGATAATGAAGGAGACTCTGTCTGTGGGGTCAAGGGGTACATGGGAACTTTATGTACTTTCTGGTCAATTTTGCTGTAAGTCGAAAATTGCTCTAAAAAATAAAGTCTATTTTTAAAAGTGACTCTGCCCTCTTTTCCTGCATGGCAGCAGCTTCTTTGTCCGTTCATTTCTCTTGGTTGTTGTGTTTACGACTAGATTCCAGAGTTCTGCAAAAGTTGATTCTGACAGTTTTTGCCAGCTTATCAGCTGCTTTCGTGGAGGGATGGAGACGTGGCGTTCCGCACTCCACCACTTTTGGTGAACTATAATGGCCTTTTATTTTGAGTGAAGCCGGAGCCACTAGGTAGTTTTGAGCAGAGGAGTGATTTGATCTGACATTTTAAAAGGTTCACTCAAGCTTCTATGTCAAGGCTAGACAACCTGAGGACAAGAGTGGACACAGGGAGGCTAGTTAGGAGGGTATTGCAGTATTGCATAATCCAGGAAAGAGATGCTGATAGCTTGCAGCAGCTTGTTAGCAATAGAAAGGTGATTGGACTCTATGTATAAGCATGTAGAGATAGACTAAAGGCTTGAACGTGACATGTGAACGAAAGGGAGACATCAAGGAGGGCCTCTTAATCTATTTTGCCTTTATCGTATGCTAGAATTTTTTTAAGCATAGTATAGGGCGTTGAAAAGTGTACAAGCTTTGGAATCAGGGACATCTGAATGAATTCCTCTTATACTACTCACCAGTAATGTTACCCGTCTGAGTCCCAGTCACCCCATCTAACATAGTATAAGAACATCAAGCTCTCAAAAGTTGTGTGTCAAACACAACAACAAAGTGACACATCTAGCTTTGTGCCTGCACTACAGTAAGAAAGGAATATGAGTTAAATTGGTTTCATCTCTCATTCTTTTCTAACCTGATGAGAGTGGGCCCATTTTAGAGGTTCTTTATAATTAAATCAAGCCTCCATCCAGTTTTGTAGTTCCAATTCTGTAAGCTTGCCTAACTGAGATGTTCAGTTTGCTCTCTTCAAGAGAATAGAGAGAGACCAAGAATCTACTTCCCCCAGGACGTGGAGTAGACACCAGGATCTGAATTCCAGAATCACAGCATTTTATAAATTTGAATGATCTCATTTCATTCTCTGTAACATTAGACGGAGTGGCAGGGGATTACACTGTGGAGATTTCTCTCTCTCACTTTCTTATCAAAGGGACTTTGGGAAAACTTTCACATTTTTCTAGATCTTTTCTAATCAATAGTGTGAAAAAGATAATTTTGTAAACTGAGGTTCTTGGGCATTGTCACAACCATTACAAAGATCTCATTGATGGAAAGACATAAAAAGACAGAGAAAAAACATATACATTCCATTAAGGTAGGTCAAAGGCATGAGGACATACCTAAATACACGTGCCACACTGATTGGGACACTATAGCACTCTCAAAGAAAGAAGATGCTTTCTCAGCCATCGACTTCCCACAAAGATGAACAGCGACCCTTGACTGACACAAAGGTTATAACTTGTTCCTCAAGGAGCTCCAGTTTACCATTCACCTGGGTGATCTTAGTGTATTCCCCACCTTCCCAATTGTTTTGGATACTTTAGGTATGTGTGTCTTTCTGCTAACCTAGTGCAAGTAAGAGGTAAAAACCGCAGAAAATTCTGAAGTGTTTCCTGGGAGATGGACTGGATCAAAGTTCATTTTTCCAAACATTCCATCACTCCAGGCAGCCTCAGGGCTAATGTAAGATCTATGCCTGTAGATCCCCAAAGTAGAAAGACTAACTAAATTATAATAACAAACCCAGGATACATTTACTAGGTATGAAATATAGAAAGTGTACAGTTCCTTCTTCTTTAATTTTCCTCAGAGCTTTCCTGTGACACCTCTTCTACCAACATGCACAGATAAGGGCAAGAAATCCAGCCACAGGGCCATGCCTGAGGTTTGATTTGTTCTGCAGGACCTCTCTCTCTCCAGCTGTCGCAGCCATGGATTATCTCTGGTTGATGTAGGAGACGAGCTCTCTTGGTGGGGAGGGCTACACACAGTCAGCTGCTCTGTAGGTGGGAGACAGATAACCCTGGAGCTCAAAAAGGCCTGTAAGAATTTTGCCTGCAGGAAAAGCACTGAGCTACTTGGAAATTGATGGGATTAAAGAAAGACCTGAAAAGCAAAGGAAGGAACATTTTCTGAACCCAAGGGAAAATAAGAACTGTTTAACATGTGCAGTGGCATCCCTGGAATGGATTTTTAATCAACAACAGTTCTCATTTAGTCTAAGAGGGAGCCAATGAATAGACTAATACTACTGACTGACATTATGGCCCATTCGTCTGCTTAAGTTGTCTGAAATTTTCAGCTGCCAGCAAAGGATTAATATTGATTTTCAGGCTGTCTTCGTTAAATACCTGCTATAGAGTACCACTCTCTTATTCTCCTTGCCAACTCTTCCCCCAGTTGTCACTAGCATTAAAATGAAACCTACCTATTATTAAATCAATCATGCCTGGCAAAACTATTCAAAAAGAAGGGAGCATTCATCATCTTTACCATCAACATGAAGCCTGATTTTTTTGTTGTTGTTGGTCAACCTGAAATTGCTGGTACAATTACTTAAAATGTCCTTACAGAACTCATGTAAGAAACTGAAAGTGAAACATGTCTGTGGAAGGACAGTGAGTACAAGAGGAAGAAAACCCTAACATTTTGATAGACGCATGAGCGTGTCTTTATGTTGAGCTGCTACCAACTCAAACCAGGAGGCTAAGCTGACGTATTTGACTCCAGGAGGCCCAGATTTTTAAACCTGGGCTCCACAAACAGCATACGTGAGCTTGAACATAATGCCTTTGGTGAACTTATGACCCTTTTCTGCTCACATTCTATATTTTTGCTGTACCACTTTCAATTCCCTTGAACACATCAACTTTGATATTTCTCATCTCTGCATCTTTCAACAGGCTGTACTTCTGCCTAGAACACTCCCAGTCTTGGGCTCCAGGTAAACTCCTGCTCATCCTTCAAGACAATCCTTCAATTCCTCTACAAAGCAATCCCAGGCCAACCTGGGTAAGCTGGGGACCCCTGGAGATCCCTTATACAAACCTGTAGCATAGTCTTCACCATGTTGAATCATCCCCTTAAAGGCTACGAACACAATGAGGACAGGAGTGGTCCCTCTCTTCAGCTTTGAAACCCCAGCAAGGGATTGTTGAAAAATTGGACAGAGTAGGTACATGATAAATATTTATTGACTGAATGAATGAGTGGGCTTTGAAGTATATGATTGCCATCTGGTTTTCTTGTACAGAATATGCCTTTTCTGAGTCTATTTAAAAGGCAGTAGAGCCTAATGGCTACTAAGACTTGAGGCTGTAAAGTCAGACTTCCCTGTTTTGAAGTCAAGATGTATCACTTATTAACTGTGATGTTGGGCAAATATGAAACAATAGCTGAACTGTTATTCAACTGCATCTCAACTTCCTCATTTGTAAACTGAGGTTAATAATAGTCCTCAGTAGGGTGGATGTTTACATTAAGCAAGAGAATCCACATAAAGCTCTTAGCGTAGTGTCTGACCCGTGTAGTGAACTCCCAGCAGTGATTTCTACCTGGAAGCCTTGCAGTAAACTTTGCTGCATGTTTTAGGAAACGCGTTCTTTATATGGCCAGAGAACTTACAAGACACTCACCCAGACAACATTCCTAAAGGAGGTCATGCATTACATGGGGTAATTAACACAAGTTAATTCCTTAAAGCAACAAAATATATTTGTTTAGGAAGTTCCTTTTGACATCTTATTACATGCCTACTAGACACAGCTCTGTGCATTCAGAGGTGAATGATACACGGCTCCAGCTCTGAGGGAGTACATGGTTTCCAAGATTGTTACAACAACACATTAAGTGATTTAGAAAGTTAAGAGGTCGGGGTATAGGTTACCTGGCACTTTTTCTCTTTTATACTTGAGCACAGGCAATGTTTGTAATAAGGATTTGCATTATATGAGCTTGATACTGAAATATCAGTAAATAAATATCCGAGTACTAATTTAAGCCATTCTGATGACCACTGAAATGATCCACAGCAAATAAAATGGACTCTCCAAAGAGTTTATCACATTCTATACATCATAAGAAAGGTGATGAAAGAATGGCATGAAAACAAATATTCCCTGTTACTATCTGAGTACCAGAAACACGGCTTGCCTTACTGAGACTAGAGATCTGGAGAATCCAGGGACTTTCTAAGCAAGATTTACCACAAATGGTAAATTAATGCTTGAATTCAATATGAATGGAGTTCAATCTGTATTTTAAAAATAGTGTCTCGGGGCCGGCTCCGTGGCCGAGTGCTTAAGTTCGCGCGCTCCGCTGCGGCGGCCCAGGGTTTGGATCCTGGGTGTAGACATGGCACCACTCGTCAGGCAACGCTGAGGCGGCGTCCCACATCCCACAACTAGAAGGACCTGCAACTAAGATATACAACTGTGTACAGCGGGGATTGGGGGAGATAAAGCAGACAAAAAAAAAAAAAAAAAGATTGGCAACAGTTGTTAGCCCAGGTGCCAATCTTTAAAAAAAAAAAAAAAGTCTAAAAAAAGAACAAAAATAGTGTCTCAAAGAACAACTGAAACATAACACATTTTTATTCTTACTTTCCCCACCTTGGGCTCTACTTTCTGGCAGTGCCCTAGTAGCTACTTGAGGGTATATGGGTTCTAAGGCAGCCTTTTCATCCCTTCCTCTGATAAGAGTCACCTTAAATGAGGGAAAAGAGAAAAAAAAACCTCCAGGAATACCCTACAGACAGTCCCCTGACAGAAATAGAGTGGACCTACAAAGAGCTAAGTGAAATTCTATGGCTTATAATCCATTAATTTTCATGATCAAATTAGAGATGTGTTCTCCTGGGACCAAATCAGGTTTACATGTTAATAACAATCAGATAGAATTTTGCACTTTTAATCACCAGTCATATACAGAAAGAGAATTATTACATCCACATGGGGTTCATAGTCAGTACATAGTGTGTTTTAGCTAACAATGAGAACAACGTTCACTATTGGTTTCCAAGTATAAATTCAAAGGAGCAAGGCAGACTAGTTTAGCACAATAGATTGAAGTCTGAAAGGAGACCAGCAGTGTTAGCTTAACTAGACTCAGGCTCTGGCTGAGGCCTCATCAGGTTTCACATACTTCCCCAGTACTAGGGTTTCCTAGGCCCTGGTTGGCAAGCTCTTAAACTGTCTTTTCTCTACCTTCGTACTTACTGGAATCTGTTGGTTTCTAGACCTATCTGAAAATGTTCTGTTAAAAAAAAATAAAAGCTTAGGAAGCAGATGCCTAGGGACAGGAAAAATGGAAGCTACCCCCAAAGTCAACTTTAGTAAGTCATAACCAGGTACGCCCCCCCAGATGCCCCTAAAGGTAAATTGCTCATTTGGCTTCCTGTCACCCTTGCTGTTCTTATACTTTTCCCACAAAATAGGATTTTAACTGTTGTAAGAATAGATAAAGAAGTCAGAATTCCTTCACTCTGTGTTTCATTTACTTATCAAAAAAAAAGAAGTCTTTGAACATCCACCATTTATATGTCACTATGGTGGCTAGAGAGATTAAAAAAACACAATCCCTAACCTCAAGGGGCTTAATGAACCACCAGGAGCAATAAATCTTGTAAACAATTACACCGTAAAGCTATGTGAGATAAACCCATACCACAATTATAAGCATAATAATAATATCTAATTAAATTTTCAAAATAAACATTTGTTGAAACTGCTGTTTTCCCCATTAATTAACAGATAAGGACATTGAGGCTCAGAAAGGTTAGGTGACTTGTTCAAGATCACCCAGCAGCGGAACTGGGATTTCCATCCAGGGTCCAGCTCCAGACTCAGTGCTTGCGAACTGCTCTGTGTTGTGTTTGTTTTAATGATATAGGGTCATTTCCTGCATGGATACTCAAGGAAATCATCACGGAAAAGTGAGGCGTGAACTGGTCCTTAAGAGATGGGCTGCATCTTTTTTTTCCCTCCAGGTTTATTGAGATATAATTGACATACAACATTGTGTGAGTTTAAGGTATACAACATGATTTGATCTGCATATATGTTGTAAAATGATTCCCACAATAAGGTTAGTTAACACATCCATCACCTCACGTAGTTACCTTTGTGTGTGTGGTGAGAACATCTAAGATCTCCTCTCTCAGCAATTTGCAAGTATGCAACGCAATATTGTTAACTGTAGTCATCATTATGCTGAGTGAAACAGGTCAGACAAAGACAAATACTGTACGACATCACTTATGTACGGAATCTAAAAAAGTTGAACTCATAGAAACAGAGAGTAGATTGGTGGTTACCAGGCACTGGGGGCTGCACCCTAATGACTCCTAAGAAGGTGGAACAGTATGAACAGAGGCTCAGAAGCCAGTACGTCCACCAGCGCTCTAGGAAGAGTGAGTTGTCTGGTTTGGTTGGTGTGTAAGGTACACATAGAAGGTAGCAGGACTATAATATCAAAAAGGTAGGTTGGATCTAGATTATAATAGGATTTAAAAAACTAAGTTTATTTTCTTTAGCAATGAGCTACTATTAGGTTTATTTTCTTCCTCACTGCTGTCCCAAAAGCATCCTTTCTGAGTTAAGAATTCATGTGCGAACAAGAGGATAAAATGGGTGAGTAAAATACTGTATGAAAGAGCGTGTGATCCCACCTGACAGACCCCACCACTAGCTAGCATAACTGATTTGCACCTCCAGTTCTTAAAATGACTGACTTAGCAGATACAGCCACTGTCACATTTACTTTTTATTATCCTTCCAATTGCTATAGTTACCCGTCATCCAAAGGAAGTGGTGAAGTTTTCTTCCAAATTTAGCAAGGAAGAGAGTAAGTAAATAAATTAATTGAGGATAAATATAGAGGCAATTAGAAAGAATGTTAGGCCTAACTTGAAATATTTACATATCAGTTTTTAAATGATCACTTCAATATCCATTTAAATAGCATGAATTCTTTCTGAAACATCTTGAAGACTCTGATAAAAATTGGAAAGTATTATTTTATCTGTGGTCGACCTTAAGTACTACAGGGTTCAACGTTCAGGAGCTTTTTGCAGTGGTTAGTAGCTCAGCGCATGTCCTATATTAGCTGAGATAGAGAGGGTCAACCACGTGATAGAACCCACAGCAGGTTCACGGTTGGCAGTGACTTTACAGCTGTGGGATCGTCCCCACCTCTCCATTTTTCTTATCTTGTAATGTTTGAGCGTAACGACTTATATTAAACTACATAATTGAGCAGGCTTTAGTTTCTCTCACATTATAGTTCTAACATAGCTCAAACAAATACAACGCTTAACGTTACTTTCTTCTTCTTTTGTATGGCAGAAAATGACATTATCACGGCAACTTGGAAAGGAGGGAAAACTTCCCCAGCTTTCGTCATTGCTTTGGAGGCAGGAGTGGAAAGGGAAAGAAGACGTGAGTGATGACTATAGCATCACGCAGAAGTGACCTCAGTAGACAGCTACCTGGAGAGTGTGATGTGAGGGGCCTCTGACCCCCAAATATCCCCCCGACTAGGTACTAAAATTCTCATAAGTAGAAGTTCTCCTTAGGCTCTTTAGGAACCCTTTGCATCTTTACTGTTTGAAGCATTGCATTAGCAGGAAGATACAATGTATAATTAAAATGTCAAAAGAGGACACCTTATTTTTAAAATAAACCACCATTCATTGTCATCCATTGCAGAGCAAGAAACCGTAAGAATGAGACTCTAGAAGAAGGCAATTCTAATGGCCAAGAAGAAGAAGGTAGTTTGAGGAAAGCATGAACAATCTACCAGGGTGTGTATGTGTGTGTGTGTACAGAACAGAAAATGATTAGTGTTTTCAATGAAGCATAGTATATTAGTTCAGGTCTGCCAAGACAGGATTAGACAAGCAGGAGATTTATTAGGGGAGGGAATGGAAGAAGATGGAGAGAGGAGGCAAGAGGCGGCAGAGCGAGCCTTCAGTCAGAATGTGATAGAGACTGACACCTACAAAAGGAGAGAGGGAAGGAAGGCAGACAGAGTGGGAAGAAGTGTGGACTGCAATGCAGTTCTAAGAAGGATTCCGCCAGGCCAGTGGGAAGGCTTGGAGCCAAAGTCGTTACATGAGAAGTTCTGCATCTCTCTAGACTAGGTCTGCCTTGCTCCCCACTCTGTGCTCAGTTATTGGTTAGGAGTACCTGTGAGAAGCGTGACTTTGATATAAATGTCATGATCCAGAGGGGCAGTAGACTGAGTCATCAGTCAGTTATGCTCTCTGATCCAAGTGACACATTTTCATAGCCACCAAAAGCAGCAATTAAAAAAATTAGCATTTTGTATACGTATGTTCCCCTCAGAATTATTGCTTTGAATATAGCCAGAAAAAAAGCTTATGGTATTTATTTATTATTCATTTCTGTTACATAAGAAATTTGTTTAGTTTCTATGTTATCATATACAATTAAATCTTCTTATAATATAAAAATAAGTTAAATGTGTCATTTTTTTTCTAAGTACTTACTTTCAAGAGCATCTCAAAACCCAAGGGCAACTGTTCTCAACATATTCTTACTTCAACATATTCCTAGGAAAGGAAATGCCCCTCACTAATAGTGACTCCCTTGGCAGAAATTCTCAATCCTTATGGAAGAGAAACTCCTCTGTTATAACACCATTACTTCCAAACTGGGATGTGGTGGGATAATTTGAACTCCACCACCATCACCACCAAACCTAATGTATAAGTTGCCAGTTCTACAGTGACTGTGCCTGCATCTTTTTCAAAAACTTCCCAGGATCACTGCTCTAGGGAAGTGGTTTTCAAATTTTAATATTCATAAAAATGGAAGATGGGAAGGCTCGTTAAAAACAGATCTGTTTCAGTAGGTCTGGGAAAGATACTATGAATGTGCATTTTTAATAAGCATCCTAGATGATTCTGTGTATTCAGGTAAGCCCCAGAAACATATTTCCAGAAACATTAAACCAGGGCCATGATTGGCTATCCCTAATCTATAAGGAGCCAAAAATCATTTAGACCCAAGGGAGCAGAATAGGGGGTAGGCAAGGTGCAGAGTGAAGGCACCACTAGATGGAGAAGTAGCAAGATGGTAAGACAGAAGGAATGGGGAAAACCAAAAGATGGAGAAATACATACAATCCGTATATCTGTATCCATCAATTTACCTATATATCCTATCACCAAATTCACCAGGAAAATCTAGTTCAGTTTGGAGAATGGAAAGTGATACATCTAAAAAAATAATTGCTGTTTTACATCTTGGTATTCTATTTCCCTTTGGACTATAATCATGAAATACATACATATATATATATAGATGATATATATATAATTTGTGTGTGTACATACATACACACCGTTTTCTTAGATCTTCTTAGCTCTATTTTAGATATAAAGGAATGGTACTGATCTTGCACATATGTTACATTATATATCGTAATACAATATATTATATATCTAATCATTTGTACTCCTATAAAGTAGAAAACAGGACACACGATTATTGTTCAAAATTATCTGCACAGTTACAATATTAACATAAGTGCAGCCTTTTCCTTGTTTTATAATTTTCAAACTATAAATCAAATATGAATGCTTGATGAAAAGCTGAGGCTAGCAAGTGGATAATAAACCATTTTACCAGGGGGGTAGAGATTCATTTTTATTTTTCAGTTTCTATGTTATTCCCAACCACCTTTTTTGAATACTGATACAAGAAATAATGCCATCTATATGCTGCATGACAAAAGTGTTGATATGTCTCTGTACCCCTTGGCTTGCATCCCTGTTGTCATCGCCCAGCCAATATTATTGTGACATTTTGACACTGCATTGTGACACAGTGACCTGGTGCCTCCAGCAGCCTAGAAGGACAAGTTGACGAAGGCACATGGCGCATTAGGAAGCGGTGAAGCAGTTCATTACTGCTACAGAGAGAAAGTCTGCTCTGGAGACAAGAATTCTTATCTAAGGCACAAGACACTGGATTCTGTTCCTCGCTCTGCTACTGATTTACTGTGAGATCTGCAAGAAGTAATTTTAATTCATTGGTGACTCAGTTTTTCTGTCTGCAAATGGAAATGACCCAACATATACGATTTAAAAAAAAAAAAAAATCCTAGGGCAGTGATTGCCTTTGCAGCCCATTCTTGGAAAATAGAAATTTTGGAAGAGCACACTTTGAGGCACTGAATTAAATGATGATCACATGATTGACTTCAGTGCTGTCATAGTCTGAGAACTATGTACTGCCTTGACTTGCTCTCATCTCTTCCCAGACTTAAAGGGCTCCCATGATGGTCTAGCCATGAAATCCTTCCTTCGCCTTTGCTTAGCATTAAAATTTGCCCCTTACATCTTGACAACAGCAAGTTGTATCTCAGCCTATGTGGTATTACACAACCCATTCAGCTCAAAATTCCATCTAATAGACATTCTCTTATAATACATAACCTCAATTGTTCCAAAACAATTATTGGTTGCTTCTGAGAAGCAGGATTTGTCTTGGAGATCGTGCCACAAATTCAGATGCAAGAGATGCCTTCTAAAGCTGTGGCTTTTCTCAAGTGCCCACTGGTCCAGCTCATAACCTATTTTACATCTCAACCTTTCCATAAGGAAAATGAAATTCTAGACGTTCTGGGATTAAAGTCCACGCCTTCTCAGGTCATCTGTGAGCAGGAGCATTTTGGAGTCTATAGTCCCCTAAGACTTCAGTAAAATGAAGCCCAGCCACTAAGAAAATGTCCATCCATTGTGTATCGAGTGGCAGAGCTGAATCTTGGCCCTTTCCTGACCCAGCATTTCAGAGGCAGGGCAATGAGCCACGGGGGTAACCACAGCAGGGATCCTGTAATCAAGCCACAAAGGGGCAGGGAAACATGCTCACTCGCCACCTCAGCCAGGGGAACTTGGTGTAAGCTGTATTTTGATAGCCTTGTTTGTTTTCTTAGCTATTCGAAGAGCATACTAATGAGTGTAGTCACAGAAGAAGGGGAGGATGGGATTAAATACCAGGGAAAGTCATTAAAATGAAAGAATGGGATAAGCCTCACAACTATTTCCAAAGCTTAGCTATTTCCTGTCCAAAGCCAAGTTCCCTTTATTTTGTAAAAGATGAGTAAAATGAATGCAAAAGCTCGCTTATTCCCTCGGTGCCCTGATTTAACCAAGTCCTGCCAGCAGTGGAGAGTCCGATGCGATGAATCGCTAGATGCCTCATAACTCTTCTCTCTTTAACACACAACCTCGGCTAGTTATTGTGAAAGGGGCTCTGTGCAGCTTTCTTAGTGCTCAAAACTCACTACTTCCAGCCACAAACGCAAAAACAAGAACACCAGGAAAAAAACACAACTGGATTCTTACCGGAAAATATCGCAGAGCACAGTTATCATTGATGAGGGAGTGGCGCTTATGGGGGAAAGCTGACTCGTGGCTTATCACCTGGCTAACTAAGATACGTCACAAATATCCTACATTGATCATGGAACAATTTCATTATTTGTGAAAAATTCAAGAGGACTAATTCAGTGCTACTGATAACGATTATACATTCCAGCATAGCACCGTGTTTGCTAATTTTTTTAATGTTTTTTTATATTTAATTTTCTATTTAATTATAAAATAATTTAAAATATAGAGAATACCGAATATAATGAACACTCATGAATTCATCACCCAGAATTAATAGTCAGATATTAACAATTTGCCGGCTCTATTGCTCTGGTGTGCTATTTCTCTTCCTTTTTTTTTTTTCAACAAGGTATTACAGCTACAGCTAAAGCCTTCCACTTGCTTGCTGTTCTCCTCTCTCCTACCTCCCTAACTTGGTGAATAGCATTCCTATTCAAGGGGATTCTTATACAGTTGCATAGCAAAAACATGGAAACACCCGAACTGTCCCTGGACACCAGAATGGACAAATAGATTGGTTTATTCATGAAATGTAATACTATTTAGTAGTTAAATAATGGATAAATCTAAAGAAACCATACTACTAAATAGGAAAAACAAGTCACAAAAGGATACAAAAAATATAAGGTTCGTGACAATTCTAAAAACATATTTCAATAATATAAATCATTTACGAATACCCATGCACGTAACAATAACACAACACATGAATGTGTTTATTTTTCAGTGTAATGTTTAATATTCTTTTATGAGATGTGTGTTCCACATAGCTGTTATGTACGGCTGTCCACTGAAGGTTTGTGTCCTCCCGAAAGCCCTATGTTGAAACAATCCCCAACATGATGGGGTTTGGAGGTGAGGCCTTTGGGAGGTGATTAGGTCATGAGGGCAGACCTTCAGGAATAGGATTTAGGGTCCTCATAAAAGAGGTCCCAGAGAAACCCCTCACTCCTTCCACCATATGAGGTGACAGCGGGAAGATGGCAGTCCGTGAACCAGAAAGCGAGCCCTCACCAGACATGGAATCTGCTGGTGCCGTGATCTTGGTCTCCTCAGCCTCCAGAACTGTAGAAAGAAATCTCTCTTATTGACGAGCCACCCGAGCTGTGGTACTTTGTTACAGCACCCTGAACAGACTAAGACATGTCCTCTGACAGGCACTGTGGAGGGGAACACGTGTGCGATTTAGGATCCCTACCCTCTAATACAGGCAGTAAGATGAAATCGACAGTGACAAACAACAGGAAAGATAACAATTTGTTATTGCACCGGTAGGGTAGCAACTCACAGTGACTTAAACCAGTCTCGGCAATGTGGTATCCCACAACTGTTGCTAATTATTGTTACCCCACTTAACAGATGAGAAAACTGAGGCTGAACTTAGGTAAGTGATCTATCCCAAATCAGTGAGCAAGGGGCACGACAGGGCTGGAACCTGCGTTGGTCTGACTCCACAGCTGCTCCTTTGACTACATCTTACTGTGCTAATTGGACCTATTGGTTAGTTGTTATGAAATAAGAGGGTTATTGTTAAAAACCTTAAATAAATCTTGTAGGACTAAAGGCAAGGCTATAGGGACAGAAAGATCAGTGGCTGCCTGGGGTTGGGGGAGGGGTCAACTAGAAAGGTTTGAGACATTTTGGGGGATAATAAAAATGTTCTATGTCTCGATTGTGGTTTTATTTGTCAAAACTCATGGAACTGTATACCAAAAAGGAAGGATTTCACTCCATTTAAATTGTACCTCAATAAAGCTGACATTTAAGAAAAACGGGGAAAAAAGCCCAACAAACAAAAATCTCCAAAGCCTAGTGGATAAACACCTTGTTCTGGGTACTGAGGGGTTTCTCCCTTTATCACTGTTAATTTATTCCCACTGAAAAGTAGGGGGAGAATTTCACGGAAGAGTCCTAGGTCGGTGCCCGCAAAGTCAAATAAAGCCTGGCCTGTTTCCCCTGCAGTTTCTGTTTGAAAAAGCGAGAAAGCTGAGCTTGCGTTAAGTCAGACCTTTCCCTTCCGCTGAAGACGGAAGGGAAAGGTCGTCTGAGAAGTCCTGCTGTGTTAACCAGGGAGCCTTTCCTGCTGAGCCGGCCTCAGGTGTACAGATGGTCTCGCCGCAGAGAGGGGCGGCTCCCCGCGCTCGTAGGGGCCGTGGCACACCTGCGCTGTCCTCCACCAGGTCTGTCCGTGGGCGCGGGTCCCGCCGAACCACGCCGGAAAGCACATGCATCTTGCAGGAGGAAGGAAGCCTCTCTAATCTGCAGCCTGAATCTCTCTCCGCACAGCCCTCAGAGCCTGGCAGTTTAGATCCTCTGATGATTGCTGGGACAGAGGCAGAAAGACAATGCGGGAAGCAATTTAATCAAGGCACTCGGAGTTCCCGCCGCCGAATAAAGCCATGTAGCCCGTGACTTTTGGTCTTCCTCCCTGAAAGCTGCATTTCTTTGTAATGCGGGGTTAAGGAGCGGCGGCTATTCTTTGAGTCAGTTGTAGAACCCAGCAGGATAAGATATTAACAGGCTTAAAAGGTATTACCTGCCTGCCCGTACCAGGAGGCTTGCGGGCCTGTGGGGGCTTCCGGTTATTTCTTGTACTTTCCTGAGGGAATTAGTTAAAATTGCCAAGGTGGAAAGTATTTGATTTAGATTAATCTCATTTTGCCAAGCGGCCGAGCCTCGTTACTCTGATTGGCTGACCTAGCCATGCTGCCCTTCTCGCTGGAGGAAGGGGGGAAAGCTTCTGGTTCATAGCTCTTGATGGATAAGTAAAATAGGCCATTATCATCCTTTCACGAAACCCATAAAAAGCATAGAACGAACTGGAGGGTCAAGTCAATGGGGAGGGGTGGTGAACCTACAACATTTCAGGGTCTTCCGCAGGACCAGAAACGCTAAGAAAAAATATGCAAATCCCGCGTCTTCCGGGAGCATTCATTCTCCCAGGATTCCGGGTCATGACTGGGCCGATGTTTTAGGCCCAGTTAAAACCAGCTGGAAAAAAGCATCCATTAAAGATTTCAAAAGGCTTTATTTGTTGCAAAGAGGAAAACAACCACAACCACAAAAACATCTTTTAATTGATTCTAAAAGAGAGTTTGCTGCTCTAGGCTTTCTGAACTGCCTCTATACTAAAAGGAGGGAAGCCCTTTTCAGAGAAACTTATTACTGGAGCTAAAACCTTAAACGGTGCTTCTCAAACTTGAGCGTGCAATCTGATCTCCTGCAGCCTTGTTAAAATGCAGATTCTGACTTAGTAGGTCAAGATTCTGCATTTCTAACCAGCTCCCCGGTGATGCTCTGCTCCTAGGACCACGCCGTTTCTCTTACACACCGAGGAGTAAGATCCTAAAAGAAAGTGAAATTTAAAACCATTTGTAAGCTGAAGGGCCTGGACCATGCAAATTATTCAAATTATTCTCTGTAACGTGGTCATTCACTGTCAGTTTGCATTCATATTTTTGTTAAAACCTGGTATCCGATTTCTTTTGCTTTCACCTTCTGATCGTCTATGAACAGCTACCAGGCTGCAGGGCACAGGGCAAAGAACCTAAAATAACCTTGGCCAGTCATGGACTCCTCACTTACTTGGAGGTATATGTTTTTTTCTTTCCTTGTCCCGAGGATAAATTCACAATGACATCATCCTTCTAAATGCATACCCACATTTACGCCATCCTTGATCCTTGTCCCTCCCAAATCAGAATAAGCATCTATCTCTCCAAATCTTCCAATATTTGAAATTTTTGCCTCTGCAGAAGTCTGTTTTTTAAGAAAGTGCTATAAAAATCATGTGGTTATCTTGTCTCAATCCATTAGACCTCTGCTCTACGTGGCCTGAACATGGACGACTCAGATTTTGTAAAGATACAGACTTTCACATGAACGATTTGGAAAAAAACAAAAAACGAAAAACCTAAACTAAAACCACCGATCTTTTGTTTGTTTACTTAGAAAGGGACGAGCTATGCAAACAGATAACTCTAAAAGATTTTTTAAAAATTGTATAAAATCGTTAATAGGTACTATTTCCAGGCATAATTACATACTTTAAAACCAAGGAGAGGAGGTGGGTGTTTCTGAAATCGTGAGCAACAACTGGACCCATTTTTAGTGGTTTATACACACATAATTAGCAGTTTAATTTCCTCTGTGGCTAAGTTAGCCTTAAGATTTCATTTAATAACAAGCACAATTTTACAGCCAGAAGCCAGGCTCCAGCACCAGCTTCAGCTCAGCACTGCCCTCCGCTGGTCCCCAAGCAAGTCACGCTGCCCTGCTTGGCGTCAAAGGATCAGACTTGCAAATTGCAATTGGGCTGCACAAAAATTAATTGTGAGAGAAATGGAGAAATAGAATTCATTTAAAACTCTCTTTAATGAGACTTTTATTTTTAGCTGAACATCAACAAAAAAGCATGAAAAATTATATTACTCCCCGCCTTTCCTCTCGTCTCTCAGATCATACTCATTATCGTATTAGCCTTGAAGCAGGAACCTGTTCCAGCACAATTACGTCCAATACTTCCATGCAAAGGATGGCGGAAGACAACTGTTGCTCAAAACAGCAGTTTTTACCCTTTAAGTAACCAAACTAAGTGTTATGCCTGCCGAGCCCAATTTTGGCTTTATATCCCAATCGCTTTGTGCAATTATTTTTTAATGGAGGAATAAAGTTTCTTCTATGCCCAGAGGGCCAGTCGCTTTGTGTTAACACTGAGTGTGACTGACTGCCAAGAGTTGGAGACGTGTCTGGAAGATTCCTGCTAATGAGCTGACACACGTCAAAGCTGCTCTGTTCAGAGGCTGTCCTCCCAGCCTTCGCTTTTCATCTGAACGTAGAGATTTGACAATTATATCAGTCTTTCCATTCAAAATTTCAAAAGGGCTATATGCCATGTGCAGAAATGCTATTGCTGCGTTACGTAAAGAGGCTACCTGAAATAGGAATCCGAAGAATTCACCAGGATTTGGAGAAAACAAACGAATATTCCCAGTGGAAATACAGGTGGTTTGGAAGCCCAGGAAGCGTTGGTGTCCCGATGGATAGAAACTGCATGAGCTGCATCCTTCTGTGTGCCCTGCCAGCTGCCTCTGATAGATTTTGCTATCTGATGATATGAGATGAGATGCTGTGGATGAAGGATCCTTGTCACCAAAGCCTATTATTTACCAGAACTTACACAATTTTGACTTAGGTTGTGACCAGGGTTCATATGGCAGCTCTGGCACTTTATTAGCCTTAGGGTTTGATCTCAAATAAATTGTTCCATTTCCTAAGTCTCAGTTTGCTTATTTCTATGATTGAGGTGATAATATGATTCATATAACCTGGTTGTTATGAGGGTTAAATTAGATACCTTGTGGAAATACACAGAGTCGGACGCCCTGATATTCATGGGCTCTGAACTGAAGACACAAGGTTGTTGGGAGAGGGATGGTAAAATAGCGGTGCAAAGAGAACAGACTAATATCTCTGACAGTAGCTAAAAGCCTGGGCTTTCTGATGTATAGGCCTGGGTTTAATCCTGGCCCCAGCACTTTCATTGACCATGGGAAAGTTGCCTTAACTTCTTTAAACCTCGGTGCCTTCATCTGTAAAAGATGAACAATGGTAATTCCAACTTCCAGCGTTACTGTGAATGACACAAGGAAAGTCACCACCATAGGCCTCATTCATAGTAAGTGTTTCTACAAGTGGTGGATGTTCGTGTGGAACCAGGCTGGTTTGGGGACCTTTCTTCAAATTCTGGAGTCAACATTTTGATTGGCTTTACATACTTGTGTATTGCGTAGTTAAATGTTGTGACCATGATTGCTCTCACTTAGTTCACAAGAAGGTTAACTATATTTTATCTAACAAGTTCATAGCTGCAAAGAGGAAAGGGCTGCTTAGGGAAAAAGTCTGATCTGAAGATCTAGAAAGTCGGCCAGTGTCTACCTGTAGAGCTGTGTTAGGCTCTATGCCAATGGATGAGGAAGAATCTTTACAGCTGGTTTACAGAATTCATTGGATGCACAACGATGACCTTGACCAATATCACCTCATATTTTCCTCTCTTTTAAAGGGCAATGACCCAACTAACTTATAGCCCTGATTCTAGGACACCTGAGAAGGAAGAACATTGCTGTATCTTCTGTCTGGCATCTGGTACTAAAGCTACTTAAGGAATAATTCAGAAACTTCCTGAGTGGACACAGGGGGCCTGTTTTCCTGCATTGTCTCCTTCACATTAGTACATTCCCAGAAGAAAAAGAAAAGAAGGAGATAGACATACAGACTGGTGAAGTTTTAGAGGGCTAATAAGTGATGTTTTTCTTCCCTACCTGAGTTTGGAACCAATTAAGAAACAGGAGACAGACAACTGGAGATGAAAATCTTAGCTTTGCTAGTGATACAAACTGGATTGTAGCCTGTGGCATTAGCTCTACGTCCATGTGGGCTTTCTGGTGATTGAGCTCTGAAGGAGACAAGCATACTCGCCAGCCAGAGGCAGAGCTGGACCACGGTGGAGCCCTGACCACATGGTGGAGAGCAGATGGGCGTGCAAGCTCTGCACACAGGCAGATACGGCAGGAGGGGAGGGGAAGTGATGGAGTAAGCCTTTCCATGCAACTTCTGCATCCGTCACCACTTGGATGGGCACCCTCCTCCTGCTGGGAGTGCTGAGGGAGGGGCAGAGGAAGACATACCAGCCTTACCCTTGGGTCAGAGATTTACACTATTTGTGCCATGTTCCCCTTCAGCAATCCTGCGAAAGACCTCTGGTCCTCTTTCTAGGATTAGTGTTTAAATACATAAAATAAAATTCATGGACTTGCAAAGGAAATCAATTACATTAAATACAGTTATCACAATATTTTTTAAAATTTGAGATATAGTGATATGTGTTTCTTTATTAGCACATTCATAATAAGATCTAGCAGCAGCTCTGATAATTACCATAATTTCAAAGTAGCAATGAGTGTTGGTGATATTTTGAGATATCACAACCCCTGGAATGAGATATGAAAATCTCTCTGATTTCTACTGGTGACGTGTACTGGTAAATACCACTCTCGTTTATTGCCCATAATGGAGGGAAATGTTAATTTTTGGTTAGAGGTTAGTGAAAATAAAGATGGAATTCTTTTTTTTGTTTCCCATTCAAGTTCATGAACCCATGGTTAAGGACACTTTAAGAACCCCTTGAGATCAGTGGTTCTCAAACTTGAGCATGTACTAGAATTATGGGGAGGGCATGTTAAAACATGGTAGGTCTGGGTTGGGGCCTGAAAATTTGCATTTCTCACAAGTCCCAGGTGATGATGATGCTACTGGTCCAGACACCCAACTTTGAGAACACTGTTCTAGATGAAAGCCTTCCACATAGAAACACTTAGAATGAGGAAAATGTTCTCCCTTGAAACTGTCAAATGCTTCTACCTCAGGTGTTCTCATCTGGTTTTCAGAGACAGTAGGTAGAATCCAGATGGATATCAGTACCGTTATTGTCACACACTTTCTATTTTAAGAGCCAGCTCAAATCTCACCACTTCCCCAAATCTTCCCTAATAACCCAGTCAAAGGGACGCTTCCCGCCTCTAAACTCCTCTAAAACTGTAGCCCTTGTGAATAGGTAGTATTGCCTGGCCCATCTTCCTTTAGTTTAGCCCAGTAGTTTATTCCTCTTTCATCTCACTAGATTCTACGCTCTGTGGAAAACTAGTCCCTGTATTAACACTAAGGCTCTCCATATTGCCTCATACCTGGATGGCTTTGGGACGTACTTGTTAATTACGCTATCTTGTGAACCTCCACATAGGTTCACCTGCAGGTGGGTTAATTTTCATTGATACGAAAAAAAACAGCTAGATCTTGTTGAGCTGTTTATGTTGCAAGTGACAGGAAATATTTCACATTGATTTAAATTTAAAAGAGGGCTTAATGGTTCAAGTACATGTAAGCCTTCTGGTGCAGTTTGATGCTGAGATTCCTGGCGACATCAGGCCTCTGTTTCCCTATGCACTTTATGTGTTTTGCTCTTCTCTGTGCATTCAATTTGTCCTAAGCTGGAATCCCGCTATAGTAAGAAAAATGGCCATGCTAGTTCTAGAGCTCACACTTCAACTCCATGCCATCTAGAGTAAGAATGGCAGCCTCCTTTGGAGCTTTCTCTAAAGTATGTAGAAACTTCTCTCCCAGAAACCCCAGAAAATACCTCTTCATATCTCTTTTATCCAAATTGGGTCACATCCTCACAAGTAAAAGTATCAACCAGGATCAAGGGAATCTTTTTGTAGTCAAACTCCGCTACTGTTCGATGAATGAGGAGGAGGCAATGCCCAAATGAAATTAGCATGCTGTTTGCAAGAGAAGGGGGGCATGAACGGATTTTGGAAAATCAACAGTAACAGATATCCTCTACAAAGGCTTTCTGGTTTTTAGTTTTATCTTATATTTTAAGATAGCAAACAACTCATGAACTAAAAGAGCTAGAAGGTGTCAAAGGAAACTCCTTTTGACCAAACCCATTGCTTCAGACAGGAATGAACCTAAACTATAAGAAATCTACAGTCCCCAGGAAGGGAGACTTGCCCATTGAATTCAGAAGACCTAGGACTGAGTGTACCTTCAGTCATAAGTAGCTGAGGGACTCTGCATATAGAAATTCATCACTCTGGACTAGAATCTCTTTATCTATAAAGTCAGCAGATGACAATAGAGGATGTCTAAGGTTTTAGCAATGTTAAGGCTGCTATTAATCTAATCTATTCTTGTGTGAGTTTGTGTGTCTGTGTGTGATGTGTGTGTGTGTGTGTGTGAGTGTTGGATGGGATAAGAGGGGAGCCTCTTGAGTTTTTCCCCACTACTGGAATTTATGCCAATTTCTATTATTCTAGGATGAACCATTGGTACTTAGCCAAGACACATGTTTAAGGAGTTCATCTTTGCTGGTCTCAGTTTTCTGAATTCCCTCTTATCCTACATTTGAAGATACAACCTCCCACTCCCAATTGTTCCACTCTCACCTTCTTTAAATACCCCTTTCCACCTCTAGGTTCTGAGATGATTCTGAAAATCCTTCACACGAAAGTGTAAAAAATTAGCCACCACTAGGAATGTCAACTTTTCTAAGAGTCTAAGAAAACAGTAACTCAAAAGACTGGCCTTTTAATGTGGTATAAGGGAAAGAACGCACATTCTGAAGCTGACAAACCTAGCTTCAGATATTGGCTTCACTACTGATTAATTATGTGACTCTGGGTAAATGACTTAGCTTCTCTGAGCCCCAGGTCCTTCGTTGTAGGGTGAAGATGATAGTGCCTCCCTACAGGGTTCTTTATGAAGGCATAGGTGGTAGGCCATGAATAGTGTTCCGCTCATAGAAGTGACTCAATCTATTTTCCCTTTTCTTTTCTTTTTTTTTTTTTTTTGATTGGCACCTGGGCTAACAACGGTTGCCAATCTTTTTTTTTTTTTTCTGCTTTATTTCCCAAAACCCCCAGTATACAGTTGTATGTCTTAGTTGTAGGTCCTTCTAGTTGTAGCATGTGGAACGCTGCCTCAACGTGGCCTGATGAGCAGTGCTGTGTCCGCACCCAGGATCCAAACCCTGGGCCGCCGCAGTGGAGCACACGAACTTAACCACTCAACCATAGAGCCGGCCCTATTTTCCCTTTTCTAATGGCAGAAATTCAGATATCACTCAGCAGTTAGTGCTTTCTGGGATGATAGGTTTGGTCTGCCCCTTAGATCATTCCAAGCGAGCTATTTAGCATATATATACCTTGAGCTAATCCTACATCCAGTATCTGACTCTTATTCTGTGTCCAGAATCCCACTGTTATTCTTCCTGTATATATGGAGAACAAGCAAAATTTGTTCCTTAAACAGCTAATTTTTTTTCCATTCTCAAGTACCATTGAGTAACTGAAACTGAGTTATCTCAAATATTTCAAGCTTATTTTAAACTTTGACATGAAGCCTGATGAAGATGGTGGGAGGATAGGGTTTTGATTTTAGTGTGAGAATTCAGCCTATTTCTACACTCGTAGAGTAATAACCTACGCTATTTGCTCGTTCACAAGACCTCATCTATCTCTCTCCATCTTCCCTCTTCATTCCTCCTTATAGATTTCTGTTCCTTTCTATTTCAAATATTTTTAAGGAGGAAGGACATATCCCTCACTCATTATCATTAATTTGAAATTTTATTAGCGACTCCTTCCAAACAAAGAAGCAAAGATTAATGCTCTCCTCAATGGCCACTAGAGAAAATATTACTTAGATTGACCTTCTTCTTTTTTTCCTTTCAGTTTGGTCCCCTTTTGAGTACAATCTTGGAGCTCGCCTATATCTCCTTGACTTGTTAATAAGAAGATCATGCAAAATAAAATCAGAATCAAAACTTTAGCTGAAGTCCAGGTCAATTACACGTATTACTTCCCCCCTTATCACCCTGGCATGTCAGTGTCACTCCAGCACAGAAAAAAATGAGACTGGTCTGAATAATGTGATCTTTGCGAAGCTGTTGTGGTGGCAGCTCAAGATCTTGTCTGCTGGTGGAAGATTGCAAGTGGGTAGTTTGATTATTTCTTCAAATCGCTTTACAGGTCTTGAAGTAAGATGCAGAGCTTGGAGTCACCAAGGATAATGCTTTTTCTCTTAATAAATTTTGGCAACTTATCTGTATTTGCTGGACTTCAGAGTTTTTGCTCTGTACACTACAATTTTTTTAACAAAGTAGAAAGCTCAGTTATCCTCAGCTACTCCCTGTCTCGAATACACAAATATTAGAGTTATAAGCTATGTCAGCTCTGCCTTTTAAATATCTTTCACAGTGTTGTCTTCTCATCTTTCTAATTTTAATACCTAAGTTTAGGCCTTTGCCGTCTCTCATCTTTATGTTTTATAGCTGATAATGGATCTTCCTCCTATAAAATCTCCCTCAATTCAGTCCATCCTCCACACTTCAAATAAAAACCAAAAACCAACAAAAAATAAAATTCCTAAACCAAAAACCAAAAATCAAAAACCAACAAGAACGACAAGCAACCAAATCTAGTCATGTCATGGTCACATTGGAAGATTACATTGTCCCCTTAATGGTTGTAGCAGAAGGCACAAACTTCCTGGCATGGCAGATAATACCTTTCAATATCTAATTCTGTGGCCTCATCTTCTACCATCCCTCCCTAGCTCCGTACACTTGAGTAGAGCCAATCTTCTTCCTATTTACAAAGATATGACAGTACCACAGACAGTTTTTCAAGTTTCTAAAAAAAAGAGGGGGACATGTTCCCCCATAACTTCTTCAGTACCTGGGGAATAATAGACGCCACGATAACTGATCAGAGGATGGATAACCCAAGCTAGATGACTTATGTTATCAGCTCCGACTCCATGAATACATTCTTCAGTTCTTTAAGACATACTCAAGCAGAGTGGTCTCTGGTGTAGATTGGCTTTCTATCTCCGATAACTCTGTGCAATGATGTGACTCATTTTATTTTGGCAGGACTGGGAGAAAGTAGAGAGGGAGGGAGGAGGTGGTTGCCTGAGATGAGTGGAAAGGCATAAAATAAATTTCATTGCCTTCTCAATTTCACTCTAGGTTCATCTGAGGACTCAGGAGTCACCATTTTGATCTACAAAAGGTGACATCTAATGAAGAAAATTCTAGGTAAGCGAGTTAGAATAGGGGTTGATGACAGCTTCATTCTTTCTGTCCACCAGTTCAGGAAATCTGACTGAGATCCGCTACAGCTGCAAGGGCCCAAGCTAGTCCAGTTTTGCCACCACCATGAATAACACACTCTTACTGCAAGTGGTGTTCCCTGCTAGGCTGTTGGGGTAAGCTCAGGATATAGAGAGATTCTGACACAAGTTGACTTGAAGAGATCTGGCCACTTGACCACTGGACAGGTCTGCCTTCTAGAAACACAGATGGAAGCTAGTAAAGCAGGCACATGACAAAGCTGGTATTAAAGCAGCTTAACCCTTTATTTAATGAGTGTGTGATCTGATTTTATATTACCTCATTAATCTTTTCAGATTTTAACATGGTTCTACTCTGGATGTGATAAAGGCAAAAGTTGCAGTGAAGGTGGTAAAAATGGAAAGTCTTTTGGGGCTGGAAGAAGAGAGCTTTGGCGATTGCCATGGGCCTAGGGCCAGGCCAGCTCTTCATTAAACCTCATCGTTTCATTTCTCAAGGCCCAGTAAGGAGAGATCCTTTGCTTCTCTTTTCCACTTTTGTGTAAATAGACAACTCAGCAGCAAGTGTGTTGGGAGGGGCACTCACAGGGCGCCCATGAACCCAAAGGGATGGCTTTGGGCTTCCTTGCTTGGCATGTAGTCCCGCTTGTTCTGTTCTCCTTGGAGACAGCACGTAACTGCTTTTTATTCTCTTGTGATGTCACTAGGCGACTTGAAAACCTTTGTTCACTACCCTCTCAGCCCTTCCTGACTGCCTAATTAAACCTCTTTTTCAGTCTTCCTTCATGGGCGCCAGGCCAACCCCTTAGTCACTGCCATTTGTACTTCACTGGACCTGCTCCAAACTGCTTAGGCACAAGGTGGCTCACAACACACGGGCTTCCCCCAAGGGTCACAGACAGACTGAGATCTCAGTGAGAGAAACAAAAGAACAGGACAAAGAAACGAAGGCACGCAGGCTGCCGTTCAGGGCAACAGCTTCCTGGTGAGGGCCTGATCCCTCGTGACACTCCCTTGGCATGGCTTGGCTATTAGTCCGACTGGGATATTGTTCAGAGCTCCCTCCAGGTGAAAAAGCAAGCCTTGCTTCAGGCTGAGGAGGTGCCATTAAGCCATTTTCCTATTGCCTTTCAGATCAGCTTTGAACTATAAATAAACCAAGTACCCAGGAGGAGCCACAATGCTTGCTGTAAGGTTATTTGCATCCCTGTCTCTATCTGAACTCCCCTTATGCCAACTCTCTCTTTTAGAAACCCCACAAGGTTGGCAGGTCCACCACTCCTGCTGCCAATGTCAGTGCATTAGCACTTAGCTTAAGTGAACACATGTGCCAGGCAGGCTCACAGCTTCCTCCTCCCCTCTTTCCTAATGGAAACACTTCAGATAAAGAATGACACCGCTAATATATTGCATAGACTTATGTATTGATCCTATTTTAGACTACTAGCTCTTGAAAATAGCAACTATATTAGCTAAGATGTTGTAGAGTGACCAGCACAGGCATATAATGATGATGGCGACAATGAAGATAATGATGATAAAATAATAATAATAATGATAGTAGTGGTAATAATAATAATTTAGTGCTTAGTGAATGCTCCTACTGTTGGTCAGGCACCAGGACAGTGCATTCTATATTATACATTGTACATATTGTTTCTAGTCTTCACAATAACCCTGAGAGTTATTTCTAATCTTTAGATGGAAAAAGGGAGGTTTGGAGCAGCAAAATTACTTGTCCAAAGGCCTACAGGGGGCAAGTAGGACAGTCTGTGTGACTCCATTGTCAAGTGGACTTTCTTCTCTTCCCAAGTTACCTCTGTGTTTAACTTCGTGTGACGAGGAAAGCCAGAAGGGTGTAATTTTTAAATTCATTCAAAAAGTGTTAAAGCAGTCTTACTTCTCTTCAACTTCACTGGAAAGCCATAGAGACAATATATTTCAAAATATGAGAAGCTAAGGCCACCTTTCAGTAGATTAAGGGTGATTTTTTCACAGTCATGACAGCCTAAAATTAGAATGTTTGATATTCTCTCAGCTCCATTGTCAAAAGTATTTACTCTCCATTCATCCCTTTTCTTGTAAGCTCTAGAAGTGTCACTGGTAATATAAAGAAGATAACATTCCAAAGCTTTACATAAGTTTAAAACTCCATTTCCTTCTCTTTCACAATTTTTTTCAATGTGGAAAAACTGAGTTATTTTCTTAGTTTCTTTGACTTCAAGGATCTGGAGAATCTGGGGTCTTTTTGTGGTAAAATCAAAAGAGAAGGAAGAGATTGTAAACATTTATATGATCTGTGTGAACTTGTAAAAAATTATTCACATTTTGACCATAGATGGAATGAACCTGGATATGACAAGAGCAGATTATTAACCCAGTTATCTATCCAAGATTTTTTAATCAATATGCTCTCCATTGGACCCCTTTCCATTTTGCCATCTTGTTTCACCAGTAAAATATTAGACTTGCTAATTTCCAAGACTTGGTAAGATGGTTGGCTTCTACAGAAGTCAGGGAACCCAAACAATATCATGTCTAAAGAGGAAATATTGGCCAGGAAAGGAGATTTTCTAAATGCTACCTTCCAAAAACTAGACTATTGACCATGAGGTCACTCATTTGATTTTGTGATTGGAAATATCAGTGTTTGATATCTAACAGTGTGGTTCTGAAAGGGAATAACTAAGATTTATTAAACATCTTTACTAATTGCTTACTATGTGCCAGTCATTCTTCTAAATGCTTGAGATACATTTGCTTCTATTGAATGCTGACAACGATTCTATGAATAGTTATTTTCATCATCCTACTTTATATATAGTGAGACTGAGTCAGAGAGGAGTTAAATCACGCAGCCAGAGTTACAATAGTTGAGGAAAGGTCAAGCTGGGATTTGAACCTGGGTGTTTGGGCTCCGAAACCTCTGCTTCCGACGCTCTTCCACGCTGCAAGTACCCATGGGGCACAGACTGTGAGTTCAGGTTATGGCAATGGTCTCAGGTCTAGTGAAGTGCAGGTGTGGCGCTAACTCCAGTCTTCCTCTGTGTGTGGCAGGAAGGTGCCTGATCTCAGGATACCCTGAATTCACAGCCCTGGACCCTGAGCTCCTTGAAAATCTCATCAGCGTCGTCCCATGGGATTGTTTGCCTGGCCTACTGGGCAGAACCATCCTGACCCTACTAGGAATCCAAGATGATGGGACCTCCTCCAAATCTGTAGTTTTCTCAAATCTTCTTCTTTCAATAGAATTTAATAGGATTAAAGATTGCTGATTTGCTTAAGCCTGATTCAAAAGAAACTGAATTCTGAGCTCGCAGATTCTAGCAATGGACTTCCACGGGGCATGGAGCCATTTTTCCCCAATCCCCTTTTTCCCCTTATATAATCACACCAGATGACTAACAAATCCTGGGAGCAGGTGGTACCCTTTAAATCGGAAGTGGCATGATCCTAGCACACGACCTTCCCTCCCCCAAATCACCTTCTCCTTGTTCCAAGTCACTAACAGCAACTGTTTTTAAAAAAGAATCTTTTTGAATTTTTTCCTTCACTGATCAAAAAGGAACCTTCTGATGGCCTTCTGCATATTTTAGCCTTTGACAACAGTCTTAACGTCTTTTTTGAAGCTTTTGTGCACTATTTTTTTTAAACAGCTACCTACTAAGGATGGACCAATCTCACTATCAAATGAGGAAAACTTACTCATGATACACTCACAAAGCATGTTGCCTTGAGAACCTGCAAAGAAATTACGGGAGGCTTAATCAAGTCTGTGGTGCCTTGATAGCCATGGATGAAAAGGGCTGGAGAAGCACAGGCCATCATTTATAATTTAGCAGCATTATTTTATTATGATCACCTCTGTTTTCCTAGGTTTGTCTCACATCCTCCTTGGCATTTTAAACAAAAAGATACTTTCCTCCAATTCTCCTTCTGTTTTTTACCAGGTCATGTTATGTCTTGTCACATCAAGTCATGTTTGATGTGACGTGACACGGGGTGCCATGTAACTCAACCCAATCAATAGAGGCATCGAGAACAGGCCTGGTGGATCTTTGCTGCAAACCTGGGGTCCGGGGCTGCTGACTGCTCTTTGTCACCCCACAGTTCTTTCGGTAACCAGCAAGGACAGGGTCAGCAATGTCCTCATAAAATGTGACAATGTTCTATTTGTCGTTTGCATTTTCACTGCTACTGATTACCTAGTCAGAGAAGCTGTGGGTAAAATATTTTTCATTTGGATATTCTCCAACTAGACAGCTATATATTGTCCACCTAAGACTGGCTACCTAATTTGTGGGACCCAGTGTAAAATTAAAAAGCACATCCCCTTTTTCAAAGTTATTAAGAATTTCAGTTTCAAGATGGCCACATCAGAACATTTAATCAAGTGTGGAGCCCTATTGAGCACAAGACCCTGTGTCACACAGGGTACGTGCCTCACACACACAAGAGTCTCTTGGTCTTGGGATCACATTCAGGGGTCTTCTTGTCTTTAGAAAGTGTACCCTGCATGATGGTGCACATTTCTGATGATGGCCTATCGTGCCAGACACAAGAGGGAGAAGAGGAATGTCATTATAACTGCATTCAGGGATATTTCAATCGGGGCTGATTGCTCCTTCTCCTTAAAGCACAGCAATTTGCCGTGCAGATTCTGTAGTGGTGGGAACGGCACCCACTGCTATTTCCTACCTCTGTCTACCTCTCCTCCTTGCAATGGTTCCTTTATTCTCTTTCTTCTGTTTTGGTTTGGATCTTAATGCTTTGGGCAAAGATTGCTTTCTTTACATTTTGCATTGCAGCCTTTATCCCGAGCCTAATCTACCTGCTTTATTTTGTTTTATTGGTCTTCTGCAAAATGGCAGCAGCATACTGCACAATTAACTGGTGTAGTTTATAGACTCAAAGAACTGAGCTTTCAGTTGTATGCATGTGTGTTTACATTTACATCTATACCCAAACACATTTTGCAAACTGTAAATGAACTAGAACAAATGCATTTGGTATACAGTTTTGATGTTTGTTGAAACCTCTAAAAGTGCAGTGTGTGTGAAACTGGAAACAAATAAGAGAGAGAATGGGGACAAGAGAGATCTTTTTGACAAAATATTTTCCTATTCAAACAGCTTGGCGTAATAGACCCAAATCTCTATCTTAAAGCATATTAAGTAAAATTGTTTTAAAATTGTAAAAGATTCAGTCCATGCATGAGGTCGTGGGTCCTCTTGGAATTGCCAGCATTTTAACACCAGTTGGCACCAGAGGCCGTACTCTGAGGTGCCTTTGACGCAGCCACCCTGCCTTTTGGGATCTAAAAAAGAAATTACCCAATTAAGATGTAATGGCCCTCCAGCCTTCCCAGGCTGAGAATGAGAGGAGGCATATTTACAATCACAGAGCACCATAAAATTTTATCCAGTTGTATCAAATCAGCAGGGCTAAATTAGCCAGCACTGTCCTGATGCGAGGACCACGTATCCACATGCAGACGAGGGTGGCGGGATGTATGACCAGGGAGGTCAACCTGTCAGGGAGATTTAGGAAGATGCTCACTGGACGTGGGGTTGGGATGAAGAAGTATTGGGGTGTAATAGAGTTTACCCAAGATACATGTTATAGAGATGCAGAGTTTACCCAAGAGGTTATTATTTCTCTCCAAAGAGATCCCACTCATTGAAAGCAAGGTTTTTTTTTTTTTAAAAGCATCAGCTAGGCGGCATAGATATTTTTACACATTTTCTAGTAAAATTAACACATACTAATTTTTAAAGATTCACTTTGAGTAGTTCTAGGATGACTTGGTTTTAATCATCTTTTAATTTTACCATGCTTCCCTAGAAAATTTCATTTTTTTCAAAACATGAACATCATTTCTGTTTAGGAATGCTGGAGGTGTGGATTTGCTCCTCTCAGCAGAGTCTTCTGTTCCTTCAAAGGTCAGGGATGATGTGGAAGGATGGCCTAATTCTTCCTCAGAATCTCTTTTTCTCATTCTTCTTCTGCCTTCCCCTTTTGCTTTAACAAGATCAGGGAAATGGTAAACAGAAAGGACTCCAAGCCTCTAAAAAGGCGACATTCAGTCTTTTGCTTTTGAAGAAGACAGGAGCGCATTTGGTGTGGATGCAGTACATTCACTAATCCAAGCCTGCACCACGCTTCCGTTTACTGTTCAGAAGGTACAGAGGCCTCGCTCCACTGAGACAGACGGCAGCAGCGTCTGAAAGGGGAGGGAGAAGAGAAGCGTGGCCAGATGATTGTGCCCGACAGAAACACAGTGAGTGTAAATGTGAGTGTGTGTGAGTGAGTGCGTGTGAGTGAGTATACGAGAGTGGGAGTGTGTGAGTGGGTGTGTAAATGATTTGTGATAGAGTGTGTGAATGTGAGCGTGAGCAAGTGTGTGTGTGAGTGTGTGTGTCGGGGCAGGGGGAGAGGGGAAGAAGAACAATGTGGGAGAGAAGAGAAGGGCACACAAGCAGCAGAAGTAGTCGCTCAGACACTCTGATGGGCCTCAACTTCTCTGTAAGACTGTTGATGTCTTGGCAATCTGCATTTTAAAATCAAGATTCTCTAAACCTCCATCATCCAATGCAGTAGGCACACTCACTCTATGTGGCTATTGAGCACTTGCAATGTGGCTAGTCCAAACGGAGATGTGCTCTTCTGTATACAACGAGCACCAGATTTCAAAGACTTAGTATGATAAAGAGAATGTAGACTATTTCATTAATGTTTATATCGCTAACGTTAAACTGAAAATAGTTTGGCTATATTGGATTGAATGAAATATATTCTTAAAATTAATTTCACTTTCACTCTGAGAAACACTTAAGCGACATATGTGGCTTGCATTATTTCCTGTTGGAAAGTGCTTCTCTAAGTCTTTCAGCCCCTGACATGAGTATGTGGGTGGGTCCGTGGAGGAGGGGGTGAGACTTGGAGCGAGGGTGGTAAGTTCCCATCCACATATGTATAATTCTTTGATCTTAGCATCCTAATCACCCCGAAACTTCTCACTCGATTACCCCAAACCCAGGAAGATATGACACATTCCAGAAAGGACTATCTACGGTTGTCAGTTTCTCCATGTCCTGTAATCCTGCAAAGGAAATATATTTACAAGGCACTTATGCCTGGCAGCTCTCTTATCTTTCTTAAAATATGGGTAAGGGACTGGTTCTGTGATTGAGCACAAAATGAGAGTGGCTCTCTCATGCCATCTTCCAAGCAGGTGGTATTAGGCGCCAGGCTATTTATACAGTGAGTCCAGAGCCCAAATAGGGAAAGAAAAAAGAGAGAGAGAGAGGAAAAAACTCTTTACCAAAAAATCCCTGATTTCTCCAGGAGCATACAGAGCAGAAAAAGACATCTGCTGTCAGCAGGAGTTCATTATCTAAATCCTTTGTAATTACTCTAAAGCTACCGTTAAAGATAAAAAGTGATTATGTTATTAATGGTATCTTCTTGTATTTGTGTAACTCTTTATAATTTAAAAAGCATATCCTCAGCTATCATCTGATCTCTTATGATGACTCCCATGACTTAGATGGTTTTATTCCCATTTGCAAATGAGGAAACGGAGGTTGCATGAGCTACTGAAGAATATATAGAGTTAGTAGCAAGCCATGAGCAGAACTCCAGTTTCAAAAGTGATTCTGAGAGTATTTCCCCTCAGTTCCTCTTATACTTATATCTTGGTTGGTCTTGCTTAAAGGTACTTTAAGGTGTTCTTCCCTCCAAACTCTGTAAAATTCATAAGAATGAATAAACTCTTGAGGGGGGGCACACAGATCACTAAAGCCACTTGTCATAGCTGTGTCACCTGAAATCAGTTGGTTTCACCCATGACTGTGGACATGATATAGATTTGATCACCAGAATGGGCTATTTGTGAACAAATTGAGGTTCAGAATGGTAGTCCCCAAGCAGCAAGCATCAGAATCACCTGGAGGACTTGTTAAGACACAGATCACTGGGCTCCATCTCCAGAGTTTCTGGTTCTATAGCTCGGGGTGGGGCTGAGAATTTGCATTTCTAACTACTTCCCAAGTGATGCTGATGCTCCTGGTCCAGGGACTCCCCTTAGAGAACCACTGCTTTAGGGTGTTAACTACATGGCAGAGATTCACAGGGACAGAGGACTAATTTCAGTGACAGGAAGGAGTCAATGAAAATGGGGATGTTTAGAAGTTGAGCTGGGTTTTCTCTGAGGACCCTTTGGGACAGGTACGCCTTACATTAGTGAATTTCTGGGATATAGGCAATTTAGGAAATTGGATCAAGAGGCAGCAGAAGATAGATGACAGCAGAGGAGAGAGAGAGAGAGACAGAGACAGAGAGACAGAAAGGAGAGAGAGAGGACAGACACAGAGAGATAGGCAGAGACAGAGAAAGACACACAGAGAGATGCTGATTTAAAACAAAGAACCTTTGATTGCCAACTTACCAGAGAATAAAAGAGCAAATCAATACCACAGTTTCTTCTTGTACACATATTAAGAATAATCAAACAATAAAAAGGTCATTAGTTAGCTATTTAAATGTTTGCAATGTTTTCCCTATGAATGGAAATGATCATTTATCATCATGGTTGAAGTCACTTAAAATGTCTAAATACACAGTTATCCAAATTGGCAGTGCAGGCAGAATCTCCTGCCTCTCCAGATCATGATCAAGCAGTAGGACTTCAAAACAGTCATTTATGTAAAATTCTGAAATGGAATTACCATTCAAGGAATGTCATTAACTAGAGATCTTTTTCCTATGACGTATCATTGTGTTAAGTAAATAAAGTCGATAACCCCTATGTTCCCCAGCCCCACAGCTCCCCTGAGCAGGGCAGGGGAGAGAGTCTCATTCTTCTCAAATGTCCTCTCCTATCTTCATTACCCCCCTCACTTTCTCATTTGTTTTGTCTATATAATTCTAAGTTAAAAAAAATATAATAATAGAATGACAAGTATTATGTAGCAATGGTCAAAAATTAAATTATCCAAAGTACGTTAACAAAAACCCTTGCTTTAAGAAAATCACTCTCTTATTTCAAATCTGGGACAAATGAAATTTTCAGCCAAATGGTTTTTGAGGCATTAAGTTGTTCATAGTGACAGAGCGAAACAGTTGGATAATTATAAAGCAGCGTGTCGCTTCGGAGAGTAATTTTCCATTTAAGAGAAAGCAAGAAGCCGGTTTTCACAGGAAGTCCTGTCTGCTTTGGTGGTTTGGAGGAAGGAAGGAAAGTGGTGCCTGGCTCCTGGTTGTCATGCATACACCCCTGCATACACATTCCCCACACTTGCACGGTCTCAGCACAATTTTGGAATGGGCTTCTCTTTTGCCCTGCTCAGTTAAAAGTTGGGAGAAGCGTAGCTGTAGAAAGCTATGGCTAGCACATTTTTTTTTTATGGGTAAAATTTATAGAGTAATGTATCTACTTTTAGCATGACTATTGTTAAACCTGGAGATCAAGCAAAGTGACACTGAGTATATTGCTTTATCAATTGGATTCGTTCGAGTGAAAAATGCTGATCAGGCCATGTCTATCCCTTGGGTGCAGAAACCCTACTTCAACTCTTGAATGGTCGATACATAAAAGTCAAATTCATTATAATTTGTTGCCTTTTTTTTCTTGAAGAAGCACACAGTTCTCAGTCCATCAATATCAACTCTTAAATCCACATCGGATGGAGAGGGTACAGCACAGTAATTCAATCTCTTTACACTTAATATGGTCAGGAAGGGAGAATGAAAACAGCCTCTTGTAAAATGATGGAAAAAACAGGATGCAATCACTCTGATAGAGCGGTGCAAAGGAGTCATTTTACACCATCGGTTACCAGGGCAACAAAATACAGTGAGCCCTATACATCTAACAGGTGACATTTTAGCTAAGAAATTGCTTCTTTGGTATTTTTTCTGTCTATGAAAAACAATGTTACCAGCGTTTTCACTTGTCATGTACTATAGGGCAACATATTCCTGCTGACAGACCCATAATGGAAAAATCGAGCAGTTAAATAGTATTACAGTCTAACTTTTTGCATACATGTTAATATGCTCTTTAAAGAGATTTCAGACATTTTCAAACACCCTGGAGATTCAAGGACTAGAACTCTCTGCGTACATCCATGCATTCGACTTGGTTTTTAGATAAGAGAGAAAGTACTTAATTTCCAGAATCTGCTGTGAAGTCCTGGATATACTTTCAAGAAAGGTAATTAATATAATTGTCTCTCATCATGAGGCCCACGAGCTTGCAAACTTAATGTATCATGCCCAAAGCCCTCCCTTAAGGAAAAAGTAAGAAAGTTATGTTTTCATAGCAGAGCAGTCTTTTCTTTTCAGCTTACCCCAAAAGTAATCTGGTACTGAAAAAGCAGAAAATGGGGAAATCAATTTCCTCAAGAAGACCGAAAAGAGTTTTATAGGATGTGAGGTGACTGTTTTCTTCAGTAACTGGAGGAGATGATGATCTTTTCCCCCTAAAAATTCATGCAGGGTGGTCATTGGAAAATACGTGTTCGTCCTCCCTTGGATTTTGTGTTTTGCGCGTTGTTACTGCCCCAAAGCTACTCTAGTTCCTCTAGGCTGAGATCCCAAAGGGAAGTACTCAAATCTGTGCCTGAGTTATCATTTGGCCTTCTCATGATGTTCTTCCAGAACCACTGATGTACAAGAATAGAAATTAAAAGCTAGGATAAAGTTCAAAGAATATAATACAAACTTTCCTCTTTATAGATCAATAAGCCAATGTCCGAGTGTGCAAAGAGGTAGAAATGGGACTAGAACCCAGGTCCCCTAAATGCTGAGGCCAGCGCTTGTCAATTACTGCAATGTCGTTCAAATATTTACTGAGCACCTGCCACATCCCCGCCTTAGGGGTTGCAAAATGGAATAGATCACAGTCCCGGCCTGCCAGGAGTCCACCACCAGATGGGGGTGATGGATAGTTATAAATGCAACAAGCTAAGTGCTCTAGTGAAGATATGACCAAGGCACTGTGGAGAGGCAGAAGTGGGAAAGCTCCTGTTTAAAGCAAAGGCTATCTGTTAATTACGTGGCAATTTGTTAGCTATCATAAATAAACAGCCCCATCATTGGGCTCAATGGGAAGTGACATAGAAGCCAGCACATCTGTGTCAAGGATCAGAAGCATGTTTTTCCTTTTTTTTTTAAAAATATTTTTATTTTTTTCCTTTTTCTCCCCAAAGCCCCCCGGTACATAGTTGCACATTCTTCGCTGTGGGTCCTTCCAGTTGTGGCATGTGGGGACGCTGCCCCAGCGTGGCTTGATGAGCAGTGCCATGTCCGCGCCCAGGATTCGAACCGGCAAAACCCTGGGCCCCTGCAGCAGAGCGCACGAACTTAACCACTCGGCCACGGGGCCAGCCCCATGTTTTTCCTTTTTTTTAATATTTTTTTTATTGTGATATAAAAACACATAAGATTTACCAGCTGTCTTAGTCTCTTTGAGCTGCTATAACAAAAATACCCTAGATTGGGTGGCTTGTAAACAACCGAAATTTATTTCTCATAGTTTTGGAGGCTGGAAGTCTGAGTTCTGGTGAGGGTCTTCTTCCAGGTTTCAGACAGCTTTCTTCTCACTGTGTCCTCACCTGGCAGAAGGAGTGGGAGCTCTCTGGGGTCTCTTTTACAAGCGTACTAATCCCATTCTTGAGGACTCCACTCTAAGGACCTGATCACCTTCCAAAGGGGCCCACCTCCTAATGCCATCGCATTGGGGGTTATGATTTCAACATATGAATTGTGAGGGGACACGTTCAGTCTCTAGCACCATCCCAACTGTTTTTAAGTCTGCAGTTCAGGAGGGTCAAGTATATTCACATTGTTGTGAAATAGATCTCCAGAACTTTTTCATCTAGCAAATCTCACACTCTGTATCCATTAAACAACTCCCTCCTCTCCTCCTCCCTCCCCCAGCCCCTGGTAACTACTATTATACTTTCTGTTGCTATGAATTTGACTACTTTAGATACCTCATATAAGTGGAATCATACAGTATTTGTCTTTTGTGACTGACATTTCACTTAGCACAATGTCCTCAAAGTTCATCCATGTTGGAGCATGTGACAGAATTTTCTTTTTTTTTTTTTTTAGGATTTTATTTTTCTTTTTTCTCCCAAAGCCCCCCAGTACATAGTTGTGTATTTTTAGTTGTGGGCCTTCTAGTTGTGGCATGTGGGATGCTGCCTCAGCATGGCTTGAGGAGCGGTGCTGTGTCTGTGCCCAGGATTCGAACAGGTGAAACCCTCGGCCGCTGAAGCAGAGTGCACGGACTTAACCACTCAGCCACGGGGCTGGCGCCGAATTTTCTTCTTTTTTAAGACTCAATAATATTCTGTTGCAAGTTTGTACATGCATATAGTGGATTGTGTTTGTCCATTCAGTCAATGGACGTTTGGCTTGCTTCTACCTCTTGGCTATTGTGAGTAGCTCTACTATGACCATGGATGTGCAAAGGGGATAGAAATATCTTCACAAGGAGAGAGGCCAGACATAGCAAGGAGAACCTCAGAAAAGAGGAGGAAAAAGAAGAAAAGAAGTGTGAGTGTGTGTGTGTGTGTGTGTGTATAGGGAAGTGAGATAAAATGTCAAACAATGGCCTTAAGAAAATAATTCTCTCACTTCAAATTTGGGATAAATCAAATTATTTGGATTTCATTCATTATGGTCTCACCAAGAAAAGATAAATACTGAAAAATTAAAGTGGCAACATTCAGTAAATTAACGAGTAGTAGGTTGGGACAAGAAAAAAACAGAAGACATTTTCTTATCTTATGGCTTATGTCAAATACTAAAGAATCCCAATAAACAAAAAGGACTAAGAAGGAATAAAATGACTGAGAGAATGTGAAAAGGAAAAAAGTTGTGACCCAATGGGGGAAAAAAAACCAGAGAAAAAAGTGGAACATTTTAGATAAATTCTCAAACATGTTTTGCCCTCTGTGGGCACTGCTGAAGTTACCAGTCTTAGACGCTGAGCATTCTTTGACTAAAATACTGCTGATTATGACATGAGAAATTAGAAATGATAGATAGATAGATAGATAGATATAGATATAGATTACAAAACAGGACAAGAGAAAGTCAATGGATGCATTATGAAGTTAGATATAGAGGAAAGAGAGAGGTTTACTGGACTGGGGCCAAAACCCAGAAACCCAAGGGACAGTTACATATGATTACAAACGGGAGCAGACGTAATAGGCCCAACTAGACAAAGATGCAAATTTTTTTTAAATTAGAAATAATTAAATACAAAAGTAAGAAGGAATATATACTATTTTTTTGCTATATATACGATTTTCCATGCTATCTTTCTATGGTTTTCTGGAATCTCCTTTTCCGTTTCATGTGCATTTAAGTGGCTGACCTAACATGAAAGCTTAAGCCTTCCCTGTGTGGTGAAACGCAGCATGCTGTAGGACAATAGAGGGCTCCTTGTTCACAGCAGCCCTGGGGTTAATGAGAGCCACTCCCTGGGTCCTAAGGCCTCCCTGGAGGTAGTGGCTCCCGGGTCAGCATGGATTCTGTTTAGAATCACACGTTGTTAAAGGAGACGGATGGAATTGACAAGCCCTTGGATAAGCTCCAGAACAATGCGCTGAGTTACAAGAAAGACATAATATATGTATGGCAAATAAATGTAAAGTGATTTTTCCCCAGGGTTATAACAAAGAATCCAGGAGACAAGAATTTGTGTTTCCTGAATTTTAAACCTTGTCAGTCACTTACCTTTTGTTTTTAATACCTGATTTAGAAGGTTTAAGGAATTTCGAAGTTTAAATTAAAAAATTTGGATGATTTCATTAAAATAAACAAAAACAGACGAAGAAACTTTGTTTTAAAACAGCCAATGAGAGATTGTTCCCTAAAAAGGACTTGGAAAGGAAAGATGTAATGCTAAAATAATTGCTATAGTGTTTTAAAATTAAAAGTATCAAAAATAATTTTACATATTTGTATTCGTTTGGCATATACCGTTTTTTTTTAATCCAGCTTTGTTTTTTCATATTAAAATATATTGCTTTCGGGGCTGGCCCCGTGGCCGAGTGGTTGAGTTCGGGCACTCCGCTGAAGGCGGCCCTGTGTTTCATTGGTTCCAGTCCTGGGTGCGGACATGGCACTACTCATCGGGCCACGCTGGGGCGGTGTCCCGCATGCCACGACTGGAAGGACCCACAACGAAGAATATACAACTATGTACTGGGGGGCTTTGGGGAGAAAAAGGAACAAAAATAAAATCTTTAAAAATATATATATATATTGCTTTCATGCGTCATTATGAATTCCTTACAAATATTACTTGTCAGATCTATAATATTCCTATAACTGTGTGGATTATAATTTCTTTAATCCACACTGTATTATAGTTCTCCTATCAAAAATGATGCTGTGGCTAGGTGTGAGGTTTATTGTTTTATTTTGGTTTTCTGATAGCAAATAGAAGCTGTGAATTGCACAGTTAGATCTATCAGTGCTTTTCTTCGGAATGTCCTTCATTGCTTCTAAACTTGGGAAGTTTGCCACATTTTCAGAACTGTAATAAGCATTCACTGTCTTTTCTTCTAGCTTCTTTTTAACAGTTTTGAGGATTTTTTTCTTTTACTCTCCAACCTATCTGTAACTTTTCACGTCTCCTGTGAGGTTTGTGTGTAGATAATCCTTTATTCCTAAATATATAACAAATTTTTAAGAATAGTTTATGGAGTAATCATTTTCCCCCATTGATTTGTGACATCACCTTCCACATATATTAAATACTTGCATATTCGAGGATCTTTTTCCAAGCAAAACAATTGCACTTTGGATAGTCACCAGTCTATTCAAAATGTAAGCAGGAAGAAATTCTGAGTGAGATAACACAGCTTTGTGCATTAGTTAATGAGAATCTTAATTATCACTCATCTAGGTTTTAAATAATTTTTTCTGTTCTTTTTCAAGTAAACAGTAATTTTATGAACCTCCATTTGTGCATTCGTGAACTCTAATGATAAGCCGTGCCTTGTCTCTCAGGTTTATATTTTTTTATTTTAATTTTTTAGGTATAACTCCCATTCCTCTTAGAGTTCTTATGAGTAATTATAGTTAAAATATTCATCACATATTCTGAATATAAAGATTTTATGAAAATGTAATCTATAAAATAGAAACAATAAAATCTGGGATGAAATGTGTGTAAAGATGACCACAGTTCATGTGAACACCAGATTGCCAGTATAGTAGGGAGAGTGGCATATCATTTAATTGATTATTATTCAAAGTTTTTTATGTTTCCCAAATGAAAGCTGTGAGCGAAGTAAAAAGTGCTGTAGTCGTTAGAAAGGAAGATGACGCAAAAAGAAAGAAGCAACTCATAGAATATGACTCAATTCCTATGGAAGTTTGATCATTGATTTCCTGACCTTTCCATTTTGTGGAGAGGGGAAGGTAGAAATATTCATGGAGAAAAATGTGAGAGCAAAAGGTAGGCTGCAATCTTCAAATTGTATGTCAGTAAAAATATATTTTTTGTCAGTATGTCAATAAAAAGATATTTTCAAGCTGGCACTTTAATTCTAGTAAAATTTATGAATGATGCAGCCATTACTTTTATCTTTTATAGCAAATGTATAATTTCAGTTACCCATAACAACAAATATAAAGAATAAATGATGATTATTTAAAATTAGACCAACATTTCTCCTTTCCTGTACCAATTTCTGTCTAATTTCAACTATTTAAAAAGAAATCCCTACCACATTAGAAGACAAATGGAGATGGATTAATCCCTAGTGACTATTTTAATAACCTCCTTAACACTAGTATCCCTAACTCTGTTGCCATTTGCCTTCTTCTAATTGATCCTCTATTCTGCTAATGGAGTGATCTGATTCTCATCAGTCACTATTCCAGTTATTAACAGAATAAAGTCCAAACACCTTGTCTTTCTGTATAACCTGACCATTAACTACTTTTCCACTTTGACCTCGAGCTCCTAGCAGCATTCTGCTTTACCCACTCTGACAACCTTGTGTTCTGTGACAGGTCTTTCCAAACTCTGCACCTTTGCTTATCTTTCTACCTGGCCTGCCATTCTGCAAACCTGTGTTCCTGGAGAATTGCTGATGAGATGTAAAATTTCAAAAAAAAAAAAAGAAAAAAAGCCTCCTAATAGTGCATTAGAAATAGACGTAAGCAAAGAAAAACCAGCCTTGCCAAATAAGCTGAACCCAAAGTACAAGGACAGTGAAAAAAAAGTCAAGTCAGCTTAACCCCAACTGGCATTTACAAGATTAACAGTATGGTTTGCAGTGCACTTGGAAGGAAACCAACCAGCTTTAAGATAATTAAGTGCTACCATCAAGGGAGGACTATGCAGGTGCCAAATAAGGTTGTCTGGGACACCGAATCTCTATCTTACAAATGCCATAAAAATACAAAGAACTTAAAGACTTGGAGCCCTAACAGTGTTTATGATGCCATAATTCTGACTGAAGCAAGACTGAGATAGGAATCTGGATGGAGGAAAGAGAGCAAATGAAATAAGAGATACATGTGACTATATTTTTTAATTTTAGAATGTAAATCCAAACATTTCTTCAGTACTGAAGATCATTTTATTCTCCCTCTGGCTCTTGTCAAGTTAATACGGACAATAAATCCTGTAGCTGCCCAGCCTCATTGCCTTACCTCTTCTGCAAAAAAGACACTATAGACAAGAAAGAAAAAGCTTACTCTTCTGGTATGAGAAATGAAAGCAATCTTGTTGGCATGCCGATGCCCGGCAGGGTTGGGACCACCTAGTACGTACCCATAGTAGAATCAGCTGCTCCTCTCTCATCCTTTAGGCCCAGCTTGAAAGTCTTTGCTCTCTGGAATTTTTAAATTTTTCTTTGATTCTTCCAGACAGGTTTAACTACTTCTTATATTTTTAATGCAGCAGTTTATACAGGCCCACAACATAATTTGCATTACATACTTAGAAAGAAACTATTTGGATTACTTAAGGGTAGGGTCTAGAGCTTCATCTTTTATAATTCCAATGCCTTGAATATAGTCTGTATTAGAAAAATGTTTTTTAAATTGAATTGTCAAATTAAGCTATGAATCTATAAGTTTCTACACTGTGTTCAATCCTCTTTATTCATCAAGTTTATTTCAATGGTTTCATGAAGGCCTTTTTTGCACCACAGCCTGTGACCAATGACCATCTTTCTCTGAACTATCATTGAATTTATTCTTAGTATCTTATAGTTTAGAGCTTAATTATTTCTCTGTCATTCTCACTTCCTTGGTAGATAATTGGATTCTTTAAGATAGTAATTACATTTTATCCTAAGAAATATCTGGCACAATCCTGACATCTGAGAAGTATTCAGGAGATACTGTTAATTAGTGTACTTGGGTCAATATCCTAGTTTTCACTCTATATAGTAATATATGATATATAAATTTCAATAGTAATGGTAACAATAAATGATCTATACATCAAAGTCAGAGATTATGGAATTCTGAATTACTTCCTCTCCTGGCATCCTGGTAAAGAGCAACACTCTGGAATCAGACTGACATTGACATGAGTCACATCTCTGCCCTTGGTTATCAATGGGCCCTTGGATTTAATCTTTTTGAATCTCAGTTTTCTTGGGTATAAATTGAGGATGAAAGGGAGTATTAATGATTTTTGGTTTGTGACCTCTCTTTTTTCATATCTTATTTAAAAGACAATTAAATAAAACAATTATAAACCTATTTTGATGAGCACATAATGTGTAAAGATGTAATTTGTGAAAATAACAGCTCAAAGAAGAAGAGGAAGATAAAGAGCTATATAGCATATTGTATATAATTAAAATTAATTTTGTATTAATCTGAACTCTTAATCTAGATGTTAAAACTAAGTTGTTAATTGCCAATCGTTAAGAAAATAACAAAAAATACAGTAAAAAGAACAAGGGAATTAAAAAGACACACTAGAAAATATTCATTTCACTCAAAAGGAGGCAGTATTGGAGTGACTGAGGAACAAAAAAGATATAAGACATACAGAAAACAAATAGCAAAATGGCAGAAGTCCTTTCTTGTCAGTAATTACTTTAAATATGAATGGATTAAACTCTCTAATTAAAAGGCAGAGATAGGCAGCATGCATTAAAAAGAAATCATCCAATTCTGTGCTCTCTACAAAAGATTTACCTTGGATCCAAAGACACAAATAGGTTTGAAGTGAAAAGATGGAAAAAGATATTCCAGGTAAACAATAACCAAAACTGAGCTGGAGGGCTAATTAATATTAGACAAAACAGACTGTAAGTCAGAAACCACTACAAGGGTCAAAGATTATGATATTATGATAAAAGGGTTAATTCATCACATAACAATTATAAATATATATGCACCTAACAACAGAGCTCCAAAATATATGGAGAAAAACTAACAGAATTAAAAGGAAAAACAGTTCAAGAACAATAGATGAAGACTTCAATATCCCGCTTTCAGTAACGGATAGAACAGCTAGATGGAAGATCAACAAGCCAACAGAAGACTTGAAAACACTGTTAACCCGGTAGAGCCATCAGTCAATTATAAAACACTCCACCCGACAACAGCAAATAAATATTCTTCTCAAACACATGTGGAACTTTCTCAAGGTAGACCATGTGTTAGGCCACAAAACAAGTCTCAATAAATTTAAAAAGATTGAAATAATGCAAATATGTTCTTTGACCACATGAAATAAGATTATAAATTGATAGCAGAAAGAAATTTGAAAAATTCACAAATATATTAAACAACACACTCCTAAAGGACCAGTGAGTCAAAGAAAACATTTCAAGGGAAATTAGAAAATACTTTGAATTGAACAAAAACTAAAACAAAACTAACTAAAACTTACAGGGTGCAATGAAAACACTGCTCAGAGGAAAATGTATAGCTGTAAATGCCTACATTAAAAAAGTATTAAGATGTCAAATCAATAACCTAACCTCCTCTTCATCATGTAATAACTAAATATATGACAGAAGTGTTATTATAATTAAATGGGAAAATCAATCTTCTTTTTCCCCTCACTTCTTTGTTCTGGCAAAATTAGTCAGAATTGGACAAAAACAATGAAGACAGGTTCACACCTCACAACGTATACTAAATTAATTCCATATGACTTGAGGAGTCAAGTACAAAAATGAGAAAGAAAAGTAGAAGATGCAGACAAACCTGGAGTAGGTCTTGCAACAAAAAGAAATATAAAGCAACGGAAAATGCTACACACTTAAAAAGCTGATATATTGTGTCTATACACAGAGTTTTAACTTTTGTATACAAAATGAAGACCATAAAGATACTTAAAGGAATTTTACAACATGTAGTAAAATATACACTACAAATTTGACAAATTAATTTGTTTCAAGATTCCTATGATGTTAAAAAAGAGCTCTTAAAAATCAGGAAGAAAAGAATGTAAGATGCGGTAAAAATTGGTCAACGTATAAAAAAGAAATACAAATTAAAAAAGTTGGACAAAAATATGAAATTATTTAATATGGATTCATTGTTTTATGAAAGGAGTAAGTATAAAGAACCAAAACAGGTTTCTTCCCAAAGGTACCACCAGAAGGACAAGGATCATAGGAAACAAAAAGATAAGTTTCCCCATGTATAGCATCAAAGAGTGATAACTTAAAGGGAATTTCTGGCTTTTAGCATGGTTTTGATCTCAGAGGACATCAGATAGTCTAGAAGAATAGCATGAGAGTCATCACTACGAAGAACTTCAGAGGTGCTAAAGCAAGGCTGGGTCACTGAAAAAACACTCCCTATATTACAGTGACAGATATTGAAAGGCAGCCACAGTGAGGAACTAATACAGACCCACATGTAATATGTCTTCAAGGGAGGGACTCAGTAGAAACCTGGATAAATTAAGGAATGGGAACACAGGAAGAAGAGGGCTTTTGGTGTGTACAGCAGACTCTCATCATCCCCAGGGGATTAGTTCTATAGAAAATGGCGTAATATTTGCATATAACCTGTGCACATCCTTTCGTATACTTTGTCATCTCTAGATTGCTTATAATACTTAACACAATGTAAATGCCATGTAAATAGTTGTTATACTATATTGTTTAGGGAAAAATGACAAGAAAGAGAAGTCTGTACATGTTCAGTACAGATGCAACCATCACAGGCCTTTCAATCTATAGTTGGTTGAACCCGCGGATGTGGAACTGCAGATACTGAGACAGAGTCAGCCACTCTATAGATGTGGGAATCCAAATATGCCTATCTGGGAACTCTTGGTTTCCCAAATTTGTTGCCTCTCTTGCAGACACTGAGCAATGTAAATAATCGTGAAGTCGCAGAACCACTTCTCCCTGACACAGTCTGTGAGAAATAGTGGACAAGGAAACCGTGAAGGTAACCTCTCTAGTGCTCTGTTACTGAAGACCACAGGTACTTACATTTCTCTCTCTCCTCTCACCATTGCACTACTGTGGGATGAATTCCAGAGACAGGCCTAGTATGCTGACTGAGTTTTCTTGTCTTAAAGCAGGAGTAATCCTACTTTCATAATTTGTATTTTTCCCATCCTTAGACTTCACCACTGACCACCAAAATAATAATTAAAATAATCATGTGTCACTTTTCCCTATAAAACTGGCAAGCAGTTTTTAAAAATATATTATATAGATTTGGCAAGTGTGCCTAGAAGCAGGCACTTTCGGTATATTGCTTTTTCAAACGTATGTTTATAAAAGTTTTGTGTTGGATAAAATACATCAAGAACCATATAGAGTCAACCCACAACATTTCCAAAAGGAGGAATTTACTCTAAGACGATAATGACAGCTGCAATAAAGATTGGTGTTAAAGCATTTGTGTTTCAATAATAGCAAAAATACTAAAAAAAACCTGTAATATAATGAAAGTATATTTAAATATGCCCTACAGAAAAGGAGAAAAAGGCTGACTATAAAATTCTTTTCATTTTTTCATATACATGCAATATTTTAAATTGGAAATCCCTCGGTCGTGTTACCTTTTCTCTCTCCCTCCCCAGTGGCAGTTACTATCATGAACTTAGAGTTTCATAATTTAATAAATATGTAACTCATACTAAACAATAACTAGTATATAATATATGCAATTTTAATTACTTTAACTAAATTATGTGTAATTAACCGCTTTGTTATTCAATATTAAATTTTTGAGACAACTATATTGACACATATAGATCTAATTTATTTATTTTTCACTACAGTACTCCATTTGATAAATGTATCACAATTTATTCACCCTTTCCCTTACTGTGAGCCATTTGAATTGTTCCTAAATTTTCACTATAACCATATCATCATAAACAACCTTTGTTATGTGTCAATATTTCTCTGAGAAGACAGTTCACAAACAATTTGGGTCCAGGACCCCTTTACATTCTTTTTTTTTCTTTTAAAGATTGGCATCTGAGGTAACAGCTGTTGCCAATCTTCTTTTATCTTTTCTGCTTTTTCTCCCCAAATCCTCTCAGTATGTAGTTGTACATTTTAGTTGTGGGTCCTTCTGGTTGTGGCACGTGGGACACCGCCTCAGCATGGCCTGATGAGCAGTGCCATGTCCGAGCCCAGGATCTGAACCGGCAAAACCCTGGGCCGCCGAAGCAGAGTGCACAAACTTAACCACTAGGCCATGGGGCCACCCCCCTTTTACATTCTTAAACATTCTGGCTTCTGCACTCACCCTATAGTGATATGTAGCTTTGGTTGAAAGAATTCTTACATCACACAAACCTGTTGTTGGAAAGGGAAATATGTTTCAGTAGCCTTTTAAAATTATTTTAGATACTCTTCTTTGATACTACACCAAACCTCAACAAGTGGTAGTTGCTAAAAACTTTGTTGCAATATGGAATCTGAAACCGTATCAATGAACATTTCATATTCTGTCTTATGAAGATCTATTGGTGTAGCTTGAATGTCGAATTGATCTTTTACCTGTGGCATCATTTTAATGACATCAGGCATTGGTCATTTGGAAAATATTGGTTCACTGAGTTTGCAGACCTTTCAAATGAGGAATTTCATTATACATTGTATATTTCATTACACAATATTAAAAAAAATCACATTTGTTAATGTCACATCAGTCTCATCAGGAAAGATTTTAAATATTAGAAGGTTGTTAAGCTCACAGTAGCTAATACAAGTTTTCCAGAATTCTAATTTTTGCCTAGAAACTTGAATTTTATCATTGGTACAAATATCATCAATTGTTTTCCTTGAAATGACAAACTCACTTTGTTCTTTTTCATGAAAGTGTCTGCCACATACATTCCTGAATAACGGTAGTTTGTCTGTCAGTCATTCTTTCAGGTAAAATTGGTGTCCCATAAATAAAAACAGCTATTTTAGCTCATAACTTAACCACACAAGTGTTGTTCTATGCTCTTCACTATGCAGCAAAAATACTTCATACTTAATTGCAATTTTATCACACAGAATATTAAAAAGATACGCACTCAAGAGTCAAGATTTAAGGAATTTAATACTTTTCACTGATTTATCAAGGACATTCTTTTTGTAAAACTAGCTTTTTGTTTTTTAACTCTAAGTGCCTAGTGATGAAGAATACAGTAACAATTAATTTTGATGCTTCTGCCTTGATTTGTGTTAAGGCATCAGCAAATTTATCTTTCATTGCTTTTACACCATCAGTGCACAAGTCAGCACAGACAAAAAGACAAAGAAAGTCTTATTATTATAAAAGTAACTTTGACTTGCAGACACCCTGGAAAGATCTCAGGGACCCCTAGGGATCTGTGGACCACACTTATAAAACTGCTGAGATAGAGTGAGAACTTGTTCAGCCTTTTTATATTTGCTAGACTAATTTTTTTCTAGCAGACACACTTGAATATTCCCTTTTTCTGTCCATCCTTGAGAACAATTGCATTATCACATTAATAAAATTTTGCCAAGCCCATGGGACTGTACTGTGACTGTGTTGTCTTAATTTCACTTCTATACTCATTAGCTTTTGATAATTTTTTATATCTATCATCCTTTTTGGTGTCTTCTGTGAATTTTGTGTATATAAACCCTTTGTCAGTTTTCCTTTCTTGTGGTTCGTTTTTCTCTTAGTTATCCTGGGTGTTTTGTATACGCTTTTGTTACTTCTAGCCCTTTGCATATTTTACATTTTGAAAATATATCCTCCCAGTATTTTTCAGTGTTTACATTTTTTGTCTCCTCCTTCTATTGGTTTTGGTAAGAGCAATGTTAAAATCCTCCACTATCGTTGGAAATTTGTTTCTTTAATTCAGTCAGCTATTGCTTTATACAGTTCAAAGTCTTGTTGTTAGATGCACATGAGTTACTGATTCTTATATCTTCTTGGAGAAGTGCTTCTTTTTAACAATATGTGGTGCTCCTCTGCACCCCTAATAATACTTGTGGAAAGTATTATTGTTCTACACACCTTCATTTACTTAATATTTGCCATATTTCTTACCCTAATAACATTTAGTGCCTTATACTCTGTCTGATGTTAAATTACCTCTACCGGGCCATATCTTTCATTAATTATTTGCCTGAAATATATTCTTTGTCTTTTACTTTCACTTTTTCTGTGTTCTTATGCTTTCTGTGCTTCTCTTATAAACTGCACATAGCAAAATTTTATATGTGTGCATGTACATGCTCATCCAATCTGGGAATATCAGCATTTTAACTGGTGAGTTAAAAGACATTGACTGTGAAATTGACGTTTTTAGACTTATTTATATCATTTTTATTTAATGCTTCCTATATCCCTTGCATTTTTATGCTTTGCTCATGTATAATGTGCTTTTCAGTAATTTTTTATTTTCTGTATTTTACTTTTCATTCTATTGTCAGCTGTGGTTTAGAAGTTATACAAGATATAGCCATTCCTTTAAAAGTAACCTTAGACATTTTAACACAAATATTTAAGTTAACGTACTGAAGTGGCAGTTAGTCGATATACTTAAATTCTAAACAATACAAGAATTTTAAGGTTTTTTTTCCTCATCCATATGGTCTTAAATGATATTTTCTCCAATGTTTTAGTTCTATCTTGATTAATAACTCTTAAATTATTCAATATTATTATTTTATATGGTCAAAGCTTGTTAGACGTTTAACAGTTTCTCAAAGTTTTAAAAGTTTTTCAACAGTTTCTCCAACAGTCTATCAATGTTAAACAGTTTCTTTGATAACTATTTTTTTCTTGAAACTCGATTCTTCTTTCTGGGTCCAATCACTTTATTTCTGAAATCCATATATTTGTAAATCCTTCCCCAAGTCTGTTGCTAGTAGTGTTTGTCTGAAAGTGATTTCATTTGGTCTTGTCCTTCCTTGATAGTTTAGCTGGAAATAGAACTTGGATTATAGGTTGTTTTCCCTCGTCATCTTTTGGCATAACTTCATTATCTTCTGGATTCTAGTTTAGGTGAAGTTTAGATCTCTGGTTTTTGACTAACTGTTACTCTTTGAAGGGAATCCCTTTTTATGGTATTACCTTTAAATTTTTTTCTCTGTCTGTGTTACAAAGTAGAGTGAGTCTAGGAGCACGTTTAGTTTTCTTACACTAAAGAATAATTTGTGCTGTTTAAATACGCTTCTTCATGACTTTTCTTAACTCTAGAAAATAATCGCTTTATAACTTCTCTCCTATTCTCTCTGTTCTGCCCACTAAGAAACTTCATGAATATATATTGGATTTATTCTATATATTCTTAATGTATGTCAATCTCATTTTAATTTTTTTCATTTTGTCTCTTTTCTGCTTTGCTTCTGGGTAATTTCCTAAGATCTATATTCCTGTTTACAAATTCTTTGTTCAGTTGTGCTTAACCTGAACAAAGTTCAAAGTTTAAATGATTCATTGAAGTTTATTTCATAAACTGTGTTTTTCATTTCTAAAAATAATCTATGCTTTGTCCATAGATCTTGTGGTTGTCTATGTTTTTATCCTCTTTTCATAGCACTAATCTTTTTTTACACATGTTTATTTCATAGGCTCTATTATCTGAAATTTTTAGAGGCCTAATTCTACTGTTTGTTATTGCTTTCTTTTGTTTAAGGTGAATTGTTTTTGCTTATGTTCTGTGATATTAGATAGTGAGCTCATCTTTAGCTGGGTTTCATCAAGTAAGATCTTTCAAGGAGTGTCAACGTGTAGCCTTCCAGGGCAGTTTCATATTTAATTTTTCCACATGGTCCTGGTGTATTACAAGCCTGGGTCACTTTTGGTTCATTAATTTCTTAGACTGTGGATTCCACATTAGGACTTGAATCTCAAAATCACATGATGGTAGGCCCTTGGTTATAAAATCTTTATGGGAGGTTTCTTCCCCTACATGGAACCCTAGCGTGGCAAACTTCTTCAGTGTCTTTCTGAGCCAGCAATCGGAGGAGTTGCTTAGCCTTTCTTTTTTACCAAGAATACATTCCCCAGATTTATGTGAGTTTTCTATTTAAGTTCTCCATCTTTTCTGACCAAGTCCTCATCTCCAGTCCCTTTCTGTGCATAATTAAGTCTTCAGAAACCACACCTGTTTCTCTTCATTGCTTCTAAGACATTGTGCTTATCCCCAAGCTCCTGTTGCCATTTTGGTTTTGGTTCCTGGAGATATTCTTATTTATGAGTTCTACTATGTGTTCATGAAGATGTTTGCTGTATTTATCTGGAATACATATAAATGTTGTTTAATAATTGGGGCTTTTTCATACTATCTAGTATTACCTCTTAAATATGTAAAATTATTGTTACTTTCAGTCAACAACTAATTAGATTTATAAACATTTCTCAAATGTCCATGCTTATCATTGCTTTATTCACTCTATTTCTTTTCTGTTATCCTTTTCTGTAAAGTATAGTAATTATTTCAGGATCTTTTCAGGGTTTGCAGGAAATTTTATTATTTTAGGTATGAAAAACAAATGGTTATTATTTTGCCTTCACTCTTGAATGACACTTTAGCTGCATATTTAATTCTAACTTGACAGTTTATTTTTCCATATGCTTTGAAGATATTACTTCATTGTTTTTGGCATCTCTTTTTATTAATAAAAATCTTCTGTCACTGTAATTGTCATTTTACTATGTAATTGTGAAAGAAAAATCAAGATATAAAACTGCGTTTATAGTGTAATTCTAAGTTTCTGAAAATATATGTGCTAGAATGCTTTGCTATCTAATTACTAAATTCTCATAGTGAGAGTTCAGATAGCAAAGGATACTCATTATCTGAATTCTTTCTGTTCCCAAGATTCACATTATAACTAGTAGATATTTACATAACTTTCTGGAAGCCAATTTAGCAATATGTCAAGGGCCTTCAAAGAGCTTAACCCAATAATTTCATTTGTAAGAGATACAGATAAACTTTTATTTATAAAGCTATTCATTGCAAGATTCCATGTCAAAAAAGGAGATAATATAAAAATCCAAGCTATTTATTAGCCTTCAAAATGATCCTTTTGAAAAATTATTGATTATATGTAGACATATCACAATATATGTAAAGTCACTGTTAAAAAAGTAAAAAAATATATCACAATCACATGAGTTAAGGTCTAAGTGTGTGTATATTTCTATGGATATAGCTCTACAATTTGTTAAGAATGCTTGCTTCTAAACGTTATGGTTGCATGTAATATTTAGTTTCTTTTTAATTTTACAAAATTTTCTTAGTTCTATATAGTGAAGAGACATCACTTTTATAATTTAAAAAAATGAGAAGTTATTCAAATATATGCACATAATAACGCTTGCTACATACTAGCTTAGAATGTAATACTGTTTGCCACATCATTAAATTACAGCAATGGGAATGCAGTTTCTCTACAAATTTTTTTCCTCATATTCAAATGAACGCAGGCTTGCAACAGTGCCTTTATGGTGTTTCCACCAATGCTAGACGTGCGCAGCCCATCGCATGCCCTCTTCACACACGTAGGATCCTGAACCCCTGTCTCATTCTCCCTTGTTCCAAGCCTTCTTGCTTGATCTGTTCTTTGCTCCTCCAGTTACATAACTTGGATGCTACCTTTTACCTTTAATCCATCACCGTCTCCATTATGTTCACGTTCTTGTCCTTCTCAGCTAAGCCGGCCCATCTCTACTTGGATTTTCTTTTCTCTGTATTTCTGGTTCTTCTCCACAAATTACCTAAGGCAATCCCCCCCTGGATTACCAGACTGTCTAGACCATCCCTGTCATTTTATACTCCCATTTTCATCCCTCCTCTCCCACCCACCTCTCTTTTCGGCTGCTATCATTATAGAAGGGTATATTATGCACGAAACCAAGTTATCAACCAAATGGTTTTTTTAATTAAATGCTTTTAACAACTGAAAGGGAAAGTTACTTTATTCGTGTTTCTATATTTTAAAAAAATGTGCAACATCTTAAATTTTGAAAGTGCTCTTTCTTTAGTGAAATATATAAATGAAGTGAAAGATTTCATTTCTGTTAACATTACAAAACTTCTCGTCTTTCTTTTTGCCAAGGTGAACTGATGTAATCCAGGATTTTGTTCTTTTCAAGAGAAGATGAGCAACTTTATAAGAAACCTTAAGGGAAAAGGAAAAAAAGCTTCTTGTATAACAAGTACAGCTTGGGTAACTGATATTTTTACACGAGGATTTTTGGCTCAATATGAGGAAGAGGATTTTATAGCCCCAAATGGCAATCTAAAATACTTCAAACTCATATGAACAAGTTTGAATATTAGGGATTCTGCATGATTTCTTTTTAGAACTAGACAAAATTGAATTTTGATATCTCATTTTTAAAAATTAGTCTATCTTGAGAGAATACCAAACAACTATACGCGCACTATATGTAAATCTGAGTATTTCTATGTTTTCTATTAGAAAACTGCATATTATTTTGATATAAATGATAAGATTAGAGATGCACAATCTGGATTCAAGTTTTGGAACCTAGTTGTTATATGTTCTTAATCTTTCAAGGTGCTTCTTTAGAAGGGGATATTAATGTCTATCTTGGCTTTTGCACATCATTAGTGTGAGGGGAGAAAATCAGATAATGCAAATAAAAATGCATCATAAGCTCTCAATCACTGTATTGATCCGTGACTAATATCCAGACAGGACACCCTTGCTTATGAAACTTTAAGTAACAATAATATACCTCCTCAGTGTTTAACCAATTCTCCTTGGCCAATAAAGTTTTTATGCATCTGGCTATAATATTCAAACATTGATCTTATTACTAGAAATATTCTATTACTTTCTATGGACCAAGAGGATTTTCCTTTAGCTGTCACTTTTGTGCTTTCCAAGCACTAAGATAACTGCAGATAGCAATGCCCCAAGGCACCAGGATTACCCTGGAATTTGCCTAGCAATGATGTTAATAGTCGTGACGATGACAGCTCACCTTTGCTGCATGCTGCCTGTGCTTCGGGCACTGTCCTAAACACTTTTACAGGTATTATTTTAGTTAATATTCAAACTCAATCTATGAGGTTGGAATTATAGTTACCCTCTTTCACAGAGAGCGAACTAAAATTCAGGCGGGTTCATTCGTCCATTTGTTTAAAAAATGTGTGTTGAGTGCCGAGACCGTACCAGATACTGAGCTGGATGGGGGAGAAATAGCAGTAACCCAGATTAAAAGGGTACCTTGCACCCATAGAATTTACATTATGGTGGAGAGAAAGACAAAAAAAAAAAAACAAAGAAATGTGTACATCTCAGAAAGTAATACGTACTTCGCAAAACACTGAAACTGAGTGGCTGCTTAAGAAAGTGGTTAGGGAAGACCCTTCTGAGGAAATGTCCTGGAAGACAAAACCTGAATGACAGGAAGGGCCAAGTCAAGTGAAGAAGGTCAGCAGAGAGTCTACTGGGCTGAGAACAGTAAGTAGAAAGGTCCCAGGATGGAAATAAACTTGAGGTGATGATAATGGTGGAGAGATGTGGACAAAATTAGGATATATTTTGGAATTAGAATTGACAGATTTTCTCCTGGATTGGAGATGGGGGTAAGGGAAAGAGATGAATCAAGGGTGAATAGTTTGATGGTTTGTTAAGATTAATAGATTGCTGATGTGCTAATTTGGGGAAGATGGCAAGGGGTGAGCATGTTTGGAGAAAGATCAACAGATATCATTTTTTTTTACTTTTTAAACATTTGCTTTTATTCTGGTAATATATATATATAACATAAAATTCACAATATTAACTATTTTAGCACACAGTTCAGGGGCATAAAGTACCTTCACATTATTGTGCAGCCATCACCATCATCCATCTCCAGAACTTTTTCATCTTTCCAAACTGAAACTTTGTATCCATTAAACAATAACTTCTCATTCTCCTCCCCCTCCAGCCCCTAGCAACTACATTCTATTTTCTGTTCTATGAATCTGACTATTCTAGGCACCTCATACCGGAATCATATAATATTTGTCCTTTTGCTACTAACTTATTTCACTTAGCCTGATGTCTTCAAAGTTCATCCATGCATCAGAATTTCTTTGTAATAGATTTTATTTCTTAGAGCAGTTTTAGGTTCACAGCAAAGTTGAGCAGAAAGGATAGAGTTCTCATTTACTCCTTCCCTCCCTCTCCCCCTGCCTACCCTACTAACAGCATCTGCCACTAGAGTGGTACATTTGCTACAGTTAATGAACCTGCAATAAGAATTGCCTTTTGACTTGATAATATCAGGAAGAATGAGATACAAGGTGTGTTGTGAAGTTGTGTTGTGCTCAGGATCAGAGATGATATTCAAAGCTTAAGGTCTAAATGAGATTACCCAGAGAGTGTGTTAAGGAAAGAAAGGAACTCAGAGTAAAAAATTTGTGATACTTCTATATCTAGAAGTCTACTAGAAGTGAAGCAGAGACAAAAGAGACAGCAACGAAGACAGAGAAGGAAAGGTGAAGTAGAGTATAGAAGAAAAGCCAGGAGGAGACAAAGTGTCAGGGAAACCAAGAGAAGAAGCCCTTCTAGAAAAGCATCATCAAATGTAGCAAATGACAATGGGAGGTCAGTCAAGTAAAATTTGCAAGAGAAGCTACCATTGAACTTGGGCAATGTGGTCATTATTTGTCACCTTGACAAGAGCAAATTCAGTGGGGTGAGAGGGATGGATGCCCAATTTAACCAGAGGCAAATAGCTAGTAAGTGGAATAGTCTGAATGCCAATGTAGGCAGTCCATCTCTAGAGCCTATGTACTTACCTTATCATAATATAACCTCTCAATAATAGTGTATCATTTAGTGGTGAGCACACTTGATGGTAACGCTCTTTGAGTATCAGTAGCTAGATACAGTGTACAGGATACCTGAACAACCAGAACATAAACAGTCTCTCTGCATATGCTCTGCATTGCCTTGTATACCTCTCTAACAATTGTGTTTGCCATTCTGGAAGAGGTTCCTCCACTCTCCAGTTAATCTCCCCAAGGCCATGGCACCTTTCTGTGCTGCGATGAGCATTCTCTTTCAGTATTTCATTAAGATTCCTGCAGACTTCTCTTACTTTTCTTTTTATTCTACCAGTTGTGATGGAGAGTTTCAGTTGGTTCTCAGTTCCACATATACCCTTTTCTACCACCAGAAGTGGAAGCTTGCAAACTACATTTCCCAGACTCCTTTGCCAGCTGGCTTCCTGCTAGGTTCTTCCAATGGGAGATATTGTGAAAGACTGGAATTGGGAGGGGGAAAGCCACCATTTTCTTTCTTTTGTCAGCACCTGTGGGCAGCACAGAGGCAAGCACCTGTAGGGGGATGTGGGCTCCAGTAGCGTCTGTGGGTTCGAGCATCATTAGCAGGGTTACAGTGGCAGTGGGAGGTGTGGATTCCTGGGATGCAGCTCGGAGGAAAAAGCAGATTCCTAACCTTTTGACAACAGCATCCTTCTCTCTTTTGCTCCTCAGGTTCACTTTCTAACAACTGTGTAGTCAATTTTCTGTATTAAATTCCTCTCCACTGGAAATATCTAGATTGATTTCTATATTCCTTGTACACACTGACTTATGCATCAATATAACAACATAATAGAACACTAAATTTTTTTTAAAAATGAAAAAATTCACATGCTTGCCCCAATGACAAATAAAACTACTGCATTTTCTCACATTTCCTTCCAGGCTTTGTCCATAAGACTGAATACATTTTAGGTGCTGCTCTAAATGTATTCAGCCTTACGGACAAAGGAAAAAAAGTTGAAGTTCAAGTTCTGTTTGCAAAGACTATCTCAATTTCTACAGCACATGAAAGAAGTAGCAGTCGTATAGGTATTATGACCCAGTATGTAGATTTTCCATTACCAGGGACACATCACTTAAGTTAAGGAATTAAAAATAACAAACAATCGGGGCTGGCCCCGTGGCCGAGTGGTCAAGTTCGCGCGCTCCGCTGCAGGCAGCCCAGTGTTTCGTTGGTTCGAATCCTGGGCGCGGACATGGCACTGCTCATCAGACCACGCTGAGGCAGCGTCCCACATGCCACAACTAGAAGGACCCACAACGAAGAATATACAGCTATGCACCGGGGGGCTTTGGGGAGAAAAAAGGAAAAAATAAAATCTTTAAAAAAAAATAACAAACAATCTTTTGCTTCTTTCAGGTTTTAGATTAGGCTGTACCTGCATTTGGATATCTGATATTTCTTTTGCTCAACAAATTGAGAAATTAGGTTAACATTCTCGTTCTTACATTTCTTAACTATAAAATGGGGATGATAACGCCTAGCAATGGGATTGTTTAGAGAATTATGTAAGATATCTGTGTGCCTGGTGACTAGTATAATTAATGTTATCATATTTCCTCAGTTCTAAATTGCTATTGATTTTAAGATGCATAGCTGCATTAAAATGTTTTTAGGACTATGAAGTGCTATGAAGAACTCCAATGCAGTAAATGAATACATAAAATACAAAAGGGGTCATTTAAGTATCATTCAAATATGGAAAAAAAAATAGACCCCGGGGTAGGGGAAGGAATGCATCAGTTACCTTTCTGGAGGCAAATATCTGATTTAATTAACTTAACTTTGCTTACTTTCACCCCGCCTTTTATGGAGGATAAACAATTCTACAGGTTAAAAAATTATTGGGTCCAAAATAGAATGTAGGAAGAGGAGAGAAAGATAATTTAAAACATTTTGGTCATTTTCTTTCTCTGGACCAGCTCTGTCCAATATAGTGATCACTAGTCACATGTAGCTATTAAATATGTGGAAAATGCCTAGTCTGATTGGCTGTAAGTATAAAATAAACACCAATTTTGAACACTTAGTAAGAAAGTAAGAACATAAAATGTTGCAGTAATGTGTTTTGTATTAAGTAATTGCTGAAATGATAATTTATTTTCATTTTCTAATTTTTAAAAATTGTAGTATAATACATGTAACGTAAGCTTTACCATCTTAACCATTTTTCAGTGTACAGTTCAATGGCGTTAAGTACATTCACATGGTTGTGCAACCATCATCATCGCTCATGCACAGAACTCTTTTCATTTTGCAACTGAAGCTCTGTAGTCATCAAACCTCCTGTCTCCCTCACAAGCCCCTGGCAGTCACCATTTTACTTTCTATCGCTATGAATTTGACTACTACAGATTAAAATGATACTATTTTGAGTTTATTGGGTGAAATAAAACATAATTTTAAAATTTACTTTTACTTTTTATTTTTTGAAATGTGCCTGTTAGACAATTTAAAATTACAATCTATTTCTGTTGGGCAACATTATTTGCCATATATGGCTATTTACATTTAAATTAATAAACGTTAAATAAAATTAAAATTTCAGTTCCTCATTTGCACCAGCCAAATTTCATGTTCTCAATAGCCACATGTGGCTAGTGGTTACCATATTGAACAATGCAGGTTAGAATATTTTTATCACGACAATAAGTCCTTTTGGACTGTACTGCTCTAGAAAATCCAACTCAATAAAGAAAGAACCAAAGAAAAACAAGGAAATCTGAAACAAGGTCAGGGTGGTTGCGCAAATAGTTCTTGCAGCCAACAAGGGAAAGTGACAATTAATTTATTATGCAAAGATTAAAGAGTATTGTGAAATTTGAAAACTACATTATTTATTCTAAAACACTATTGCCCAACAGACAGCTTCAGATGTTTCTCCCATGAAATTTTAGACGTTGCCACCAAACGTACAACACACTGCTGTGTACTGTCACAAGTCAGCTAAAACACATGTAAACATACGTCATGTCACGTCATGTCAGTCATTAAGAAGAAGGGTATAATTACACTTTTAAATGTGGCAAAGCATTTTGAAAGTAGCGTATAATTTTCTAGAGCAGGAACCTTTGTGAGCATATCTTTCCCTGAGTGTTTACACAGCCTGACATCTTCAGGTTTGTTCATATCAAGAGCCCCACTGTGAACAAGCCAGCTGCAGACAAAGGAAGCAATTTGTTCTTTAGGTGCCACTTCATGGAGAGAACCAGAAGGAATGGTGAAGTAGGCACAGAGTCACAGACAGAAAATCAAGGCAGGAGAGGGTACCACCAGATTAGAGTGAGCAGCTGAAAGCTTTGTAAGGTCTGCTCATATTAAAGGAATACATTTTTAATAATTGCTTGTGACCAAGATAACAGATATGTAGTTTATCCTATAAAAGTTGGTGCCTTTACACTTTTTTTTTTTACAGCTCTATTGAGGTATTATTGACATACAAAAGAACCGCACATATTTAATGTATGCAATTTTATGAGTTTGGACATATGCATAAACCCATGATACCATCTCCACAAACAAGATAGTAAGCATATCCAACACCTCCCAGAGTTTTCTTGTGTCCTTTTGTCTTTTTCGTGTCATAGTAAGAACACGTAGCATGAGAGCTACCTTCTTAACATGTTTTTAAGTGTACAACACCATACTGTTAACTGTAGGCACGATATTGTACAGCTGATCTCTACAGCTTCTTCATCTTGTACAACTGTAACTTTATACCCACGGAACGACAACGTCACATTTCCCCGCCAGCCCCTAGCAACCACCATTCTATTTTCTGCTTCTATAAGTTTGGCTATTTTTAGATACCTCATATAAGTGGAATCGTGTAGTATTTGTCTTTTTGTGACTGACATTTCACTTAGCATAATGCCTTCCAGGTCCATGTTGTTACAAATAGTAGGATTTCCTCCTTCTTTAAAACTGAATAATATTATATATATGTGTATATATGTATACGTACTATTACATACATATATAACATTTTCTTTATCTCAGATCCCTCTGAGGACACTAATTATACTTCTATTATACTTTCTCTACACTCTCCTTGGGAGTAGAGTATAAATTCTATTTTCCTCAAGTTTTAGTTCTCCTCATATTTCCCATTTGGTCTATTGTTTTTTCTAAAATTTTTGTGATTCTTGATCAGATGCTCACCTTTTCATCTAATATTCTTGATGTGTGTGTATTATTAAGGATGGCATACAGACTTCCTGTTTCTTTCACCCTTAGGACATGGTCATTGAATTAGACAGTCTTGGGTTTGAACCGTGACTCTATTAATTAAAAAAATTTATGTAAATTACTATAACTTTTTTAGAAGAATAAAATCAATTGCATCAGCTCTAAAATGAACCTACAAAGAGAACAAGATTAATTATTATAACCCAAGAATTTGAACTTATATTAATTTTCTGATATGTGGAACTATAGAGTAAGAGAAATTGATTACTGGAGAAATTCAGAGGAATATTTACTATATAAGTTCTTGATAAGTATCAGATTTATTTAGTAGAAATGAAGTGAATAAGTAAAACAATTAACAAACATGTACTGGAATTCAAGCTGGCTATCACAAAACGGAGACAAAACGGGAAGTGAGAACAGCCAGAATTGTGGAATATTTTGTTTCACTGATGGCAGGAGTGAAGTGAGCCGAGAGCTCAGCGGTACTTTTGCCAAGTGGAGTTAAGGTTTAGTAAAGGTCACACCACATATGAACCACTCTTGTTATCCCTGGTAACAGGCCCATCTCTATAGGCTCCTAGCATGTGAATGAGAAAAAAAGACTTGTAAATTAAATAAGCAGTGATTAGTTGGGGAGGCTTTTTTGGGGGAAAGATCTGGGGAGGAATTAGGGAAGAGTTTATGTCACACAATGAAAGTCATGAGAGAAAGAATCTGTCATGTTTATAAGGGTTAACCAGGGACTGCAGACCTGCCAAATGTTGGGTCTGGTGTGTATCTGTTGCTTGAAACACAGGGTTGCACTTCGTTATGGTATAATCTGTTCTATACGTTGGCCCAACTGGCTGAGGGAGTAAGGTCCTGAGAAATGGGAGCACTCGCTCTGCCGGTGGCCTGTAGAGGTTGCCTTGAGTTAGGTACACTTGTAGCTACCCACTGGATGCACTGCTCTTCCTCTCTGCTCCCTTGCCGTGCAGCAGGAAGATTGCCCCTGTCCAGGATGTTGGGAGAGAGAAGGCGTAGATGACAGAGAAAGATAAGAGTCTAGCGTAGAAACCAAAAGTCGCGTAAGACTCTTCAATCTATAGGCAAGAATTAAGAAATACCCTTTCTTTCACAAACAGTATTCTCTTGACCTTCTCTATCAGACGTTAAGATTTTACTAAGCTGTGTTATCACACCCCAAAATTTCTAAGTACTACTTCAACGTTGTTAGTCCTATTTTTGTTCCAAAACAAATGCCCTTCAGCTTGAAGAATGACTTCCGTAAGCATTCTGGTCAGAAACCTGTGGATTTGATATGTAACTGGTTTCACAGCTTAGATCACAGCTTATCCTCACAGAAGCCTGGTTTATAAAAGACCCCTGGAAGCACATTTTCTTATCTATAATGGCCAAAGAGCCATTGATGCTTGTGATGCTTGGAGCATCTCCATGGATACGTCAGTTATTGTAACAATCTGTATAACGATAGGACCCTTTGCAGAGATATTATTATCTGCGACTTAAAGTACATGGGACTATCTTCTGGAATACCTCTCTTTTTTCCCCTTACTTTGTCCTTGGCTTTTCATTTGTTTGTTTGAGGAAGATCAGCCCTGAGCTAACATCCACCACCAATTCTCCTCTTCTTGCTGAGGAAGATTGGCCCTGAGCTAACATCCATGCCCATCTTCCTCCACTTTACAGGTGAGACGCCACCACAGTATGGCTTGACAAGTGGTGCTCAGGTCTGCACCCAGGATCCAAACCAGCGAACCCCAGGCTGCCGAAGTGGAGCATGTGAACCCAACTGTTATGCCACAGGGCAGGCCCCTGTCCTCGGTTTTTTGGGGGGGATGTGAGCTATGGTCATAACTGATATTCCTCCATCTACACTCAATATTCTGGATTATTCTGTTTTTATCAGGTGAATCTGCATTCAACAACCTTCAATGGTTCCCCAGTGTCTACAAAATAAAAACCAAACTCCTTGCTCTGTGTTGAGTGGATGCACAAACCCTTGCTCCCCGAAATACAGCTCTTCAGCTTTTTCCTCTGGGTGCCTTATAGTATTTTCCCTCCTTGCTTGTCCTGGTAAATGTATTTGAGTGGAAGACTCTAATGCATCCCTTCAGTCTACCCACACTTTCAAGCTTATACCTTCTTCCCTAGGCTGTTGTGGTCTCTACTGATCTCTCTTTTTTTTCAACTGAGACATAATTGACATATAACATTATATTCATTTCAAGGGTACAACACAATGATTCAGCATTTGTATATACTGTGGAATGATCACCAGAATAATTCTAGTTAACATCTGTCACCACACATAGTGACAAAATTTCTGTTTCCACTGATCTCTTTTAACATCCTTCCACATAATACCTAATATAAAGAGCTTAAAATAGTGCTTATTAATAAAATGATCACAAACAGCCATGTTTTCTACTTTTCTCCCTTTATGGTTACGTGTTCTCAAGGACCATCTTTAACTCATCTTTGAACCAGCGCAGTACCTAACCCAGTGCCCACTCACAGTAGTTCCTTGACAAACATTTGTTAAACAACTTAAATAGTGCCATGTGTTAATCACTGGCAATTGTTTTTTGTTTTTTTTTTAAGATTTTATTTTTCCTTCTTCTCCCCAAATCCCTTCAGTACATAGTTGTATATTCTAGTTGTGGGTCTTTTTAGTTGTGGCATGTGGGACACCACCTCAGCATGGCCTGATGAGTGCGGCCATGTCTGCGCCCAGGATCCGAACCGGCGAAACCCTGGGATGCCAAAGTGGTGCGCGGGCACTTAACCACTCGGCCACGGGGCTGGCCCCTCACTGGCAATTGTTTACAGATGTTTTTCACTGGCACAATTGGAAAAATATTTACGAGAGCTGTCTGTTCATTGAAGACATAGATAGATACGCCATTGCCATTGGCAAGTAAGTTGCCCTTTGGTACCAATTCAACATATTGGCTGAGTCATAATAACCTTTTTTTTTGTCTCTGTTATTTATATCTCATCTCATTTAGCTTTTGACTTTAGTATCAATTATGTTCTCTTCATATTCTTGTCTCATCCTTTACATTTGATGCCTTTGTTTTTTCCCCAAGAATGGCCTTGTTTCCTCCCAAGGAGGATTTTAGAGAATCGCTCCTTTTTTTGCTGTGTTTCCCATGGCCTCAACACGCTACATCCTTTCAACATTCCCCAATCCTTGTTTTCCCAGTTTTGTTCCCCTCAGGGACTCTCAACTGACTTCCGTTGTCCAGAGGTGAGACCCAGTGAATTGATAAACTTGGGAGAGAATTACCTTCCCATATCTCTCAAAGAGGGATATATCCGCTTTTTTCATAGAAATATCAGGGGATTTAAATAAATCAATGTGTAAGATAATGTACAAACTCTAAATTGAGAGTCATACAAATCTAGGGTTATACAAATAATTAAAATTATACCGTTGAATGTATTCTTTCTTCCTTGGTAGCACATCTTCTGCAGGACCTAACAACACAATTTATCCTTAGCAAGACAAATACTTTAAAAGAGATGCAATGTTTTATCTTGCAATGAAATTCTCTGTTTAGTTTTGTCTTTCTCATAGGGTCAGCCCCAGGCGTTAAAACTGGCATTAGTCAAGGTAGTAATGACAATTACAGAAACTGAGCAAAAGGGAAAAAAAGGCCCTTCCCCAGCCAGATTAATGGGAGAAAGCTTAAACCTCTGAAGGGAAGATTTTGAAAGTGTTTGTGAAAATCCCTCTTACTGGGTCACCATTACTCAAAGAAGGGCCTGCTGAAAATAAGAAATTCACAGCTATCCTGCTGACACGGAGAGAAAGAAAACTTCAAAGTAAACCTTGAAGAAATGATTTTTAAAGTAGTAGAGTTGAGGCTTGACCCAGTAATAGATTTTGAAAGGGTGTTTGGTATCTCTGTGGTAAGTCGGGATGTCCAACAGACAAGGCTCCAGACCCGAATACAACGAGGCTCGAGGCGCCTTCGTGGTGATATTGATTGACTATAAACAAAGACAGACGAAAGTAACTAGAGTAGCAGAGAAAAATGTATTTTGGGGAAAAAAGTTATTATCCTCCTTCCAGATAGCTAATACTACAGCCGTAGAAATTCACTTTACAACAAATGTTTTTTCAGATCCTGCAATGTGCCAGGCACTGGATAAAAGACACATTTCTAAGCCCCAAGGCATTTTCAGGCTAGTTTAGGTTAAAATTTTAGAGAGGTCGGTGGAAGGAGGGAATAATCTATGGCCTCTACACAAAAAACAAACCTGCCACTTTAGCATTATCAATACCCCACCCCCTATCGAGTTGCTCTGAAAAAAGAACTATGCCACACAAAATGACTCGTTTTGTTTCTGCCACAAAATAGGCGGGTAACTTAGAGCAGTTACTTCACTTTCCTGCGTCTTACTTTCTGCTTGGCCAAATACCACCGGGCAGAGTCAGGGGCCACAGGGGGAGGAGGAAGACTGTAAACAAAAATTATTTCTAAATCGTCTTTTAATTCTGTAACTTAAATTTGGTCGGGAATTGATATGCAACACAGCATTAGGATGTGATCTTTGATGATCTCTGTGAACAGAATACGAACTCTCCTTCACGAGAATCAATTTGTATCAAACCTGTTGGTGGAGTTATTGACGACAGGAGGGGGTTTTGCCACAATGTCACTTTCCTTATCACTCACTCCTGGTCTCACGGTTCCTGGCTCTGAGACAGGTGGAAGTAGGGCAGTATCGGTCAGGAGAAAACATAGAGCTGAGGGAAGCCCCTTGTCCTTTGCTTCCCCTTGATGGATATTTTCCAAAGACTAGGATTTAACTGGTTATTTTGGAGTCATCCAATCTGGAGTAAGTCTAGGGAACAGAATACTTAATGGTGGCAGGGGTTTCTCATGATCTGTGTGTATAGGTGCCTTCCAGCCCTGGCAGGGGTCTCCTATCCAAATGCTGTAGCATCTCCTAAACAGACACCAGGTAAAACTAGAGAAAAACCGAAAAACCTACTTGGAATCACTGTCTTAAAGAGGCAACCTTGTCCATTGCAGACATTTGGGATTTCACAGTTTCCCATCAATTCAAAAAAGTTTAAGCACCAAGTATAAGGCAGGTATTGTTCCAGAGCTGAGGTCATGGGCAGTAAAGCAAGACAATTTGATCTTGCGATCTGAAGGGTGAGAGAGGCAGTACACACACATCAGATCCAACAAAAAGTAACTTCAGGGGGCGGCGAGGGCCGTCACAAATCGCAGCTCCACACCTGAGTCTGCTATGGCTGTGGCGACAGCTTCCACGCAAGCTTGCCAGCTTGAGCCAGCTTGAAATAAGCACAGCTTGCTCGTGCCTCCCCTTGGGCTGGAGGCCTGCCCTAGAGCATCTCAGCTGGGATGCCCCTGGGGGCCTGTGGGGCACTTATTCATGGGATTGCCACCCTGATCCATGGGCGATGGAACATAAATGTGCTTCCCATTTCATCTCCATGGAGGAAAGATCTGAGATGCATTTCATGAGGCACTTCAGAGGGTTCTACCGAAGTGAAAATGCATTCTTGTATTTGCTTTCCTTCCCTGTTTCACTCTCCTGTCCCTCAGTCCTGCTCCTTGAGATCCTTCCCAAATAAACTGCCTGAATGCAGGCTTCCGTCTCATATTCTGCTTTATGGGGATATCTAGGCTACTGAACCATACAAAACACTTGTGCTTTTGTGATTTTATCCAGATGTACTCCTTACAGCAATGCAGAAAATACTTGATGCAGGGCAGGCAGAGAGACAGGTGTGGTGAGATGGCTGGAGGAAGACACTTGAGGATTATATTGCAAGGACAAAACTTTTTGGAAGTCAAGTGGTTTATATTAAAAATTCATGTGAATTTTGCATTCTTCACAATATTTTCAAGTACATTTTAATATAAAGTTATTAAGATTGTAACACCTCCATAATAACTAAAGTCCTACAGCAGCTTATTGGCTGGCCTACAGTATTGTCACATCCAAACCTTGCTTGATAGCATTCTAAAATGCAAATCTGATCAAGTCGTTCCTTTGCTTATAACTTTAAAAGGGACAGACCATTTGATGAAGTTCTGATGACGTTTAAACTCCCTAACATGATTTATAAGCTCTTGCATAATTTGGCCCCTGCTTATATCCCCAGCCATTTGCTATCCTCTCCTTGACATTTATCATCCAGCCATAATGAATTCCTTTGAATCCCTTAAGCGCTCTGTGTTCTCTTGCCTCCAGGCATTTGCTCATTCTGTTAAGTCAGTCTGTAGTCCTCACCCCACTGCTCTACAATCTGCTCTCAAACCAGATCTTCATTCCTCAGCTTCCTCTTAGAAAAATGAATCTCTGTCTGGGTCTGAGTTAGATGCTCAGCCATGTGCTCCTTCTGCATCCTCATCTTCCTCCGTGGTAGTACATGTTTCACCCTTTTATTCTTGCCTGTTAGCCTGCATCTCCCATGGAATAGAAGTATAGGGCCACAGGTCACTGCATTGGTCCCTGTTGCCTGGTGCCTTGCAGAGTACCAGGAACAAAGCTAACGACTGTCAAGTTAAGGTCCTCAGAGTCACTGAGTTCAACTATTGTTCCTCACACTTGCTGGCTGTATGACTTTGGGCAACTCTTGCAAGCTCTTTTAGTCTTAGTTTCTTTATCTGTAAATCGTGGGAAATAATAATATCCTGATTATAGGATGATTGAGAAAAATGAGATGATTCATGCCATTTAACACAATGACTGACCCATAGAAAGCACTTAATAAATGACGGCTACTATTATTCTAATAATTATTATTATAATTATTAGGTATTCAATATATACAAATGAAATGACTGAATGAATGCAAAATAAAAATATTTCATACCTTTTCTCATTTGTTAATGAGCAAGTTATTTTTTCATTGTCTATCAATTTCTTAAAATCAGAGCTGAACTGAAGAAGCTATTAAAACGTTTAAGATTCAGCATCCAGGAAATTTTTCTTCACTGCTCCATTGTCACAAAAGCACATACATATGTGGATATGACTGGCACTAGTTTTTTCAGCCTCATTATAACTAGGTAATTAGGATTATAACAAAGGAGAGTGTGGCAGGCTGAGTAACGCCCCCTCCCCTCCTGCCCTCCAAAGATGTCCATGCTGTAAACCCTGGACTCTGTGACTATGTTATTTCACACGATAAAAGGGACTTTACAGATGTGATTAAAGGAGGGATCTTGAAATGGGGAGATTATCCTGTATTATCTAGGTGGGCTCACCAGGATCCTCATAAGAGGCAGGCAGGAGGACAGAGTCAGAGAGAGAAGGTGATGCGATGATAGAAGCAGGTGGCCCAAAGGTGATGTGATATGAGACCAAGAGCCAAAGAACGATGATGGCCTCTAGAAGCTGGAAGGAACGGCTCCTCCCCTGGAGTCTCCAGAAGGAACCAGTCCGGCCAACACCTTGATTTTAGCTCCATAAAACTCCTTTTCTCAATTGAGATATAACTGACATATAGCACTATATTAGTTTCAAGTGTGATAAGACTCATTTTTAGACTCTGACCTCCAGAACTCTAAGAGAATAAATTTGTATTGTTTTAAACTACCAAATTTGAGGTAATTTGTAACAGTGGCAACTGGAAGCAGCTACGGATTTGAAATGTACAGAATATTGACTAGAAAGTGGTTTAACATGGTATTTTTGGATTTCTGAGGATGGGGAGAATGACAAGCATAAATTTATACTGAAGAGATAATCTCTTATGATGTAAAGAGGACGGAAGATAGAACTTTTGCTGGCTATTTAAACCAGTGAGAAGTGCTAACCTTTTCTTATTCTAAACTCCAATAGACATTTATATGTATTTGGATCTGTAACCATGCCGTTTTAAATATTGTGGCTCTATAATATATTCTACTATGTGGTAGAACTCGCCTCAACTCGCTGTTTTTACTTTCAAAAAATTTTCAGCTGTTGCACATTTATGCTTCCAGGTTAATTTAGGAATATTCTTGTCACCTTAAAGTAAGGATATTTTAATTTTCTTTTGGTTTTAGTGGACTTTGGAGGATTTTTAGGAAATACAAGTATCTTAATTTTATTGTCTTCTTATTCATCAATAATGTGTATTTATGTATTTAACCAATTTTTCCCATAAGTGCCTCAGTAGAGTGTTATCTTTTCTTCAAAATGGGTTTGCGTATTTAACACGATTTATTTCTAGGTATTTTGTTGTTGTTCTTATGAATGGAAGCTTTTCTTCCACTGTCACTGCTGTAAACTGAATGCTTGTGTCGCCCCCAGTCCTACTCCCCCAATGTGATGGTATTTGGAGGTGGGGCCTTTGGAGGATGACTGTTCATGAGGGTGGAGCCCTCATGAATGATTATTAAAGCTTATGAAATAGACCCCAGAGAACACGCTCATCCCCTCCACCATGTGAAGACAGCGAGAAAACAGCCATCTGGCTATGAACTAGTGAACTAGGAAATAGACTCTCACCAGACACCCAATCTTTTGCCACCTTGATCTTGGACTTCCCAGTCTCCAGAACTGTGAGAAATAAATTTCTGTTGTTTGTAAGCTACACAGTTTATAGCATTTCGCTATAGCAGCCCAAATGGACTAAGACAGCCACATGGCCTTTTTCTTAGCTCGATCAGCTTTCTTTTCATCTCATTTTGCTGTCAAAGGAGCTCATGTTTGCTCTCTTCCTGTTCCACCTTGGTCCACTATGTCACAGGGTCTATGTTCTCTTCTATTTCCATGAGAAATGCATTTGTTGTCCACAATTTTCTTTTGTTTCCTGGGATAAATATACTGCTAGTGTAGATTCTTTATCTTTCTCTTATACATCATATTCTTTTCTTTTTTGCCTTTTTATTTCTAAAGAAAATTTGCCTTCAGTGCATCGGTCCATTGAAAAAAAATAAGCTTGTTTATTTCTGATGGGTGCAATTCTGAGCATTCTATTTGCTCTCTAATAGTGTATGATTTTCCTCTTGACTTCTCCCTTAGATTTCATACTCTTTTGCTATCCTTCCTTTAAAACAAAACTTAAACGATGAACTGGACCTTTTTTACCCCCAAGATATCCAGCAGCTTGGGAAGGGCAAGTGGGGTCAGAATAGCAGATCTTGGCAGCTGCAATTGGTAAAACAGACTGCTTTCCCCAGACAAGTAAAATTAGTATAAAAAATCTTGTTTGTGATATCAGATTATGGAAGGCACATGGAAGTCTGTTCTCACAGCTCCAACTACTGTGGAAATCGGTGTGCACCCACTGTTGGCAGGATATGTTACCATCCCAACCAATTATAGAGGACCCTTGGCTCCTGACTTCGACCACATAACTTTACATGACAAAGTAACAGTATTTTCAACTTTTATCGAAGATTTATTTTTTCACCTGACCTAAATTTTCTTTCAAAAAACTGCAACCTTTGTGTTACCGCATATATGAAATTGAGTGAAGAACATAAAATCTTGTTAAGGGGCAGATGCTGTGCCATAGTTAGTTGCTTTGGCTAGTAAAGCGACTTTCGTACAAACTAGCTTCTCAGTCTATGCCAATTTAATTTCTTGTGGCAGCAAAATTATCAGGCACTCTGTGTTATGGACTTTTGAGTATTCCACAAAGATAATCAAAGTTGTAAATGCTGAATCTTGAGTGCTGATGGTTCACTATATTCACTGTAGCTTTTCAGACTTCAAAATTGCATAAGTAGGTAAGACGTTTCGTGATAAGCCCTGTAATGATGTCAGCTCAGATCATTTTGTAGGTAGAAAAGAATTTCGAACATAAATTTTATCATTTAAGGTAAAAATCATTATATATACAGAGATAGCTCTCCTGTAACTTGGCCCTTCTGAAAAACTCCTATTCATAAAATAGGCCCACTTTTCCATAAAGTTGTGAGGAAAATATCTGAAATGCGGTTTAAGGGCCCAAAGACTAAATAGAAATGGTAAAAGACAAGATGGGGGAAGATAGAAAAGATTTAGACTTCGTAATTTTTTCATGTGGGTACTGACGTTTTGCTGTTCACAGGCCCAAGGAAACCACTTTTTCCTGATACCTCACCCACTCAGATTTGCACATAGAGCTAAAATAAGCCTGGCAGAGAGGGTGTAAAGGTCATTGAAGGAGAAAGCCTCCAGAATTCAGCTCACTGTGCAGGACCACTGCTTAACTCCTTTCCTGTGTCACTGCTAACAAGTTTTGAAGTCCCACATCTAAAGGAAATAAAAGGATTCCTAAAGGAAGTTTTCCTTTGCTCCCCTTAGAAATGACACTCCACTTATTCAAGAACCCAGTGAAGTAGGTATTTGAGCAAAGTCACTACAAAGAAACAGTCAACGGGATAGGACAGGCGACATTCAGTAACGTCCTTTGAGACATTCAGTAAGAAGGCAGTTTAAAGATGACCATTTTGACTTGAGAGAGGCAGCCAACTAGTTTTGAAGTCGTATAAAATATAGAGAAATGTACCCCCAATTTTGATGTTATCTTAGTCTTTGTCCTGCACTTGCTGTGCTCTCTCTCACTCCTTACACATATCCTCATTCTCCTTTATTGTGTACTAAAACAAAAACAGATCTCATTCAACACAAACGAAATCCTCTACAAATCTAACAGGGATAGAGGGTTATAAGCTTTTGGACATCCATTCCAAGCATCCTGTTACATTGTAGGACACCTCATTGCTGGAGGAGAAATTCTTACATATCAGCAGGTGAAATCTTATTTGGGTGGTAATATCCTTGACTAAGTAGATACTTAGAGTTTTCTGATATACCAACCTGACAGCTGCTTCTGCGACCTTTAGTTACCTCAGTGCAGTTCCCACTGATGCCATTTCTTTGACTCCCAACACATTCCATGGTTGTGCTCACCATTGACAGATCTGTATGGATATATGGCTTCCTTCACTTTAGAATGAAAAGATGAATCTTGAAGGTAAATACTCTTGGGTTGACATTTAAATAAGTAATTTTGTTTTGGGGAGAAAATAATTTTAATTTATTCTTATTTTAAATCTGTATCATCCTAGTGAAATTGATATCAAGGCAAGATAAAGGTCTTCAAAAATACTTATGTCTTGTATGGAGGTTATTAAGAATGTCCAGGGGTCGGCCCAGTGGCGCAGCGGTGAAGTTCTCACGTTCTGCTTCTCGGCAGCCTGGGGTTTGCCGGTTCGGATCCTGGATGCTGACATGGCACCGCTTGGCAAAAGCCATGCTGTGGCAGGCATCCCACATATAAAGTAGAGGAAGATGGGCATGGATGTTAGCTCAGGGCTAGTCTTCCTCAGCAAAAAGAGGAGGATTGGCAGTAGTTAGCTGAGGGCTAATCTTCCTCAAAAAAACACCAAAAAAGAATGCCCCTGCTTTTAAAGGGTGAAATGTACTGCATTAAGATGATCTCATACATCTATAAACAGGTACATGGGCATATATGTGTATATAGGCACATGTTTATATTTGTGCATCTATAGAATGTGTATGTATGAAGAACAACTAGGAAATGTTAACGAATGTTAAACCTGGGTATGGATATACAGGAGTTATTTGTCTATTTATTTCAATTTTTGAATCATTAAAAAATTTCAAATATTGATATCCATATTAAAATTTCAAGGCACAAACAATTTGCATTAAGATTTTCCCCCCTTTATATGAGGCCTTGGACTGTAGGATGAAAGGTATGAAAAATCAGGAAAGCAACCAGCCAGACCAGTCTGCTTTGTGAAAGGCTGCAGCACGGCATGGCGGGACTGGGGATCTTGAAACAGCAGTCAAGTACACATCCTTCCTTTCTTGCCTCTACGCTTCCTGATTCCGTCTGCTGCCTGCTTTTCTGCAGTCATAGCCAATAACATGCTTGGGATAGAATCGGAACTTTTTTCAACTGGAGTCTCCCATATGTTCATTATAGAAAATGTGTTTGCATTTTCACTGCAACACACCGCATATACTGACGCTGCCTGACTGTGAATTCATGGCTGGGAGAGAAGAGGGACTGGCAGATGAAGTGAAAGAAAGTTGGTGAGAAGTGGAATTCCAGCCCAAGAGAGTTTCAGAGTTTCACAGGACTTTGAAGCTCTTCTGCTTGGCATAGCTCTCATTACAGAATGTCTGGTTGTTGTTTCTTCCCTCGCTGGGGCCCTTTTCCATTTAGACATGGCTATAATTTCATCAGTTATAGCAACACGTGAACTTTCTCAGCGTGGGACCCTACGTGAGACAAATGTGTCTAATTTCTGATTGGTTGAGGTCTATCTTTAAAGTGATTTTCTTTTTTCCTAGCCACTGATGGTATTGATTCTTATTTCATGGATGCCGGTCGATTCAGTGTCACTAGCATATTCTGTTTTTCCCTTATGTAGATGAATTAATGGATGGATGGTTGAAGAATGGATGGATAGAGAGGGAGAGCCAGATTGAGAGAGAGAGGTAATCACATTTTTGTCTTACTTTTGGCTGACCTTAGGGCCGGCTATTAGAGAACACGTGGGAAAGGTCTGGGACACAAATAAATGAGAAAGCTTTATGTACTGAATCCACATTTCTGTGCTGCTTGCAATAGACAGCTGTTTGGAGCTTTGGAGCACCTGTCTTCATAAAAGCCATGACTTTCCTAAGGTTTCTAACTCCTATTAATCAGACAGTGTTGCCATATTATGACCAAATTTATTTTGTTATGGATTAATTGAGATTTTCAGTTGACCACTATATTAGTTTGCTAGACCTGCCATAACAGAGTACCACAAACCAGGTGGCTTTAAACAACAGAAATGTATTCTCTTATGATTCCTGACTAAGAAGTCTAAAGTCAAAGTATCAGCAGGGCGTATTCCTTATGAATATTCTAGGAAAGACTCTTTCCTAGCCTCTTCTTAGCCTCTGGTGATTGCTGGCAATCCTTGGTGCTCCTTGGCTTGTAAATGCATCGTTCCAGTTTCTGCCTCAGTCTGCACGTGGCCATCTTCCTTCTGTGTGTATTTCTGTATCTCCACATGGCCTTCTTATAAGGACACCAGTCATTGGATTTAGGGCCCACTCTAATTCATTATGATTCCATCTTAATTTATTACAGCTACAATGACCCTATTTCCAAATAAATTCACATCTTGAGGTTCTAGTTGCCATGAATCTTGGAGAAACCCTATTCAACTCCCTCCACCCAGAAGAAATAAGTATATTAAAAAGGTTAGTCTTTGACCTCGGTGTCTTTGAGTCATCTCCCAGGGCCACCATTCTCTACCTGTGTGACTTCAGAGAATTTACTTAGCCTTTCCCTGGCCTTGGTAAACTGAGGATAATAATATCTACTTCTGGGTAAATTGCTTAAAATAATGCTTGGCACAAAGCAAGAAGTCAATAAACGTTAGTTCTCCTAACATTTTCTTCTTTGTCCTGCAGTTATTTGTGAACTAATATGCATGCTCCACTAGGCAGGGAACTATTGGAAGCCAGGGTCTGGGCATTAACTATCTTAGTGTGCCATATGCTGTCAAGTAGCTGCTTGTTATGTGGCTGTGCTCAGTACACGCTTGCAGATCTGATAGAGAATGGAACCCTTTCAGATTCTATCTGAATTCTTAACTAATATGACAAGTTTTCTCTTGTTCTTTAATGGAGTTCTGGCAGAAGACTTTTCCACCTGCAGAGATCACACATGAGATACACCAGTCAAATATTTTGTGCATTTTCTTTTTTGATGTGTGCACGGAAGAAACCTTTTAACATAATTGTAATACCGGGAAGTTTTTACTTATTGGATACTTAATGTGTGCTAGGCACAGACAATATATTATCTCAATTTCTCATCCTCACAAGAACCATGCGATGTGTTTGCTGTTATTCCAGGTTTACAGAAGAAGAAAGGAAGCTCAGAGAAGCTAAGCCAGCTGTGATACAGAAGCCCACAGTTGTAAGAAGGGACAAGGCTGAGATCTGAACCCACTTTAAGCTGGCTCTAAGGTCCTTAATCTCCCCCCTCTATTGTGTTGTCCTCTTTCTTTTTTATTATAACCATATGAAAAACTTGAGAAGTAAGGAAAATTGTCTACTATAATTCCAACACCTCATCACAATTTGCTATATACGTTTTGCGTGTTATCTTCTCGTCTTCTCCATTTGCCTATTTTCCATCCTTGATATCATAGTAGACTCACGATTTTGTGACTTGCTTTTTTCATCACCTCAAGTGCTTTTTCACCACATATTTGTCATATACCATGCACCAATTATCACCATTTTTCTTTTTCTTTGAGTGGCAAATAAAATATGTGGCCAATCAAATAAAAATCTTGGTATGTTGTTCGTACTCACCATGTCTTGACCTAATTTGGAAGATATTTTTTCCTTCAAGGAAGAAGGAGAATTCAGGGAAATCATAAATGAGAGCATAGCCATAGATGGAGACAAGTTAATTTTTATTCTGAACTCTGAAGTGATAGTTTCCTGTCATTGTCTGAATAATATTTTCACCTCTTAAACACTTCTGGGTATCATGCTCTACAGAAAAGCCAAAACGGAACAAACTATCACACAGCACACACACACACACACACACACACACATTGAAATCAAGAGGGAAAGAAAGAGAATAAAGATCCCAACAAAACTTAAAAGAAAAATAGAAACTACTGAATCTGTTGGGTTAGCTCTATTACAAAACTGAACATAAATTGTTAGACACACAAAAGGAAGAGAAAATCTTAATCTGCGCAGCAGGTAACTTACTGAATTATGATTTTTGACTTACATGCACTACTAGGAAAAAATCAGGAAGGCTGCGTGCTCTTTGTATTTTTCCTTTTTTCATGTCAAGACCTTTGATTCAGGGGCATTTGGAAAATAAGATATTTGAGGACAAACTCTTTTCTAGGCTTGGTAAAAAAAAGCCTAAATCTATGGAAGACATTGTGCCAGGAGACGCAGAGAGAGGCAGTGCTCTTCTGGGGTGAGTGGAGGGGAGAAAAGAGTGATGAAAGCCAGACGGTAAAGAGAGAGGAGAAGGGAAGGAAAGGGAGGAGACAGGAGGTGGGACGGAGGAGGGAGGAACGGAGAAGATGCTGCCTTTGTGGTTCTCTACTTTCTTTTGAGCAGCTCCAGTTAATCAAGATCAAAACATGTTCTGTTTTGAACTATATACACACTATATATGTAATTTTAATTTTCATTTTCTAGTAGCCATACTGAAAAAAAGGAAGATGAAACGGGTGAAATTAATTTTAATAAGATATTTTATTGAACCCAAAATATTATCACTTCAGCATGTAATCAATACAAAAATTAGCAATTGGATATGTGATATTATTTTTGTCACACTAAGTATTCAGTATCAAGTGTGTAAGTGTAACCTACACAAGATTTCAATTCAAACTAGCCACCTTTCAGAACCACATCTGACTAGTGGTTATTTTATTGGACCACATAGCTCTTTGTAATAGATATCTGAATTTTTAACTCTTAAAATTACCCTAAAGATTATTCTTAATCTAATTATCGCACTTTAAAAGTGAAATAAAGGGGCTGGCCCAGTGGCACAGCGGTTAAGTTTGCATGCTCCGCTTCGGCAGCCTGGGATTCACCAGTTCAGATCCGCGGTGCAGACCTACTCACTGCTTATCAAGCCATCCTATGGCAGGCGTCCCACATATAAAGTAAAGGAAGATAGGCATGGGTGTTAGCTCAGGGCCAATCTTCCTCAGCAAAAAAAGAGGAGGATTGGCAGCAGATGTTAGCTCAGGGCTAATCTTCCTCAAAAAAAAAAAAAATACTTAGAGAGGTTCAGCAATTAGTCCAAGGAGATGAAGCAAGATAGCTTAAATCCGAGAGTCTGGGGCTACTACTACACAAGTCTATTCAACCCTGGAGTATGCCATGTTTGCTTCTCTTTTGCATAAATGCTGCTAATTCCCTATCTAATATCCCTTCTCCTCTTCTTTTTAATAACTAAACTGTAATATTGGGGAGGGGAGAAGTAATATGCTCAGGATAAATCTACATTTCTCAGCTTCCCTCGTGTGTAGGGCTGCTCATGAGACAGTTCTGGCCAATGAGTTAAAAGCAGAAATATGAAGGCAATTTCAGAGTAAGAGTCACTTTTCTGAAATAATGCCTCATCTCTTGTTCGTTATCGTTTTCTCGTTATAGAATGCAGTTGTGAGACTAGAGGTGAGGCTGCCATCTTATGACACTGAGATGACCACGGGCCTGAAAGCCACACTCTACAGATGATGGACGAGAAAGATGGAAGGAGAGTGTCGATGACACGGAGCTGGTGTGCCAGCCATAAACCCTATGCTATCGAACTTCGTATTATCCAAGTATAAACCCTTGTTTGGCACTCACATGCCATACACGTAATTCTTGACTGATATTTTCATTTCAAACATCGTTATTTCAAGATCAGTAGACTTTTACAGTAAAAATTTCAACCAAATACTGATCATTCTCTGAAGGCTAATATTTGTTAGTAAATACGCCAAATATAGGAACAAAAAATAAGAGAAAGATATTATTTTCCCTTTGTAATATACAGAGGTCTTGAAAAGAATTTTTTTAATCCTCTATATTGCTGTACAGTTTATTAGAACAAAATATGTTTATATCATAGCCGTGGTACAACCCCATGTTCACGGACGTTAATGCTTGTTAAAATAGAGAAGGAGCTGTCTTCTGGAATGATGACTGATGGTGTACTAGGAATGATGTGATCTTGGTTCTTTTCATAGTTCTGTCACAAACAAGTTGTCTTTGGGCAATTCAGGTGTAAGTCAATTTCCTCATCTGTAAACCACAGAGTAAGGTAGCAGCACCCTGAGCTCCTGTGCAGCTTTAGCGTTCTGCGCATCTATAGCGGCGTTTCTTCCAGGAGACAGGATTCACAGGCTGATTCCCTCCATGTTTGGCCCTTGGGGCTGTGCTAGTTTAAATTGTTAGCTGAAATTTTTGGCAGTGATAACTCTTAAACATCCACCATTTGCAACTCTGACAGTATTCCTTCTGCTACGGAACCTACCCTTTTAGAAGACTCAACTTATTCAGTATTGCATAAAGCACCTTCACAAAATTTCAAACGAAAAGGATTTCAAGGAAGTCAGATTTAGTACCTATTTTCTCTTTCAGAGGTTCTGGGAAATTATTTTTAGTGAGCTAAGAAAACAGGGACTATTCATACAATTTAACATACTCCGTGTGTGTGTGTTTTAAAATATTAGAATCATTTCTTTAGTTCTATTTACTATTAGGCATTATTGAAAATTCTGCTTCTTTTCATTTGCTCTTAAAAAACCCCCAAAGAGTCTTTTTCCAATTTTAAAAACTCTTGGCTAAATACTGGTGCTATTTTCAACTTAGAGTAACTGGCAACCTCACATTTTGTAAAGTTCAAGAAGAGCAGAAACTCAGCTTCCGAATATGCTGCTCTGTCAGCCAGTTAGGATGAACAGGAAGCAGACAAGGGAAGACAAATTTCTGGAAGCCAAACCTTCCTTTCCTGTGAAGAGCAGACTCAAATGAGACTGGTTTTCAAGTCTCCTGTTTCAGATGATCATGTTGATGGGAGGGTGGGACCCACTTCTATTCATTCTTTTTCCATCCGGGTCATTTATTACACTTCTCCTTAAACCTTCTATTATACTTAACATTATTTTTAAAGCTATTGCTATCAAAAAACACGTATTTTACCTCACAATATGCCTGCAAACCATGATTCCAAGGAGGCAGAGTTGCCTAATGGTTAAGAGTGGAAGGATAATGGAAAACCAGATCTGTCACAATTAAAGAAATCACTCACTCTTTCCTAACCCTCAGTTTCCTATTTTCCACTGAAAAATGGGGATAATTATAGTCTCATATAGGATGATTGTGATGACTCTGTATGACAATAACATGTAGAACATTCAGTTACTCTTGGTCATGGTCAGTATTCAATAACTGATAAATGTATGTCAGTATCATTATTAGCTTTATCATTATTGTTTGAAGCAGTAATAATATTTCTTAACATAGTTTTCCTTGGTGATACCATTAAATACTTCTCTGCTATTACGCAGAGGAAGTAGATTTCTAGAGTCACCCCAATACATTTAATTTTAGTGAGGTTTTTTTCCCCCTTTTTGGTTTCCTGAAATAGTCCATGCAGGATTCTTGAGAGTGTGGACAAGGTTGTGTTCATCATATGTTCAATGTCCAGCGCAGAGCCTCATGAATAAACGTTCATGGAACAAATCCCTTTTGGGTGAGAAGCAATAGAAATGCTTTCTGGTGCAACCCTCTGCATTTTTACTCTATTTCATAAAAAACTATCTGTTGATCCTAAAGTAACAAAATGTTAAATGGGACTCTTTCATTGTCTTATAACTGACGCAAAATCTCCAAACCGAGAATAACACATACTAAGTACCTCCTCATTCGCAAGAGAACAACGATCTTAAAAACATCCTTGGAGTTCTTATTAAAAGTAACAAATCTGATACTGTGACCATTACTGCCCGTCTTCTCCAAGCCTCTGTAAGAGACCGTACAGAGAATCTGAGAGAATGTTAAAGGCTTGAGTCAGAGTACTAGGGCACATGTACTTCCAGGAGGAGGAGGGTCCGCATCTCCGAATAAGCCAAGGGAGAGGTCTGCAAGGGGATTACTTGCAGCGACTGATGTTTGCTAGAAGGTGAAATGAGCATCTCATTCCCTGATAGGTGTCTGCTCAAACAGTGGACTTTCTGTGCCTTCCTCTGCCTTACGGGAGAGAGAAAGAGGAAAAAAATAGAGATAAACTGTAGGGCGAAGTGGAAGAGGAGAGCAGCAGGCTCCATTATCACCTTCTGACAAGACAAGGCATAGGAGTTTCCCATGAACCAAACGGGCCCCTAGAAAGTGACCCACCTTGAGCCATCTGCTGATGCCCCACTCAGGAGGGCTCCAACTGTAAAAATTGAGAGTGGGGAGTTTCTCAGTGACCTGGAGCTGAAGAGGGTGTCTGAGGAGGACAGCTGGAGAACATAGTCACAACAGGTCCTGTGAAGGAAGTGACCATTCTGAGGAACCCACCTCTGGCAGCTGCCCCTGCCAGAGAAAGCAGCCCTGGGATGCTGCCCCAAGGGGAGCACCAAGTAGTGAAAGACTGGCTCTTTGCTTGAATCCTCCTGATCTAACCCCTCTTTCAGAGGGGCGGGCAGAAAGAAAAGAAGAGGCAGAGAGCCAAAGGGCATGGAAGAGAAAAGGCTTGAATTGGCTGTAAGATGGAGGTTTTAAGACTGGACTGGAGTTTTTTCATACTTCAGTATAAAACGATGAGACTTAAACCAAGGCTGACTGGCTCCTTATGGAACACGCTCGATGTTATCAAGGGCTGTGGAAAGTTCGTTCAAAAAGAGCAAGCACGAAGGCAGTGATGGAAGGAAAAATGAATCTCTTTCCTATGTACCCTTGTGTAGAAAAGGCTGTGCAATGCACCATTTACATTCACAACCCTGTGAAGTAGCTAGGTGGGTAGGTAGGCCAGTCAATGGTCGCTGTGAAATGCACCCCCTATCTTCACAAAGTGAGTCGGCACAAGTGGGGATTCTGAAGCAGAACCTCTGATGGTGCCGAGTTCTCTTTGCACTGCGCTGCCCTGCCTCCTCTGTAAGAGCTTCGCTTCTATCGCACTTTGAAATTAACGAAGCGCTTGGGTGAACCACTGCCTTGCCAGGAATGTTTAGTCTGAACAAAATTCTGTTTAACAAGGTGTCAAAACACCCATTAAAGATGTTTCTAAGAGCATTATCTTCACACCGCAGGGAGTTGACGCGATGTAGAGAAAATACAGGATTGGGAATCCGGAGGAGGCACGCATCCCGGCCACAGCTCAAGGAGAAGCCCTGCAAGAGGGCCATGGCCTTCGGAGTCAGATCGAGATCCAAATTCTGGCTCTGTTATTTAGCAGCTGTGTGACCTAAGGCACAATTGTTAACCTCTTTAATCCTCGGTTTCTCCACGCATACGATGGGGAAATGGCACCTACCTTATAGGACTGCTGGGAGGATGAATGAGATGAGAGGAAAGTGGCTGGAACAGAACCCAATAAAGGTCCAATAAGGCATGAGTTTTATCAAATCCTCATCAGTACATTTTCTGCTCTGCCGAACTAAGAGAACTCTTGTGATGATGAAATACAGCAATACATACGAGAAAGCTTTTTAAAGCGAAAGTTATTTTAAAATATTTATTTTTCTTGTTCTCTTCCTGGGAGGTATCTCTCTTTGAACTACAGGGACACAGGGTGAAGATGAAATGGGGAAATTCCTTCTCCTCTTCTTAGAAAACAAATTCTAATCTCTCAGAACCAATTTGCTTTGTATTTCCTAGGCTACAGTTACTTTTATTAGTATTTATATATAGATATCATTTCTTCTCAATTTTAAAAGACATGCATATTCATTGCAGAAAATGTGGGAAATATAACAAAGTATTTCCTTTCAGTTTTTTTCTAGATAAGAATATTTTTAAGAATTGGGCTTATGTGCGTATACAGTTTTGCATCCTGCTTTTTGAAATTTAAGCATATGTAATAGGACTTTTTGATTAGGATCATTTGAAACTTGGTTGAGTATCTGAGCCAGTAAAAAATAAAAAGCAGAACTGTAATTCATTAACCAGAAATAGAGAAGGTGAAGACAGTTCTTGAAAGGTGTTTATTATTGTGAATTATACAAACTCACAGAAGAAAATGCAAAACGTATGTGTACAATTTATAGAAATATAAGAAGCCCAACACCCTCTGTACCTGTCTCACAGATTTGGGAATAAAACATCTTTAACTCTTTTGAAGGCCACTTAGATGTTTTCTCCCCACTACACCCTTCTTCCGTACAATCCCCCAAGAAGTAACCTCCGGCCTCAAGAATGACACTCAAAATGTTTAATAAGTATGTGGCATGTCATTTGTCACTGCCAAGGGTGGTTTCTCTCCATCCAGGGTCTCAGAGGCCAGAGGCACCAGGATGTAGGAGCAACCTCCCTGCCACTTTTCCTGTATTTTGGTTTTGCCACATCATTTATTTAAACTTCATATTTAATTGAATTAGCAATCTTTTCTCTATTGCCTCTGTTTCTTTAGGAATAGCTAGAAATGCTTTCTCCACAGCTAGGTTATAAAGGAATTCACTGATGTTTTCTTGTAGTACTTGTATGATTTCATTCTCTATGTTTAGATCTCTGATTGATTCGCAGTGCATGCTGGTATATGCTGCAAGATGTGGATAGAATTTTCTTTCTTCTCAACCATTTGAGATGACACTCTTATTATAAATTAAATAGCTTGGGTCCATTTCTATATCTCCTTTTATGTTCGTTATTATGTTTGTCTATTCATACACCAATACCATTCTGTTTTAATGATAGGGACTTTATACTATGTTTTAATATCTGGTGGAGCTAATTTCCCTTATTGTTCTTTGTGAGAGCTTTTCCAAGTGATTTTTAAAGTTTATTTTCCATCTGAACTTTATAATCAAGTTTTCTAACTACAAAACAAAACCAAGTGAAAAAAGCAATACATGTTTGTGTTTTATTGAGATTGTGTTAAATTCATATATTAACTTGGGGAGAACTAACTTCTTTGTAATGGTGAGATGCCAACTAAGAGCAAGATAAATCTTTCCATTTATTCAAAGCTTGTTTTGTGTCTTTCAAAGATGTTTTGAAGTTTATGTCTTACAGATTTTATCTATTTCATGTTAACTTTATTACTTAGAATTGTGACTATTATTCAACAGGACTTTTCTTCTGTTATATCTTCTAAAGGGTTATAGTTTATCCATAGTAAGGCTAATGATTTTTTATTAATTCTACAGTATACTACTTAGTGATTTGTTTATTGTGTCTGTTAATTTTGTCATTTATTCTCATGGATTTTCTAGGTATACTGTCATCTCATGTACAAATAGAGATAATTTTACTTCTTTTCCAATTCTCACACCTCTAATTTTTTATACAGTAGTAAAGATAGTCAGTATCCTTGCCTTTTTCTTGATCTTAAGAAAATATTTCTAGTATTTCCCTATTAAATTAGATGCTGGCTTTAGAATGAATAAAGTTAGCTCACACACACATATGCACACACAAATCTGTATACCAATCTTAGATGTGCATATATGCAAAATTTTTAAATAAAATATTAACCAATGGAATTCAACAATACATTCAACACGTGTATTTTTCTATAAACCAGGAATGGTTCAAATACAGAAAATCCTATGATACATTTACCATAATTATAGCTTAAAGAAAACGGTCATATGATTAGTTCTCTAATGCTGACAATAAGTTCAATAAAATTCGACCATAATTCCTGATAAAATGACTCAATAAAAATAGGAATTTATGAATACTATCATAATGTGATTAATCTATCTATATCTATAGTTATATTCACAGATAGATATAGATATATAGAGAAATAGGAAAATAGAGCTCAGCTCTAAATGGGGAAATGCTAGTTCTCAATGGGGAAATACCACAGACATTTCCTTGAAGTCAAGAATTATTGTTTAACATTGTGTTAGAAATACAGCCAATGCAATCAGATGGGGGGTTATGATATTATTTAAGCCTAAGTAGCTTGAATTTATGGAAATATGAGCAATTATGACTGTTTCATCTGTGGGTTGGTTACAGGTTGAATGATACCATGTGAGTAGTAGTAGAATGGGGATGGATTTATTGTGAAACAAAGGAATGTTTCTACCTTCCACAGATTAGAAGAACAATTCATTCCAGGATCTAAATCACCCAAGGAGCTTATATATATCTGCTGTCGAGTGAATGTTTGTGTCCCTCCAAAATTCATGCTGAAAACTACACCTTAATGTGACAGTAATAAGAGGTGAGCCTTTGGAAGCTGATTAGGTCATGAAGGCAGAGCCCTATGAATAAGATTAGTGCCTTTCTACAACAGACCCTAGAGAGCTCCCTTGCCCTTTCCGCCATGTGAAGACACAGTGAAAAGACAGCTTTTATGAACCAGAAAGTGGGCTTTCACAACATGCCAAATCTGCCAGCACCTTGATCTTGGACTTCTCAGCCACAAAAACCGTGAAAAATAAATTTCTGTTTCTACAAGCCATCCAGTCTATAGTTTTTTGTTATAGCAACTCAAATGGACTAAGATAGAAATTGGTACCAACAAGTGGGATGTTGCTATAACAAATACCTAAAAAATGTAGAAGTGATTTTGGAACTAGGGTAATGGGTGGAGGCTGGAAAAGTTTTGATGAGTCTGCTAGAAAGATCCTACATGGCTCTTAACAGAACTTTAAAGACAATGAGCTGTAGAGGAAGCATCAATCTTCTTACAGAATACCTAGGTAATCCTGAACAGAACGTTGGTAGACGTAAGGATCACAAGGCTAAACTGGTGAGGTCTCAGATAGTGATGAGGAACATGTTATTGGAAACTGCAGGAAAGGTGATCCTGGTTATAAAGTGGCAAACAACTTGGCTGAACTGGGTTTGTGTTCTAGTGTTTTAAAAAAGGTCGAACTTGGGAGTGACGAAATTGGATATTTAGCTTAAGCTATTTCTAAGCAAAGTGTTAAAGGTGTGGCTTGGCTCCTCCTGACTGCTTACAGTAAAATACAAGAAGAGAGAAATGACTTAAGGATGGAATTTTAAGCAAAAAGCAAGCAGAACTTAAATATTTGAAAAATTCTCAGCCTCTTCATATGGTAAAAAATGAAAAAGCATGGTGCGAAGACAACATTAGGGGTGTGGCTAAGTGACCATTTGATAAGGAGGTTAGTGTAATCAGCCATCTCAACAGAAGCTAGGAACCATTCTCTAAGACAATAGAAGAATAACCCCAAAGGCAATTCAGAGACGATCAGAACTATCTCCTTGGTTTCAAAAGTGGAAGACCATGGCTTAGTTTTCAACAATCCAGTTGACCTCCATCCAAAGCCATGGGGGCAAGGCTACCTGGCACCTTGAGGGGCCCAGCTCCTGGATGGGTAAAGCTGTGGAAGCAGAACCACTACCCCAGTGGGTCCAAAAGGTAAGACCTGTACCACCATGGGCCTGTAGGGCAGAGCATGGAGTCAAAAAGAATTTTTTTTGAGCCTTAAGATCTCATGGAATTTGCCTTTTAGTTTGGACTTACTTGGGATCAATTATTCCTTTCTTCTTTCCTATTCCTCTCTTTTGGAATGGAAATTTCTACCCTATGCCTGTCCCACCACTGTATTTTGGCAGCTCATAACTTATATGATAGTTTCATAGGTTCACAGCTGGAGAACAATTTGCCTCAGGACAGATCATACCTTGAATCTCATCCATATCTAATTTAGATGAGATTTTGGATTTTAGACTTTAGTTGATAGAGAACAAGTTAAGACTTTTAGGGTTTTGGGGATGTAATGAATGTATTTGCATGTGAGAAGGATAGGAATTTAGGGGACTAAGGGTGGAATGCTATAGGTTGAAAGTTTGTGTCTTCCCAAAATTCATAAGCTGAAACCTAACCCCTAAAGTGATGGTATTAGGAGATGGAGCATTTGGGAGGCGATTGGGTCATGAGTGTAGAGCCCTTATAAATGAGATTCTATAAGAGAGACCCTGGAGAGCTCTGTCATCTCTACTGAATTGTAAGGACACAGCAAAAAGACAGCCGTCTATGAACCAGGAAGCCAGTCCTCACAAGACACCAAATCTGCCAGCACCTTGATCTTAAACTTCTCAGCCTCCAGAACTGTGAGAAATAACTTTTTGTTTTTATAAGCCACACAGTCTATGCTATTGTTATAGCAGCCCCTAACAGAATAAGATAATGTCTATATATCATATGTCTCATATCTGCAAGTACAGATTTCCGGACCTGATCACTGAAGAAGTAGGTCTGAGAGGCTACCTTGGAAGACCCATTCTTACTGTATATTTCAATGGGCAGGCATGGTTTTAAATACCATTGTGCTACAAAGCTTTACTTATTTGATTGATTGTTTGTTTATTTCCCACCTCGTTTCAGAATCAATTTAAGGTGGCTTACTGGAACACATAAAACATAGCAAGATCAATTTAAAGTAAACTTAAAGAGAGTGAGAGAGAATTAAAACTATGAAGTGAAATGTTGGCATAGATGAAGCTAATACAAACATGTCTACACCAGTGAACTAGAAGTACCAGGGTTATTTGCAGAGGTTGGGACACAAAGCCAATCCTCAGGTGTTGTGTGGAATAAATTGCATGGCACTCTCTCTCTCTACAACTTGTAGTGTTTGCACGTGCATAAAATGGTTTAAAATAAAAACCAAGAGGGGGCATAAAGGTTTATCACAGTCTGAGAAGTGCGTGTGTGAAAGACTGGAGGAAATCCCCAAACCTTGGTTGTTAGACAGAGGTCTGGAGCCTGGATCGTGGGCATAACACCTTAGATTTTTATATATTCAATGTTTTAATGTGGGTCAGCAGGGTCAACTATTTTATCTCCAGGGTCTGTATCTATGAAGCTTTATTTATTATCTGTGCCCTATGGATACTATACAGAATTTAAAGAAGGTTAAATGACAACAAGCACACAGACGCATGTGTGTATATATACACTTAGAACACAACAATTAATATACAGATGGGAAAAGCAATCAGAAATCATTAAAGCAGGGGGGCCAGCATGGTGGCATAGTGGTTCAGTTCTTGCACTCTACTTCGGTGGCCTGGGGTTTGCAGATTCGGATTCCAGGTGTGGACCTAGCACTGCTTGTCAAGCCACGATGTGGCATCATCCCACGTAAAATAGAGGAAGATTGGCAACAGATGTTAGCTCAGGGTCAATCTTCCTCACACACACAAAAAACAAATCATTAACGTAGGGAAAGCCAGAAAAATCTGCTAGATATTCTTCATACAGTTTTGACTGCAATTGATTATTAGGTTAGGTTTTCATTGGCTAGCCACTAAAGACAAAAGAGAAACGCGATAGAGATTGTTCTTCTCTGATAAAAAGAATCTCGAATGTCTTTAGGAAAGAGATTTTTTTTTTCTGCTATTAAATCCTAAGAGGAATTTATCAAATGGAGTAATCCATGAACAGTATGGCGGCATAGTCCTATAGCCTTTGCCACCCTCCAACGTATTAGGAGACTGGCTTTTATCACACTGGTTTCTAGTTGGGCCTTTAGTTAGTTCATTGAATGTTTCTTCTTATTTAGATAAGAGCTCTGTGAGAATCAGAATATGTCTGTTCATCTTCCTGATGTTGCACTTTTCTTGATATAGTGTCACTAATAAATGCTTATCAAATGAATGAATGGATAATGAGTGAATAAATGAACAAGCAATGCTTTCTGTGTCCAGCCAATTGCACCTTTCAGCCCTTACCCAAAGAACTGGGCTTGGGGGCGTTATTGAACAGCTCATTTATTTACCAAGACTTTATTGAGCACCTATTGTAAGGCAGGCACTATTTATACTACTAGGATGTGGACAGTAAATGAAAGAAGTTTAAAAAGTCCTTCATTCATAGTGCTTATATTCTAAGATGGGTTGGGGAATACATAAATGATTAAAAAAATCTAACAGGTTAGGTGGCAAGAAGTGCTCTGGGCAAGAAAAAACTGACAATGCAGAAAAGAGGAATAAGAAGCTCTGGGCTCTGTGGAAGTGTGTGTGTGTGTGTGTGTGTGTGTGTGTGTGTGTGTGGAGATAGAGAGAGAGAGAGAGCCGTGTGGAATAGAATCCAGGACAAAAGGCATTACTTAGGGATCCTGGCTTCTTATGGAGACTGATCTACATAGGAATAAAAACATAATGAGTTAGCTCTAATTTTTCCAAGGCAGGTAATAGTATTGATGGAAAGAGGTTTAACTTATATCTAGAAACAGAGGATTATGGGTATTTCTTACTTTGATGACCAGAGAGACTTTGCGTATATTCAAATCATACCAAGCTGGTTAAGTGCACACATTCTGGAGAGCAGGCTGGAAAGAGTGGCTAGGGTGAAAGCTAAGAGGAAGAAGAAATTCTTGGGCACATGAGGACTCCTTGCAGCTCTGTAACAGTCATCTTTTTCAGGAAAGAACTTGAGAATTAATTTCCAATTGGAAGTCTAAGTGTAATTTAGGTAGGCAAAAAGTAATTTCCTGGGTTGGATGTGGGCCAGGGCATTGGAATTAACACCTCATCTCTTACAAAAATTGCCAGGGGATCCTTACTAATCACAAGCAAGGCTGGCCTCAGATTTACAGCTCCAGTGTAGGCTGATATCTTCAGAGAGCAGAGCCACTTAGCACTCTGAACAAACTCCAGGTGATGAATGACACCTAAATGCCACTTACTGATTTACATGCACTCTGTGCTCCCAACAGCCCCTGTATTTTTCCTAGAGAGCTCCTGTGCCTAAGGACCACCAAGACATTGCTCTGTCAACTAATACAAGATCAGATCAACTGATACGAAAAGACCTATGCAGCTGAGAAAACTAAAAAATAAAAATAAGTCCAGCAATTCTTGCCGAGGTGATTATTATTTTTAAGCAGGTAAATACATCAATTTGAATATTGCAAAAATAACACAGGTGGTGAACACTGAATTATGAATTCCAGACTGAATTTCATCTCTCCAACTATGAAACTATTTAAAATCCAGCAAGTCACTTCACCTCTTGGAGCCTGAGCACCCTTGTCCATATTCACCAAGGATGAAATCCAAGCAACTTCCTTGTCCTAAAAAACCACCACCTGATTTATCACCTGATGGTCTCTCTAACTTTACAATTTGTCCCTATTCCCCTCTTCCTATGATCCCAGCCGCATTGGCCTTCTTTCTGTTCTGCAAATCTGCCACACTTGTATGGAATCAAGCACTCACTTTTCTTGCCATGTGGAACTCTTTCTTGTATATCTTTCTCACCAATCTATTCCCAGGATTTAGGACAGTATCTAGTGGAGAGCAGATCCTTAGCAAATATGGCTGAATAGAGGAGACTGGACTCCCTGATGTCTTGGGCCAGCCCAGCTCCAGGAGTCTGGGGGCTCACACATCTCTAACTTGGATAATTCTTAGCTCCAGGCAATACCATGGAGCTAGGGAAGTTGTTTTTAGTTCTTTCCCACCTGTCTCCACCCCCCACCTACTCTAGATGTAACCTCTTTCTCCCGGAGGCACTGTTCTCAGTCACACAGAATGGAAGATTATGGGGTGAGGGTAACATGAGATGGAATGAATTAAAACACCTAAAACAGTGCCTAGCTCGTTGCAAGCACTCAATTCCTCATTTCTCTCGACTTAGCAATGGTGACATTTGACATAAATTTTAAGTAAAATGTAGAGTAGTTGAGTATGTTTTCATAAAATAAGAGTGAAAACTTTATGATAACTTTCAAAATAATGAATTTTTAATAGATGATTTTCAAATGCCGTACATTTCTCATGATAGTATGGGGAAAATAGCGCTTGAGGAAGAATGAATGGGGTTGAGAATAAGGGACAGGACATAAGGGTGGTAGGGTATTAACTGACTGGGGGATGGGGTAGGACCCATGAATCCCTGAAATTCAAGGCAAGAATGTGACTGGTCATAGTGGTGGGAAGGGTGGCAGAGCAACAATGGGAATATGGAAGACAGGCAGGTGATTGCTTCTTGCCAAATGGAGCAGTCAAGGAAAGGTCTCGAACTGGCAGCCCAGAGGGTCAGATTTGGCAACGGTTGTGTTTGGTGTGACTCATATGGAGTTAAAAACAAAAATTGAATTACCTCTAGTCAAGGCACATCATTTTATCAAGATCCCCTCCACCACCTTTTCACTGACTTCCATTATTTATTGTGCCTGAAGTTAGTTCCGATTGTAACTATGTGGTTTGAGAATGGTGCAATGGCAAGCCAGCAAGAACAAAAGTCTTACAGTCGGGCACCTCTGAAGGCTGGAGATGTCAAAGGAGTGAGATAAGACAACAACAGCCACTGTTTCCATTAATGAGATTTCTGGAGCGATGCTGTCTTTTTAAGCAGTTGGTCTGAATATCTAGCCTTACCTCTGTTCTGTCTAATGTAATGTCTAAATTTGCCTCCTTCGTCTTAAAAAGACACTAATATCAGATGGGTTCTAACAGATTTAAAGTGAAGTCACAAGAGACATTTTGTAGGGAATAGGAAAGAAAGCAATTACATCTTTGAACCCACCTGGACAACTTCTTCAGCTAAGGGAACTTCCATATGCCCGTTTTATTGGTCGGAGGCCATCCAAGAAAACAAAGCTTACCACACTAGGTAATTCAAAAGGGTTACTTTAATCCGGGCAATTGCTTACTACAGGTTAGAAGAAATGGAAGATCAACCAAGAGAAGATGAAGGAACACAGAGATGAGCAAATGCAGGATGTTGCTACCACCTGAGCACTGGAGAGTAGAGGCAGTGTGTCTGGAGCCCAGGATCCTAGGCCATAGATGGATGTTGGAACCATGCAGATCTGTGGCATGGGCTAGAAGGTGAGCCAGAGGTGTGTTGTGCTACCACCATTGTTGGATAAATGCCCGAAGCAGAGAGAAAAGAAAAGAAATCTGATGTCTATCTTCTTTCTGTTGTCCAGCCTCCAGCCAGTACTCCCCATGCCCATAAGGAGGCAGACACTAGCTGGTAACAGAGACTGAGAAGCATAGAGCAGGCGGTGAATCCCTATGATACAGTGGAAGAACAGGAAACAGATCTGAGAGCTATCAGCTCCCACAACGGCACAAGAGAAGGCTGAAACACTGGCTCTAGTTCACCAAAGCGTAGTCTGCCCACAGTTGGCTGCTCCATCACCCCTCAGGTGTTCTCTTTTTTGTTTACTTGTTTTCATTTATAAGATGCTTTTTGTGGGTACGCTGTCAGCACAATATTGCCATCTCACTTTAAAAGTTTCCTTCTCACATAAGTGAAACCATTCAAGGCCATTCTACCTAGATAGGTAGTTTCTTTCAATGCCAATTTATTTTCATAAATATATATGCATTTGAAACCAGGGAAGAAAAGAAAAGGAACAAATTTGAGAAGAGAGTGGAGTGCTAACACAAACCAGAAATCCATTACAGTGTACTTTGCAAATACTGTAGGTAATTAAAGACTTTCAAGGGCAACTACAGTATTATTTACTTGACAGCGGAACTCTTACAGGCTATTATGTAAATACACATTGAGCACATTTTAAAAGTGCATGCTATTTACTATTCATAAGTGTTGTTAATATGTATTTCATTTAACCCTAAGGAGCCATTTCAGTCTCTTGTGTGAATTTACATTTATGAATGTTTTTATAAAATGCATACTATTTACCCAATAGGCAGCTCTGCCATAAGAAATGCTAGAGCTGATTGCCAATTTAACTTCACATGAGTTTCCATGCAATTGTTCCTGAGGTCTGCCTGCATGGCTGGGCATCCCTAAATAGCCCTTCCTTTCAGAATCCTGCAAGTCAAGACCCATGAGCTGTTCGAATGAAGGAATTTTCCAGTCTGTTTTGGTGGTTCCGGGGATTTTAGTATCACATAAAAAAGGCCAGGATATGTTTCATCTTAGAAAAATAAAGATTTCAGCACTGAAGATGGCAGTCTATAAAGTATATGTGTGCGATCACCTTTTTTGCTCTGTGCACTGATGTCAACAGCCACAAAATAAAGATGAGCGGGCTCTAGAATGAGATACTAAAAAAGTGAATTTCTTTCCTTCCTTCTTTTCTTCCTTCCCTCCTTTCTCCCTTCCTTTTCCTTTTTCCTTCCTCCCTTCCTCTCTCCCTCCCTTCTTTCCTTCTTTCTTTCCTAACAGGGTGGAATCCTTCCTGCCCCAGTCATTCTCACTGAGACACCAATATGATCCGCCCCCCGCCACACACCATATGCGGAATTTACAAAGGGAATAAAGGTTCCCTGCCAATACACACACCATATGCAGAATTTACAAATGGAATCTGTTCCATGACTCCTGCACCCCTCAGCCAGATCAAAGACATTAAGAAGGATCAGAAAAAAAAAATGAAAGGGAAAAAAAATTAGGAGAGAATCTCTCTAAGCTGAAAGTCCCTACTCCTTCCTTCGAGAGAAGAGTGGATGATAGCGCCATTTCCTGACCCAAAGCCTGGAGGCACACACTGGAAGCTTTGAAATTTGTCCAAATGGGAAAAACAGAGCCTTGGTGCTATTCTTCTGACCGATGAAGCTAACATAGATTGAGAACTGAGGTCTGAGTCCCATCCAGGAAATCTAGAGGGCAAGAGCAAGGCTGCTGAGCTGTTTTGGTGGCAGATCACAGAGACTGTTGCTGTATTGAGATTGTCTTGCAGTTTTGGAATTTGTAGAACAAAGACAGAGTAGTGTATTCTACCGACCTGATGGGGGCCATGCTGCAGAGAGAGAGCAGGTATCAGGTTGTCTTGGGCTCTATTCAAGAGGCTAGAGCTATAAAACTGGATGCCTGGGGCCAAAGGAGAAACTATAATCAACTACCCACCCTACAAGTGCCTCTGGCCAAGGTCAAGGATGAGAGAGATCCCTAGTAAAAAGAACCACTGAGGTGCCGGCCCCGTGGCCAAGTGGTTAAGTTCGCGCGCCTCGCTGTGGCGGCCCAGGGTTTTGCTGGTTTGGATCCTAGGCGCGGACATGGCACCACTCATCAGGCCATGTTGAGGCAGTGTTCCACATGCCACAACTAGAAGGACCCACAACTAAAATATACAACTATGTACTGGGGGGATTTGGGGAGAAAAAGCAGAAAGAAAAAAAAATAGATTGGCAACAGTTGTTAGCTCAGGTGCCAATCTTCAAAAAAAAAAAAAAAAGAACCAGTGAGGGGGACCAGCCTGGTGGCGTAGTGCTTAAGTTTGCGTGCTCTGCTTCAGCGGCCCAGGGTTCGTGGATTCAGATCCCAGATGCAGACCTACACACTGCTCATCAAGCCGTAATTTGGTGGTGTCCCACATCAAAGTAGAGGAAGACTGGCACAGATGTGAGCTCAGGGCCAATCTTCCTCACAAAAATAAAAAAAGAAAGAAAGAACCACATGACTGTGTCACATATGAGTCAACTTTAACTATCTGCCAGATCCAGGCAAAGAGAAGCCACCTAGCTGAGTAAACACCCATCCCCACACCTCTCTTCCCTCCTTTTTTGACCCTGGCAGAGAATGTATAGTAGCTAGAGAAATGAAGAAAATATGAGAGGGCAAAAATATTGAGTAGAAGTTCAAATTCTTTGTGGTAGATTGTAAAATTGGCTACATGTCCTCCCCCTTGAAATGCAATATTGCAAATCCTCTTATCAAAAGGTGTGGTCTGTTTCTCCACATCTTGAATCTAGGTTGACTTGCTCTGGCCAAGTCTGGAAGATGCATAAAGCATTTGCACATCGGGGGCTTGTCCTCTCTTGCTGGTCTTGGAAATCCTGTGATCACCAACCCATGAATGAACTTGAGTCAGTCTGTTGGAGGATGAGAAATATGTATCACAGTGCCCCAGCCAATAGTCAGCCAACAACCAGATGTGCAAGTGAAGTCATTGACCACCAGCGGACGGCTGACCCATGAGTGAACTCAGCTGAGAACGTAAAAGAACCACATCGCTGAACCTCGTCCAAACTGCTGATCCACAGAATTGTGGACAAGTAATGATTATAGCTTTAAGTCACCAGGTCTTGGGTCAATGATTATGCAGCAGGAGGTAACGGCTAGAGCCTCTCTCTCTCAGGCAGATTTTCAGTCTAAAGCAGGCCTGAACTGGGTAAAAAGAGAAGTTCAAAATGTTTGTGGGTCTACATATTTGAATTTCTGAATTGAGACTGTGTTATGACTTAATGTGACTGTAGGAGCATCTATTATCCTGCATGAGTTTTCGTGTACGGGCAGGGGAAAATCAGTCCCAGTGAATAAAGTTCAGAGTTGCTAAAACACAAACTTAAAATTGCATTTTGATGAAAATCTACATGCAGGTTTGTTTGGTACCTTGATTACACTTTAATGAACATGTGTTACATGCCCAATATAACATATTCTGCATGACTTCAGAACTAAATGCATGGCATGTCAGAACTTCATTAAATTGAACAACTTCATCATTCACTTACTGTTTATCATGAGGACTCAAATATGGACTTTTCTTCAAAGATACTGGAATTAAAATGGACTGTGTAATATTTGACATTAAGGCTTTCTAGCTTATTATCTGGGTACTTGGTAATAAGAGAGGTATCTCCATCTACAGCTTTTAATGTAAGGATTAGAGTAAGCCACATGGAATCGTCATTTTTATAAATCAACAGTGTATAGATATTAGAAATTTTATATGGTGCAATCTAATATAATACTAACAATGCTTAGGTTGCCCAACATGAGAAAAAATAGAAAAGAAAAAGAAATGAGTGAATTTGGCAGACATTGTTCATTTGTTGATTGGTAATCCAACACTTTCCCAGTATTTCTCCACCTCTTCCCTCTCACACTTCCTACAGAGTTTGGAAAAGAAAATTTACCTTTTCAGCCATAGTCAAGTAGAGTCATATGACATTTTTCTGACATATACAACATAAGCTGGGGCTTCTGGAAAGACATTTGTTCTCTTCATAAAAGGGGTGGATGAGGTTGGTACCATGCTGTCCATTCTCTCGTCTTCCTATCCTGGGTTTGATGCTGTAGCCGTCAGCTAACTAAAAGGTTAAAAACGCTATCAGAAGGATAGAAAGAAGCTGGGTCCATGATCGCATCATAATACCATCACTCCTGCCCTGGGCTTTCTACACCCAGACTTTTGACATGTGAGAAAAGCTGATCTATATTTACTTAAGCTATGCCTGCCTGGGTTTTCTGTAACATACAGATAAAAAAAGTACTAACCAATACAGTAGTAAACATGAATGTGTATGTAGACACACACAAGAAATTATCAGGGCCTGAGTAGGTAACTGGAGACGGGTTTGTGTGTCTAAACATATCACACACACGTACATATATATCTTGTGTATTTTATAAAGATTCTCTTTAGACCAAACCATTTTAATTTTCAGGCCACACTAGAATTTCTTCAAAATGAGAATTTAAAAAGTAAATCTCAGCTTATTAAATGCCTGTAATAGTGACACCATCCTTGATGAGACATTGAATGGCATTTTATTGGTTATTTATTAATTTGTATTAAAATACAATAAATATTATTAAAGTGGGGTTTTAAAATAATACACTTAGTTTTGAAAGCTGTCTGGAATGTCAAACATAATGCATTTTGCATTAGTTCTATATAAATTTTCATTGAAATCAAACTTTTAAATAAATCTTCCAATATCGAATGCATCATATTATCAAAGCACAAAAACCATTATATGATTATAAGAAGAACCTCAGAACTCACTGTCTCCAAATTTAATGGACTCCCAATGCTTTTCTTGCCCCTGCAAAGACTGTTTTTAAGACATTTCACGGTATTTTATACATTATAAATGGATTCCATTCTTGGCTTAGTAATTCACCTAATGGACAATGGATACAAAAAGTTGTAACTCCAGGGACATTAAATTGGTTCTAAACTCTGAAAATTACAGCTTTTACAAAAAGAAGAAAATACTAAAAACATGTCTAATGCAACACTGCATCTAATTTTCTACCACCTCCAGATTGTGTCTAAAAGCTCCTAAACTTCTTAATGACACAATATGTTAAAATTGCGTTCCTGTATATTTAGATCTCAGAAAGATCTCATCCATTTTATAACCCCAAGGAGGGCTTCCCAGCAAGAAGGGCATGTGTGTGTGTGTGTCGGGGGGCAGAGAGAGGGAGGAATAAGTGTGAGGTGCCACATCGATCCCAGAGACTGTGAATTCACATACTGAGGTAGGAAACTAGCACCCTTGTATGGCATCCTTTCACTCATCATGGCAATTACAAATCCAAATTCCTATTTTAAGCACTGATCAATGGTATTTCAGTAAAGGAAGAGAAAGGGAACAGAAGAAAATGCTTTTCTAGACATACCTGGTGATCAACGTCAAGACTTAAGACCAGCTTCTAATTTGATGATTCTGTCATTTAGATCCTCATCCATTCAGAGAACATGAGCAATTCTCTCTGAAGCTAAACAACACATTCTAGCAGTGGGGGTAGTTACTACATTGAGCTTAAAAGCAAAATGCTTCACATTTTGTGAATCACATTTGACTAGAATAAAATATGGCTAGCATCTGAATGCAGAGTCTATGAATTGGCACAGATTTTAATAATGCTTAGCATTGGGTTAGTTAGCTAAGTTCTTCTAATTTTTTTTTTTTGATGAGGACGATTAGCTCTGAGCTAACGTCTGTGCCCATCTTCCTCTATTTTGTATGTGGGATGCCACCACAGCATGGCTTGATGAGGGGTGTTGAGGTCCCCGCCCGGGATCCAAACCCGCAAACCCTGGGCTGCCAAAGTGGAGTGCACAGACCTAACCATAATGCCACCAGGCTGGCCCCAAGTTCTTCTAATTTTAAAGAGGACACTTCCCCACTCCCTTTGACCTCTCCCTGTTGAAGAAACAAGTGAACAGAATATTATCACTGTAACATAACTCCCTCCATTGAAACCATTTATCTTTTTCTCTACCTTATTCTGGGATTAGGAAGTTTCTTTCCGGATTTCTCCCACCCTGTCACAGTTAACATAGGAACAGTATGGAGCGATGCCTGTCTTAAATGTTCCTCTGGTATCTTGGGCACTTTACATGGATTAACCGTGTTTTAGAAAGTGCTGTTTCGTTCGGGTTTTCACTCACTCCATTTTAAGCATTGATGGATCTCTGCCAAGGTTTGCACATTTTTTTAGAGAATTGATGTTTCTTTTAAATTAGTGCCTTTTGACCATCTAAGAAAATAAAAACTTCTCATTGCCTAACACCTTTTATTACTCCAAATGTGACCTATTCTAACAGAAATTTACCTCGCCCAGGTCTTTTAGCTGCCTTGGCTTCAGTACTTTGTCCTCCTTGTAATATGTGGATAGTTTTCTAATCGTTTTTTTTTTCATGCTAAAGAAAGAAATTTTGGCAAGCTTTAATTCCCAGCTTCTCTCTTAATTTGTACCTATTCTTTCCTTAAAGGTCGCATATCACCCTCGAGTTCTCAAGGACAGCACTTGATTTTAATGAGGAATTACATATTTTTTGTTAGAGGCTTACTCTGTTCTTCCCTTGATTTGGTCTGAGAGTTTGCCACAAATGAATTCTTCATCTTGTTTCTTAAAATTTCTTGGATATCTTTCATCATCAGCCACACTTGCCTCAGCTCCACGTTATGTGAGAGAATTGTGGTAAGCGTTTCCCACGATTTTTATAAAAAATATTTGTGTGACAATAGATCTTCGTTTCTCTTTGTTCTCTCTGTGCCCTAGTCCTGAATTCATCACCCATCATCTAACGTTTACCTGGATTCTCTTGAGTCTAAACGTTTGAAATAATTTCACTGTCTCTCATCACCATCCAACAATGTCACAAAAATCCTGCGAATCCCAGCCCCTGCGTACCTCTAGAATCTGTTCCCTTTGCCCTCTTCCATATTAATTTATGCACCTATAATGATAACTAACACACACTGCTATTATAGTAATGTAGTAATTCTGTTTTATTTTATTCTACATTGTTTTATTTTATTGCATCAAGTCATTCTACCATTACAACAACTCTATAAAGTAGCGACTCTTACTTTCCTACTCTACATATGAGGAAATGAAAGTACATGTATATGAGGTAATTGTTTGAGGTCCCCAAACCAAGGGAGAAATCAATGTTTAAACCCAGGCCAACTGATTCCAGAGCCTAAGCAACATGGCTCTCTTCCTGCTTGGATTACTGCCAGATGCTCCAAAGGGCTCTTCCAAACTATGGTTTCACCCTCATCCCTTTAATCTTCCACAAAGGTGCTAAGCTGACTTTCTGAAACCTAATTCTGAACAAATCATCCTTCTGCTTGAAACACCTTAGCAGCTTCCCACTGTCTATAGGGCAATGCTCAGTCTTTTTGGTGTGCATATAAGGCCACCTGCAATCTGACCTAACCTCTCCCACCCACCCCGTTCATCCAACTCCTTCCACCCCAAACTGATGCTCCAGTTATTGAAAGTGCTGATGCTCCACCCTTCCGTGTCTTTCTGCCTAGAATCTGCCCTCTGCCTGCCTCCTCTCCTCTGAACTAACCTCCTTGCACACTCCTGTTCATAATGCTGCACTCCTTGTGCACGCCTGGTGATAAATGTCACCTCTGCTAGGGAGACTTCCTGAAATGACTTGTCCATCGGGTTGTCTGAGAATTTTCTTCTTAATTCTATTGGAGCACATACTTGTGATCTCTTTCCCTTGATTATGAACATGTCAAGGGATAAGATCACATATTTAAGATTTTTTTCACCTCTCCAGTGACTGCTATATAATGTGGGTATCCAATAAATATCTGTCAAATAGTGCCCGAAGCCTTCTTCATCCCTAACCTTTTTAATACCATTATTTTTTCCTTAAGTAAAAATCATTTGCTTGGAGACATTATCCAGGGATCTTTAATAGAAATACCAAATTTCAGCCAGACGGAATTTACACTCCAAGGGATGCTATTTGATAATTTTTCTCCCTTGGATCGTTTAGAGTTCCTGTGGCCAAATGTCCTGATAACCTTCCAGTTACCAACCCTGCAGCATGGCAGTTCTCAAAGTGTGTTCCAGGGACCACTGAGGGCCCTGAGACCCAGAAGTCTGTGAGGTCAAAACTATTTTCAGAGTAATACTAGGAACTTAGTTGCCTTTTCACTCTTATTCTCTCATGAGTGTCCAGTGAAGCCTTCTAGAGGCTACCTGACACAGGATGATGTCAATCCACAGCTAACAGAATGTGTGCTTGGGTACGCTTGAGTTTTAAAAATTTCTCAGTTTTCACTTCTAATTCAATAAATATTGACAGCTATGCTCCTGCATAAAGAAAATCTCTTTGGCCTCTTCAATGAGTTTTTAAGACTATAGAAAGGTCCCCAAATCAAAAAGTTTGAGAAACACTGCTCTAGCCATATGCTGGCCTACAGCGAACACTAGGGTGCTAATAAGAATGGCACATAGAACAGAATCAAAATTCTAAAGACTGCATGTACAGTTTCACTGCTTATTTTTAGTGTTGTAGTATATCCTGAAATACATTTTTATCATATTTGAACGAAGTTGCTAAAAATCTACTTTCAGGAAAGCGGTTGTGCCCCAGGATGTTGTGCTTTTATAGAGGATTACAAACTACCCCATGATTAGTTCCAGTGTCTGCCCAGGTATTAAAGTTAAATTGGCTTCTCTACAAGTATAAGATGTGTCTGTTATAAAAAATAAGGATGCATGCACATTTTCTTTATTCAGGCTCTTAGAGAATTCAGTAATATTAGATAGCAGTTCTTTCTTTCTTTTATTATACTAGTTCCTAAACTACTGTCTGTAATATGTAATATCTGTTTATGCAACAGAGAAAACTTTATAATTTCCAAAGTTTTCTTTCATTTAGGCTAAATGTACAGACTTTTCTCAAGGTTATATCCATTTCAACGAGCTGCTTCAGAGTCTACAATTGTGCACATTTGAAAGTGAATTATCCCGTCCTTGTGTTCTTATGCTTTGCTAAATGCAGTAACAAGAATGAATATGTGAAAAACTATCTATTCTAGGATGAACACGTATGCTTTCTTTCTAATAATCCAGATTAAAAATTTGTGATTTTTCTTATGTAATGTCTTCTTTCACTAAGGCATACACAGAAAGAAGTGCTAAGAAAGATTCCTACTTATTTCTACTTTCTAAAAATATCATGCATACATTCATGTTGGCTAATCTTTCTGCAAGTAGTTTCATATAGATTACTTCATAACATTTTAACTGTAATAAAAATCCTTTATGAATTTTTACTGATATTAAACTCATATGAGACATAAAATGCTTACCAAGGAGTGTTTGTTTCCTTTCCAAGTGATCCATTATAAACTTGGCCTACATCAAAAGATAATGTGACAGAATTCAACAAAAATAATGAATAATTAGAAAACCAATGTTTGATATCTTCTGGGATTTGGGGGAGCCATCAAAAACCTGTGTATTGATTCTAGCACAAAAGTAAGAAAATTAATTTCCTCTCACCACCTAACTTTTGAAGATGCAGCTAGATAGGGTAGGAAAAACATCTAAAAATCTGAAACCACATTGAGATAAGTCTCGTCAAGTCTGAGCCTTCCAGGATTACACCTAATTCTCAAGCTCATTGCCGTGGTATACTCTTTCACACATAGCTGCCCTTTAGGGCTCTGCCCAACCCCGTATAGACACCCTGTTGTTTCTCACATTTTCTTGTAATTTGGAGAGATAAATGGTGCCAGCTGGCTCCTGTTTAACTCAAGGCAAGATGATATTCAGCTCTTCAAGAACTTGGTACACACCTCAGAAAACTTGCCAGGAGAAATGAGGAGTGATGGGTGTGTGTATTCTATCAGGGAGGGAGGAAGTGTAGAGCAAGAAATACCTGAATCGAGTTGCTGTACTAACATTTTTTGGGGATTTAGTAGCCAGATTAGCAATAATGCTTATAAATCCTAAGTGAAGCACATGGAGAGGGACTGAAGTTCAATATATAAATGTGAAAAACAAATATCTAGCATATTTGGGAAAATTTTACATCAATTTTACTTGATTAAATCACTGATTTTCTCAGCTGGACAGATCAATTGGGGAAAGAAGGTGGTAGAGAGCTGTAAGTATGGTAAATCTTTCAATTGCTTTTCTCATAGGAAAATCTATGTTGAAATAAATGAGGATATGTGCAGTCGAATATCAACAAATAATAGCTGACTTCTTGAGTGCTTAATATGTGCCAAGCACTCTTCTGAGGGGTTTGTGTGGAGTAACTAAATCTCACAAACACTCAAAGTGGGAGTAACTGTAATTATCCCCATTTCACAAATGAAATGAAGAAATTGAGGCAAAGAGAGTTTTAGTCCTTTTCCAGAGAGTAAAGATAGCAAGTGGCAGCACTGGATTTGAACCCAGGAAATCTTGCTCCAGAAATAATACCCTTAATCACTTCCTATTGTCTCAAGACCATATATAATGTCAAGATAAATTTCTTTTGCAACTTTCTTATGATGTGTTTTATATTCTATAATTTCATATGTTTGAATATTTATTAGTTTTAAATATTCTTTATTGTTCTCATTTTCATCACTCGGATCCTCTTCCTTCTTGTGTTGAACAAATCAAGAGAATAAGCCATGTAAAAAATTCCACAGGAAACTCACAGACTAACTTGTATACAACTGTGGCTAGGAATCCATTTTGTAGTGATTAAATCCGAGCTTAGCTCTCAACACCATTAAACAAGTGTTCTATTATGTCTTCATTCACATGTGTTTTTAAAATTAACATTTAAAAAGTAAAGTTGATGAGTGACATCAGTGACATGGCAGAGTGAGCTCACCTGGGACCCTCTCCCCTCCAAATTACAACCAAAAAGAGCAACTGCTTTCCAACCAAAAAAAATCCTAATAACAGAAATCGTCAGAGACCCACAGCAGCCAAATGACAGAGGGCGAAGAGGCTGGAGCCACCCTGGGAGGAGCTGGAATGGGGTAAGAGAAAACTTCGCTCCCTCCCCTAGAGACTAGGATCGCTGCCGCGTGTGAGGGAAGAAGCAGCAGAGGGGCCACACGTCTGCGGGATCTTCCAGGATTCCCAAAGACCCTGCAGTGGAAACCCTCTAATGGGGGAAAGCTTTTCTGTGGGGGGACCCCATCAAGCCAGAGCCCCGGGAGACCAGAGAGCAAGAGTTGAACAGAATCCAGATGTTCACGTGAGAGAAAGTTCCCCTCCTCCTCCAACCCACACTTCATGCTGCCATCGCAGCTGAAGGTGGAGGGCTCAGAACGTGTGGTTCTCGACCCCCATCTAGTGACATAGGCTGTAACTGCAACCAAATAATAGCATCATGCACAAAAACTGCTCCTATACCACCCAGTAATTTATAAAAGTTCCAGTCCAAAAAGGAAAACAATAAAAACACAGAAGTATGTCCTGAGGACTTGGAAATAGGTAAACTAAGTGAAAATGAGTTCAGAATAGCTATCATCAAAAAACTCAATGAGGTAAAGGGAAATATAGAGAAACAAGTCAACGAGTTCTGGAGTTACTTCACAAAAGAGATTGAAACTGTAAAGAAGAATCAATCAGAAATACTAGAGATGAAAAATACAATGGATCAGATAAAACAGAATATGGATTCCCTGAATGCCTGTGTAGACACCATAGAAGAGAAAATTAGCATAATCGAAGATAGACAGGCTGAATGACTCCAGACAGAGGAAGAAAGAGAACTAAGAATTAAAAAAACTGAAGAAAATCTCTGAGAAATAGCTGACTCAAGGAGAAAATGCAACTTAAGAATCATTGGAATTCCTGAGGGCATGGAAAAGGAAAATGGAGCAGAAACCGTGCTCAATGAAGAAGAGAACTTCCCAAATCTAGGGATTGAGAGAGAAATGTGTGTGGAGGAAGCTTTCAAATCTCCTAGATTTGTCAATGTAAAAAGACCTACTGCAAGGCATATAGTAGCAAAAATGGCAAAAATGAATTACAAAGAAAGAATACTCAAGACAGCAAGGCAGAAGAAAATAACCTACAAAGGAACCTCTATCAGACTTTCAGTGGATTTCTCTACAGAAACCTTACAAGCTAGGAGAGATTGGAATGACATATTCAAAACTTTAAAGGATAAAAATCTTCAGCCAAGAATACTCTATCCAGAAAAATATCATTAAGATATGAGGGAGAAATTAAATCTTTTCCAGACCAACAAAAGCTAAGGGACTTTGTTCCCACAAGACCTCCACTACAAGAAATCCTCAAGAAGGCTCTCATACCTGAAAAAAGAAAAAAAAGGAGAAAGGAGTCACAAAACACAGAGTAGGGAGACAAACAGAATCAGAATAGGACAGCAAATATGCAACTATAGCATTAGGATAAAGGGAAAGAAATCACCAAAGCAAAGGCAATCTTATCACTCTAACCACAAACTGACAACACAAGTTGGAATAAGAGATGAAAATAATAATTTAGGAGGGGAGAAGGAAAGGGACTGAATCAGTCTAGGCTAAGGAAGTAAGAGACCACCCGAAAATGGACTATGTTATACACAAGACTCTGAATACGAACTTCAGGGTAGCCACTAAACTAAAAAACAGAACAGAGACACAAAACATAAATAAGGAGAAATATAAGAAACCCAGCATAAGAAATTGCAGAAGTCAATGGGTAGGCTAAAACACACAGGACGAGAAACAAAGGAAACACAGGAAAATTGGAAAATGAGCAGCAGAATGACAGCATGAAGCCCTCATGTATCAATACTCACCCTCAATGTAAACGGATTGAACTCTCCAATAAAAAGACACAGAGTGGCAAAATGGATTAACGAACAAGATCCAACAATTTGTTGCCTCCAGAAAACACACCTCAGCTCTAAGGACAAACACAGGCTCAGAGCAAAGGGGTGGAAGACAATACTCCAAGCAAATAGCAAACAAAAGAAAGCAGGTGTCACAATACTTATATCAGACAAAACAGACTTCAAGATAAGACAGGTAAAGAGAGACATAGAGGGACAATATATAATGATCAAAGGGACACTTCATCAAGAAGAAATAATGCTTATAAATATCTATGCACCCAACACAGGAGCACCAAAGTTCATAAAGCAACTATTAACAAACCTAAAAGAAGATATCAAAAATAACACAATAATAGTAGGAGACCTCAACTCCCCACTCGCATCAGTGGACAGATCATCCAGACAGAAAATCAACAAAGAAACAGTGGAGCTAAATGAAAAGCTAAAACAGTTGGACTTAATAGACATATATAGAACACCCCATCCAAAAACAGCAGAATACACATTCTTCTCAAGTGTGCATGGAACATTCTCAAGAATAGACCATATGCTGGGAAACAAGGCAAGCCTCTACAAATTTTAAAAAATTGAAATAATAACAAGCATCTTCTCCAATCATAATGCTATAAAGCTAGAAATTAATTACAAGAAAAAAGCTGAGAAAGGCACAAGGATGTGGAGACTAAACAATATGCTATTGAACAAGCAATGGATCATTGAAGAAATTAAAGAAGAAATCAAAAAATACCTGGAGACAAATGAAAATGATAACATGCCATACCAATTCATATGGGATACAGCAAAAGCTGTATTAAGAGGAAAATTCATCGCAATACAGGCATATCTTAACAAACAAGAAAAATCCCAAATAAGCAATTTTAAACTACACGTAACTAAATTAGAGAAAGAAGAACAAACAAAGCCCACACTCAGCAGAAGGAGAGAAATAATAAAAATCAGAACAGAAATAAATGCTATTGAAATAAAAAAGGCAGTAGAAAGGATCAATGAAACAAAGAGCTGGCTCTTTGAGAAAATAAATAAAATTGACAAACCCCTAGCCAGACTTACAAAGAAAAAAAGAGAGAAAGCTCAAATAAACAAAATCAGAAAGAAAGAGGAGAAATAACAACAGACTCCCCAGAAATACAATGGATTATAAGAGAATACTATGAAAAACTATATGACAACAAAATGGATAACCTAGAGGAAGTGGATAAATTGTTGGACTCCTACAATCTCCCAAAGCTTAGTTAAGAAGAAGCAGACAATTTGAACAGACCAATCACAAGGAAAGAGATTGAAACAGCAATCAAAAGCATCCCAAAGAATAAAACCCCAGGAACAGATGGCTTTTCTGGGGAATTCTACCAAACTTTCAGAGAGGATTTAATACCTACCCTTTTCGAGCTATTCCAAAAAATTAGGGAAGATGGAACACTTCCTAACACATTCTATGAGGCCAACATCACACTGATACCAAAACCTGACAAGGACAGCACGAAAAAGGAGAACTACAGGCCAATATCGCTGATGAACATAGATGCAAAAATTCTCAACAAAATTTTGGCAACCCAATTTCAGCAATTCATCAAAAGGATCATACATCATGATCAAGTGGGATTCATACCAAGGACACAGGGATGGTTCAACATCTGCAAATCAACTAATGTGATACACCGCATCAACAAACTGAGGAATAAAAACCACATGATCATCTCAACAGATGCAGAGAAAGCATTTGACAAGATCCAACAGCCATTTATGATAAAAACTCTGAACAAAATGGGGATAGAAGGGAACTACCTCAACATAATAAAGGCCATATACGACAAACCCACAGCCAACATCATACTCAATGGGCAAAAACTGAGCACCATCCCTCTGAAAACAGGAATGAGACAAGGATGCCTTCTATCACCACTCTTATTTAACATAGTACTGGAGGTTTTGGCCAGAGCAATTAGGCAAGAAAAAGGAATGAAAGGAATCCAAATAGGGAGGGGAGAAGTGAAACTCTCGCTGTTTTGCAGACAACATGATCTTATATATAGAAAACCCCAAAGAATACATTGGAAAACTTTTAGAAGTAATCAACAACAAAGTTGTTGGGTATAACAGCAACAGCAAAGTTGCAGGGTATAAAATCAATTTACATAAATCAGTAGCTTTTCTACACTCTAATAACGAACTAACAGAAAAAGAACTCAAGAACACAATATCACTCTCACTCGCAACAAAAAGAATAAAATACCTCAGGGTGAATTTAACTAAGGAAGTGAAACACCTATACAATGAAAATTACAAGGCTTTTCTGAAAGAAATGGATGACAACATAAAGGGATGGAAAGACATTCCATGTACATGGATTGGAAGAATAAACATAGTTAAAATGTCCATTCTACCTAAAGCAATCTACAGATTCAACACCATCCCAATCAGAATCCCAATGACATTCTTTACAGAAATAGAACAAGGTATCCTAGAATTCATATGGGGTGACAAAAGACCCCAAATTGCGAAAGCAATCCTGAGAAAAAAGAACAAAGCTGGAGGCATCACAATCCCTGACTTCAAAACATACTACAAAGCTACAGTAATCAAAACAGCATGGTACTGGTACAAAAACAGGTACACAGATCAATGGAACAGAATTGAAAGCCCAGAAATGAAACCATACATCTATGGACACCTTATCTTCGACAAAGAAGCTGAGGGCATACAATGGAGAAAAGAAAGCCTTTTCAACAAATGGTGCTGGGAAAACTGGAAAGCCACATGTAAAAAAATGAAAATTGACCATTCTTTTTCACCATTCACCAAAATAAACTCAAAATGGATCAGAGACCTAAAGGTGAGACCTGAAACCATAAGGCTTCTAGAAGAAAACGTAGGCAGTACACTCTTTGACATCAGTATTAAAAGGACTTTTTTGGACACCATGTCTTCTCACACAAGGGAAACAATAGAAAGAATAAACAAATGGGACTTTGTCAGACTAATGAGCTTCTTCAAGGCAAAGGAAAACAGGATTGAAACAAAAAAACAACCCACTAACTGGGAAAAAATATTTGCAAGTCATACATGCGACAAAGGGTTAATCTCCATAATATATAAAGAACTCACACAACTCAACAACAAAAAATCAAACAACTCGATTAAAAAATGGGCAGGAGACATGAACAGACATTTCTCCAAAGAAGATATACAGATGGCCAATAGGCACATGAAAAGATGTTCATCATTGCTGATCATCAGGGAAATGCAAATCAAAACTACACTAAGATATCACCTTACACCTATTAGAATGACAAAAATAACTAAAACAAATAGTAACAAATGTTGGAGAGATTGTGGAGAAAAAGGAACGCTCATACACTGCTGGTGGGAATGCAAACTGGTGCAGCCACTATGGAAAACAGTATGGAGAGTCCTCAAAAAATTAAAAATAGAACTACCATATGACCCAGCTATCCCACTACTGGGTATCTATTCAAAGAGCTTGAAGTCAGCAATTCCAAAAGTTCCATGCACCCCAATGTTCATTGCAGCACTATTTACAATAACCAAGAAATAGAAGCAACCTAAGTGTCCATCAACAGATGATTGGATAAAGATGTGGTATATATATACAATGGAATAGTACACAGCCATAAAAAAGAACAAAATCGTTCCATTCACAACAACATGGATGGACCTTGAGGGAACTATGTTAAGTGAAATAAGCCAGATAGAGAAGGACAATCCCTGTGTGACTCCACTTATATAAGGAATTTAAAAATGTAGACAAACAGAACAGATTAGTGGTTACCAGGGTAAAAGGTGGGGTGGGGGGTGGGCACAAAGGGTGAAGGGGTGCACCTACAACACAACTGACAGAGAATAATGTACAGCTGAAATTTCAAAAGGTTGTAACCTATCATTAACTCAATCAAAATAAATAAATAAATAAAAAGTAAAGTTGACTTTAGTTTTTCCTAATTATAAAAATATTGCATGTTTATTGCAAAATTCATAGAAAATACTTAAGTGGGAGGAAGAGATCCCATCCTGAAAAAGCAGCCTCCGCTACTATTTGTTGGTGTCTACAAAGAAATGTCTAAGAATGAAGACTGGTCAACAGCAGGTTGAAGAATGAGCTCAATGCTACTGGAAGCAGAGCCTGAGAAGACAGGAGAACACTTAGCCCATTTGTAGGTTACATAGTGTCCATGGGGGGCTGGTAAACTGATCTCGGGGTGTCAGGAGAATCCTGATTTGTAGTGATTGCTAATTTCCAATGGTGTGAATACTTCCACCATGGCCGATTTCAAGACATCAACATACTGAATGTGGAGTTAGGCTAGAGGCACACATCAGCTCTTGAAAACCAGTACGAGCCAGACCCAGTACAACATGGATAGTGTTCTCTAAGATTCTTGATAACTCAACTGTCTGGGACTCTTTCAGCCAAGATGTTATAGCTCACATCTCCTGATGAAGTTCTTTTCCTTCTCTTCTCACCAGGACCACTGCAGTGTCCTCAAAATTGGTTCACCAACATAAATCTTGTCCTCTTCCTATTTGTCCTTCACAAGGCAACCACAGTGAACTTTTAAATATGCAAACCTGAACATGCCATTTTTCTTGCTTAAACAAACGCAATGGCTTCTATGGTAAGCTGAATAATGGCCCCCATTGTCTTCATCCTAATGATCAGAGACTGTGAATATTGTCTTATAGGCAAAAGGGACTTGCAAACGTGACTGAGTAAGGATCTTGAGATGGGTAGACTATCCCGGATTGTCTGGGTGGGCCTGAGGTAATCACAATGGTCCTTATAAAAGAGATTCAGGAGAGTTCGGGGTCAGAGCAGAAGGTGATGCGATGACAGAAGGAGAGATTGGGGTGATGCACTTTGCAGATGGAAGAAGAGACACAAGCCAAGGAATACAGGCAGCCACTAGAACAGGAAAATGCAAGGAAATGTTCTTTCCTTCCAAGGGATTCTCCTCTCAGAGCCTCCAGAAAGAACCAGACCGGCCACCACTTTGATCCTAGCCCCGTGAAACTGGCTTTGGACTTCTGACCTCCAAAACTACAAGACACTAAATTTGGATTTAGGCCACTAAGTTTGTGGTAATTTTTTACAGTACCAAAGAAAACGAACATAGTGCTCCTTCCTGGGAGGGAAGACAGAATCCTTTCAAATAGCCTGTGATCCCCATATAGTTTTTCCTGTACAAACCCTCCCATATCAACTCATAACACATGCTCTTGTGTTCTTTCTGCTCCAGTCCCACTGTATTTGTTTCAGTCCACCGTATTCTCCACGCCTGGCTGTCACAGGGCTTTTTCCTATGCTGTTACTTCTGCCTTGGAACCTCTTTCCTTTAATTTTTTTTCCTAATTAGTTAATTTCTAATCTTTGTCAATTCAAGCATCACTTCCTCAGAAGGCATTTTCTCAACTGAGTGGGTCAAACCTCTGTCTGTGTACATATATGATAGATACACACACACACATGCACTCACACACACCCCAAGAGTATCTCTCTCCTTCACTGTATTTATAGCAATTGGAATTTTACATGTGTTTGTATGATTTTTTATTAATTGCCTTCACCTGCACTGGGGAGGGTCCACACTAGTTCTTACCTTTGTATCCTAGGGGCCTGACACGTAAGAGACACTTAATAAATGTTTGATATGTGACTGAATATTTCCCAGCTCATTCCTCTCTAACAACTGTGGTCAATACACTCTCTGTTCTTTTATCATGCATCCAACCAACATTTACCAAGAGTCAACTTTACACAAAGCCCTGATCTCATACATTCACACAGTTTCTTAAGAAATTGTAGATTTCTTTTGCAATAATAAATAAATAGTAAAGCAACTAATATCTACTGGGAATTTACTTTGTGTCAAGCACCACAATAAGTGCTTTAAGTATACAAGTTCATCCTACCCTTGTAACATGAGTATATTACAATTATTTTCACATCAGAAAAAAATAGGCCTTAAAGCATTTACATAACTTCCAATAGACCATATGGCTAGAACCAAATTTAGTATGGAGATCTGGCTGACTAAACCTTTCTTTCCTAGCACAATATTATCGTTTGTCCTTTCAAGGCCCTGTACTTGTTTACAGGAATTATTTATATATTTGTGCTTATTCATTAATGTATTCTCTTTTAGCCCATTCTCATTCTCTCTCTTTCTTCTTTTTCACTCAGCATTCTGTTTTTAAGAACCATCCATGTTGTTGGAATACACACAGTTTATTGATTCTAACTGTTGCCACATTTTATTCAGCATTATATATTTATCATAATCTTACAATGCCAGAGAGGGCTGGTTCTTTTCCAATATCCATTCCTCCTTCTTCCTTTAGTAGTAGTGGACAGCTGAGAACACGGCTATCCAGCTAGAAACTGCATTTCCCAGATTCCTTGAAGCTAGATGTGGCCACGTGACTTATATTCTGAATAATGACATATGAGTGTCAGTAATTTGTCCTTTCCCTTTTCCCTACCCCCTTTCCTTTCCCTCTTCCCACTGGCTGGAGCCAGAGCAATTATTTTAGACCACAAGGCAGAATAAGTCTTGAGATGGCCAAGAATCAAAATAAAAGGAATATTTGCCATAAACACTATGGAGCTGCCATATTAGCCTTGGAGTACTGAGACTCAGATGTCTATAAAATGGAGATATATATATATATATAAGATACATTCTGTCTTGTTTAAGCCTCTATTATGTTGTCTTTTCTTAGCTCAGTTGTGCTGGTATTCAGACCAATACATTTATTCAGTCCTCAGGTGAGAGACATTGAATTTGCTCCACTCCACCACGATACTAACAACACTGGATAACATCTTCATACATTCTCCTTATGAATCTATATGAGACTCTATCTAAGCTAGGTACCCAAGAGTAGGAGTCACGGCTTATAAGAATACTTAACTTGACTAAAAACTGCCCGATTGCTCTTCAGAATGACATTTTGTTCTTAATCATTAGTCTATGCTTCCTCCCTCTGAAATACCCCCTCAACTCAACTCTTTTATTTTCTTTCAATGTACAACGTTAGTAATCCCAACCACTGTTTAGTTTAAGCTCTATCAGGGCACAGGAAAGGAGGAGAGAGTAAAGTTTGTGGGAACACATGAAGAAGTGATAATTTTCAAAGATTGGACATAATTTTTAACAACCGCAAGACAATCAAAGAGACATTGGTTTCTGAGTGTAAATTCAGGTTATAAAATTATAAAGAATTATAAAATTAGCCTGTTCTGATAATAAATAGCATACTCATAATACATATTCCTTCATTATAAGATGCAAATCTGAAGTCCAGGCTACTGGAGAACATTTCCCCACCAGCCAAATGAGACTCATTTGCTTTGATTGTCTTGGGTTGTTAAAAACTATGCTCAGGGGCCAGCCCAGTGGTGCAGCGGTTAAGTTCACACATTTCACTTCAGTGCCTGGGGTTCGTGGGTTCAGATCCTGGGTGCAGACCTATATACTTCTTGGCACACCATGCTGCGGCAGGAGTCCCACATATAAAGGAGAGGAAGATGGGCAAGGATGTTAGGTCAGGGCCAGTTTTCCTCAGCAAATGGAGGAGGATTGACAGCGGATGTTAGCTTGGGGCTAATCTTCCTCAAAACAAATAAACAAATAAAACTATGGCCAGTCTCCACCAAGAAGATTTTACTCTATGAAACATCACATACGATGAAGATTTGTGGTCTTGGGATCAGACTGAAGAGCTACCCCTGCCTTTGCTACTAAGTGGACAGAGGAACTTAGATAAGTCCCTCCCATCACTAGCCTTTAATTCTCTCCCCTATTCATAGCAGAAGCAGACCAAAAAGATCTCTATGCACATATTCATGAATGCTTCACATTAAAAAATAAAATGACCTAAGTGCTCACTAAATCCCAAACACTGTGCTAAGTGCTGGCTATGCCAGGATTAATTTGATATAGCCTCTCCCCTAAATGGTCTTATCATCTAGGGATCAATGTAGTAAAATGAACAAGTAATTCAGTACAGCATTGTGTCAGGTATTTCTTGTTCCCCCTCATTTTCCTATAAGCCTCACCTGAGCTCTGATTCAAGCCATGGCCGGGCAAAGAGTTCTGTGTAGATCTGTTGGTGAGATCATAGAAATGTGGATTCTGTGTTTCATATTAGTGATCACCTCAGGTCATCCAGTGCAGAGAAGTCATTAATCAGGTGCACAGGATGACTCTAGAGTCATCATACATAATACCATCTTAAAATAAGGGACCTATTTTATGGCAAAGAAGGTGAGCTATTGGGCACATGATCACAGGATACACTAATCCAGCTGTACGCTACATCATCAGAAGGAGCTAGCCTATAATAAAATGATGACTAAGGTGCCGGCTTGATAAAAATAGTCTGCAGTGTTGGTTCTGTCTTCCAGATGCAGCACAGCTTGAGGCCAATGGCCAATATCCAGCACTCTGGCCCCAAAGGCTAGGCTACATGAATCCAGGAATCAAGGGATAGAGGTTGCCTGTTTCGCTGTTGCTCTCAGTGACTTGAGGAATTGCTGCTTCCTGTCCCCACACCTTAGGATCTTCTCAATTAGTCACCATAGGTCCCAGGGAAGGAAGGCTTCCACCAGAAGATATGGTAAGCATTCCATTGAACTTGAAGCGGCAACTACCACCTGGTCACTTCAAGGAACTCATGCTGGTAGATCAGCTGTCAAAAACAGAACAAAAACGACAACAACAAAAGGAGTTACTCTTGGGTGTAGTTGACACAGACTGTCATGAAGAGTGAGGGTTGCTGCTACAAAACAGGGGCTGACAGAGCATGTCTGGAACTCTTCACAGGGGTATTTCTTGTTTCCATTCCTGGTAGTGGCAATGAGCAATGATTACAGCAAATAAAGTCAAACAATGGCAAAGAATCTAAATGCTCAAACACTTTGGGAATGAAAGTCTGCCTCACCCCACCAGACAAATAACTCGGGCCAGATGAAGCGAGGGAATCTAGGATGGGTAATTGAGGATGGAGATAGTTGAATATCACTGATGGGCTTGGGATGATTTACAGCTGTAGAAACTGGGACTTGTTCCACTAATCCTTGTGTGTAAAATATTTGCAGAGATTGAAGACTCACAGACAGATTTGACTTAATGTAAGCATGAATGAGTATGAGCAGTGTAAAGGTTGGACTGTTTCAAACGCCTCTTTACCCTACCTCCTCACTTTGGCCTCCCCTTTGCTTCCGGCCGTGGCTTCACTGAACAGTTACATGTGAATTTCAACGAACAATGCAATGACAGCATCTTGCTGTTACTTGGTAAGAGTGATGTGCATCCTAAGAATAGGGAGCAGAAGCCAATGTATATCTGCATTTCCCTTTCAGTGCTTAAGTGGAAGCTCTGAAAAACACTCTATAACCTTCTCAGAAAATACAGGGAAAATTGATCCCCGAGTGTTCACCATGGTTGTCAACTTGATTGTGCATACTTATGTTGACTTTTCCCTCTTCCTTGTTCTACTCTCTCCATTCCCTCACTCCAACTTCCGGGGATCATCTCCAGCACACAAGTTCTTGGCTCAGGCTTTGCTTTTGGAGACAACTCAAGCTAATTGATGAAAGTGTATATAACGAAGGGTCCCAACAGCCCTTATCACTATCTTGGTAATTGTGATCACCTGTATGACTGGTGATAGAATGGACGTTTGCTGCCAGTGTGTTTAATGACTGTTTTCCTAGTGCCTAGAAGCTACCTAAAAAATATTAGTTGAATGAAAGAGTGAATAAATGCATAAATGAATCCTCAGTTTGGAGATAATAACACTCTAAGGAAGAAATACCTCAACAGTTCATGCAGCAGATGAAGCCTTAGATAATCTGGTATGAAAACAATGTCATGAGTCTTGATCCTCCTAGAAGGGGCCAGAGAAATAGCCAAAGCCAGAGTATATGGACTTCAAAGTGCTAGATAGATAAGGCCAAGGGGTTGCTCAGACATGAATTGTATGGAAAGACCACTGAAGACCGGATGAGAAAACAGATCCTCAGGAACACCTCTGTGAACTGAACCACCTGCCCTGATGCTTGGTAAAAAGTCAGTAATCAGAATTTAGACCCGAATCCAGCAGAATTGGCCACCCATTTGAAAAAAGTGCTCTTTCCTTTGTCTCAGTTTTCTCATCTGTTAAATTGGAAAGTGAGGAAAATTAGACAAAGATTAGAATAGCTCTTAGAAAATCATCTGGAACATGAGATGATATGTGAGGGTTTGTTAAGTGAAATAAAACATATCTCATTATATCCAAGATATTTGACCCATTCTGTGTGTAATACAATTATTTTAAAAAGGCAATCTAAATTTTATTAGGCAATACAATGAAAGGACCATTTAACTAATTCTTACTTTGCCTCATTCTATTGAGGCAAATAATTATTGTAGTTAAAAAGTTTGCAGGGGCCAGCTCCGTGGCCGAGTGGTTAAGTTCGCAAGCTCCGCTGCGGCGGCCCAGGGTTCAGATCCTGGGTGAGGACATGGCACTGCTCTTCAGGCCACGTTGAGGCAGCGTCGCACATCCCACAACTAGAAGGACCTGCAACTAAGATATACAACTGTGTACAGGGAGGGTTTGGGGAGATAAAGCAGGAAAAAAAAAAAAAGATTGGCAACAGTTGTTAGCCCAGGTGCCAATCTTTAAAAAAAAAAAAAGTTTGCAAATAGTCAAAAAAGTGAGCTATTAATCTAATAACCTGATTTTTATAACATCTCAAACCTCCTAGTATTTAGGAAACAAAACAGTATTTCTGATAAGTTTGCATTGGGAAGCTAATTGGTTCACACAACCTCCTCAGAGGATGTTTCCACCCCTTCAGGGGCTCAGCATCCCCAAGTTATCATTGAGATGCTAATGCTGGAAGCTAGAGAGGAGGGGATAAACTCCTTGTTAATCTGATCATGAGGCAGGCCTCTGTACCTCATGCCTGCAGTGTCACACACACAGAGCTCCAGTTGCAAATGGGTTCTGATCACTGGGCAATAGGCTGGCTGCTTCTGACTGAGCTTTGCTCAAAGGAGAAAGCCACGCTGGGAGAGAATTTTCATGCCATTAGTGGCCTGGGTTATAACTCAGTTGGAGGTGATCAAATAGACCTTTCTAGGACTGTGTGATAGCCTCCAACATCTTGGCCTCATGCCCAAAGACTTTTTTTTTAAACAATAAATAGGATTTGACTCTACCATAAAGCTTCACACCAGCGCTTCCCCAAGGCCGTTCAGTGGTTATAAAAAGCTTCTGTAGGAAACCTCCTGTAATAAAAGTTGTGGAAAGTTCTGATTTTATAAATGAAAACAGGCAATTCCTGTCTCTCTCCATATGGAAGGCTCATCTCCTTTGAACCCCACTTCCAAGGCCCACAGTGATCTGCCATTATCCTCTGTATGGAGGCAGATTTGCTCCTCTTTGCTCTAAATCCTTTCATCACTATTGTCTTGGAATGAATGTACATTTTTTTTTTACATTATAACCTTTTTATACCCAGCTCCTGTATACCTTTCCAGCCTTCTCTTGCCAACCCTGCCTGCGACCATTCCTCTCCCACCCCTCCAGCAATCCTAACCAACTTGAGGGTTGTCTCAACTTGCCATGGCTTGGCCTTTCTCCCTTCTGAGCCTTTGCACATCATGCTCCCTCTTCCTGGAATGTTCTTTCTTACAATCTCCCACCCCTCATGCTGAGCTCAGTTCTATTTATCACTTGGACTCAGGGAGAAGGGTCACTTAGGAAAAACCACCCAACTCCTACCTGAGTTCTGAAGTGTGAGTCTGAGCATTCAGGTCTCTCCCAACCCAGACAATGTATTAACTCTCTCTCAGCACAAAGGGGTGAATTCTGCTCCAAGCAGAACGTGTCCTCTTTGTAACTATTTCACGACCAATACAATTGTGAAACTAAAGAAAAGTCTAGTGGTAGATGAACATTAACTCTTCTAACACACATTCTGAACACCTGGACAACTGTTTTATTTTACTGCTGAATCCTAAATAAACGTAACACTCAGGCTGATATTCAGCAAGTATGCACTGATATTGAACTACTCCACACCAGTTGGTAAAACCTGCTGTCCTGGCCCTGAGTGTCATCCCCCACTGTTGCTTTGGCTGCCTTGACATCTCACTTCAGATACTTCCAAGAACTCTCCTATGGCTAAAGGGTTAAAGCCTGGCCCAGTGGGGGCCCTCCAGAATTTAGCGCCAGGGGCCCTGGAGATATCCATTCTAACTGGTTGGTGCCACATTCCTTGTTAAGATATCTTGAATCTCACTTCTGCAGATCAACAAATTTATTCAAGTTCTGAAGGTGCAATCCCAGGGATACTCTGTTGACAGGCATAATACCAATGCACAAGGAGATAAGCCTGGTCGTGACCAAAAACCAAATTTTCAGCTAGAAAAATATTCAATATAGCATCATGTCACGAGCCAAACGGATCCAAGAGTCACATTCAAACTACCCAGGAAAGGCAGCTCGGATTGGGAAAATGAATGTTTTAAATCTCACATCTGAAGTGGTTTAATTGAAATCATCAAACAGGATAAATACCTTTCATCAGCAGAAACTTTTATTTACTGCAGCAGTTCACATGTGTAGGTGTTAAAGCACATTTTGCTTTAGGATTTAATAACTTGTCAAATGCATATTGAGCTTTTGTGAATTTAGATGCATCTGGCATACACAAGAGATAATAATTACAGAGAATTTACTATTGGGGCAGTCTCATCATGGGACTTATTGGCATAATTAAGGATAGTGGTGAAAAATAGAAGAGCTGGAGGCACAATGAGGTACAGAAAGATTGTAAAGACAACTTTAAAGCCAAACAATAACACTTCTGATTGTTGGAGATGTTTAATAGATAATGTTGCTTCCATTGTCATATTATTTGTGAAAAATAGAAAGAAATATGTGACAAATATACCAGAAATGAATAAAATGCAACAATAACACATACACACAGAGAAATGAGATGAGTTGATAAACAAACGTTCTAGAACCCACGTTTATTTAAATGGAATCTACACTGGCACTGGTGGGAGGGGAGCACAATTAGAGGAGTGTGTGAAAGGAAATTTTATCTCAGAACACCATTTTCTGAAAGTGGGGTCTTAGGAAAAAGAAGTAAATGGACTGGTGAAGAGAGGGTGGGACTTTCAGAGCCCAAGAGGACATGTCAATTCTTGGAAGAGTTACTGAGATCCTACTGTGCACCGGGCACTCTATTCTGCAGTGAGGGATAATAGGATCGTGCAGCATGACCCTCAAAGAATCCTCAATTCTGTAGAGCAGACAAGGAAACACAAATCCTTATCATCTGTTCAGGCTGTAATGAGCGAGGCAATAGAGAGCTATGAAGACACACAGAAGTGAGTCATTCATTCAGAGTGAGAAATACTGGGCAGAAGGGACATTTTGAGTATTGATTGGAACAAATGAGAACGGGCCTTGCTAAGCAGAAAAGGCAATATGTGAGTCAGAGATGTAAAAGCATTTACTCAGAGTGATGGTGAACTAATCCGTTATATATAAAATCTATGCAAACTAGGGGAAGCTTAAAGAAAGCTTTTTTTTTCTTTTTTCCCATATCATGAGAAAAAATCAAGGTAAATTTCAGAGTATTTCTACTATATATTAGAATTAGTGCCATCCAGAGACTAAGTAGTCTCTTTGATCATAGTCCCTATGGCAGCACTTGCCTGGTGTATCCATCTTCCGGACATCCCCCTACCTTCAGAAGTGCATAGTGGGAACTGGAATCTACAGCACTGGAGCTGGATAGGCAAAGAATGGGATCAGGAGAAAAAGGTGGAGGTGCATCCTCTTCATAGCAGAGAAATCAGGATGGGAGAAGGGAACCCAGAGACTTGAGAGAGCTGGGCTCTGGCATCAGAGAAAGCATAGACTACACTGTCTGATACAGTAGGCACAGACCATATGTGGCTACTTAAATTTAAATTTAAATCAACTAAACTTGAACGAAATTAAAAAGTCACTTCTATAGTCCACTAACCACATTTCAAGTGTTCGATAGCTGAAGTGACTAGTGGCTGCCATACTGATGGGCTCAGATGTAGAACATTTCCATCATCGCAGAATGTTCTATTGGATGGTACTGGCTTAAAACTATGAGTAAAAGAGAAGAGAGTGTTAATAAAGAGATAAGTAGTGATAAAACTGAAAGCAAAACAACCTAAACAGAAATCTTGAAAGAAGTACTAAGATTATCAGACCTCGAGGATGGACAGAACACTAACTGAAGACCTTTTTCTCTTCTTCTAAACTATTGTCAAAGGAGAGATGAGACAAAGGCTAGTATGGAATCAGGAGCACATGACATTCCTGGCCACATCGATCCTGTGCCATAACAGAGGATGGACAAGGGACAAAAACAGGAAGGTGGCACTTCTCATTTCCTCCCCAGGCTAAATTAACTCTGTTTCCTAGCTGTGTGGTCTCAGCTAGACCACTAAAACTCTCAGAGTTCACTTTTTGACTCATAAACTTGTGATAATAACCTCACTTCACGCAAATGGTTTAAAAATCAAATGAGATAATGCCCATGAAAGTTCATTATAACCTGCATGGTTCTACATAAATTTATTGTACCTACTCATTCCGACATATTTTAGTTATTCTTTGGCATCTTTATTAACTTTTTACTTAGGTTATAAAAGAATTTGAGGGCTAAAATGCATTGCAAAGGACACAACCTATGCAAAATTGTGACTTTTACTTTTCCGATATCGTAGTTACTTTCTTCAATGTTTTCTAATCATTTCTTTCTCATTAGATTGTAAAGTGTTTGAGTGCAGAAACTCCAAGACAATTCCTCATTTCTGATAAGGCCAGGTCAATAATTTTCAGAATGTTCATGAAAACTACTTAATTTTAGTTTTAATAATTTAGTGATCCACTTAGTCAAACATTTCAGGGGTACTGCAGATTGGGTTCCTCAGGAAGCAGCCCTGAGGTGGAGATGAGCATGCAGGATGTGTATTAGGAAGTTCTTGTGGGGTGTACACTTGTAGAAGGAAGGGAGAGGAAATATGATTGGACCTAGGGCAAATATGAGCTGCTGCTGAGTTGCTGGCAAACCCCAGAGAGCCAGAATAACTCTTCAGATACGAGGTTAGGGAGTCTTGATGGCCCTGTGTTGATCAGTGTTTGCTTGTAGGCTCTCCCTTGATGAGGCATGACCTCAAGTGAAGCAGTGGTTTGCCACCAAGGCAATGCTCCAAAAGGCTGGCACCTGAGGGCCAACTTCCAGCAGCACTCACAAATGCTGGGGGGCATAGCACTTCCTTCCTTATGGGTGATTTGGATGGTGCATTGGAGCATTCTCCCCAAGGGAGAAACAGAGGGAATGAAATACATAAAGAAGAAGGAGAAATTGCATTCAGAGATGTTGGAAGAAAATCAGAAGTAATAGTTCTGATTTCAGAATGCCAAAGAAATGCCAAAGAAAGTGAAGCCTCTAACAAGAGTGAGTGGCAAAGGCATGAGATCAAACAGAGGTCAATAAGGCAAGAATCGGAAAGCGTCAATTAGATTTGACGTTAATTGTTGACTTTAGCAAAAGCAGATGCAGTAGAAAGGGGAGAATGGAAACTGGATGGCATCAGATGGAGGAGTAGATGCAAGATGCCTATTTTTTCAATGAGGTGAACTGTGAGAAGGAGAGAAATGGGATGGTAATTAGAGGTATGCATAACTTTAAAGGAGGCTTTATTTTATTGTTGTTTCATAGGAAAGCATATTTTACTGGCTAAAGGAAAGAGCCAATAGATCTTATCAATAGATAAGTTGAGGGTAAAGTGTGGAGGGTGCAGTGGAGGTGGGGAGTAGGGCAAAACTGATAGGACAAGGTACCTTAGGAAGACAGAATCTGAAAGACAGATAAATCTCATTCTCTGACATAGGATCCGAGAAGCCAAGAATGGATGTGGAGAGAGGAATCTGTAGGGGCCAGGGCAAGGAAGGAAATGGGGGTTGTCCCTGCCTGATGACTTCTGCATTCTCTGAGAGTAAGGAGGTGGGGCAATCAATTCCAATAGACTGTGAACTGATGGGGTTAATTGATTGATTGAACACGGGCAGGATATATTTCTTTTTAATCTTTTTAAACAAAACTTCATTCAACGAACTTGATATTTTGGTAAGGACCAAAAGTGATTCTTGTAATAATTTACTCGAGAAAGCAAATTAGCTCACCAAAAGAAGTAATGTAGCTCAGAAAGTTTGGAAGAGAAGACAGCACACCGAATGTGTCTCTTTGGGCCCGGCAAACAGTCTGTGAGAATGGCTGATCTGCGAATATTGGCCATTTTCACATCGGACCCAGAAAACTGCCGCTGAATCTCTCTTTGCCCCAGGATCACCATCACTTGTCAAAATGGAGGAAATGCATGGGCCAACTCTGCTAATGTCCATTATTTTATACATATAGACATAGCCAACAATTTATTTGCATGGGGACTGCTATGTGATAAACAATGCTTTTAAAGAAGAAGACTGAAAGTAGACTCCAGATGTATCTCAGGAGTCTCCTAAATCATATATGTGCCTAGAGGTCATCAGGTCTTTCCGATTCCCCACTGACCTACCTCTAACTCATTCTCAAAATTACAGGAAATTGTTTTATCTCTCCACTTAAGAAAGGAAGAAAGCAAAGGAGGAAAAAAAAAGAGAGAGGGAAGAAGGGATGGAGGGAAGAAAGAAAGACAAGCCACAATTCAGGATAACATAACACTATATATTATATGTGTGCATGAACACAGCCTTCCTCCTCTCGCCTTTCATAGCCTCCCCCTACAGCTCCACCCCTCACCTACCCACCCCTGCCCCTGCAGCCACCAACACCCAGTATTGACATAGTACCTTTAATGAGACGTATTTTTACATCTCCTGGCAACAGATCATTTGTATGCCTTCCCTTTTCAGTTAATTAAAATCATTAGATTTTCCCCCATTTTCTGATGGCATTAAAGTAATAGATTGAACAGTAAAATGAATAAAAATGTCAAAACATTTCTAAAGTTAAAATCTCAGACCTTTAGATATTGTATTAATAGGTAACTCAAAGTATAACTTTGAAATTTGCCCAGAATTTTAAATAAAAATGAATGATGCTTTTAAAAAATGTGACTAATGGAAAAGATAAAACAATTCTTAATTTTTATTCTCAATCATTCTTTCTCTCTAGAGCCCCAAAACAAGCTACTTAAAATATAGCCATAGACTTTGAAACATTTGTATTTAATTCAGAAACTTACCTGTTACATACATTGTTGAATAATTTTTTTCAAGGAATCAATGTCGGTTAGTCTATTTTTAACCAAGTGCTTATACTTTAGATTTCTTTATTACGGAAGCATTTGCTTCCACATAGATAAATGTTCCTCTTCTCTACTGTCAGTGACAGCAGGGAGCAGGCAAGAAGATGTGAAGATCACTCTTAAGAGAGTCTGTTCCTTTTCGACTTGGAATGTACGGCTGGTCTTTCTAGTATAAGCTTAATGCTTGATGTCTTCTTTTAGACTCAGGCAATCCCCTAGGAAGAACTTTCTTCTGGTTGGAAACAAAAACAAATGTTGCACTTGCTACTTAATATTATTATTTATTGCATAGTTCAAAACCTTTTGTCACCATAAATCATTTGCATTTTTGTTTTCAACTTCTAAAGCAACCCAAGTTATAAATACTTTAGAACAGGTCTGAAAATTTTGATGGTTGTGCTGCAAAATCACTGCATGGCAAGTACATTAACCAAAAGAGCAGAGAAAGAGAGGAAGGATGAGTATGGATGGTTTTCAAAATTGAGGAAAAGCCAACCAAATGAACACAGTGACATCTGTCTTTTTAAATCTTTGGATTTAAACGTCTCAAGAACTATAGTTTCATTCTTCAAGAATTTTAGGTTTTTTGCAAAAATTCTGAAGAAGATCATATTATGGACTGAATGTTTGTGTCTCCAAAAATTCATATGATGAAGCCCTAACCCCCAAGCAGCTGGTGTTAGGAACTGGGGCCTTTGGGAGGTAGTTAGGTTTAGATGAAGTCTTAAGGTGGGATTAATGTCCTTATAAGAAGAAACCAGATAGCTTGCTCTCTCTCTCTCTCAACCTCTCTATCTCCACCATGTGATGATACATCTAGAAGGCACTTGCCTGCAAGCCAGGAAGAAGGCCTCACCAGTAACTGACCGTGCTGGGACCCTGATCTCAAACTTCCAGCCTCCAGAACTGTGAGAAATACATTTCTGTTGTTTAAGCCTCTCAGTGCATAGTATTTTGTTACAGCAGCCCGAGCTGACTAAGACAGGCCACCACTCACCAAGAAGAAGACTTCATTACTTCAGCATATAGTAAAAGTCACAAATGGTGTACATAGAATGACACCTTTAATGATACCAGATCTAATATTTTTTCTGTTCCGTTTTCTTTCCTCCAGGTTCTCATTGGTGCTATTTCTTTCCTTATACACATGTTTCCCTCACTTCTACATGACCTAATGCTAGTCAACATCAAAGTCCAACTAAAGGGTCTTCTCCTCTAAAGAGCCCTTCCTATACCCCCTTCCTTCTCCAAAGTTTCCTTGTCCTTTTTCTGTGCCTCTCACAGTGTATCTATTAAATGGCAATTTGAGTGTGGTAGGTAGTCTCTAAGATGGCTCCCATGATCCCCACTTCCTAGTATTCACACCCTTGTATAATCCCCTACCCTTGACTGAGGGCCGCACTTTGTCGCTCACTGCTAACAAATAGAATGAGGTGAAAGTGAGGAGTGTCACTTCTGAGATTAGGTTTAAAAAGAAAGTGGCTTTCGTCTTGCTCACTCTCCCTGGCTCTCTGGCTTGCTTGCTCCAATGGGAGCCAGCTGCCATGTTGTGAGCTGCTTATGGAGACACCCACCAGCCAAGGAACTCAGTCCAGTAAACTGTGAGGAACGGAATCCTGCCAATAACAATGTAAGCTGCATCTAGATCCTTTCCTCACAAAAACTGTGAGATAATAAATATTTGTTCTTTTAAACTATTAGATTTTGGGGTAATTTGATATATAGCCACAGATAACTAAAACATAGAGCTAGGCTACTAATAGAAAATTATCACTTTTTTTTTAGTATTGTCATTCTTTTATCCAGATGTCTTTTGCTCACTATTGGATTATAGGCATCTTGAAAACAGGGTTCTTCTTTGATGAAATGAAAAGTCTCAACAGGAGACTGTTCACAATGATCACAAAATTCCCTCCTTCACCCAGCCCATCAAAGTAAATCCTGAAGTTGCCAGCTCAATTTTATCTCTTCTCGCCTTCTCCTCCAACCATCTTTATTCCACATTCATTATCCAAAAAGTGTCTATTTTACCAGAAAGAGTCAAAGATTTTGTAATGCTGCACCAAGGAAGGGCACAGAGGGAGGGACCTGTGAGGCTGGAGGAGGAAGGGAAAGACTTAACCAAAAGTGTCAAAGAGCTAGGAAGAAGGGGAGCCAGAGAAATGTAAGTCATCTAGCTGGGAACTGAAAGGGAGGGTGTTGCTGGTGTTTGACAAGAAAGATGTGTTTATAAAGAAGGACAGAGAGGGTGTAGTAAAATAGCAACAATAGCAACAGCCTATTTAGAATGTTATCCCATGACCCAAACAGTGGACCTTGTTCAACAGCCTCTCTCATTCATTCACCCAAACCACAGATATTTATTCAACACAGTCTGCCTTCCTGGAGCTTACATTCTGATGGGAGAGAGTGACAACAAATCAATAAAATATTAATTTATGATATAATCATATAGACATATCTACATAATTTTATCTTTTGCTGCAACCAATATACTGCTTTGACATAATAGAAGATAATGTCTGTTGGATGAATGAATAAGTAAATGAGAGCCTACATTTTCATGTTTTAGTAGAAAAAACTAAGCCTTCATTTATTATTATTTAAGAAGTCTCATGCTATACGTAATAGCTTACTTGGACTACCATAACAAAGTACCACAGACCAGATGGCTTAAAGAATAAAAATTTATGTTCTCACAGTTCTGGAGGCTAGAAGTCCAAGATCAAGATTAAGATGTTGGCCAACTTATTTTTTCTGAGGCCTCTCTCCTTGGCTTGTAGATGGCCATCTCCTTCCCATGTCTTCACATGTCTTCCCTCTGTACACATCTGTGTCCTAATTTCTTGTTATAAGGACATCAGTCATATTGGATTAAGGCCCACTCTAACGGCCTCATTTAAAATTAATTATCTCTTTAAAGATCCTATCTCTAACTACTATTACATTGTGAGGTAATAAGTGTTAGGAGTTCAACATATGAATTTGGGGGGAACATAACTCTGTTCGTAACGCTATATGAGATGCAGTCATCTATCTATGACAAGATAGACTAATGGTTCAACTTAGACTCTGGAGTCAGCCTGAGTTTCAGGACTGACTCCATTAGTCCCTAGCTGTGTGATCTTAAGCAAGATAGTTAAGCTCTTTGTGCCTTGGTTACTTCACCCTTAAAATGGGACGACAATAGACATTTTATGAAAAGTAAATGAATTAATCACTAGAAGTTGTTAGAAAAGTCACTGACCCATAGTAAGAGGTCAATAAGAGTTAGCTCTTCATTATCTTATTTTACCAATGGAAAATTGAGATATAAAAAGTAAAATGACATGTCAAATGTGAAAACAATTAGTGACACAATAAAGAAAAACACTGAGTTTTCCTAACCCTAAGAGCAGTGCTCTTTCTTTTCACCGGAGCTCATTCGTCATGGTTTTCTGGCAGGAAACACAAGAACCTCCCAAGACCTCCGAATGAGAGGCTGGTTTATAGTGACTTTGAGGGTCAGATTTCAATTTTCATCTTATCAAAATCAGCTTAAGAGATGTGTCTGTAAGTATTCACTCCCTCCAGTAGGAAGTAACTACTAAATCTATTCGAATCTACTCCCACCTTCTTTCCATCCTTCCTTTGTACATTTATCGAGCACCAGATGTACGACATGACACAGACTCAGTGCTATAGATACGAGTAAGATACACTGTTCTTGCCTTTAAGGCACTTAGAGGATAATAGGAAAGTGGGCATATGAGCATGTAATTGTAGCACAGTGGGGTGAGAATGATCAGCAAGCCATGAAAAGGAGAAAGAGACGGCACTGAGTCAGACTTAGGAGGCAAAGCTGTTACCAATAGGGCCTCATTATGACTTTCATGGGTCCTAGGCACTTTTACCTTCATGGGCCCCTTCTTCCATACATATATATAAAATGATAACTTATGACTGTGTATGCATAAATATGAATATATGGGCCCTTGGCACTGTGCCTACTGCTGATAAGCTAGTCCTGGCTACCTAAAGGAATGACTCTCGACTTGAATTTTGAAGAATAAATAGCTGCCTAGAGCAGTACTTCTCAAACGTTATAGAATATGTAAATCACCCAGAAGCTCGTTAAACTTCAGATTTAGACTCAGTATGTCTGAGTGGAGTCTGAGATTCTCAATGCCTAAAAGTTCCCAGGTAATGCTACTGGCGTGGGGACCAAACTTGAAATAGTAAGAATCTACAGCTATGTTGTTCAATATAGTAGCCACTAGCCATGTGAGGTTATTTAAATTTTAATTTAAATTAATTAAAATGAAATAATATTAAAAATTCTGTGCTTCAGTTGCACTAACCACATTTCAAGTCCTCAATAGGTATGTGTGGCTAATGGCTACGTTATTAGGTGGTGTAGGTATAGAACATTTCTGTAATTGCTATTGGACAGAACTGATCTAGAAGGAAACAGTGGGGAAGAAATAAGATTTGGGTGCAGGGAGAAGTGCAGGGAGAGGAAGGTAGGATCAGCCACATGATTGAAGCTATCAAGCCAAGTGCAAGGATGTGTTTTTTGTGAAGTAAAGCGACATTACAGGCTTAAATAGAATAGAGTCATCTCAATTCAATCTATTTCTCTACTTCTAGTTGAACCATTGTCACAGATTTGTTTCTTGTTAATGCTAATAAATGCTCACTCTTAGAATTAAGATACCATATATGCACTGTCAGATGCCCCAGAAATGGAAGTTTAATCAGCCTAAACCATTAGACTTCAGGATTCTGTTTAAGGTAACACGGATTTGAAGCAGAGATAGATGACCCCAAAGGCGACCCATGTGTGTTTGTGCACGCGTGTGTGTGTGTGTTTAAAGACTGATAGTTTCCTCCTTTGAACTCTGTTTCAGGAAAGCTAAATGTCCTTTCTGATGGAAGTGAAATGAACTGTCCCTGTCGGCAGTCCTTGTGACTTCCCATGCTCGTTTCTCACATTTGTCCCACAGATGTGTGGTGCTGATGAAGTATTTTTCACTTGGTGACTCATTCATTTAATTGCAACCTCTGTTCTTTTTCAAGTTTATAAAGGGAATCAGGATCTACAAGGAAAGTGTATTTGATGTAGTCAACATGACAGAACACATCCAGAGCACTCATCCCTCTGATTGCTCACACTCTAAGTTTTCATCTAAAGCAGGACCTAACCATGCAGAAATCTCAGTCCGCAACTCCTGGGAAGCACATCAAACAGCACAACTACCCCTTAAGGGTTGCTAGGACCTCAGATTAGGTTGGACATCTCCCTGTGCTGCTAATTGTCTTTGTTTTAAACATCCCACAATGATGAGGTGTTAATTTTATTTTTCTCATATGGCTCATTAAATCCAGCACAGATAATAAAACCCAAAGGCTTTGTGCTTTACATAGTGTCAAGTGAATCTGATCACTTTACAGTTCATCAACTTTAAAGATTGCAAGTCTTGGTTGGCCCTGCTGGGGAAAATTTAAAAAATCAAAAACTCCAAAGGAGTATGATAGCATTCTTTGGCTGCAGGACATGTGTGAACACAAAGAACATACTGTCTTCTTCCAGCTTAAAGTGCATCTGGCTGGGAACTTCTGCTGCAGAATCTCCAATTTATCACTAAAATACCTATGAAGAAGCAGAATAAGATGAAAATTCATGTCTTCCAAAAATAAAGACTGATAGAAAATCTGTTACTTAAGTCTAGAATTTCCAATTGCTACTCAACTCTAGGTGTTGGATTAAGAAAAATACACTTGTAGCTTTACAAGCAATGTTTTATGAAACAGAAAATGAATAGGGTAAGAAGTTATTTCATCTCCCTTACTGTCTGCTCCACGCCAAACAACAAAAGAAGGTAGACATTCCTCCACTTTTAGAAGTAGACAGAATTCTGCCACTCACCATTAATCTTTCTACACTCATTCCAGGACTGAAATTGTACAAAATAATAGAGAACGTGTGTTTGGTTGGTGAAACACTGGGGGCTTCAGAATTACATCAGTAGTTATTCTATCCTCAAGTATTAAGTACAGTCATGTGACACATAACACTTCTGTCAACAGTGGACTGCATATACAACTGCAGCCCCATAAGATAAGTACCACATAGTCTAGGTGTGTACTAGGCTATACCATCTAAGTTTGTGTAAGTATACTCTATGATGTTCACACAATGACAAAATCACATAACGACACATTTCTCATAATGTATCTCTATTGTTAAGCAATGCATGACTGTACAGCAAATGCAAAAATTTTACCAGTTTGGAGTGTTACAGAATCAAATACAAGGATAGGAGAAAAATCCTACCTCATCCCTGTGGTATTCACAAGATGAATACCTATTAGACATTGGCAGTTGAGGCGCAATCTCTACAGAGCTACCATTGCTTAAGCCAACATTAAATAGAGGATGTGCCCTGGCCCAAACAAAAAACCACACCCCATACATAGGAACAAAAGTAATTAATGGAAACTGTTTCTGAGGAAGCCTAGACATTGGATATTCGAAGAACACTTTAAAGCAACTGTAATAAAAATGATCAAGAGTTAAAAAGTACCATGGACAAAGAACAAAAGTAAACCATGAAAATGGGTCTCACCAAATAGAGAATATATATAAAAAGATAGAAATTTTTAAAAAAAGAAATTCTGGAGTTTATATCTACAATAATTGAAAAGGAAAAATTCACTAAACTTGCTCAGCAGTAGATTGGAGAAGGCAGAAGAAAGGATCAGTGAATTTGGAGACAAGTCTATCAAGATTATCCAGTCAGAAGGGCAAAAAGACAAACGAATAAAGAAAAATGAAGAAAGGAAACGGAAGCAACAGAAAGAATATTTGAAGATATAATGGCCAAAAACTTCTCAAATTTGATGAAAAACTTAAATCTACACATCTAAGAAGTTCCACAAATTTCAAGTAGGGTAGATTCAAAGAGATCCACACAAAGATGCATTATAATCAAACTATCAAAAGCTAAAGAGAGAAACTGAAAGCAGCAAGAGAGAAGCATCTTATTATGCACAAGAGATCATCAATAAAATCAACAGCTGATTTCTCATCAGAAACTATTTAGTACAGAAACCAGTGGGATGGCATGTTCAAATGCTAGGGGAAAAAAACACAAAAAATCCTGTCAACTAAAAAGTCTATATCAAGTGAAAACATTCTTTAAAAATGAGTGAAAAAATAATATACTTTGTGGAAACAAAAATAGAAAATTTGTTGCTAGTAGAGCTGCCATACAAGAAACGCTAAAGGGAATCCTTCAGGCTGAAATGAAAGAACAATAGACAGTAATTTGAATCTTCAAAGGGAAATAAAAAACATTGGTAAAAGTAACTACAGAGGTAAATATAAAAGTCAGTATATATATGTTTTTGTTTGTAACTCTCTTTTTCTACGTGATTTACAAAACAACTCACAAAACAATATTAAATCTATATTAATGATTACATTAATGTAATTTGTGACAATAACATAAAGGGGGGCAAGGGCTATATTGGAGCAAAGTTTATGTATAGTATTATAATTAAGGTATTATTAATCTGAATAAGATAGTTATAAATTGACATGTTAGTTGTAATTCCCAGGGCAACCTTAAAAAATACATAGTAAAAGAAATTAAAGTGTTAAAATGATACACAAGAAAATAACTATTTGACCAAAGAAAGCAGTAATGGAAGAACTGAGAAACAGAAAAGACAAAAGATACATGGAAAACAAATGGTAACATGACAAAAGTAAGTTCTTCCTTGTTAGGAATCACATTAACAATAAATGGATTAAAATCTCCAACTAACAGACAGAGTAATAGAATTGATTTTTTTAAAAAGCACCTGATCTAACTATAACCTCTTTAAAAGATACTCACTTTTGATCCAAAGAGACAAATAATTTGAAAGAAAAAACATTGAAAAATATATTCTGAGCAAATAGTAACAAAAAGATAGTTGAAGCGGCTATATTAATATGAGACAAAATAGACTTTAAGATGAACATTGATTTGAAAGACAAAAAGAATACTACATAAAAAGGTCAATTCATCAAGAAGACATGGCAAATAAAAACACATATGAACATGACAACAGAGCCACAAAATATATGAAAAACTGACAGAATTAAAGGGAGCAACAGCCAGTTCAACATTTATGGTCAGAGACTTCAATAATGACCAAAACAACTAGACAATGATCAGCAAAGAAATATAAGACTTGAACAACACTATACCACCTAGACCTAACACTCCTATCTACCTAGCCATCTATCTAATCTATCTATCTATCTTATCTATCTAAACTAAAACACTCCTATCAACAACAGCAACATGCATATTCTTCTCAACTGCACAAAGAACATTCTCTAGAATAGACCACATATTTGGCTACAAAATAAATTACATAAACTTAAAAATACTGTAGTCATACAAAGTATGGACTCCGACCACAATGGGATAAAATTAGAAATCAATAACAAAAGGAAATTTGAGGAAGTCACACATATGTTTTTATTAAACAACACTCTTAACTATCCAATGGGACAAAGAGGAAACCACAAAGAAAATTAGAAAATATTTTGAGATGAGTGAAATGACAACAAAATATACCAAAATTTATGGGATGTAGCTAAAGCAGTGCTCAGAGGTAAATTATAGCTTACATTAAAAAAGACAAAAAATCTCAAGTCAATAACCTAAACTTGCACCTTAAAAAACTAGAAAAAATCAACAAATTTAACCCAAAGCAAGAAAGAAGAAAATAGTGAAAAGTAGAACAGAGATAAATAACCTAGAGAATCAAAAAATAGAGAATCTTTGACAAATATGATCAATTATATGCCAACAAATTAAACAACCTAGAAGAAATGGATAAATTCATAGAAGCATAAGACCTACCAAGACTGAATCATGATGATACAGAAAATCTGAACAGAGTGATTACTAGTAAAGAGGTTGAATTAGTAATCAAAAGCCTTCCAACAAACAAAAGTCCAGGACTAGATGGCTTCACTGGCAAATTCTACTAAACATTCAAAGAAGAATTAGTACCAACCCTTCTCAAACTGTTCCAAAAAATACCAGAGGTGGGAACTCTTCCAAATTTATTTTATGAAGTTAGCATTACCCTGATACCAAAACCAGACAAGGATGCCACAAGAAAAGAAAACTACAGGCCAATATTCCTGATGAACATACACTCAAAAACCCTCAACAAAATACTAGCAAACAAAATTCAACAGTACATTAAAAAGATCATGCACCATGATCAAATGGATTTTCTTCCAGGGATGCAAGGATGGTTCAACATTCACAAATCAGTCAATGTGATGTACCACATCAACAAAATGAAGGATAAAAATCATATGATCATCTCAATAAATGCAGAAAAAGCATTTGAAAAATTCAACATCCACTTATGTTAAAAAACTCTCGACAAAGTGGGTATAGAGGGAATGTACCTCAACATAATGAAGGCCATATATGACAAGCTCACAGCTAGCAACATACTCAATGGTGAAAAGTTGAAAGGCTTTCCTCCAGGATCAGGAACAAGACAAGGATGCCCACTCTTGGCACTTTTATTTAACATAGAATTGGAAGTCCTAGCCAGAACAACTAGGCAAGAACATGAAATAAAAGTCATCCAAATTGGAAAGGAAAAAGTAAAGCTGTCACTATTTGCAGATGACATGATATTACATATAGAAAACCCTAAAGATTCCATAAAAAACTGGTAGAACTAATAAATGAATTCAGTAAAGTTGCAGGATACAAAATGAATATACAAAAATCTGTTGTGTTTCCATACGCTAATTATGAACAATTAGAAAGAGAAATAAAGAAAACAATCCCATTTACAATTGAATTTAAAAAAAAATAAAAGATCTAGGAATAAATTTAACCAGAGAGGTGAAAGACCTGCATATTAAAAACTACAAGACTTTAATGAAAGAATTTAAAGAAGAAACAAATACATGGAAAGATATTCTATGCTCATGGATTGGAAGAATCAATATTGCTAAAACGTCCATACCACCCAAAGCAATCTAGAGATTTAATGCAATCCCTCTCAAAATTCCAATGGCATTTTTCAAAGAAATAGAATAAATAATCCTAAAATTTGTGTGGAATCACAAAAAAATGCTGACTAGGCAAAGTAATCTTGAGAAAGAACAAAGCTGGAGGCATCACATTCCCTGATTTCAAATTATATTACAAAGCTATGGTAATTAAAACAGCATGATAATGGCATAAAAACAAGTATATAGATCAATGGAACAGAATAGAAAACACAGAAATAAACCCATTCATATATGGTCAATTAATTTATAACAAAGGGGTCAAGAATATGGAATGGAAAAAGGACAGTCTCCTCAATAAATGTGTTGGGAAAACTGGACAGTCACATGCAGAACAATGAAACTCAACCACTGTCCTACACCATACACAAAAATTGATTCAAAATCAATTAAAGATTTGAATGTAAGATCTGAAATCGTAAAGCTCCTAGAAGAAAACATAGATGGTGAGCTCCTTGATAGAGGTCTAGGAGATGACTATTTGAATTTGACACCAAAAGCAAAAGAAGCAAAAGCAAAGATAAATAAGTGGGACCATATCATACTTCAAAGCTTCTGCACAGCAAGGGAAACCATTAACAAAATGAAAAAGCAACCTACCAAATGGGAGAAAATATCTGCAAATCATATATCTGATAAGGGGTTAATATCCAAAATACATAAAGAACTCATACAATGTAATACCACAAAAAAAAAACATTAAAAAATGAGCAGAAGATCTAAATAGATATTTTCCTAAAGAAGATATACAGATGGCCAACAGGTACATGAAAAGATGCTCAACATCATTAATCATCAGGGAAATGCAAATCAAAACTACAATGAAATATTATGTCACACCTGTTAGAATGGTTATTATCAAAAAGACAAGAAATAACAAGTTGGCAAGGATGTGGAGAAAAGGAAACCCTTGTTCACTATTGGTAGGACTGTAAATTAGTGCAGCCATTATGGAAAACAGTATGGATTTTCCTCAAAAAGTTAAAAATAGAACTACCCTATGATCTAGCAGTTCTACTTTTGGGTATTCATCCAAAGAAAATGAAAACACTAACTCAAACAGATATATACATCTTCATGTTCATTGAGGCCTTATTTATATTAGCCAAGATGTAGAAACAGCCTAAGTGTCCACTGATAGATGAAGGGATAAAGAAATCGTGGTACAATGGAATATTACTCAGCCATAAAAAAGAATGGCATCCTGCCATTTGCAACAATATGGATAGACCTCAGGGGCATTATGCTAAGTGAAATAATTCAGACAGAGAAATACACAAATACCATATGATCTCACTAATATGTGGAATCTAACAACAACAACAGCAAAAACCAAGCTCTTAGATACAGAGAACAGATTGATGGTTACCAGAGGTGAGGGTTGGAGTGTGAGAAATGGGTGAAGGGAATCAAAGATTACAAGAAAACAATAGAGATGGTCAACAAAATCAAAAGTCAGTTCTTTGAAAAAAATCAACAAACCTTCAGCTAGACTGAGAAAACATGAGAGAAAATTGTTAATATCAGGAATTGAAGTGGGGATATTACTACCATCCTTACAGAAATTAAAAGATCATAAGGGAATAATTTGAACAATTGTATGACCAACAAACTAGATATCCTAAATGAAATCAAGAAAATTTTCAAAACCCATAAGTTATAACAATCACTCTATAAGAAATAGAACATCTAAATAGACCCACAATAAGTAAGGAATTGAATCAGTAATCAAGAAATTTCCAACAAGGGCTGGACCTGTGGCCCAGTGGTTAAGTTTGTGTGCTCTGCTTTGGCAGCCAGGGGTTTGTAGGTTAGGATCCTGGATGTGGATGTACACACCACTCATCAAGTCATGCTGTGGTAGCATCCTACATAAAAGAACTAGAATGACTTACAGCTAAATATACAACTGTGAACTGAGGCTTTGGGAAGAAAAAAAAAAGAGGATGATTGGCAGCACATGTTAGCTCAAGGCCAATCTTCCTCACCAAAAAGCATACCTATAAATAAAAAACAAACTTCCAACAAACAAAAGCCCAGAATTGGATGTCTTCACTGGTAAATTCTATGAAACATTTAAAGAAGAATTAAGGCCAATCTTTCCCAAACTCTTCCAAAATCACAAGAGGAGGGAATACTTCCTACCTCATTCTATGAGATCATTATTGCCAAAGCAGACAAAGATAGCACAAGAAAAGAAAATTATAGATCAATTTTTCTCATGAATATACACACAAAAATCATCAGCAAAGCACTAGCAAACAAAATACCTCAGTATATTAAACACATGACCAAGTGAGATTTGTCCTAGGAATACAAGGATGGCTCAACATAGAAAAATCAATCAATATAATACACCATATGAATAGAATAAAAGTGATTTTTAAAAACCCCACATGATCATCTCAATAGACACAGAAAAATCATTTGACAAAATAAAACACTCTTTCATAATAAAGACAATCAACACACTAGGAATAGAAGGGAAGTTTCTCAACTTGATAAAGAGCATCTATGAAAAACCCACAGCTGACATTGTACTTAATGGTGAAAAACTGAAAGCATCCCCTTTAAGATCAGGACCAAGACAAGGATGTCCACTCTCACTTCTGTTGAATATTATATTGGAAGTTCAAGCCAGGGCAATTAAGCAAGAAAAAGATAGAAAAAGGCAGCTAGATTGGATAAGAAGAAGTAAAACTATCTATTATGAATAGATGACCTATTAGGAATCATGCAGATGGTATGATCTTTGTATATTTAAGGAATCCACTTAAAAAACTATCAGAACTAATACGCAAGTTCAGCAAAGTAGCAGGACATAAGATAAATATATAAAAATAATTGTATCTCTATATAGATGCAATGACTAATCTGGAAATGAAATTAAGAAAACAATTCTCTCACAATAGCATCAAAAATATTAAAATATTTAGGAATAAATTTACCCAGGTACATGTTAAGATATGTGGAAAACTACAAAACATTGTTCCTGGAAACTGAAGAAGACATACCATGTTCATTGATTGGAAGACTTAATATTGTTAAGGTGGCAATACTCCCTACATTTATCTACAGACTCAATGCAATCTCTATCAAAATTCTAACCTTTCTTTTTCAGAAAAGGATAAATTGATTCTAAAATGCATATAGAATTGCAAGGAACCCTGAATAGCCACAATAATCTTGAAAAAGGAATAGAAAGTTGGTGGACTCACATGTCTCTATTTCAAAATTTAATACAAAGCTACAGTAATCAAAAGTGTGGTAGTGACATAAGGACAGACAAAATGAACAATGGAATACAATTGAGAACCCAGAAGCAAACTCATACATCTATGATCAATTGATTTTCAACAAGGTTGCCAAGACCATTCATTGAAGAAAAAATAATCTTTTTAACAAGTGGTGCTGGAACAATGGGATATCCACAAGCAAAAGAATGAACTTTGACCCTAAACTCATATCATATATAAAAATTAACTCATAATCTATCAAAAACATAAATGTAAGCACTAAACCTGTAAAACCTTAGACGGAAACATAGGTGCATGTCTTTGTGACTTTGGATCAGCTGTTTCTTAAATATTATACCAAAAGCACAAGGAAAAAATAAGGTACATATATTGGATTTTGTCAAAATTAAGAACTTTTGTGCTTCAAAGAACACTATCATGAAAGTGAAAAGACAATCCATAGAAGGGGAGAAAATATTTGTAAATCATATATCTGATAAGGCTCTAGTATTGAGAATATATCAAGATCTCTTACAATTTAATAACAGAAAGACAACTAATAAATGGACAAAGAACTTGAAAAGAAATTTCACCAAAGAATATGTACAAACAGCCAGTAAGCACATGAAAAGATGCTAAACATCATTAATCATTAGGGAAATGCAAATGAAGACCACAATGAGATATTATTTCGCATCCATGAGGATGGATATATTTTCAACAAACAACCCAGAAAATTGCAAGTATTGGTGAGAATATGGAGAAATTACATTGCTGGTGGGAATACAAAATCCACTATGGGAAACATTTTGGCCTTTCCTCAAAGAGTCAAATATAGAGTTATTACCATATGACCCGGGAATTCCGCTGGTTCAAATAGAGCCAGAAAGTAGAAAAATAATTGCCAGCAGCTGGGGTGAGGGGCAGATAGAGAGTGAATGCTAATAAGTATGGTGTTTCTTTTTAGGGTAATGAAAATATTCCAGAATTAGTGGTGATGGTTGCACTACATTATGAATATAATAAAAACTACTGAATTGTATACATTAAAATGGTTACGATGATGACCTTTACGTCATATGAATTTTACCTCGATAAAATGAATGAAGAAAAATTAATAAAAAATACAAAGGAATAGAGTTTCTAATTAAAAATGAGTAAGAAAAACACATCTCATTCAAAACAGCAGCAAAAACTCACAGAAATAATCCAAAGAAGAAATGAGCATCTTTTTAGGCATGTTATCTTTTAAAGTACAGGGAGGTAAAGGAATCATTGTCAACTATTCCTTAATTCTCAACCAAATTACTAGTGTTTGCCTCTCCCACCATCACAGAAATAGAATTTGGAATGATCTTCCTAGGCAATATTCTCAAGAAATTTGTTGGGGTTTCTCCAATACCGAGGGAAATACTGAGTCAACACTAGGGGAATAGAAATATTCCCAGAATGTTAGCACCCTAAAGATCTCCTCTTCTCAGAATTGATAAAATTTCAGATGTTTGGGAATATAATTCCAGAAGATAAATTGGGGGATATTCCTGGGTGGCCAAAACAGCAGTGGCGGGAAGTGGTGACCCTGACCAGACAAACCCTCGGTGGGGTGAAAGGCTGCTGTTTACCCAGCTGTGATCTCAATGCAGTCCTTGGCCCCAGCTGTTCTCTTTCAGTCATAACAAATTAATACTCTTGAGGGGCAAGCTTAAACATGCCACCTACAAATTGTCTCTGAATATATCCAGAGGAATATAGTCCTTAGTTCTGCTCCCTGTCTGCCTAAATGTGATATTTTTCCATCGTATAATTGTATACTTTTATTGACAGAAAAGATGTTGGGTTAGGAAAAACCTGCTGTTTTATTGATTTCCAACAGCATTTCTCATAACTAAAGTCACAGGGTAGTTTTCTTTCACTCAACAAAATGAAGCTTTGAAAATGGATTTGTTTGGCTGAATCGGATGCTATCATTAAGAATAATCTCCATCATAAAATTAGTGGACTTCAGACGTATTTGTCTATTACTTATCTTATAAATTTAAGTGATAAGAAATTCTCTCCTGAGATGATCAGGCAACAAGTGGGACTTAAATGGGACAGAGGAAGAGGTTTTTTTTTGTAATAAAAACAACAAAAAACGGTGAAGAAACATTAGATGTCAAAACAGAGGAAGGTAACATTTTTTCCGCTAGAAGTGATTTTTAATTTTCGTATCTAAAATGTAAATGGTATAGAGAATTTTAAAGTAGAGTATAAGGTGCTATAAATTATTTTCAAACACAGTATCTCATTTAATCATGACTCTTTTTCAAAATGAGAAATGGAGCACTCGGAATGTTTATGATTTACCCAGCATCACACAGCCGATGAGTGATGGAAGTGGAACTAAATGTGGTCATTTGAAGCAAGCCCAGAATTCTTTAGAAAACGTTTTTTTTTTTTTTACAAGAAGATTGTCATTTCATACACTTAAATGACTCAAATCTGTATAGACCAATATTATATATTATCTCATTTCTATAATTCTGGGTGTGGAAATACATACAATAAACAGAAAACTGTGTAAAATATCAAGGCAGAGATTAAAAGTTATTTTAATTATAACAGTTGATTTTACCTTCTTACTGGGCCATGTCCTGTCTTATCCTTTTTGTAGATTAAAGGTGGTGATACCCATACACTTAGGAAAGAATATTACAAACATCATATTTTGAGTTTTAACTGAAGAAGAAAATGAGCACATATTAATTTATTCCAAACTAATGACTAAAACCACTGCTATTCTTCTTGTAAGCTTTATCTATAGCAGTAAAGTAAGTTTAACCAAATATTTGTACCTGGTGTCAGTAGCATTCATCTATGAAGTCATGGAATAGTATTAGTTATTATACATGGGTCCACCCGTATACAAGCAATGTCTGTCACATGTTCTTCATAATCTATTCATTTAATTGTAAATCAATAACCCCTAGATGTATTTCTCTCTGTGCACTCATGAAATATAATCTAAAAATGCTGGACAACTTACTAAAGATACCACCAGACGTAGACAATTAGAATGCTTTCTAACTCATAGATTATAGTTTTACGAAATCCTAGATTAAAATGTCTCTTTCAAATAGTTCTAAAAGAAAAATGCTAACCATTGGATGAAAGTCAACCAATAAATTCCTACAATTTCAACTTCTCTGTCCTTTTTTTGAGTTTCTCTTTCCATCAGTCCAAACATGCCTGATTATCAAGATCTTTTCCCTGTTTCTATTGTAAAAAATCTATTTACAGGTATGGTATGATTTTAAATAATTTTTAATAAAGTAAATTTATGCAGATTGCACTTCAAATTTGAAATAAAGCCATAAACAAGAGAGAGCCTGGGGCAGTGATGCAGGAAGGCAAATGGAAAATAACAGACAAAATGACATCAGACCTGCTCACTAAAAAGGCATACAGAGCAAGAGAAAGATATCTTTGGCTGTTAGTAAAAGAGAGACTTTCAGAATGACAAAGAGGAACAGATACTACCTGCTAGGAGAATAATGAAAGACTCAAGTGTGGGGATTTCAACTCTACAGGATTTATAATACCTTTGTAAATAATACAAAAAATAGTAATCACGTTTTTCAATAGTCAAAGTGTGACGTGGACCCAAATATTCTTAGTAAAATAATGGTACAGGACAAGACCATTGTGGATGTAATGGAGGATAATAAAGGAAGGAGGAACCTTTACTTGATGGTCAGAGATGGCACCAATGAGATGATACATGAGACAGTTTGAGAAGAAATTGGTTAAGTAGAAGGTAGGAGGAGACTGGGAGCAAAGAGTTAAGGAAAAGAATAAGCAAGGTCAAAAGTGGCAGAGGGGCCCTGCTCATATCTCTTGGGCGTCCTACTTCAGTGGTCAACTTCCAACCACCAGTATCTTTATCCCTTTGCTTGAGTTCTTTCTCTGAAGTGGCAGAAGGCCACTCTTCCCACAAATATGACTGTCCCAAGAGCTGGGGAGTTAATACCTCCTGGAGTTGGTGTGGAAATGTCCAGCTCCTTTGCCTTTGATGATTCCACACTACCTCTCAGAGTTTTCCCAGTGGAATTAAGCTCTAGTTGCCTGCGATAGAAGAGACTCTCTAACTCTTTATTCATAATCCTTTATTGGCTGCCTTCTTTTCTCTGTTTCACTTTTCCATTCTCCTGGTGATATTTCCTGCACCTCCCAAACAAACTTGAATCCTTGACCCAAGACTGTTTTGGGGAACATAAACCAAGGAAATATGAATCTTCAAGAATGAGGAAAAATTCAAAAGGGTAGGGGAGCATGGTCCCTATTGGAATATCACAGAAGATATGACTGGAAAGATAGGTTGTACCCATTGGTCCATGATTCAAGCATTGTATCTACTATATTACCAGCCAAAGACGTCAGACATTAACTAAGGGCAGGGCATAGAGGTAAGAGCAAAGTCAGGATGAAAAAATAAAAGACTTCTTTTACTTCAAATCATAAGAATGGCAACAGCACTTCTCTCTCTCAATGCATCAATGTTTTGCCCTTGATGAACTCATACCCGTTGACTTAAGGAAGGTGGGATGTGGGAGTGGAACGGGGTTTGGCGCGAGGCTATTAGAAGATGCTTTCTTTGATTTCAGTTGGATTATTGGTACTTGTTTTCCAAAGAGACCTAATATCTGAAATTTCCTTTCGTTACTTAATAGAGATATGCTTTACACAGTGCTTTGAACATAGCAGGTCCTTAATAAATATATTCTTAAAGTATTTTTTTAAAAATGGTTCATTTTTCTTTCTAAGGTCTACAACAACATACCTTTATTTCTTGAGACTATCTTTTAGGCATCATGGTATCTCCCAACTAGGTAAAACATAAAAAGATAGATATTCATTTCCTGTTATGGTTATTGTCCTTAAGCCCTTGAGCAAATGTATGCCCTCTTTGTTAGACTTACATGTTCAAATTTAATTGAGTCTTTCCCAAAGGTTTGATTGTATCTTAGTGTTTGATAAATACTAAATTAACATCCATTAGCTCCTTCATACATATGCATCAAAAAATACTGTCAAATAATCTGTAGATATTTTCCAAAATGATCGAGGAGACCATAAATGATACCTCAGCACTAAGTGGAGATTGGTTTCTTCAAGAGCTGCTTTTCTTATCTTCAATTTTAAACAATTCTGAAATTTCTCTCTCAGAATTTTCAACATTCTAGGAAGGAAATGAAAACAGCAAAATGCCTAGTCTGGATTCATTTTAAACTCTTACAAGAAAACAATAAAAATGAAAGCTTCTTCATCATTGTACCGGAAGCTGCAGGTGTTGGAGCAGCTAAAGGAACAGCTAAAAATGGTGGACTTGAAACTTTTCCAGAAAAGCTCAGACTTGGGGGTATGGAAAGTTTGTGTCATTTTTAAAATAGAAATGTGCAAGCTTGATTTACACTAACAACATCTTCGAAAGAAAGCCACGGTCGTTAGGAGGAAATAAACCTAGGAAGCTGCTTCTTTCTGTTTCAAAAGTCTCCTCCTTTCCCTCTCTCCATTTTTGACTGCTCTTAAAGTCAGTTAACAAATAATTGTATATATTTCTAAAGGCCCTCTCTCTAGAGATGACTAACATAAAAGAGGCTGTGTTTAGTCTCAGTTCTAGGCAGTGACTTAGCATTTCAGAGCCACAAAGGGAGTGGAATTGAATTGTGCTTACCCTATAGAATTTATAACGGAAAATCTATTTGTTTTCTGCTTTTGCTTCTGAATTTTGTTTATTTTATATTTAAGTGTTTCAGAATCAGGTATAGCAGTAACAGAGGCAATAACTGATGTTTCCTTCCATCCTTATTGCTTGTGGGCATCATTAAAATCAAACAGGTAAAGAAAAACACTCCACTTCATCCTGTTCATCATTTTGGAAATGAATTACATGACCAAAGCCACAGCTGCTGACACCAAACAGATATGTTCTGTCAGAGCCTGACTCTGGCATTGCAAGTTCAACTTACCCTGAGTTTATTCTCAAGGCATAACAGGAATAAATTGCTACATTTATGATAATTTCTTTCCAGAAGGGAAATGATTTTGAATGGAATTGAGTAGAAAATTCACCTTCGGGGACTGACAGGATAGTGACAGCACTAGACATCAAAGTCAACCCCTATATGAGGAAAGGCATTTCTTGAACTTAAAAATGAAAGATAATGTGCCAGGGTTCAGTAAACACCCATTCCAACATCCTTTTTAATGCAGAAGAAGCTAAAAGTTACATTTCCCATTGAGTCGATGTTAACATTCTTGGATGTGTTAATGGTATTGTGGTTATGGAGGAAAATGTCTTTGTTCTTAGGATATTCATGGTGAATTACTTAGGGGTAAAGTGTCAGGATGTGTGCACCTTACTTTCAAGCGGTTCTGCAAAAATGAAGTCACGTGTGGAGGCCCTACGAGAGTAAAGGATGCATTTATGAGAGAGAGAAGCGAGAGAGAAAGCAAATACAGCAAGTTGGTGAAATACGTAAATAATAATCAGGCATTCAAGTACTATTCTTTCAACCTCCTTATAGTTTTCTTTTTTTTTAAACAAAATTTGGAGAAAAAGTGCTAAATTTTTTCAAAAGCAAGTAAGTAAATAAAAGTATCTTTAACTTCATGTCAAATTTTAATCAATTCAATGCCTCTTTAAGTAAGAGCTCATTAAATGTAAATCATGGCTGACTTTGTTTTGCTTTTTCAGCCTTAGAAAAAGATTGTCCTTCAATTCTTAGGACTATAAATTTTCCACCTAATATACCACACTTCTGAAAAAACACAATATAAAACAAGTGTGATTTTATCAAATTTGTAATTGTTTTGTTTTTCTTTATTTGTGTGATTAGTGTAAGTCAAAAGAGTACTGTGATCGAATAGGATAATTATTATAAAGATTAAATAAAATATTTGTATTACAAGAAAGAATATCCTCTTAGATTCTCTTGTTGCTAGGTTTCTCGATGTGAGTTATGTTCTATCAATTAATGCCCTTGTGTAAACTTTGATTTTTAAAAAAGTCAGGTGAGGAGACAGGAAGCAGCACATCTATTTTGCTGGCACAGAATATGGCAGGTGTGATAAGGCTCTAGGGCTGTCCTAGCAGCTTCCCAATTTCAGTTTATATTCCCTGCCACGGCAGAGGTAGTGTATTTTGCAGTCAGCAGTGGTGACAGCAGCTTCCTGGGTTGTCAGCTTTCTGTAAAAGCAGAGGTAAATTTAACAGTTGCAGCAAAAGTAGATCAGCTCTGAACCTAGAAAATGTTCCGTAAATTTAGCCTAGAACCTGTTCACAGCTTTTTTTTTTTTATCATTTTGTAGGTTTCCATTTCTTGATTTAAAAACTCCCTTCTGATTAACTAGAGTGAATTCTGTTGTCCACAATTTAACCCTGATCAATATACCAGTCTTCTTCTTTAGCCACGTAAGGTCAACACTAATTAGAATCTCCAAAACCCTGCCAAATTTACTTTGCATGTATATTCTCTGTCTTTTCCTCAATCTTTCTACTCTGTCTTCTACAAGAATCATTTACATCTTATTTAATTATATGTAAGTTTATTGTTCCCAATTATTTTTCTCCTTCTCTCTTAGAGACATATTTCCCCTCACACACTGGTGTTAGCTTAGCCATCTGATTTGCTTTGGCAATGGAATGTGAGTAGAACATAAGCTAAGCATGAGTAGATGCTTTAAAAGCCATTGGCTTGTTCACCACTGCTGTTTCCTCTCTCCCACAAGAATGATTTGCCTCAGATAAGAGATGCTCCCTCAACTTAGAACCCAGAAAAGTGAGGTACAATGGGATAGAACCACAGATGATGCAGAGATGAAGATAACGTGAGCAGGATATAAATGTTTGTTTTTAAAAACCATTTTGGGGTTTTAGTGGAAGCTGTGCTACCGTAGACACAATCTTTGAATTTATTCCCCAGTTTCTTCTGCTTTGTCTTCTCTAAAACTCTTCTAAGTATATTTTAATTAAATAACTTAATGCAGAATTTATTATCAATCCTCTTATTCATAAATGTGTTTAGAAGGGGTCCTCTAGGGGCATAATCAGGGTCTTCTGTCTTGAACAAATAATATGTCAGGGAAAATAAACTATCCATTTCTTTATAAACTATTCTTATTCTAATAAATATATTTGGCAATTGTTTTTGTCTGCATTTTATACACCTTTGAATCTCCAGCCTCTATCCCAGTGCTTGAAAGAAAATAGATGCTTAATAAGTATGTTCAGTGCATGTATGAATGGATAAATTTATTTAATCTAACATGTGTGACAATTGGTAAGATGGCAGGATTTTTGCATCCATTTCTTCTAACATGATCCTCTTATTAAAGGTTTCATGCTGAGTTCAAACCCAAATGACGAAAGAAAACAGAATTATCAGCGAAATGGGATTTAAAATTCAGAAAACTCATATTTTTCTTTCAGTTTCTTTAAATCCCTCATTATGGACAAATACAACACTACATTAAAGATCTTATTCCAACTATCTTCTATCAGCTCTCCCTTTGAAGAAGAAACATGTAGGAGGTTGTAGTTGGTGTTAGGACTTCTTTTGTTTTCTTCTCACCTTATATCTTCTTATCTTTTGGAGGAAGACGGCATGCCATTAAAAATATCAAGCTGACATTCAAGATGTCAAGTTTGTAATTTAGTTCAGTTCTAGAAAAATCAAAGAGAGGTACAGAATAGTGAAAATCAATGAATTATAGGTCCAAGTAGGATTTTTAAAAATGTTATATTCAGGGCATAAGAGGAGGAATGAGAGAGAGGCAATGGTTTGAGAGTGGGGTGCTTACAAATTGAAATTATGGAAGAAGTGCATTTATTGATAATAAAAAAGTCCAGGGTAGGATAATATAATGACTTTTTGAGATTGGATAAAAGATTAAGATATTAGAGGAGAAGGATCAAGGAACTTAAAGTCAAGGTATTAAAAGGAGCATTCCTGGGATTATTCAAATAACCAAGAATTAACAAAAGAGTGAGGTTTCATGGAATGACAATGAGCATGTTGCTAAAATCTTTTATGAATGCAGAAAAGTGGTTTGGATATTCTGTTACTGAAGATGTACAAATTTAAGGGTAAATACTAAAATAATGGAAATAAACATATAATTTCCAAACTAGTAGAAAGAAGATAAGACTGAAAAAAGAAAACTCTATCAATCCTATGAAATGCAGGAAAGATAAACCAAAGAAGCAAAGAAAAACATGTCAAATAAAAGAGCAATATAAGATGGTAGAAATAGAAGCAAATATATTAGCAATAACAATAAATATAAATGAATTAACATCACCAGATACAAAGATTCTCAGACTGTTTTAAAATATATATAATTTATGTAGGTATATATTTCAAAAATGACACCTGAAACAAAATTTAAATGTGGGGTGCTTTAATGTAAAGGGATAGTAAAAAACGTACCACACAAAACCTACCAAAAAGACATTACCAGAAAAATTTGACTCTAAGGAAATAAGCACTGTTATGGATAACTCTCACCTTTTGATATTTCTAAGACACTAGCAAAATGTTGTTCAGCCACACTTTTGGCTTTCTCTCTAAAGCACGATTTCCTGAGAGTAAATTTCCTAATGGACGCATCTTTTTCAGTCTGGGATAGACTGAGAACTTCCCAAATCATCCAGTTCTCGTGTGTTTTTGGTTAACAGTTCTTCCGCAATCTAATGCATTCCTCTCACATTTTACTATAAGCAACAAGAAGAAACTAAGCTATACCAAGCAACAACAAGACACTAAGACCCTTTGAGTGGAAATCTTCACAGCTAAATATCCCAGTTAATCATTTACAAGCTTTGCTTTTCACATAACTGCAGGACATAATTCAGCTAATTTTCTGCCATGAAATAATAAGGATCCACTTTCCTCCAATTTCCAATAACATGCTCCTCATTTTATTTCCATCTGAACCCTTACCGGCTGAGCCAGTATTTCAACTAATGGTCTGCTCAGGACGATTTAGGTGTTCTCTAAAACAATATACATTTTGTCTACCATGTTCTTCACTTCCTCTGAACCCTCGCTAGCAAAATCTTTTACATCCATATTTCTACTAATATTCTCTGTAAGACAATCTAGACTTGTTTTATCAAGCTACCCAAAATTCCTCCAACCTCTGCTCACTGTCAATTCCAAAGCCACTTTCACATTTTAAGGTCATAGCAGCCCCATTCTAGATAACAAAATAGCAAATTCGTATTGCTGCTGTAAGAAATGATCACAAATTTAGTGACTTACAACAACACAAATTTATTATCTATGCGAGTTTATTATTTATGCAGTGTTGGAGGTCAAAAGTTCGAAATGTGTTTCAATGAGGAAAATCAAGGTGTCAACAGAGCTGCATTCCTTGTGGAGACTCTAGGGGAGAATCCATTTCCTTTCCTTGTCCAGCTTCTAGAGGCCTCCCACATTCCTTGGCTTGTGGCCTCCTTCCATCTTCAAAGCCAACAAAGGACAGGCAAGTATTTCTCATACTGTATCACTCTGACGCTTTTAAGGATCCTTGTGATTATACTGAGCCCACCCAGATAAAGTAGGATAATGTCCTTATTTTAAGGTCAGTTGGTAGAAATCTTAATTCTACCTACAACCTTAATTGCCCATTGTCATGTAACGAAACATACTCACAGGTTCTGGGAATGAGGACATGGACCTGTTTGGTGGAGGGACCAGTATTCTCCCTACCACAGACAGGATGTGAGGATTTAAAAAATTAAAGACAGGTTTTATGAAAAGATTAGGAAAACACACACATACAACCAAGAATGAAGAATGAATAAATCTCTGGATGCAGTTCAGATTTAAAATTTATAAGAGTCTATTATACAAAAATTTATGACAATACAATTAAAATTTGAGATGAAATGAACAGTTTGATGTAACTATATAAAACATATCATGCCAAAAATGACTTAAAAAGAAATAGAAAAACTAAATAGACCCATGGAAAAACTAAATAGATCCGCGAAAATGTGCAACACTAGACCTAAAAGGTTTAAATAAATGAACATTGCAGCAAACTTTCTAAAAACAGATCATTCTTATGCACAGTTCAAGAAAAACATAATAGAGGAACAAGTTTTCAACTCATCTTATGACACTATTAAAGTGTTAATACTATTATCTGATAAGGACACTATGAGAAAGGACCATCACAGACAAATTTTAAGTAATAAGTTAATTTAAATTTTAAATAAATTGTATGCAAAGTATTAATAAATCATCAATGTATAGTAAACAATAATAATAAATCATAACCAATTTGAGTTTTTGTCAGGAATTCAAGTAATTTTCAAGGAATTCAAGGATGGTATTACACTATGAACTATTGGTATAATCTACCTCATTAACAAATTAAAGGAAGAATAACATTATCACCTCAATAGAAGCAAAATACATAATCTAAAAAGCAAATTGAATTTTCTTAACTACTATCCTTAACCTGTAAAGATTATCTTGCTAAAACTTGTAGTAAATTTCATACTCAGATGTAAAATGTTAGAAAGTTTCCTCTTAAACCCAGTCAAAAGGACACGGATGCAGGCTATTACTGCTTCTGTTCAACCGTGGACTAAATATTTTAGCCAGAAAAAGAAGATAAGGAAAAGAAGTAAAATTTGTCAGGATTTTGAAGTGCAGCAAACATTGCTTATTGCTCACTCAATGGCTGGTCCTCCACCTTCTTTGCCGCTAGAGTTTGCTTCCCTCTAAAGAGGCAAAATATGCCCTGTGTGTGTTCCCATCATCTCTTGAGGTTTGAGAAAGTTTGCTGAAAGAGTCCCTGGAAGGATCACTCTCTTCATTTCTGTCCTTCCGATTACTAATTACACAACTGTTTCTCAGGCTTCACATCCTTGCAGCTCCTGCAGCATTGAACATCGTTCAACACCCTTTTGGCCATCACAGAATTGATCAAACTTGTTTTGCATCTTACCTCATTACCTCCCTCCCTTTGTGCTTCATTTTTCCCTCTTTTCATCATAAAAAGAGTTTTTCAAAAGGTTTTGTAGTCCAACCTTTGTATGTCTTTCTTCTACTAGTTTTCCAGCTGTACACACCGCAACTTTTTCTCTCTCTGACCCCTGTGGACATAACTTTCATTTCTGCATCTCCTGTGCCAACCTCACTATAAATGGCACACTGTGCACCTCCCTTCCATTCCATGAGTGTTCTACTGGTAACCCAGATTCAGCCAATCAAATTCATAAAATTATACTGAAGATGTGTTTCCTGACATCATTTTTCTATGAATAAGTTACCTCAAGTCCTTGTTTTGCATAAATAGTCAGTACTAATAATACCATAATTGTTACACTATGCAGCCTCAAATCTTAGCTTTCTCCTTGATTTTTCTCTTCCCTACATTCTACTGCCAAACTGATCATCAAATCTTAATTCAACCATAAAATGGTCTGCAACGGCAAAACGGTGTTTTTCTATTTAAATTTCCATTGACATTATATAACTAAACCTTCAATATTGCTTCCTGGTGTAGCTCCTCTCCAAAGGTGGTCTCCAATGAGCCACATCTTCTGATATCCACATACTATGTAGTTCTCTCCCACATTGAAACTGGGCTGGCCGGCCCGGTGACACATATTAACCAATATGGCAGAGGTGCCAATTCCAGAACCAAGCTTTACGAACAGGCAAATTTCACTTTCTTTTTCTTAGAATGCTCACTTTTGGGAACCCTGAATGACCAGGTAAGAAGTCCTGATTTCCTGATGGGCAGTCCATGTGGACAAACCATATGGAGAGGCCACGTGGAGAGAAAGAGAGTTCCAGCTATCGCAGCATCCTTGTCAAGTCTCTCGATGACTTCAGCCCCAGTCACCTTCTTACTGTTATCACACGAGGGACATCACAGGAGACTAGTGCAAAATCCACCCGGTCAACCCAGAGAATCAAGAGAAGAAAATAATTGTGGGTGTCCTCCTAAGTCATTAGAGTTAGTTTATCCCACAGTAAGAGATAATGCAAACACTAACCTAAATCTGTATGAAAATGATAACATTTGTATACCTCACTTGAGTAAACAACTGAGGCTGAGAATTGACCAGGGTAAAGTTGCGCTTACCCGGAACTCCTTTACAGCTTTTATTCCCTAACTATGCCGTACTCTCCCGTCCCTAAGTTTATGATCATGCGAGCCTCTGATGGTGAGGTCCTTTTGGCTCCAAGAGTGGCCATCCCCATACGCCAGTCAAAAACCCACTAATCCTTCAAGACCAGATTCCCTGACTCCCCTTTGCTGTGAATCTCCCCCAAAGCTTCCAGAAGAATATGGTTTTCTCCATTTCTTTTGAATCACTGAATCACTATGTCTCTCATTAATGTGGTTGATTTAACTTTAGCTATCTTTTTAATTTTTTTTTTAAGACTAGGTCCTTTCCTGTCTACTAGATCAAAATGCACTTCTTCATCTGTGCCTCTCATCAATGCCTTTTAAAACAGTAGAATATTTGTCAAGGAGAGTATAAACCCTCAATGTGCATTTAATTTTTCAGGGTAAAATATGCTTGTGGGGTAAAGACAAAGTAATTAAGTTCTAGTTGGACAAAGTTAAGAGCAGGCTGAGTGAAATGAGGGGAGAGTCTTTGGGGCGAAAGATAAATTTTCAAGACTATTTTGACACACTTTTTAGAGATTAGTCCATCATATTTATCAAATTCCCTGGAAGTATTTTTCTGATATTATTTCCCATTGCCATACTAAACTATCAAAATACCCCGATTTCTAATATTCTGACATTTTAGTGTCTTGTTCTCCAAACTGCCTTTCATAAGAAGCATGGCAATCTTTTGCCCTACTACCAGTCTCAACTTGTGTTCAAGAGAATACAGTTGCAGAGCAAAGAATAAACTATTTAATTCTTTCTGTTTTATGATCATAAATACTAAACATCAGAGTAATATATAACATAAAAACCCATGTTTAATTATAAATAGAAATAGACTCTTATTTCCTAATACATAGGGGAAAAAAACAAAGATTTAAAATACAGTGTGAAATGCCCCCAAAAGAATCCCAGCATAAAATAATCCCAAACTTAGAATCGCAGCTCTACAGGCGGCGAGGTGGCGCAGGGGTTAAGTTCGCACGTTCCGCTTCTCAGCAGCCCAGGGTTCACTGGTTCAGATCCCAGGTGCGGACATGGCACCGCTTGGCACACCATGCTGTGGTAGGCGTCCCACGTATAAAGCAGAGAAAGATGGGCACGGATGTTAGCTCAGGGCCAGGCTTCCTCAGCAAAAAGGAGAGGACTGGCAGTAGTTAGCTCAGGGCTAATCTTTCTCAAAAATAAAAAAAAAGAATAGCAGTTCTATAATAATTATTAGTGAGGAAAATTGCATTAGCATCAATAACACAGCTGTTGACACCTCACAACACATAACAAGCCGTGTTGTTGCACAGCAGTCAGAATGAGCGGGAGCGGGAGCTTAATAAGTGCTATCCCTGATAATAAATTAACATCACATTTTGAATATGCACAAAAAATTGACCAACCCAAGCAAAAATTTTTCCACTTTCCCCAGTGGACTTTTTCCTGGCAGTAAAATAAATGAAATCATCATTTTGACTCTCCTCACCTGACACCAGGGTCAGCTCTAGGTAAAATGCTGCCATATGAAAGCCTCTGGTTTGTTGCTACTTGAGCAGCATATGCATCACCCTGGAGCTTCTTAGAAATGCAGAATCTCGGGCCCACCCAGAACTGCTGAGTCCTCATCTGCATTTGAACAAGGTGCCTCAGGAAATCGGCTTGCACATTAAAGTTTGAGAAGCCCCGCTCTAGTTCATCTCACTTGTTGGTTTTCTCTTTTGATCTACTTCCCTACAGGGTGTTCTTGCCTGGATAAATCATTCTTTGTACAGGGCAAGTAGGCAAGTGGCTATTTTACAGGCAGAACAATATGTTCATAACCTGCCCTTGCTGTTACTTTCTTCTTCTAACATTGTACCCATCAATGGCTTCCCTGAGTCATCACACATGCTGGCCTGATTCAGGGCAAACCAAAAGATTTTCATCTCTTTGTGATGTTTCATCCCCTTTTCACTAGAGCACAGAGAAAAGAGAAGCAATGTTGGCTGCTCTCACTCTTCCTTGCCAGCTTCCCTCTCCCCTGCTGTCTTCAGAAATAGGGGCAATTAACACCCAGGGTGAGTTCAAATAAAGCCCACTGTATTTTCATCCATTTGCAAAATTTTTACAGAAACTTCCCTCTTTTAACAGGTCATAGTAGTAGCTTTAAATAAGCACACTGCTATCCAGAGGTCTGAACTTTTACGGGTGTAGAAATTGTTGAATTTCCAGAGCAAAAGACAGTCTAATACCTTCGGTTGTTTAGATGTAAGAAGAACACATGCTATGAATTGTGCTTGACAACTTCCAGTTCATGTAAAATAATAGGGAGTTTAACTAGCTATGATTTATTTTAATACCTCTGTAAGATTTTTTCTCAAAAGGAAATTAACATGCCTCTGATTTAGAAGAGTGAGCTTTTAAGAAACCAATCCTCCCACAAAGAACAATTAATCACCCTGGTCAAAATGCAGAAAAAAAAAAAAATCTCATGGGAGGACCTGAAGGGATCTGGAGACTGAAAAGCAGGCATATTGGGGAGGAGAGTTGAAACTTGGAGCACAGAGTGAATTCCTTATTTTGTTACAGCTTTACCCTGAGGTCGGCCACAGTTGAAGCGATGGTTAAAACCATGATAAAACAAAATAAAGCAAAACAAAAACTAATCAGCTTTTAACCCACAGAGAGGAGCCCTAGGGTTAGCACAGCCTTAGAGAGTGATGGAGGAGCCCCAGAATGGAGAGAGACAGAGAAGGCAATCACTGGCTGACCACTGCATCAGGATTGCACAGGGAAGGCTGAAAGCAGTTAAGACCTGGAGCCTAAATAGCTGAACTCAGAAGTGAACCATGGCCCCCACAGGTGTCATGGTCTGCAGTTTTCATCTACCCAAATGAATTGTCTGGCAAAACAAAAATATTAACGTTTGTTGGAGCAATATGACACTTTAGATCACCCACAACACAACATTTATAATATCCAGTATATAATCCAAAAATTACTTGACATACCAAGAGCCAGGAAAAGTTAACCAATTCTAAAAGTAAAAGACAATTGATGCACGCTAACCCTGAGATGATTCAGATGCCGGAACAACTAGACATGGACTGCAAAGCCGTTATTTGAACTATGATCAGGTGAGGTCAAAGAAAATACATTTATGCTGAATGAAAAGGTAGAAACAGCAATAAGTAGGAAATGTGAAAGAAAAGAAGCAAATGGAAACTTTAATCTGAAAATATAAGCTCTCAAAAAATTCGCTGAATGAGTATAACACCAAAATAGAGATGGCAAAGAAAGAGTTGGTAATCTTGAAGATAGATCAATTGAAAGCATAAGGTTTGAAGAAGAGAGAGAAAAAGACTGGAAAAAATAAGAGTATCAGGAATCTATGGGACAGTTTCAAAAGGTCTTATATACAGGTATTTATCCCAGAAGACGACGAGAGAAGAAAGGGGGAAGAATGAGATATTTGAACACATAATGACAGAAAACTTCCCAATTTGGTGAAAGATATACATTTATAAATTCAAAAAGCTTAGCAAGCCCAAAATTGGAGTAATTCCAAGAATTCATGCCTGGAGATATCACAGTCAAATAAAGGAAAGCTAAAGGAATTTGTCCTGACAAGGCAATGATGCAGCAAATAATAAAGGAAGTTTTTCAGGCTGAAGAGAAATTATACTAGAAATTCAGATCTCTAGGAATGAATGAAAATCATCCAAAATCGTAATAAATGATCACACAGATGATTACAAAAGCATAGGCAACTATAAAAGACCATTTTACAATTTATTTAAAATCCATGTGACTTTAAAGAAAAAGTTGAGGAATTTATAACGTATTCAAAAAGTTAGAGCTAAATAGTCAATGAAAATCAAAATAGCATTCTATAAAATATTCAGAAGGCAGGAAAAGAAAACAGAGGAAGAGAAAACAAAGCTAACAAACTAAAAACGATATAACGGTAGACCTAAATCCAAACATAAAAATAATTCTATTAAATGCTAATAGACTAAATTTTCCAATTAAAAGAAAAAGATTATAAAAATGGATACAAAAGCAAGATCGAATTGTATGCACAGAAAGTGTTTAAGCAAATGCAACAAAAAATATATGATGCAAACAGGAAGTTTAAGAAACCTGGCCTGTATACATTAATATTGCATAAAATAGACTTCAAGACAAAGAATATTATTGGGAATAAAGAGGTACATCTCATACTGATAAAAGAGTTAATATATGGAAGATATGTCAATCATAAATGTATATAAATCTAAAAAGTCTCAAAAATACATAAAGCAGCAATTCTGAGAGTACAAAGCAGTGGTTCTCCATGTAAGATACTGGTTATTTGTGGGGATATTTTTGGTTGTTATATGATTATAAGGTGCTTTTAGCATTTAACAGTCAGAGACTCAAGATGTTGGACATTCTGCAGGTCACAGTATACTCCATACCTGAAGAAATGTCCCTGATCCCACATGACTTCCCAATCTCTTACCAGAAATTCATGTGGTGAAAACCTTTTTTTCAAGTTATCTGAGTTCAGAAATTACCACTAAGTACAAAGAATTTTCAAGCAGTTTTAATTTACAGTGAATTCTCTAAGAATGCAACTACTGTGGAAGTCAAAGGATGATTATGCTTTCATTTGGTTTTTGTTTATTTATTTATTTTTGGAACTTACCAAAAGTTCTATGTGGTTTCATAAACAAATGTCACAGACAGTAATGACTCTTTCCGGATTTAAATCACCAACGTAACACACCTGCATTGGTTTGCATGTGTTGCTGTTGCATTCATAATGATTCTATTATAGGAGCTAGTGTATATCTTAGCTGTCTCAATCTATAGTCAAGCTCAAACACTTACAAATAGAAGTAAATATTTTCTTACAAATTACTTTCATTTATAGTAAAATGAAAGGTAAAGCACTGTGTTGATTTTTCAAATTATGGGTGTAGGTGAGTTTCATTTCAGGATAGTAAAATGGACTTGATGAGCCAGGCTGTTGGATATGATAGAGTAGATATCCATCATCTAGAGGGAAGGCAAGTAGACAAATGATTACAAAAGCATGAAACACTTGCTAAAATGGAAGAATGTACATTCTAGAGAAGGTGTATTAGTTTCCTATTGTTATCACAAATTTAGTGGCTTAAAGGATCAGAAATTTATACTCTTGTGGTTCGGGAGACCAGAAGTCCAAAATGGATTTCACTGGACTGAAATCAAAGTGTTGGCAAGGCTGTGCTCTCTTTCGAGTCTCTGGGGGGAGAATTTATTTCCTTGCCTTTTCCAATGTCTAGTGGCTTGTGATCCTTCATCCGTCTTTAGAGCATATCATTCCAATCTTTGTGTCTGTCTTTACACAGCCTTTTCCTCTAATCTCCCTCCCTCACTTTTACAAGGACATTTGTGGTTACACTAAGGCCCCTTGGATAATCCAGAATAATCTCATTTTAACATCCTTAACTTAAGCACATACATCATATAAAGTAAAATTCACAGGTTCCAAGGATCAGGTCCTGGACATCCTTGGAGGGCATTATTCAGCCTCCCACAGAAGAATGTACAGCAAGGCCTGCCCAAGTCAACTTGGGTAGTTAAGCAAAGCCTCACAAAGGAGGGAAGTTTTAGTATAAGACCTGGTGAGCATTTGGCTTGTTAAAAACTAATAACAACAACAGCTAAGTAGGGGAGGGACCAGACAGAGTTTGGAATAGAAGGGGTTTTCCAGAAGGAAGAAAGCAAAGGGAAACATGTAGGGAGGCATGAGAAAGAATGTCATGTCTGAGGGAAGGGCAGTTGAGTTCAATACTACGGCAACTTGAGAGAAAATGGACAGCAGAATGAGTCACGTACAACTCTGTAAGACATAGAAAACAAAATTTAGTGGATTTTTTTCCTGTAGACAATGGTGAACTATTGAGGAATTCTAAGCAGAATAGCAATAAAATAAAAGTGAGTCCAATGAAGGTCATTTAGATAGGAGGCTGGTAACGCATACTGGACAGTAGTACAGGCTAGAGATAATGAGGACCCAAATAACGTCCTCTAAGAAAGAATGTCTTTTTGGGTTTTTTCGGGGCTATTTCTATTTTCAAATAATCATCTTATTTACAATCCTGTATCTTTTAATGACAGACCATAAATTGTGGAGTTTTCTTTTTTAAACTCATTATCTCAGATTTTTAATATGAGGGTCATACACCAGGTCACGCCATCTCTGAGGACAGTCAAAGAGCAGTGATAGGCCAATTCTCAGAAACCTGAGGGAAAATAAAAATAAATCTCTGTCTCAGAAAGATCCACATTGCCGAACCTTTGCCCTACTTGATGGGAAATCACCTTTGAGAAGCTTTAATTTCAGTCCCCAGAGCCCAAAAGGGAGACCGTTTTTCATATCATTGTATTTTTAAGTGTTGCATTGTTTTGCATCTCAAAAAAGAAAAAAAGAAAAGAAAATGTATTCACAACATTCCCATTAACAGGATCAGAGACTTAAAATATGACTACATTTGAAAAATCCTCCAGAGATTTCTTTTCCTATTCCTTTGTGAGAAAATTAAGGTTAGAAGTTGGAAAACTTCTTGGCCGAAAAATTTTTCTTTCTTTTTTTTCATGTATTTATTTTATTTTATTTTTTTTGAGGAAGATTAGCCCTGAGCTTACTACTGCCAATCCTGCTCTTTTTTGCTGAGGAAGCCGGGCCCTGAGCTAACATCCGTGCCCATCTTCCTCTACTTTATATGTGGGATGCCTACCACAGCATGGCGTGCCAAGTGGTGCCATGTCCACAGCCGGGATCCAAACTGGTAGACACTGGGCCACCGAGAAGCAGAACATGAGCACTTAACCGCTGCACCACCGGGCCGGCCCCGGCAGAAAAATTTTTCATTCATTCAACATGATATTAAAAAGCACACTTCTGTGTCTAAAGTACAATTAAGCTCCCAGAGCCTCTTTCTTTATCCATAAAGCTGGATGTTTTTTATTCTCCTCAATTTGTCTAAAATCTTATCACTGGGTAGTAGTGGATCATGATTTAACATTCTCAACTGTTTCCCACTATCATTGGAATGTAATTTAATATAAATAAACAATATAGGCCTCCTCACAAAATCCTTTCCTTTCTTCCTTCCTTCCTTTCTTCTTCTTTCACTTCGTGCCCTTTCTCTCTAATTTATCTTTAATTTGACTAATAAAATTAAATTGAATATCAGTTACAGAGGAGGCAGTTTGAAATTGGAGTCATTCACCACTTCTCCTGATAATGTAAAATTTATCCTTGCCCAGGCACTCGCTCTGCCTCCTTCAATGAAATGGCGACAGGAAGGCAGCGGCAACGTCACAGACCAATGGTTCTCAAAACGTAGTCCCTGGAAGAGCAGCACCAACATCACCTGGGAACTGTCTAGAAATGCAGATTTTTAGACCCAACTCAGATTTATTGGATCAGAAATTATGGAGGTGGGGCCCACCCATACATGTTGTAACTAGCCCTCCAGATGATACTGATACACCCTAAAGTTTGATGAGTGCAGTCATAGACTGCACAAGAAGTCTCTGATTGTCCTCTGCAAAATGAGGATAATATTGACAACCCCACAGGCCTACTGTCATACTTAAAAGGAATGAAGATCTGAAAAGTATCTAGCAATGGGATTGGAAAGTATAACAGGTGCTAAATACATGTTCACTCAGATAATGATAAACGTGTACCTGCTGAGTGTAAGGCACACACGGGAGTAGACATTAAAAGCACATGAATCGGAAACAGACCTCAAGCGATCTTTGGACTGGGCTGGGGGTTGAAGAGTGAGTAACACGCAGGACTATAATGGAAATTAGGAAATAAGTGCCCTGACAAAGGTGCAGATAAAGCACTGGCATGGGGGAAATCAGGGTAGGAGGCCATTTCTGGATAGAAGCCATTTGAGAGAGGCTTTAAAGGGTTGGTAGGATCTGGAAACATGAAGACGAAAATTAGGACACCTCTGACTTCTGAAATGGCTTGTGAAAGATGTGTAGGTTGAAGAATAGAACAGATATACAGAGAATAAATTAGTTGGCTAAAATGTAAAGGGCATGCCTTAGAGGAGTGGAAAATGTTGGAAGGTCAGATTAGCAGCAGATTGTACAAGATACCAGACTGAGGATTTTGAACTCTAGTATTTAGAGAACAAAAATCCAAAAAAGTTTTGGACAGGAGAGTGACATATACAGGAGAGTTTCCAGGGCCAAACTTAAGATTGGCTTTAAAAAAATAAATTTAAACAGAGATATCAGTAAGTAGGTTGATTTTCCAGTGAACAAATTTTCAGGGAATGTCTACTATTGATTGCGGTAGACTCATGGACATAAAGACTCAAAGTCACAAGACTTGGTTTCAGTGAGTCAACAATCTAGTGGTGAAGATGAACTGTCAGATGCCAAGTGAGAAGAAACTATAGGTAGCCCATAAGAGGGATATATGGCTACTGTAAGAAGTCAGGCAAGGAGAAATTATTCTGGAGCCTTACAAATTAAGGCTGTCTCCTCTCCCTCAATGAGATTGTATTTTCATTCTTTTTGATTACACTGAAATTAAAATCATAAGATAATGAAAATCAAAGTCCAATTATTTCCTACTAATTATAGTACTGGGTTTAACCTTCAACGCTTCTACAAAAAAAAAAGATTTAAAACATTCAGCTGCCTCAACAGTCTCTGGACTCCATTACTCCTGTAAGAGTAGATCATGGAGCTAAAATGAGAATAGATTCCAGAGGGATTTCCCTGCTTCCCATAATCAAGTCCCTGATGGGAAGATCAAGAAAATGTTGGAAGGGACATTGTCTTTCTCAGTGCAGAAAGAAAGTATCCACTGTGACTTACAATCATATCTTCTTTTACCTTCTTGGTGACCCTGATAAGCAAGCTTTCCCTTAATCTTTTCTAGAAAAAGAAAAAAGAGATTATATAGGTATCAGAACAGCAAGCAATTAAGCAAGCAAGCAGATAAGTAATGAATAACAGGGGACTCATAGACGTTACACATTCTCCTCCCTAATTTCAAATAGAGAGCCTGTCCCTGGAAAGAGTCAGATTTTTTTATAGGCTTCTTGTGCATAATAATTAAAATCTTTTAATTTGAACTGCTTCCCATGAGAAGGAAAAATGGAGGTCAGTAGGCTCTCCAGCCCCATGTAAGGGATTTTCTGGAGGGTCTACCTTAATAGGAATTTTACTCTGAAGGATACTGCTTCAGGTTCGATAGATAGCAAACAGCTACTTTTTCACCAGCTGATTCCATGCGAAATGCAAGGATACAAAGATGTTTCCAGGAGTGAAGCTCCAGATGCCATAATTTCCATTACTGAAAATATGAAAGGTTAGATGTTTACAGAATCCGCTCATGGTTCATCACAATTAAAAATTTTAGATATTAAAAAACAATACATTCAGTTCACTTCATGGATGAGAGAATGAGAAAGTATGATTAATTCCTCAGAAGCCAAAAATGACAAGATATAATGAATTCACAGAGGTGAGGGTGTGGGGGGGTCAGAATTGGCCACCCCAAAATGTGCCTCTTTGGCATGAGGATTGTTTTAGGCTGGTTACTTTTAAGAAACTGCAGACAAGGCAGAAGCTCTGAAAAGTAGAAGTCACCCTTTGTAAGAGACATGTACATTTGTAAGGGAAGTCTCCAACTGTAAAGGTGTCTCCCTCACTGTGCCATGAAGAAGGGGGGCAAGGACTTAAATCTGCATAATAACATTACCTTTGTTTACTGTGCTTTTCTGGTAATCTCCTGTAACTGACTCCCCCCACCCCCAACATCCTCCTTTGCCTTTAGCTGAAGATGGTATTTAAGATGAGAGCCTCCACCATGTTGGTGAGTTGCTCAGTTTTCCTGAGTTTCTCCCACCTATACATGTTATAAAGCTTTGTTTGACTTTCTCCTGTTATTCTGCCTCATGTCAATTTAATTCATAGCCCAGCCAGAAGGACCTAGTGTGGATAGAAGAACTGTCTTCCTCCCCTACAAGGGAACTCTGGGGCCAGTGTTTGGTCTTGGGGATGCATCCCTTGCAGGTAGACCAGAACTTAGATTTTAATGGACCATCCACTGGGGACTAAAAATAAAGCCTGAGATGAAACAAGGTGCAAGATCAGTTCTGAGACCACAGATAAATCTAGGCCCTCCCAAATTTCACATGCCTATGTCTGTCTTTGCTCTGGTAGACCCAAGAAAAAGAAATCCTTTCTCTGAGAATTACTAACCAAAGCCTGCACAAATGTGGATTTAAGGCCAGAATTTATAACAACTATCTAGTCTGAAAAATCCACTAATGCCAAATTTAGTTTAAATTTGACCTGGGTTGATGATTGTCCTGAGGTGCCTAGCATAACCAAGTAAAATATCTATTTGGAGGAACACAATTAAGACCTGGTCTCAAAGAATTTCCACAGATAACGGTAAAAGGTATATGAACTTTTTATATAGATAGATGCATTGTTCAAAATAATAAAAATATTGGAAACATCCCAAGTGACCATTAACAGTATAACAGATGAATAATTTTGGTGTAGTCATATAAAGGAATATTATAAAGCATGAAAATGAAGAATATTTCTATTTATCTATCTACATATATATATGTCAACATGGAAGAATTACAAACAGCAAAGAGAGTAAATCATAGAAAAAATTATAGAATGATTGTATGTATAAAAGTTGAAAAGGAAACAAAACTATACATGGGTAGTACATATATACGTATATCTGTGGTAACACGAGCTGCGTATATACGTGGTGTATCCATAAATCAAACATGTGGCTCCTTGGGTGGATGGAAAGGGATACATAGAGACAATAAAAGGTGTTTTTAACACATGCTTTTAAACTTCATGGAGAGTACATGAATATTTATTTTATCATTTTTCATAATTATTATATTTAAATTATATATATAGTTTTGTATTTTTGATATCTTTCACAAAAAGAACACTGGCAGAATCAATTTCTAAATGATGCATGCATAAAATTTATGATGAGCTGTACAAAGTTTTCGCTCTAGTTCAAAAGGACAAAAAGATGAAAGTTTAGTTATCACAGTATGATAAAAAATGGATGAATGACATAGCAGTCAGTGTAAATATTCCATTACAAATACCAATTTTGTTTCAAAAAAATACTGGTCATCATAACAAATTTACTGTTGTCATATTGACTGTTTTAAGTCTGTAATATTGCTTTTTTGGGTAATAGTTGCATAGGAGCTAAAATCCTAAGAAATTTTTGGCTTTCTTGGTTTAATAGCTTTGGTTTAATAATTGCACAAAAGCTATAATCCTAAGAAACTTATACCTATTTTTATACTTGTTATTCTTGTACACATTTGGGTCTTATTAGAATAGAATAATTTAGGATAATAAAGAACTAGATGAAGAAAAAAGAAAAGAAACAGGAGGGAGGGAAAGAAGAAGGAAAATTAAGAGAAAGAGATGTTTCATGAAAAGATGTTAAGTTCTATTTTACAGATAAAGGATTTGAGGTTCTAATGGGCTGCCTGAGAGAAGATATTTAGTGCACTAAAAAATTTAGGTCTAGAGTTTGGGAAAGAAGTTTGACTAAAGATACAGACTTGCACATTATTCCCAGAAGTGATACAAATGTAGGAAATTGCCTAAGAGAGGGTGGAGAGGAGCAAGATAGAGTCTAAAGAGATACCATCGGGTGGAAAAGAAGGAGAACATGAGGCAGGAGCCTGCAAAGACAACCCCTGGAGTGTGTATGTGTGTCATGGAAACCAAGGAAGGAGACAACGTTGAAGGTGTGATTGCTACATCTGCTGCCTGAGAAGCTGCCAATTAACCAAACGATTGTTGAAGCATCTTATTCTTTCTTTATACTTTTCTTTGTATGCCTGGTCAAAGTGACTTTCTGAAGATGAAAGCTCATTTCTTTATGGTGAGATGAAATTCAAATATATTTGGGAAAATATATCAGCTGCGGCCAGGTTCTGCCTTATAACAGGAATGCAGCTACCCATAATTATAGCACTCCACAACTAGAAATATCCTTTCCCATAATCCCAACTCCCGGATCCAGCTGTGTCTTTGGAAGATTAGAATAAGATGAATTGCCACTAACAGTATGAAAAGCAAGGGTTACCAAGCTTGAATATTTTGTTATCGTTAATACGTTTATTGTCATTGTTTTTTCAGGATGATGATGATATGACAAATTACTTTGAAGAAAGTAGGCATAGAAAGTTTACCTAGTTTAAGTATTACAGTAAACTCTCCTGAGTGCTCCATCCTTGGATGGACACAGGGTAGGATAAATGACAGGGCAACTTTGGGGCTGTGAAAGTGAGCAAAAATCTGGCAAGAGAATTTAATATGACCTTAGTACAAGGCAAACATTCAAGAAAAATAAAACTTGAACTCTCTTCAGAGAATGCTGGCTTAAAGCAAACAATTATGATTCAGGAATGGGAGCAAAGAGTTATAAATACTTGCTCAAGATGAAACTTTATGGAGAAAAATCACAAGAAAGAAACCCATAAATCATCATTAGTACTAATGTTTAGAAATAAAACAAAATGTTATTGTCTTCTACACTGTATACTTTATGGCATTCTGATTGCTTTAACTCCAAAGAAGACAGAAGAGCCATAGAGGACAAGCAAAAGAACTTTATGGTAGGCCAAAATGATTTTGTTGTTTTGTTTTGTTTGTTTGTCATGTCTTTGGGGGAAATCATCTCTTTTCCATTTTTAAAGCATGTAGTTCTGATAGACTAAACCAGAACTAATCCCATACCATCCCTAGCATGAGGATCTGCTTTCGACCTAGTTCTATCCAATTAGCATTGAATGCCACAGTGACTGGTCCAAGGAGAAACATGGGACACAATTCAGGCCAATGAGTCATCTACATGACTTGTGCTTATGCTGTAGAGAAAGACATCTTTCACTGGGATCACTTACTGGAAACACTAGGGGAGGCTAACGTTGCCAGTGGCTGTCTTTGCCATCATATGGTTATTGCTTAACTGGGAATGAAAGCAGCACAAAGATAGGCAGAGCTGAGCGAAATAGGAAAAGCATGAGATTTCTGCTGACATCATTTGAACTCCTGGATGCAGCTCTGGCCAGGATTCCAAATTCCATATGTCAGTCAGTTCCCATTATCCTGACTAATACACTATTTAAAATTAATGATTCTTCAGCCTTCCAAATGGATAAAGTGTAACCAGAAAATCACAAAGGACCAAAAGAGTATAAAACTGAACTGGACTTATTTAGGAGGTTTTAGAAATTGATGTTACCACCTGAAGCCCCCCAAAAAATTTGAGATGAATTAAACATTTATGAAGAACAAAATAAACACGTGAATTTCATTACCCAAAGAGGTTGTGGTGGCTAAAAATATCTATGTCATAAAAGCCTTAGTTATATTTATGGATGATATTTTCACAATGCTTTAACAAGGGAAACAAGAGTTACTTGGGTACATCTTTTTTTAAAATGCTGTCTATAGTCAGAGGCAGAATTTGGGCTGCTGTCATACATTTATTTAGTAAATAATTAAGTACCTACTGTTGTGCCAAGGAATGCGCTTGGCCCTGGAGATGAGTGATGACAGATACATTTAGCACTTTCAAGGGGCCCTCCCTCTGGGAGAGAAGACAGACATATTTGTAATAAGCACTATTGGGTGTAAAGACGATTGAGCAAATACAAGAAATGGTGGTAGAACAAAGAAAGAAGAGACACAATTCTCTTGGGACAAAAGAAGGGAAGTCAGAGAAGGTTTCACAGAAGAAGTAAAATGGCCTAAGGTCTTGAGAAATGGAAAAGTTGGTCAGGCGGGCAGAACATAAGGAAGGAAGGAGCATTGTAAAATGCTCTACGGCTGGAGAGGAGGGCTGTGGGCAGTGGAGTTTGGGGGAATCAGGTGGGTTGGCAGCAGAAGTTGGAGAAATGGCCAATGGTCAGGTTACGAGAGGCTGGACACGTCTTGCCAAAAGCATGAACCTTATCCTACACAGCATGGAGTTCTCAAAGAATTTTAATCAGTGGGGTACTCCGAATCACGAGCTTGACATAACGTGACAGTTCTACTCTTTGGTGGTTTAGATTCTTGCTGCTTCTCCCTCTTCCCAGGAAGTAGGAGTCGGGGATTTTTGCATCTGGCAGTCCCAGCACCTTCTGCAGATCTTATTTTGCGGTATGTGGTTATCTAGAAATGAGGTCTTGATAGTCGACTCCTTCTTTGACTATCTGGAGGGTCTACCTTAGTAAAGCAGTTAAAGAAGATTCTTAGAGTTTGATCAATGTGATCATGGGTATTATATTCATATTGTCAATTAATAAAATGTTAACATGCGTTCTAAGGTTGGTGTTTTCCCCCCAAAGATCATAGTGAGGTTCCTCACGAGTTATGACATTAAACAATTCTGGAAGCACAAACTTGAGGTGGAATATGAACTGCAACATGGGAGGAGAATATCCCCTGCCTGAAATATTGTTCCTTTAAAGTCCCTGTTTATAAGGGGAGGAGATGGGAAATGCTCTAGTCCTAAACTCATTTCTTCCAACAGTTTTCAGTGACAGAAAGCAAAGCTGGAGTGTATGAAGTGAAAGGGTTCGTCATTAGGCATTTTAAGGTGCCCATTGAGGTGCATTGCCTACAACGTGTACACAGTCTGGATGGGGTAGACAAATTGAGAGGCAGAGATACCAAAGCCTTAGTTCTAGGCAAGCAGCTTCTTCACTCTCCCTCTGCCACCGACTGGGTGAACAGAACTGTACTGGAGGCAGAGGAAATATTTTGCTCTTGACATTTCGAAACAATTTACTCACAGTTTCTTTTAATCCCACCCACTCCTGTCTTTGAAAAAGCACTTTCATGTCATCAGTCTTGACTGACTGGGCTGTTGTGGGCATGGGAGGCCAAGACGATATGCTTATTAGCTCTGTTTTTTCTGTAGTCCTTGCTCTGCTGATAGCTTTTGAACCCTCAGACAGTCCTCTGTATTACTCAGAATCAAATTTGAAACTTTGCTAAACTTTAATATCCATTGTCTCAGATTAAACTGTTCTGTATTTTTTTTAATTCAGTAAGAAAATACTTTACATGGCAGGAAGAGAAAAGATAGAGAAGTATCTTTTCATTGAGATAAGACAAACAGTTCACGCAAATAAAAACTCTTCCATTTTCTCAGTTTCCGCTTCACTCTTTTAATTTCGAGTTTGTACAGAATAATACAGAGTAAAGCACACAGTGGTAGAAAGATCATAACGGCCCTTGATGAAAGGGAACATGCTTTCAGGATAAGAGATAATACTTTGAGGTACAGACAATGGAGACTTTTTTCCCCTGTTATGGAGATTGTGGCTGAAATGTGGGAAAGGCTTTAACATGGTGGCATATACTAATCCAACTTACTTTTGCTCTTGAAGTAGAACAGGAATTTTCTGTGTCATCCTCCCATCATAGCTATTTACCAGTCAGTTTAGATGCAGTTTTGTAAATTAGTTTGTGCACTAAATAGGGCCAACAGATTTTCATTCTTTCCCCACCTCGCTCTGTGATATGTGACCATGGGCAAGTCTCATATCCTGTCTGAATTTCAATTTTTTCTTCTATTTCATTTGTCCTATATGATCTTCCTAGAACGCACTACCCACTGAGAGACTGGACTTACAGACAACGGCCAGACTACAAATAAAAATGGAATTCTGATCCACGACCTGTAGCAATCAGCCCAAGAAGACAACCTACTATCTACAATAACAAGTCCAAGAAGTCTGATTAGTATCTCTATCAAGGAGTCCAAGAAGCCAAACAATAACTTCTGTAACTATTCACCCCAAACAGCCAGGACTTGCCTAACAACTAAGTTTCTCTAATTTTTCCCCTATTTCCACCTTAGGACCAAGCAGAGAAAGTTGAATATGCATCCGTAACCAACCACATAGCATGTCTTGCTTCTAGTTAGCTGCCTAGAGCTTCCCCATGCCAACTTCCTCCAGTCAAGGCATACCCAAGGCCTATGCTTTCTTTCCACTGTACAGCTTTCGCACTCCCATACCTGTCTTTGAGTCTCTGCCAAATGCAAGAGATGGTGACTGACTTCCTTGCTAGAGCAAGTTCTAAATAAAAAGACTTGCTTGTTCTCATTTGGGTGGGTCTTCATTTATTTCCACAGCACTGTTTAGTTTCCAACCCCTTCACCAGGAACTAGTATAATAACCTTATAAATCGTCTCCCTTCTCTCGGCGTTGCTCCTCCATGCATTCTTCCATATCAGTGGCCCCATGATTGTCATAAGTGCAAGATGAATTATATCAATCCCTGTTTTAATACTTTTCATTGGTTTTCCATTGACCTCAGAATAAGGTTTAAAATGTTTAGCTAGAATGATTTGGTTTCTTCATACATGTCCACTTCCTTCCTTTGACATTCAATCCTATGTTTATGTGACATCAAAATTCTTGTTGTTTTCAAAATGTGCCACATTCTCTCTCACTTCGAGTCTTTTGTATGTGCAAACTTCTCTACCTGAAATACTGTTCCATATTTTCCTCATGTGGTAAATTCTTATACTGCCTTAAGGCTAAGCCATCATCTTTTTTGTGAAGGCTTCCATAACCTTGCCAGTCTGCTGCATTCAACAAAATGTGCATTTCTATGTTTTACGTGATTTGCTTAGATGTCTCCTTGTTTAGTTCACTGTTAGTTACTGCATTTTTGCACCTGCTCAATATCTGGCATTGTAGACACTCAGTAAATATTGAAATTATGAATGAATAAATGAATGAATGATTGAGAGAATAAACCTTTATATAAATGAGTTACCACATGTGCCTACGTCAAACTTACAGGACCTAATTACTTTTCCCTGGTGGCCATCATAATAGGTATTAGGCAAATTGCCATACATTAACTCCTACAATGGACCAGGTAAGGTGGTAGTTGCTTTATATTCATCATCTCTCTCCTTTTCACAACAATTATGCAGGGTTAGGTGTTATTTTCTCCCATCTGCAGGTGATGATTTTAAAGTTCAAAGAGGTTAAACAACTTGCCCAAGGACATGTAGTTAATAAGTGGTAAAATTGATATTTGAAAGCAGATTAATCCAAAAGTCAACGTTGAGATCTTACGAGGAAAACGAAATTTAGCTTCCTATTTTAAAATCACAGGAATGATAGATATAAATTACTATAACCCAACAATGTGTTACCAGTCAAGAATCATGCTGGGACTAACTCAGAATGAAGCTGGATCTACAGTTGATTCTTACTATTCATGGATTCCATATTTGTGAATTTTCCTACCCCCTAGAATTTGTTTGTAACCCTAAAATCAATACAGCACTTTTGTGGTAATTCATGGATATGTGCAAAAAGAGGGGCAAAAAAATTGACTGACCTGACACACATTCCCAGCTGAGGTTGATCAATGCAATACTCTGCCTTCTCTCATACTGTAAATATGTCTTCTTCTTTTTTTTAAATAACAAGGTTCATTTTTTAGAGCAGTTTCAGGTTCACAGTAAATTTGAGGGGAAGATACATACTCCCTGCCTTTCACACGCATCACACACCCCCCTCCACATTATCAATTATCAACATCCCCTACTAGAGTGGTACATTTGTTACAATTGATGAACCTACACTGACACATCATTATCACCCAGAGTCCATAGTTTACATTAGGAATCACTGTTGGCGTTGTATATTCTATGAGTTTGGACAAATTTATAATGGCATGTATCCATCATTATAGTACCATATAGAGTAGTTTCACTGCCCTAAAAATCCTCTATGTTCTTCCTATTCATAACTCCCTCTCCACTAATCTCTGGAAACCACTGATGTTTTTACTGTCTCCACAGTTTTGCCTTTTCCAGAATGTCAGATACAGGCATACCTCAGAGATATTGCAGATTTGGTTCCAGAGTGCCACAATAAAGTGACTATCACAATAAAGCAAGTTGCAAGAATATTTTGGTTTCCCAGTGCATATAAAAGTTATGTTTACACTATACTGTAGTTTATTAAGTATGCAATAGCATTAAGTCTAAGAAAACAATGTATATACCTTAATTAAAAAATACTTTGTTGCTAAAAAATGTGAACCATCATCTGAGCTTTCAGCAAGTCATAATCTTGTTGCTGGTGGAGGGTCTTGCCTCGATGTTGATGGCTACTGAATGGTCAGGGTGGTGGTTGCTGAGGTTGGAGTGGCTGAGGCAATTTCTTAAAATAAGACAACAGTGAAATTTGCCACATCGATTGATTCTTCCTTTCACAAACAATTTCTCTGTAGCGTGTGATGCTGTTTGATAGCATTTTACCCACGGAAAAACTTCTTTCAAAATTGGAGTCAGCCCTCTCAAACTCTGCCACTGCTTTATCAATTGAGTTCATGTAATATTCTAAATCCTTTGTTGTCATTTCAACAATCTTCAGAGCATCTTCACCAGGAGTAGACTCCAACTCACAGAACTACTTTCTTTGCTCATCCATAGGAAGCAACTCCTCATCCATTAAAGTTTTACCATGAGATTGCAGCAATTCAGTCACATCTTCAGGCTCCACTTCTAAATCTAGTTCTCTTGCTATTTTCACCATGTCTGCAGTTACTCCCTCCACTGAAGTCTTGAACCCCTCAAAATCACCCTTGAGGGCTGGAATCCACTTCTTCCAAACCTCTGTTAATGTTGACATTTTGTCTTCTTCCCATGAATCACAAATGTTCTTAATGGCATCTGGATGGTGAATACTTTCCAGAGGGTTTTCAATTTACTTTGCCCAGGTCTGTCGTAGGAATCCCTATCTATGGCAGCGATAGCCTTACAAAACATATTTCTTAAATAATAAGTCTTGAAAGTCAAAATTACTCCTTGATCCATGGGCTGCAGAATGGATGTTGTGTTAGCAGGCATGAGAACAACATTAATCTCATTGTACATCTCCATCAGAGATCATGGGTGACCAGGTGCATTGTCAATGAGCAGCAATATTTTAAAAGAAATCTTTTTTTCTGACTGGTATGTCTCAACAGCGGACTTAAAATATTCAGTAAACCATGTTGTAAGCAGATGTGCTGTCATCCAGGCTTCGTTGTTCCATTTATAGAGCACAGGCAGAGTAGATTTAGCATAATTCTTAAGAGCTAGAGAATTTTCAGAATGATAAATGAGCAGTGGCTTCAACTTAAAGTCGCCAGCTGCATTAGCCTTTAACAAGAGAGTCAGCCTGTCCTTTGAAGCTTTGAAGCCAGGCATTGACTTCTCCTCTCTAGCTATGAAAGTCCTAGATGGCATCTTCTTCCAAAATAAGACTGTTTGATCTACACTGAAAATCTGTTGTTTGGCATAGCCACCTTCATTAATTATCTTAGCTAGATCTTCCGGATAACTTCCTGCAGCTTCTACGTCAGCACTTGCTGCTTCACCTTGTACTTTCATGTTATGGAGACGGCATCTTTTCTTAAACCTCATGAACCAACCTCTGCTGGCTACAAACTTTTCTTCTGCAGCTTCCTCACCTCTCTCAGCCTTCACAGAATTGAAGAGAGTTAGGGCCTTGCTCTGGAGTAGGCTTTGGCTTAAGGGAAGGTTGTGGCTGGTTTGATCTTCTATCCAGACCACTAAAACTTTCTCCGTATCAGCAATAAGGCCATTTCACCCTTTTCATTTGTGTGTTCACTGGAGTAGCCCTTTTAATTTCCTTCAAGAATTTTTCCTTTGCATTCACAGTTTGGCTAACTGTTTGGCACAGGAGGCCTACTTTTCAGCCTATTTTGGCTTTTGACATGCCTTCCTCCCTAAGCTTAATCATTTCTAGCTTTTGATTTTAAGGGAGAGATGTGACTCTTTCTTTCACTTGAACATTTAAAGGCTGTTGTAGAGTTAATTGACCTAAATTCACTATTGTTGTTTCTCAGGGAATAGGGAGGCTCAAGGAGAGAAGAGACAAACAGGGGAACAGCAGGTTGGTGGAGCAGTCTGAACACACACAACATTTATCAATTAAGTTCACCGTCTTATATGGGCACAGCTTATGGCAAACCAAAACAGTTACAATAGTAACATCAAAAATCACTGATCATAAGTCACCATAACAAATATATTAATAATGAAAAAGTTTAAAAATATTGTGAGAATTACTAAAATGTGACACAGAGACATGAGGTGAGCAAATGTTGGAAAAATGGTGCCCATAGACTTGCTCAACGTAGGGTTGCCACAAACATACAATTTGTGAAAAACACAGTATCTGTGAAGCACAATAAAGCCAAGTACAATAAAATGAGGTATGCCTGTAGTTGGAATCATACAGTATGTAGCCTTTTCAGTTTGGCTTCTTTCACTTACTAATATGCATCTAAGTGTCCTCCATGTCTTTTCATGGATTGATAGTTTATTTCTTTTCATCACTGAATAATATCCCACAGTTTATTAATCCATTCACCTACTGAAGGACATCTTTGTTGCCTCCAAGGTTTATCAATTGTGAATAAAACTGCTATAAACATTCATGTACAGATTTTTGTGTGGACATAAGTTTTCAACTTCTTTGAGTAAACACCAAGAAGCATGATTATTGGATTGTATGGTAAGAGTAAGTTTAGTTTTGTTAGAGAATGCTAATCTATCATCCAAAGTGGCTGTACCATTTTGTATTCCCACCAGCAATGAATGGGAGTTCCTGTTGCTCCACATCCTCATCAGCAATTGCTGTTGTCAGTGTTCTGGATTTTGGCCATCTTAATGGGTATGTAGATGTGTTTTCTTTTGTGGTCTATTTAGTGCCATATTTTTCTCATTTTCTGTATGTTTTGTTGGTGATTTCACTGTTTAAAATATTCCCTAAGCATAGTGCTGAAGTGCTGTCTAGTGTTTCTAGGTATGAAAAGACTGTGATGTGCCTTATGGAAAAAATACATGTGTTAAATAAGCTTTGTTCAGACATGAGTTATAGCCTCATTACCTGTGAGTTCAATGTTAATGAACCAACACTATATATTAAATAAGGTGTCTTTAAACAGGATCACATGTAAAATAAGGTTATGTATTGATTGGTTGATGAAAATGTTGTGCCTAGAGGTTCAGAGGAACCTAACCCCATATTTCCTCTAGGAGCAATGATTCGGTGTTTACCATTTCAGTGTTCCCAGCAATTTTACATAACATAATTACCATGAATAATGAGAACTGACTGCATTCTCTATGGTCTGTCATATAATTTGCAGTATTAAGACTTTATTTTCTCTGTAAAGGAAGGAAGAGTGAAAAATAGGAAACAAAAATGTGTGAATTCTCTTCTGCTTGGAGGACTTGCCTGAGGGAAATTGTCAAAGCTTGCACATCACAGTCCTTAATGCTCTTCAAAAACTATTTCTTCCTGTCACCTCTTCTGAGTTAGAGTAAGATTTTACTTCACGGCCCTGGTAATTGTTGGGATAGTTTGAGTTCTGGAAGGAATTACTTTCAGAAGAATTCTTCAATTGCTCATAGAGACTCTCCTGCACTCACTTTCCCTCTGTCAACATGACTTACAATGATGAAGATGGTGGCTCCTCTCATAGCCTACATCCTTGACTAAAGACGACGTGGAGCACAGCCATCAGTTAACCTACAATGGGAATGCAGCATAAATGAGAAATAAAATTTTGTTCTTTTAAGTCACTGGTGTTTAAGGGCTTGTTTTTCCATGTATTATAACTTAGCCTCTCGTAGTTGATGCAGTGCATTACTTCAGCTGTTCAATGGAGATGGTTTGTGCTCTAACGAGAGCCCAAAGAAAAATAAAAGTAAGGAGTGTAAGGGATGAAAAACTATACACCATGCTCTTGGTAAACTCAGAGAACTTTAGTTCAGAGTAATTCTTACTCTTTGTGGGTTTCTTTAGACGTGTCACCTAAATCAGTATTTTCCATATTTTGCTGCCTATCAAAATCACGTAGAAATCTTGTTAAAAGTTCAGATTCCTAACTGCAATCCCAGATATTGTGATTCAGGAGGTCTGAAATGGACCACAGAAATCTTCAGTTTAACAGCTCTCCTTGCCTAGGGTCCTAATGCCAGTGATCCATGGACCACACTTAAGAAACACACCTTTAATTATTTTAGTAATTATAAATTATTATAAATAAAATAAATTATGAAGGTCATTTTATAAAGCGTTACCTTGCCACAGATCTGGATGCATAGTGGCTGATGGGACACACCTTTTATACTCATACTGATATACTTTCCAACTCTTTCATTGAAAGACAAAGACATTTTAAAACACTTGCATGATTTCTGCCATCCAATACTGGTAGTCCCTGCTATTAATATGTGGCCCTGAGATGGTTTCAGTGATAACAGAAGTGAGATGCAGCAAATGTAATAACAGTCTCTACAGCCACTTAGTGAGACTGTTAAAGGAGAGGTAAAGAAGAACCCCTTAACCAATTGAAGTGACAGCAGGGTGAGCTTCAGATAATCAGGGTGTAATTGCATCAACTGGAATCGAGCCAGGAAGTAACGGCCAACAACGAAGGAAGAGAAAGAGTTTGCATGAAATATACAACTGATTCTTTTTATATTTCACTTAGAATTATGGCTCTAAAATAGATTATAACACAGAATTACTGGGAATGACTTAATCGAGTGTCAAAAGTCCCTTAAAACAGAGAGCTCTGCTTACGGAACCACATATTCTCTTATACTCATACAAGGTAAGACTTCCAAATCACACTTCAGATGAAAGGTGCTTTGGACAATATTTTTTTTCCAATTTTTTTCTTGTTATTGTTTTGTTTTGTTTTGTTTTATTGTGCCTGTATGGCCTAATTCTGTAGAATTACTTTAGAGAAAATGATGACACCATGTACACTCCTTAGTGCCCCTTGCACAAATGTGCTCTGTGTTAAGGATGTGTGAGAGACACTTGTCTCCTTCTTTATTAGAGAGAGTTTCCTCCTTGACTTAGAGGTGCTGATGCCACTTGGTTGTTTTCTTTTCTGGGTCTAAGAGTGGTCCAATAAACGAGTCCCCAGAACCTGGAATCGGGAAGGGACAAAGTTGGGACCAAATTTTTATATCTGAAAACATGATCTTATAATTAGAGTGAACAAGAGTTCTTCTGATGGCTCAACACATTAAGATGATTCTGAAACTCTTAAAATACCACCTTCTCTTAGTCCGTAAAGACTACACAAGTGTCCCTCCGAGGTGTTCCCGTTACGCTGTGTACTTTATCTGAGCAGAGCAGTTTCACACTGCAAAGTTATTGCCCACCGGTTGACTTCATCTCCATTACTAGATCATGAGCTCATTGACAGGAGTAGTTTCATGCTCGCTGTTGTGTTCTGTTCTAGTTAAGATTGTTTTGATTGCAAGGAATGGAAACCCATTTGAGATCACAAAAATAATCATTTACAAAACTCCAACTAATGGAGACAATAAAATGGTAGCCCACAAGGATGTTTTTTTTTTTTTTTTAAAGATTTTATTTTTTCCTTTTTCTCCCCAAAGCCCCCCCGGTACATAGTTGTGTATTCTTCGTTGTGGGTTCTTCTAGCTGTGGCATGTGGGACGCTGCCTCAGCGTGGTCTGATGAGCAGTGCCATGTCCGCGCCCAGGATTCGAACTAACGAAACACTGGGCCGCCTGCAGCGGAGCACGCGAACTTAACCACTCGGCCACGGGGCCAACCCCAACAAGGATGTATTTTAAAGCTTTATTCAAGGATAGGGAATGAGATGCTGTTGGGCCTCAGGTGGATTAGAATCAAAAGGCAGAAACTGAGGTGACTCTTTTTATACATCTCTGATCCCAACATGTCTAGTATGTTTCTACTCTCTGAGGATCAGCTTCATTTTCCCTTTTTGATGACATTCTATTGATTATTCATATTGTACGAACCCAGCTTTCCTTAATTCAACAAAACATACTAAATCTAACATTAAATGCTGATAAATGACTTCAAAAGTCTCTTTTGTCCAGGTCCTCTCTGTGCGGAGCCCTATCATCAGCTTGTATACAGTTCCCTTCAGGTCAATTACAGTGGAGGGTCAGCGGGACCAGTTACGTGATACATTGCTCACTGCCTGATCAGCAGGAATTGTGGGAATGGACAGATTCTCTGATAAAGAGTCAGAGACCAGGTAATTCTCTCAAAGGTGTCTAGCTCTTATCCTTAATATCTGACACCTAGGGGGTATCAAAATTATGTGTTGAATGAACAAATGAATGTGGCAGACATTGCAGATAACATGCCAATTTCCTCTTTTTCTGCCTAAAATAGCTCCACTTTATTTTTATTTTTACAATTTTTAACATATATATGTATATATATCAAGTCAATATTTTGAATATGATTCAAAATGTCTATGTCTGTTTTACAGCAATTGCATTGTTTTTTCTTTTTACTTTTTGACTCCTTTCATCCATTTCCCCCACCCCTCACCCCCTGCCTCTGACAACCACCATCTGTTCTCTGTATCTAAGAGATGGATTGTTTGTTTGGTTGGTGGCTTTTTTTTTTTCAGAATGCACATATAAGTCGGGTTATATGGGGTTTGTCTTTCTCTGTTTAACTTTTTCATTTAGCATAATTCCCTTGAAGTCCACTCACGTTGTCACAAATGTCAAAATTTCATTCTTATTTATGGCTGAATAATATTCCATTGTGTATTTATGCCATAATTTCTATATTCATCCATCAATGGACACTAAGGTTATTTCCATATCTTGGCTACTGTAAATAATGCTGCAATGAACATCAGGGTGCGTATATCTTTTCAAGTTAGTGTTTCATTTTCTTCAGACAAATAACCCAAAAGTGGAATTGCTGGATCATATGGTGGTTCTATTTTTAATTTTTCCATAGCAGCTACACTAATTTACATTCCTACCAACAGTGCACATGGGTTTCCTTTTCTCCACATCTTCTCCAACACTTGTTATTTCTTCTCTTTTTGATAATGGCCATTCTAACAAGTATGAGGTGATATCACTTTGTGGTTTCGATTTGCATTTCCCTGATGATTAATGATGTTGAGCATCTATTCATGGACGTGTTGGTCATCTGTGTGTCTTCTTTGGAAAAATGTCTTTTCAGACCTGTCCATTGTTTTCTTCTGACTTTTTTTTTAAATAACCCCATTTAAGCCGGGTGTTGGGTGGCATTAGGCTAGGGAATATGGACCCAGCCTGGTGGTGTGCTGGAGATAGCTCACATAGGTTTGTGAGAGCCAGTTATGCACATCTCTTCCCAACTCTGCCTTGGTGAGGTCATGTTGGTAGCTTGAAATCAGTCATGATGAGAGTATTTGCACCGCAGAAATCAGCCAATGCTGTAGTCAGTGCTTGCTTTTTATCTCTCCCCAGAAAGCAGGTTGTTAAATGTTGACCAGCATACCACTGGCCCGGCCAGAATCGTGGTTGATCTAAGCTAATAATGGAAATCCCAAGCCTCATTTTTCAGGAGTTGGCTAAGGGAAGGGGTTGTAACCCAGTTCGACCAAAGGAATCTGGGGGTTCTTGGATCTTCCTCCAAAATAAAAAGAGAGACACTCAGATTTTCTGTCGTTGAATATTGTCTTTTAAGCACATGACATTTGTAGCCAATTTGCAATCAAGACAGGCAAGCATACAAATGAAAACCAACAGGCTTACAATGAGTGACAAGAAATACAGTCCCCTCTTATCCACAGTTTAGCTTTCGAAGGTTTCAGTTACCTGTGGTCAACTGTGGTTTCAGAATACTAAATGGAAAATTCCAGAAATAATTTAAATGTTTTAAATTGTGTGCTGTTCTGAATAGTGTGATGAAATCTTGCACCATCCCACCTTATCCTGCTCAGAACCTGAATCATCCCTTTGTCCAGCTTTTCCATGCTGTATATGCTACCCGCCCATTAGTCACTTAGTATCTGTCTCAGCTAGCAGATCAACTGTCACAGTATCACAGTGCTTGTGTTCAAGTAACCCTTATTTTACCTGCAACGGCCCCAAAGCACAAGACAAATGACGCTGGCATTTCAAAGAGAAGCCATAAAGCGTTTCCTTTAGGTGAAAAGGTGAAAATTCTTGACTTAATAAGGAAAGAAACAAAATTGTATGCTGAGGTTGCTAAGATCTATGGTAATTTTTAGTAGAGTATATTGTTATAGTTGTTCTATTATTAGTTGTTGTTGTTAATTTCTTACAATACCTAATTTATAAATTAAACTGTATCATGGGTGTGTACGTATAGGAAAGAACATAGCATATATAGGGTTTGGTACTATCTGTGGTTTCAGGCTTCCACTGGGGGTCTTGGAATATATCCCCCACAGAGAAGGGGGAGCTACTGTATGATAAATACCTGTTATTTTTCTGATTCTGTTAAGTAATCATACCAACAAGGAACTACCCTGCCTCGGGGTATCTTGTTATGAGTTAACAAGCGACTTATTTCTCAGGGCAATTTTAGTTGAATATTCTACAAGTTGCAGCCAAAAGATTCTAATACAATGGATGGATAGATGGATGAATGAATGAGTGGACCAATGAATGAATAAGTGAGATCATTTATTTAGGTATGTACTGAGCAAAAAATACCTGGGACAATTACATGTATGCACAAGTATGCATACGCATGTCCTGCTGGATTTCTATTTTATCCTTTAGCTTTGTAATATATTATAAACATTTCACATTTTTTTTCTCCCCAAAGCCCCAGTATGTAGTTGTATATCCTAGTTGTAAGTCCTTCTACCTCCTCCATGTGGGACACTGCCACAGTATGGCTTGATGAGCGGTCTGGAGGTCCACGCCCAGGATCTGAACCTGTGAACCCCAGGCTGCAGAAGCAGAGCGCGTGAACTTGATCACTTAGCCATGGGGCCAGCCCCTCATATTTTTTTATCATGGCGGAACAGACAACTTCTCATTGAAGAAAAAGTATGCACATTCTCTATTTACATGGCTATATACATTTAGGAACCTGGTTAATGAAGGACAAATTGTTCTTCTCTGCCACTCAATGCTCACTAGAAAATATTCTAACTTCAGATAAAAAGATGTAAAATTTATGAGATCATTAATTTTCTATGCTAGTAGTTTAAATTCTAAGGCATAATTTGTGTGTGTGCCTGTATGTGCACACAGGTTCGTTGGGAATGATGGTGTTTTTTATTTTATTTTGTATTTACTGCACAATAAGCCATTGTTCTTGTAATAAACATGATTGAAATTCAGCAAACACTAAAGCCATTACATGCGTTGAGGATGATTCATAACACAATTTTTACTTTGACTTTTTTCTTTCTCTACTTTGAGTCTGGAAGATGGGTTTAGGCAAACACAAGTTTTTGGTGGCTGGTGAGAGGTCACTAGCCCCTATTCTACCTGGCCAGCTGCAAGGAATCATTGTTTTCATCCCACACTCTTGTCCATGAATCCGAGTTCTCTCTAGTAACCCCAAGGAGCTGTGATTCCAGAGAAGAGGAAAGGTGGTCCAAAGCATACTTGACCATGGATGCTACCTAAGGGGTATTTAATGAAAGAAAATATGCCAAAGCCTGGCCACTTTATTCTTCAAGGGAAAAACAAGTCAGGTAGCTAAGGTGAAAGGCTCTTTCTAACAACCATTTTCTCAGTCCCCAATTATTCTTCTCAGGACTTGCTATATGCATAACAATAGCAAAAATGTTGTTCTGGATGTTACTTCTTTCAGTTTCTATTAAAACTGTAATAGTGCCTGTTTCCATTATATATTTCCCTGTACGTTTCAATCAAAATGTCACTTAGCCACTGTTCCTAGAGTGCACTTAATATTTTCATTAAAACCAATAAAACCAAGAAATGACAAGGGTGCAGGTGGGTGCATGCAATTAAACTCCTCCTGTATGTATTGTTAAATAGCAGTTGAGGAAAGAAAGAAGCCCCATTGAACACCTGTCCCTTCTCCTTTGAATGGTAGCTAGCAGAAATCCACTTAGCTAGCTATTGTCTGCTTATTTTCCTGACAGATAATGTGAAGAACAGGCAGTTAGGGGCCAGTAATTCAGAATTAATTTTTCCTTCACAAGAGTGCTGTGGATATGACTGCAGTAATGGTGCCCGATCAGGATTCAGGGGGGGTAAACAAGACAATTTGAGATGATGGGCAGGAGATAAAAGCCCTTTATGGGTCCTCTCCTCTTGGAGATGTGGTTTTTGCTGGCAGCTTTTATTATTATTATTTTTTTTCACTCTGTCTCAAGTGAAAGTCTAAAGAGTTAAAACATTTGCCTGGTGTGTGTGTGTGTGTGTGTGTGTGTGTTGAAAGGGGAGACAAATAAAGACTCTACAATGTTGCTCTCCACCTTTTCCCACCATATTAAAAACGTTAGTGGCTGCAAAAGACAACTGTTGGGCCACACATTGAGATTGTTTATGGAGCTTCCTCCTGTGAGCTTCTACCTCAATTGAGAAAATTATATTTCCTTTAATAAACCAGGACCTTTTCCTAACCCACCATTATCGCTTATTTCCTTCTGATAGGAAACACCTACCCCTAACATGTACAGCAAAACTGCGATCCCACCAGATCAAATTAAAATTCTCTCTCGCTGTTATTCTTTCTACCTCTCTCCTGCTCCCTCTCTCCCACTTCTCTTTCCTTTCCTCCTCTCTCTTTCTCTCCCTCCCTCTTCTTTCTAATTCTCTGTTCATAAATGCTAGCCACACAAGTCATTTCACAGACCGGCTGAATGAAGACTGGGGATGAGTTAAAGAGGAGGATTAGACACAACTGTTCTCTGGCCAGCCTTTGAAACCCCGTTGGCAGACAAACCGCAGGCACATCTTGTGAATGATCTCCCAGTCATTGATGCAAACCACATAGAATAAATAAGGATCGAAGATAGATTTCCACGAAATTGCTTTATTACTCAGGTAAAATTTATCGATCTGTTATAGAAAGGAAAAAAATAATATAAGCCGAGAGGACAGGCCATGAAAAAAAAATATATATAAAACGTCCCATAAATCTTCTCATTTCAAATATTTGATATTTAGTGTAGAATGTGTTCTTGGAGAAGTTCATCTTTGCATAGTTTATGTTGTCTGAGAAGAAACAGACAGAACCCAACCGCCTCAAAGCCCCTCACTTAGTTATTAAAATACACACTGATTAAGTATATAATGATCCTAATTTCTAAACCCCAAATCGGGGAACATATTTTGACAAGGCTTGTTTTCCTCCTTAAAAAAATTGAGCAGTATTTTTGTCCATGAAAACATTCAATCTAAATAAAATCACTTAAAGTTATGTCTACCCAAAATAGATGAATCATAGACTTTCTATCCATAAGGGCCACCTCTACTCAACTAATGAACTTAACACTATTTCTTCGTTCTCATTCATTTCATGAGCATCTCATTCATTCAGTCCGTCAGTCAGCCTTTAATCAATGACTACCATAAGCACGGAACTGTGCTGCTCCTCTATCACTTTTATACTTACCAAATTCCCAAATATTTTTTCAAAAAGTTAAGTTCTGTTCCCTTAAAGAGCAGAAGAAGGTCAATGAATTTTAATCCTGTACATATCATAAATTTCTCTTGGTTGCTGTGATTCTTGGAGAGCTATCCATGGGGCTGGACAATAGGTGCTGAAGCAGTACAGCTCTTCCTAACTGAGCTACCCTCAAATTCCTATTCTACAAGTGGAACTTTATTATGTAGTCTCGCAGTTATTCATCAATCCCCTTCTCCCACGTCAAGGTGAACTTACTTAGATTGGTATTTGAAATGTATAACTCGCATTGGTGTATTATTTTATTTGGCTATCTAAAGGCCATTGGAAATATACTCATGTAAGTATTATCTATCTCAGATTTATAAAAGCTCCCAAGTGGCTGGAAAAGTTTCGTACATCAACTAAGATAACACTATGAACAACCTGTTAAAAGGGAGACAGCAGGCTCAAAGTGGAGTCACTTGTACTAAACCCCAGGCAGCAAACCAAGAATTAATACCTAACCTAATTGTAGTCTCAACCCCCCGAGGAATGTAACCTTTAACCAGTCAACATGGAATTACCTGGTTAGCATGGGGCAGGGAGGGTCGGGGGTGGCAATCCACCCGTTAGGCCCTTCTGTTCCACTTGGGAGGGTGACTTTGCCTGAAACGGTGCATTCTTTGCTAATAATTTCCTTTCTTCTACCCCCTGTCTGTCTTTAAAAACCTTCCCTTGCCTGTAGCTCTTTGGAGCTCCTTTCTACTCCTTGGGAATTTGGTAAGTTGCCTGATTCATGAATCATTGAATCAAACCAATTTGATCTTTATATTTACTCAGTCAATTTTTTGTTATTTAACAGATTTGGTGGCAGTAGTGGGATCAAAGGAGACTTCAAACAGCTTCAGTGACAACAAGAAACACAAGTGTACCTTGTGAAACCTTTGAGTTACTGCCTTTCTGCTGTTTCCGAGGGCCAGGGGTAAGCTCCTCTTGGTTCTGAGTTCTGCTCTCTTTGTGTTGAGCTCCTTATCTAATTGGCTTATCTAGTTAGTTCCCCATTTGTCTGGAATCACTAGTTCCATGTTGGAGTTGCTGGTAGTTCGAAGCATAATTCCCCATTTGATTGGAAACCCCAGCCTTTGGTTCTGTCCTCAGATTCCGTGTTGGGAACCGCTGGCAGTGTAGTCTACAGATCCCCGTTTATTTGGAATCAGCTCTCAAGTCCCCATTCTTTGGAGTTTGCTGGTTCAATCCTTTCCCCAATTCCCAGTTCCACATTGGGAATTGCTAGCGGTATGAACAAGGTCTTTTCTTAGCCAGGATTCAGTAATATCTCTTAGTGCTAATACATTAAGGTGCACATGTTTTTCTTGTTTTGTGTGAATAAAGGGTATTGCTAATGGGGATCTCAGAGGCCAAAAAGCTGCAAAAATTGATGGGCTTGGGTTGAGCACTTAAGAGCTCTTAGAGTGCTCACCACCAAACCCAAAGACTCCCTTGTTAGGATAAGGTGGTCACAGAACAGGTTAAACTGACACTTGTTCACCTGCCAACTGCAAGAAAATTCCCGTGTACTGAGGTGCACTGTAAAATACCACACAATCCCCAACACAGCGGTACATCCTTTTAGGCACTAGTTTGGCTCCAAGAAACCCAAAGACTTAGCTAATGGGATCCTTAAACTCTAAAGCGACAAGCATGCCACCTTTTGGAACACCTGCTTCTTTCATGTCTAAAAACTACGGTCAGAAGCTATATCTGCAAAAATGGCAAAATATTACTAAAAATAATCTAGAATTACAAAGGCCATTATGGAGAATGTTCCAATTATACAAGATTGTTTATTTAAGAAGTACACTTGCAAGTAAAGGTTCCCAAATTAAACAAACAGAATGCGATACCTATTTTAATTGGCATGCAGAAGCTTCCGAAAGACTTCAAGATTCCAAAATAGCTTTATTAAAAAATTTGTTACAAAAGGCTAATAAAAAATTAGAGACACAAGAGGTACCTAAAACAAGACAATAGGACCGATGTGACTCCTGCTGCTCCCCTCTCTCGTCCTTTACCTGAGTACTCACATATCAACTTGTACATATGTTGGTGGGACCTGGTGAAGCCTCAAAAATGGATGCAGGGAGCAGAATGGCATAATCCTGAGGATAACACTCAAGATCCTTGATCTCCAATGTGATCCGCTAACGGACCAGAAAAAGCTTGCAATATAGCAGCGGATCTTTTAAAAGCAGTTCCTAGAGTCTTCCCTGCCTACACTGATTGGTCTGTTTTTCAAATAGGCAAACAAAGAAAGATGACTCTGTGGCAGGCTTTAAAGCCCATTTGGAAGCTCTCTTCCTACAGCATTCTGGGTTCCGTACAATAAATGAGGTGACCCAACCTGCTCTTACTTTGAAAGGACTTTGGACCAAGATCACAGACAAAGATCCACCAAACTATTGGCCACAGCTCCAAAGCCAGAAACCTACAATAACACTTGGGCCTCCCACATCACATCCTCCTACGGGTGCAACACTGGCCCAAGGACCAATCTCATTCGTAATCAATTGGAGTACTGGAAAGAAAATTGTCCTTCAAAGTCCTATACAAATTCCCCAATAGCCAGTTGAATGTGCCCAAGGGAGAGCCCCCATATGGGCCCCTCCCAGAACTGATCGGATTCCAAGGGACTCTCCAGTAAACTGCTACCAGTAATACCCTTAAATAGCCAAAGGGAAGCTAAAATTAAAATCAATAGAAAATCTTGCCAAATTCTGGCAGAATCCGGGCTACACTTTCTACTTTAAACCTCACTCTCATAGGACAACAAATTACTCAGAGTGAAAAAAAGTTTCCACAGTAGGGGTATCTAATGAAGTTCAGAGAGAGTTCCTATCTCAACCAGTACAAATGACTCTGGGACATTTTACCAAAAAACTTTCCTTTTTGCTCTGTGTCAGCGTATTAGGTAGATATCTCCCTTCTAAATTAAAAGGCTAATACGGTGGGATTCCAGTGAAGACCTCACTTTAGAATTTCCTGACCAGCCTGAACCTGATCTTTTATGTTCCTTACAATCTGTCCTTGACATAGGAGAGAAACAATTTCAACAAAAGTCCCTTAACTTAATCGAGGTGCCTGAAAATCTGTAGACTACCTCTGATACTGACATTGGGAGAATAAAAAGTGTAGAGCCTATAAAAATTGAGATAGACATAACTAAGACTCTTCCCAGATTGCCTCCATATCCATTAAAGCCTGTGGCTATACAAGGCCTCACACCAGTAATCAAAGAACTAATCGCCCAGCTGTTAAGTATTCCCTGTACCAGCCCCTGTAACAGTCGATCTTCCCAGTCTGGAAACCTAATGGGAGGGGTTGGTGATTTGTCCAGGACTTGAGAGCTATTAACAAGATGGCTATTCCTTGTTTCCTAGTTGTTCCAAACCCAAACACCATTCTGTTACAAGTTCCACCAGACTCAAAATGGTTCCCTGTTGTGGACCTTTGTTCAGCCTTCTTTAGCATCCCTGTAGATCCCAATAGCCAATATCTATTTGCCTTTACCTGGAACAGTATACCTGGACAGTCATGCCTCAAGGGTTCACTGAGGCCCCTTGTTATTTCTCCCAAGTACTCCACTAAGATTTAAATGCCCTCCAGTTCCCCAGGAAGTCAACCCGTCTACAGTATGTAGATGACTGCTTGCTATGTTCAGTTACCAAAGAGGCATCCATAAAGGATTCCATTTATTTGCTGTAATGGTTAGCTGAAAAGGGACATAAAGTCTCTAAGGAAAAATTACAATTATCTCTAGTTACTGTTCATTATCTAGGGCGTAATCTTAATGCTGAAAGAATCCAGCTATCTCCACAAAGAATTAAGCTAATCCAAGAATTTCCTAAACCCACAACTAAGTGACAGCTTTATGAGCTTCTAAGCCTGGCTGGCTATTACAGACTATGGGTTCCTAATTTTCTCTACTGGCTTCCTGACTCTAGGAACTTACTAAAATTTCAGTGCCTGAACCCCTTCCTTGGGAAGACAAATATGAGCAGGCCTTTATAAGGCTAAAATAAACTCTGCAAGAATCTCCTGCCCTAGGGCTACCTAACTATTCAAAACCTTTCACCTTATTTGTACCCGAAAGAGATAACCAAACCCTACAAGAACAGGGCAGTAAACACGGGCCTATTGCCCAGTATCACATACAGCTTGATTCAGTAGCTCATGCCTATCCCAACTCCCTTGAGGCTATAGCTGCAGCTGCAAAGTTAGCAGAAGCCTCAGCAGATTTAACCCTAGGAAATGAGACATTTATTTACAAACTCCACATGCTGTCCAAAGTCTTCTTAGTTCTGAAGTGACTCAACATTTCTCTGCAAGCAGACTAACCTCCTACGAGATCCTTCTGCTTCCATCCCCCAACCTTCATCTTAAATGTTGCAACGTTCATAATCTTTTACATCCTATCCCCTCTAACATTTCTTAGACTATCCATTATTATGTGTCTGTTGTGTTATCATCAATTAACAGAAATAAGTATGAGCTTCATCAATAAGTATATGGTTTGTTAAACAACAAAAATTCAAAGATCAAATTAACTTTATTCAATGATTTATGATTCAGGGAGCATCCCGTCTATAAATAGAAAGGAGCTCCAAAGGAAAGGAAAGGTTTTTAAAGGCAGAAAGGAGTGGACAAAAGGGAAGTATTTGCAAAGAATGCATTGTTTCAGGCAAGGTGGTCCTCCTAAGGGAAATGAAAGGGCTATATGACTTGCTACATTACTACCCCTGCCTAATGGGAGTGAGCCCCATGACTGTGAGGTAATAACATCCCATTTTGTGACACCATGTCCTGATTTATGAGACACCCCTTTGGCTAATCTTGATCTAATTCTGTGCTCCTTGATAATAGGATAGCCCTTGATTGCCTTTTTGTTGAGCAAGGAGGTGTCTGTGCTGCGGCCAACACTACTTGCTGCACTTGGGTTAACACTTCTGGGGAAGTTGAAACTCAGTTACCTAAGAGCACTAGTAAGCCATTTGACTTAAAAAGGTGACTCCTTCAGCAAGGTTTTTTTCTGACTTATTTGATTTTGATTGGTTTAGGTCTTGGGGACCATGGCTCTGGAGTGTACCCCAAACCTTGCAAATTATTCTGCTTATGATAATCATAGTAATCTCCCTGGTGCATTGTATTCTCTTAAAAGCTTTAAATGCGTGTTCTCAGCCACTAACCACCAAGCAAATGATCTCCCCAAGACTGGAACATCAGAAAAGGAACGAAGAGAATGACCAACTTAAAAATTGTGAACTTGAAGTTGTGGCCTATGAATACCCCAGAGACAAAATAAACAAAAAAGTCATGACCTGTGGATACCACAGAGGATCAGTAAAAGCTGTGACAACTACGGCACTGGCTGAGAGCGGTGCTAGTGCCTTAAATTTTGATCACATCTCTCAGTTAAGCTGAGAATCTGATCAGAAGGAAGGAATCCTTAAAAAGGAGACAGCATGCCCAAAGTGGAGTCATTTGTACTAAACTCCACATCAGCAAACCAACACTTAACACCTAAGCTAATTGCCATCTCAACCGCTCCCCCCCCCCCCCCCCCCCGCCCCCATGCCGCCACCAGGAATGTAATCTTTAACCAGTCAACATAGAATTGCCTGGTGAGCACTGGTGAGGTCATCTGCTCCATAGGCCCTTCCATTTCCCTTAGGAGGACAACCTTGCCTGAAACAATGCATTCTTTGCTAATACTTTCCTTTTTTCACTCCTTTCTGCCTTTAAAAACCTTTCCTTTGCTGCAGCTCTTTGGAGCTCCTTTCTATTGGCAGATGGGATACTGACCAATTCATAAATCTGGAATAAAGTCAATTTGATCTTTAAGTTTACTCAGTTAAATTTTTTGTTGTTTAACAAACCATATACCTGTTAATGAAGTTCACATTTCTATTAAACGATGATAAGACGATAGATGCATGATAATGGAAAGTGCAGGAAATGTTAGAGGACTCTTCACAATTAGGTGAAAGAAGCTTTAACATTGGAAAGAATGAGAAAGTAAATCCATGAGAGAGTTACCCTCAAGCCTGATGTATTCAGGACATTATTATCAAAAGCAATTGCGTAAGCAGCTAATTTTATGTGTCATCAAACTGTGAGGATATGCGTATTCTAACAATACTGCAGAGTCAGGAGAGTATAGCACATGACAGTCATCACACGGAAGAGATTATATACCATCCCCAGTGGGCAAACAGTACCTGCCATTGATTTAGAGATCAAAACTCTCGCTCAACCCTACTAGCTTGCTGACGTATGAATGATATGATAAAAATCAAGATGAAACAAAACGTCTCTAAATTAATTGTGGTTCCTTATGATGTTACTTTCATAGTCCTTTCAAGAATCTTAAAATTGTCTATAAATGAAATGTGTCATACTTAAGTTAGAAGGAAATAGAGCATGTGGAATATCTTAAAATACAGTATCCATTCCCCCTTATATTTCTAAGTCAGTTAAAAAATATAGGCAGAAGAAAATTCCGAATAAATGCAGGAAAAGGAATTTAAAACTTTTATATAAATTTTATAGTAACATTGGGCCATTTTTATGTAACATTGTCTGCTATTGGTCATGTTTATTAAATCACATTTCAAATGTAGAATATAAAATTACTAATGTATAGGTCTTAGAAATTTCTACTTTCCAGAATTCTATCTAAAAACTGTATATTAGAAAACCGTAGATTGTGAAATACTTGGTGATTAAGCAGATTTTAAGAAAAACTGTTGAACCGTAAGTGACATATTTCGTTTGTACTTAATAATAAATCATTCACAGCTTCTCTTTCTAAAAATGATGATGATGAAAAACTATTGTCTTCTAAATACACCCTTCCAAGCATCAACATACGTTTTATTTTGGTAAAGAAGAAACAATAGGCTATAAACCTAGAAAAATAGTTCATCTTAATATGAGGATTAATCTCATCCTTAATTTCACCTTTGTTTGTAACACTTGTGTGATATTGTGATTTATAATAAGAAATATACGTTTTGCTCTTCTCCACTGGTTCTTGGCTCACAGCTCCCCAAACCCTTGTAATTTCCTAAGTGATTTGAGCAATAGGGGCATCTTTTAATATAATATTTGGTTTTAGCCTCAGTGCCTGAAATAGCTTCAGAGCCATAAAGGTGAAATGGGTGTCTGTTGCTATTCATAACAAGCCCCTCTCATCCACACCTGAGTTTATGTTAGTGAGATGATTTTTGGAAAGCCCCTCAGTCTAGGTGCCAGGAGAACCAACCACACGATTAGACAGTTGGAACTTTCAGCCCAACCAAGACCTTCGGGGAGGGAAGGGGGCTGGAGGTCGAGCCAGTTACCAGTGGGCAATGATTTAATCAATTGTGCCTACATAATAAAGCCTCCATAAAAATCCCCAAACTATGCGGTTCAGAGAACTTCTGGGTTGGTGAACTGGTAGAGATACGAGGGGGGTGGCACACCCGGAGATGGCATGGAGGCTCTGTGCCCTTTCCCACATACCTTGCCCTATGCATCTCTTTCAACTGACTAATCTTGAATTATGTCCTTTTATAATAAACTAGTAATCTAAGTTAACTGCTTTCCTGAGTTCTGTGAGCCACTCTAGCAAATTAATCAAAACTGGAGAGGAGCTTATACAAACCTTTGATTCGTAGCCAGTCAGTCAGAAGCACAAGTAACAACTTGGACTTGTACCTGGCATCTGAAGTTGGGGAGTGGGAGCCAGTCTTGTAGGACTGAGCCCTTGATCTATGGGACCTGATGCTAACTCCAAGCGGATACTGTCAGGATTGAGTTAAATTGTAGGACACCCAGCTAGCATTGCAGAATTGCTCGGTGTGTAGAAAACCTACACATCTGGTGTCAGAAGTGAAGTTGACAGTAGCAGAGAAACACAGGAAGTGAGGGTTCTTTTGTTGTTTTTCTTTTTGAGGAAGACTGGCCCTGAGCTAACATCCATGCCTGTCTTCCTCTACTTTCTATGTGGGACGCCTACCACAGCATGGCTTGCCAAACGGTGCCATGTCCACACCCGGGACCTGAACCGGCGAACCCTGGGCCGCCAAAGCGGAACGTACGCACTTAACCGCTGCGCCACAGGGCCAGCCCCAGGAAGTGAGTTTTTCCTTAGAACTTGCATCACAGGTGGGTTTTCCTGGGGAAAATGAAAACATGAGTCTATACTGAAATCCCGTCAATTTTTCTAATAATAAAATGTAGTATCTGGATATTTATATCTGTATTGATCATAAGAAATAACTTCGCTTCCATTCCTGAGGCCATATATCTGTTTCAAGAGACAGATATCTCTAAATGAAATCTTATGTGATAATTCTATCTGATGAAGATGGGAAAGACAGTAAAAGAAGAGAAGAGCAGAATCTTTGCGAGAACTCATGACTCTAAGTGTAATTACGTAAAAGATAATTCGTTTGCTTTCTCTGTGTGTGTATGCATGTGCGTGTAATTTACCTGAGAGTGCCCAAGACGCTCAGACAATGAGTACAAGAGACAGAGAGGAGTCAGTTACTGCATGGTTTCTAGAATCCTGCTCTTAATTCATAGAAACTTCCAGGAGATTGGTCCCACAGTTTCTCATTTCCACGTTTCCTTCACAGAGTTAGCAAGTTATACATGCAAACCAATGTTTATCTGGAAAAACTTGGTTTATCTACACTGTTCAAAAACATGTCAGTGGGAGAAAGACACAAAATGTCAAAGCATGCTTGAGAGCTTACAGATTTAATGTTTTCCCTTTTACCCCTAATTTGAAATCTCAGTCATGATCATAGCATTTTGATCACTGCCTTCTCCTCAAACACTTCTGAACCCCTTGTCCCTTCCCCTTTCTCATGACCCCAAGAATTGCTTCTTCTTCTTTATTATTTCTGGATCAAGTATCTTTCTGACCAAGAATTTTTCTTCTTCTTGACCAAGGCCTGGTTGTATAAATTAAGTCAGTCAATGACTTAATAAGGTCTACTTCTACCAGCAAAACATAATACAAAATATTCCCACACTGACATCAAATATAGAGGCTTTCACTATAAAGGACATTTCCTCTGCATACCTAAGCTAAAAATCTTCCCCATTTCAATGCAACACTAGGAAGTTTGACAGTGAGCTTTCACATGCGAGTAGGGCTTATGGATGGCGGGTCATGTCAAGTCCTCTCAGGTAAAGTCTGGATCTTTCCCTTTACCCTGACATGACCCGCCATCCATAGCCCTACTCACATATGATAGCTCACTGTCAAACTTCCTAGTGTTTCAGTCTCATGCATGAGTGTTTAACTAGGTGGATTATTCAGAGATGGAAAGTGATCTGAAAGAAAAACAAACCTTAATAATATGACACATTATATATAACATGTAGTATAATTACATATTTAACATATAATATATCTGATTTATTACAATATTATATAATTATTATTTTTAAAGCAGAAAAAGAAATGGAGGCTATGTGGGAGGTAGTAAAAGTGGGTTTAATTGCTCATCTTTTATAGCACAATTTAAAGAAAAATCATAAATTTGTAAATCAACGAATAGTCTTAAATGTGAGCCTATTATTTAAAAGTATGGTGATAAGCACCAGACTAACTAAAAGGAGATAGAGTTAAAATGGTTACAATTTAGGAGTGGGCATGAGCGTGAGGGAGATGGGAGATAACGTAGTTTACATTTTATACCCTTCTGTACTATTTGGACTCTGCTACAAAAGAAAAAAAAATTACATATACTTATTTATGATTTCCAAAAAGTTAAACTAAGAAAAGCGTAATCACTTCAACTAAATTTTGTGTGACCTGATAACGAGTTTACACTTACTCGTCACGTGTCACGCTAGCTTTATTGCCAACTTGAAGTCTGACACTGAATTTGGCTTCACCCTCATTTGTGAAAGGTCATCAGCTCTGTGATATCTGCTACACAGGCTTTCCATGAGAAAGGAGAAGACACAGATTATTTCAGCAGCTGTGGGATAGTGGAAAGAGCACAGATCACGGATTCAGAAGTTTTGAATTCAAGCTTTGGCTCTCGTGTGCAGCACCCAATTTGTCACTTAATCTCTTCTAACTTCACTTTCTTTTGTGTAAAGCAAGTGTAATATCACTCAGAGTTGTTGACGGGATTAATGGAGGCAATAAATAGAAGAGTGTTTTTTACTATCAGTAATGAAATAATGTTTAATATAACAGCTTGCATGTCATTTGTTTTCCGTGTAACCTGCTTCTTGCAATCACTGCAGCTCTTTGGCGCTGCCTCTGATCTCTCCTGCTCTCAATACCAGCCTAACAAGCAGCTTTCTCAGCTCAACCGCAGCACTGTTATTCTTCCCGTTTCCAGCATAATACAAGGGAAATGACTGCTTTTCTTTTCTTAGACAGCCCACTTCACCCATGTGCAGAGAGAAAATTTGTTCTTTATCTCGTTACATTTTCAATCTAAATGATTCACATTACCTAGATGAAACCTTGCTATGAGGGCATGAAAGGTTCATTCCTTTCCCTTAGACAGAGAGCTGGCCACTGGTTTGAATTATTGACCGGGAATGGCTTTTAAGGGTCATCTAAACAGTAAGTCGTGAATTGTAGCCTCCTGGTCTGAGCCCAAAGGCTGGCTGTCTTCTTAAAAGTGGTTAAGTGGAAGTTATTGATGAGAGCTCGAGTGAGATTTGACATCAGGCTTTAATTATACCTTGAAAGGCAAGCAAAATGGAAAATGAAGGCTAATTCAATTGAATACTTGATCACTAAGCAATAATCACAACAAAAAAATGTATTTCCATTTCACCCAAGTGCTGCCCACATGGAAGATTAGTATCAGTAATTAGATTTATGCTACTCTTCTTAAGATATTTTATTTGGTCCAAGAGAGGAATGCTTTATTCAACCTATTTGAAAATGTGTTTGCATGGACGTGCAGGCCTGGGATTTCCTTAAAATGTAGACGAATGGGTCTAAAATGCCTACATTGTTTCAACCCTCCTGAAACCATTAATCTACAGTTCCTAGTTGGCACTGTCTATATTAGAAATAGAATGCAAAACAGAGAGACGCCACCAGCCAAAAAATCATATTTAGAATGATTTTACCTAAGACCACAATTACCAAACACGTTAATGGTATATTAAAATATACTTAACACATTTATACAAAATTTTTGACTGTCTAGTCTTTGCATTTTACTCATTGAAACACATAAGTGTGGGCAGCTTGTTTGCAGTCTCTGTCATTCTCCTGCCAAATGGAGCTACTTATATCAAATATAGAAATGTTGTCTTGACATCCACAGAATTTAAGAAACTCTTGCAAGATTGCCACAAATTTACTACGTTGAACCATATGATATGGCCAATATTCAACCACTTTTTACCTATAAATATGGTAGTGTTACATGGTTCTATCTAGTAGACATAGTCAAATTGTGAATCAGATTTCTATAATTCTTGCATAATGAGTACTAGTCAAGGTCTCCATGAGCATTGTGACCATTGCTCAGGGAAGCACTTCTTGGTTGAAGAAACTCAGTGGCATTTATCTTTGACTATTAAAGATGAACATTATAAAGCTGTGTTAATTCATGTGGCTGTTCCCTTCTGCTACAACAATTTCAAATGAAAAAGCATTGATACTAAAAAACATTTAACAGTACTTATCTCTTTGGATATAGGTAGATTTTTCTTCTTTATATTTTGCCATATTTTTCAAATTTCTACAATGAATAAGTATTTTAAAATCAGAAATATGTTGTTTTTAAGAATTAAAGATGGTTGAATTTTAAATATCACATTAAAATCTGAAGAGAGCAAGTTGTATAATAAATAGGCCTATTCCTTCAAACAAAACACCTACGAATAATTCTGAAAAATGACTTGTTTATTACCACCACCACCCCAATTCCTCCTCCTGTTGACAAGTAGTCAGGGTAGTTGACACTTCCAGTTTCACTTGAGCTGATTTGTGACACTTATTAGTCAACCAATTTAGGAGCACAACGTGCTTTGGTGGTCTAATGCCACCTCTGGTCACATATTAACCTCATTTTGGCTTAAATGCTCCATTTAAATGGGAAACCCCATCCAGCTGGCGGGGGAATAGCACTTGCTTTAAATTGGATATTATTCTGAATTACAGTCAACTCTGTAATTCAATGTGATGTGGCTGCTAAAAAGCCAAGGATCTTAGACTGCATTAATAAAAGTGTAATTTCTGGTTTATGGGAAGTAATCGTCTTTCTATATTCTGATCAAGCCACAGCTGGAGTATTATGTTCAATCACAGGTCAACATTTTAAGGACCATGGCAAATTAGACTATGACCAGGAGAGGGAATCAGGATGAGGAAGGGTCTGAAAGCCGCTGTCGTTTCTGAGGAACAGGCAATGGTAAGCAGACTAGATGGTACAGACGACACAATAGCTGTCTGTACTAATCAAACAGGTTGCATATTTGAACTGGCAGAATGTAAATAAGAGATAGAATTCTGCTTTGTTCAGAAGCAACATGAATATGGTTTTTTTTATGAAGGTGAGAGGATATTAAAATGAAGCTTGTTTTTAATCTCCCTTTTGACTGAGATCACAAAAGCTGGGAATAAACCACTAAGTGACAACTATTTCCACATTCCAAAGTGAGGTGCCTGACCATCTGAACTCGACTTGCAAAGGAGGTGACCCAACGCAGCTTGACGAGCCTAATACCAATCGAAGGATATAAAAGGGTGAATATCATAGAGTCTGAGAGCAGAAGTTTTTTTTAAGAGAGAGAGGAGGAGTTATTGGGGTGCAGTGGTATTTGCCTACCTTGCAGGAAGGGGTGCCAACCTTGCAGAGGAAGCAGAGTGAGACAGGTGGAAGCACTTGGAGAACTTGATTTGTGTCTCTGGAGTATCAGGATCACAGAGACTGGTGCCAGACCCACGTCAGCAAAAGCTCAAATATGGTAACTATGGCTGGTTAGTCACTCTAACTTCAGACAATAGAGGAGTTGCACTAGCCTACACTTGGTCTTCTAAGTAGAAGTTGCATGGCGTGTGTGCTGCACAAACATGCTTGATGGAGATGGCAAGTAGAGACTCTGATCCTCAAGAGTGGGTCCACATCTGCCCACTCAAAAGGGTGCACTTTTCTTTGCACAAAGGCACTGGTGACTTGCCAAGCCATGTGCTCTGTAAGGCTGCATCTTTCTAGAGGGTCACCTTTTCTAATTCGTAGAAAGGTACCATACAGGCTAGAGGAAGCTCTAGCAGAAAGATAGTTTTCTCATGGACCAGATGTGGGCCTCGCAGAAGAGAAAGTCAGCTTGGACTCATCTTAAAACGAATTTGTCCAGGATAGCCACCTAGTGAGGAGGTGAGACTCTAGGAGAGGACCTGAGTTAGTTCAATCATCAGATATCTGGAGAGTTGTGAATGGTCAACTAGAGAAAATACCTTCTGTGCTAAGGGAAGTGCAAGTAAGAAACTCCTAGTAATAGTACAAACTCTAAATACTTGGCGGAAGCCCAACTTAAGAGAAAAAAATCAGCTTAAATACTCTCCAAACAAACCATCAATACTAAACCATGATAGTACCTCTTAGGCAAGAACTTTCCTGCACTTTTCTGCTTCTCCTTCCGCTGGATCCAATTCCAAAAGTGTCAGCTGGAGTTGGGGGAGAGGAGAAATTCAAGTTGGAGAAAGAAAGAAAAAAGCAGACGGTTCCTCTTGTCCCTGTTGAAGGATATCAGAGCCCGGGGCAGCCAAGAAAATGGGGGACTGGAGGAGCGTTAATTTCAGAATTTTGATTATTGCTTAAAAATAGATATTTAACTACTGAAATGAGGCTTTTAGTGACCAATAATAACCAGAGGGTGTTTTTATTTCTACAAGTCACCAAAAAAATTACAGGAGCTATCTGAAATGTCATCCAAGTAGTAAAAGAAGAACTGGCTTCATGGCACAGGTTGAAAGGCCAGAGGCAGGAAGGAAGAATAAAGCTGTGTCGCTTACCTCTGTGGCGTTTCACAGTAGATTCTCTCTCGCTCTCTCTCTCTTGCACACATACACTCCATGTAAAAGGCATAAAGGCATAGATTTTATAGCAAAATAAGCAATCTCCACCTTTAGACTGCCTATCAACAAAATGGGCTGCCTCAAAATATTCCCCCTCCGTCAGTGAAACTTGGGAAGACAAATGCCAGGGATTGTAGATCTCTGAGGATGCCACCATCTCTGTTTCTATGGCGCAGTGAGAGTCCACGCTAATGGAAGAGAGACCGGGAAGAGACAACCTAGGAAAACTATGAATCCCCAGCTCCACAGTAGTGCTTTTTATTCTTGAAAGCCAGGAGACTCTCAAGACACCGAGTGTTCAGTTGTCTCTCCTATCCTAGGTGCCTTCTGAGTACAGATATATTCTCCTTACCCTAGAGTGTGGTCATTCAGGGCAGAGTGTCAGACTCCGAGTAACAATGCATAATCAAACTCACGGATAATTGAGATGTGACCCTAACTTATGACAATTTAATGAATTCAATTACATGAAGGTTTTTAAACAATTAAACTTACTAACTGCCATGTTGGCCCAACTAATTTCAGAATCATTTTCTTTGTTCTAACCTCTAACCTCTTCATTCAGCCTTTAGATTTGCCTGACCAATGTCATTTTCTAGGATTGAACTTTGGTAGATAATAGCCTTCTAACTCAGAGTCCCTAAACTGGAGGGAAGGAGAAAAAGACTTTACAAACTTTTTGTTTGGGTTGCATGGGGGTGTAGGGGTAAAAAAGCAGAGAAATAGATACAGACATGGATGATTACAGACTTGGTTCTGATAAATGTCCCTCCTGCCTGAACTGAGCACTTGCATCCATATGTTTTTATTTCTGATCTCCTGTAATGTTGCCAGGAGATAGAGAGCTATCAACCTAATTAGGATGGCAAAGATTTAGGCGTGAGACCCGAAATAAATTAAGCCATGATGAAATAGGAATTCGTTTATTCAATTTCATTCATTCAATAAATGTTCATTGGACACTTATTCCTTGGCAAGTACTGTGCTAGTCACTGGGGATAAATTCATGAGTGAAACAGATGCAAATCCTCCTATTATAGAGCGTACAGTACAACTGAGATTACAGCATCAAACAAGGAATTACAGGTGTGACGAGGATAACAAGGGTAATAATGGCTTATAATAAAATTAGATATCACTGAAAAACTGGTATGATTCAAACCTGTAACAACATTGGATACAGATATGATATGCAGAGAGAGAGAGAGAGTGAGGAGATTGGCTAATGAGCCACTCTCCTACGTATAGCCTGATTGGACCAGTTTGGCAAGCCTCTGAAGAAGCGATACAGGATCAGTGCTGAAGTTCATCAGTGAGGTCCACTCCTTTACCACACATCTGTGTTTTACTTTATCAAGGCAAGTTCAGGGAAACATTACAACATGTATTGAGGTACCTGAGAGGCAGTCTGTCCTTTCCCTGGAAATCTTTCTTGCTGCGAACGCTCATCCGTCCTCACAAAGCAGTGAGTGAGGACAGAGGTCAAAGACCTTTGCTCTCCTTGTGTTGTGCTGTCTTAGGCAGCTTGGGGTGTCATCACAAAACACCATAGACTGGGTGGCTTCAACAACAGACAGTTATTTTCTTACAGTTCTGGAGACTGGCAGTCTGAGTTGAGGGTGCCAGTGTGGTCAAGTTCTGGTGAGGACCTCTTCCTGGTTTGCAGATATGTCCTCACATGACACAGAGAGAGAGCTGCGGTGTCTCTTCCTCTTTTTCTAAGAGCATCATCCCTATTAGATTAGGGCCCCATCCTTATGACCTCATTTAACCTTTATCACTTCCTCCCAGGCTCTATCTCCAAATACAGTCATATTGATGGTTAGGACTTCAATATTTGAATTTGGGGGATGAGACATAATTCAGTCCATAGCATTTATGAAAAACGGAACAAAAATATACGGCCTAGAATTTTCTGAAAATGAACCCAGATAAACAAGCATTAATTAAAACCAAAAGAAACAAGTGTCATTGCCTTGCCCTGAGAGTGGGGCTGGGGAACTGCTCAAGTAATCCCTTTGTGGCAACAAAAACAGAAGCCTTGGGCCCAAAGTAAAAGTCTGTCCAAATACTCCAGCTCTTATTAATCACAGTGTCTTTTTGGTGGGAGCATAAGGTGGAGGGTGGAATCCAGGTGTAGCATCTCCACGGAACCTACCAGACTGACCTCATTGCAAAGGCCTAGCATGCACAGTTCACCCCATCTCCTGCATGATTACTAGTGAACTGTGAGCTACAACAGATTTTCTCTTCGATAATAAGAGCAGAGGATGAAGACGTCTGCTTTTAAGTATGATCAGTGTGTAACAAAGCACTTCATTTCCCTGGGAAGCTAGAGTCATTAATAAGAGTAATGAACTAGGGAGCAGGCACAATTTAAGGAAGGTGGCTGTCCATCTCTCCATCGTGCCAAAAAGCCACTCTGTCGCTTTTGTGACTGGTTGATGCTGGTGTGCACTAGACTGGGAATATACAAAGCAAGAGAGAGACTAAGAAAGGTTTAAGGAGGGTGATAATTGATTAATCTGCAAGGAGACAATGCAACACTTGGAGGTCAAATCAAGAATTCATCAAGCATGCTTTTTAAATGGTTTCTTTTCTAAAAACTGAGTGATATAAACAATACTGCTACAATGATCAACAGCAAAAAAGAAACAAATTACTTCCAATCTTGCAATTATAGCAGATCAATTCAATGTCTCCTTCTCTCCTTGTCCATTTGAACAAGGAAATGTCATATGTCCTGGAGCATAAGTTTTGGGACTGGCAAAGTAAAGGACTTCTGTGCACTGGGAAATGATGTAATAAAGAAAGATGACATTGGATAGTGGACCTACTGTAGCTTAGTGGAACCATGTGCAAGACTGACTTCAACTTATTTTAAACCTTGAGAAATTACTGTCAGGCAAGTAACTCTGACCTCAGTCACTACTGTGCTTGTGACAGTGCATAAATACCTACTGGAGCGCCAGCTGTTTAGCCATATGTCCCAGGGTCACCATCATGCTTCTGCAATTTTAAAGGACTTCACCATGCTTCAATTAATCCGTGTTTCACAGCAACACCAAATGGTGATGAGAGAAACAACAGCAACATAACATGTGATCCTCTGGATGATTAGACTTACTAGTTTGCTTGTGGGGTTCTTTTTCCCTCCAGCTTTATTGAGATATAATTGACATACAAGATTGTGTAAGTGTAAGGTGTACATCTTGATGATTTGATACACTTAAATATTGTAAAATGATAACCACAGTAAGCTTATTTAACACCTCTATCACCTCATATAATTACCATTTCTTTTTTTGTGGTGAGAACATTTAAGATTTACTCTCTTAGCAGATTCCAAGTATATAATACAGTATTGTTAAGTATAGTTATCATGCTGTATGTTAAGTCCTCTTAGCAGATTCCAAGTATATAATACAGTATTGTTAAGTATAGTTATCATGCTGTATGTTAAGTCCCCAGAATTTATTCATCTAAAATCTGTACCCTTTGACTGACACCTGTTCATTTCCCCCACATCCCCTTCCCCAGCCCCTTGCAACCACCATTTTGCTCTGTTTCTATGAGTTTGCCTGTTTTAGAATCCACATATAAATGAGATCATACAGAATTTGTCTTTCTCTGTGTGACTTATCTCATTTAGCATAATGCCCTCAAGGTCCATCCATAATGTCACAAATATCAGGATTTCATTCTATCTCATGGCTGACTATTATTCCATTTTGTGTGTGTACATATATACCCCACATCTTCTTTACCCATTCATCCATAGATGGACACTTAGGTTGTTTCCATGTCTTGGCTACTGTGAATAATGATGCAATGAACCTGGGAGTGTAGACATCTCTTTGAGTTCTTTATGTCATCTCCTTTGGATATATACCCAGAAGTGGAATTGCTGGATCATATGGTAATTCCGTTTTTAATTTTTTGAGGAATCTTCATAATGTTTTCCATAGTGGCTGTATCAATTTACATTCCCATCAGGAATACACAAGTGTTCCCTTTTTTCCATATTGTTGCTAACACTTGCTATCTCTTGTCTTTTTGATAAGAGCCATTCTAAAATGTGTGAGGTGATATCTCATTGTGGTTTGATTTGCATTTCCCTGATGATTAGTGACGTAGAGAAACTTTTCATGTACCTGTTGGCTATTCGTGTCTTTTTTTTTGAACACTGTCTATTCAGGACCTCTGCCTATTTTTTAATTAGATTGTTTGGCTTTTGCTATTGAGTTGTATGAGTTCCTTATATATTTTGGGATCTAACCCCTATCAGATATTATTTGCAAATATTTTCTCCTATTCAGTAGGTTGCCTTTTCATTTTGTTGATTGTTTCTTTTCCTGTGCAGAAGCTTTTTAGTTTGATGTCATCCCACTTATTTACTTTTGCTTTTATTGCTTATGCTTTTGGTGTCCTATCCAACAAAAAGAAAGAAAGAAAGAAGGAAAAATCATTGCCAAGATAAATGTCAAGGAGTTTTTCCCCTATGTTTTCTTCTAGGAGTTTTACAGTTCCTTATGTTTATGTCTTTAATCCTTTTCAAGTTGAGCAGTATAAGATAGGGGTCCTATTTCATTCTTCTGCATGTGATTATCCAGTTTTCCCAATATCATTTCTTATGCAGTTTATCCTTTCCCACTGAGTATTCTCGGCTCTTGTCAAATATTAGTCAGCCGTAGTTGGAGAGTTTGTTTCTGGGGCCTCAATTCTGTCCTACTGGTCTATGTGCCTATTTCTAAGCCAGTACCATACTGTTTTGATTAATACAGTTTTAGAATATCATTAGAAATCAGGAAGTGTGATGCTCCCAGCTTTATTCTCAGGATTGCTTGGGTTATCAGGGTCTTTTTTAGTTCCACATGAATTTTAGGATTGTTTATTCTATTTCTGTGAAAAATATCATTGGGATTTTGATAAGGATTGCATTGAATCTTTAGATGGCTTTGGGTATTATAGACATTTTAACAATAGTACTTCTGATCCATGAACATGGGATGTCTTTCCATTTATTTGTATCTTCTTCAATTTCTTTCACCAAAATCCTATCATTGTCAGTGTACAGATCTTTCAACTCTTTGGTTAAATTTATTACCAAGTATTTTATTGTTTTGATGCTATTGTGAATGAGATTGTTTTCTTTACTTCTTTTTCAGATATTTCACTGTTAGTATATAGAAATGGTTAAGAGCTGACTGCCAGCCACAACTAGAAGCATCTACAACTGAAAATACACAACTATGTGCTGGGGAGATTTGGGGAGAGAAAAAAAAGTAGAAAAAAAAAGAGCGGACTGCCTGGGTTTGACTTCTGTCTCTGTTTATCCTCTCTCTTCCTTAGTTTCCTTCTCTGTGAAACAAGAAAAGGACTGATTTCTGTATGTTGATTTTGTATCCTGCAACTTTACTGAATTTATTGATTACTTCTAAAAGTTTTTTGGCAATGTATTTAGGATTTTCTATATATAAGATCATATCATCTGCAAACAGAGATAATATTACTTCTTCCATTCAAATTCGAATGGCTTTTACTTCTTTTCTTGCCTAATTACTCTAGCTAGGACTTCCAGTACTATGTTGAATAGGAGTGGTGAGTGTGGGCACTCTTGTCTTGTTCCTGATCTTAGAGGGAAAGCTTTCAACCTTTTATCATTGAGTAAGATGTTGGCTGTGGGCTTGTCATATACAGCCTTTATAATGTTGAGGTATTTTCCTTCTATACCCAATTTGTCGAGAGTCTTTATCGTGAAAGGATGTTGTATTTTGTCAAATGATTTTCTGCACTCAAGTCACCATGATTTCTTTCCTAGAAAACTGAAAAAGCTTCCTAACTGGTCTCCCATGTTCTTTTGCTTGCCTATCTTCTGTTTTCAGTAGTGTGCCGGTAAATGTTTAATGGAGAGGAAAAACCTTGACTTGTAGCATTTGCCAATTTCCATGGTATAAATATTCCCCCTATGGCCAATTTCAAGAATGACCGTGTTCAGCAAAAGGTTAGCAAAATTCCTGAAAATTTAAGAATAGACTCTTTGAGTCTGTGAGGCCAGCTCTAGCACACCACCGTCCACTCTCCAAAGAACACTGAAAGAGATTTTTGCAAAATGTAGACCAGAATGACATCATTCCCTGTTCTCAACTCTGCCATGTCTTCCTATCACTTAGGATAAAATCTAAGTCCTTATCTCTGCCTTACAGAGCTCTTGGGTTTTTCTCCCTCCCAATCTTATTTGTCATTCTGATTTCAGCTTAAATATCTCCTCAGAGGAGCCTCGACTCACCACTCTATCTAAAGTAGTCCCCTAATAAATTCTGTATCACATCATTCCAGTTTTATTCTGTACATAAAATGCATGCTATCTGATATCTTCCTTATTTATTTATCTACCATCTAAGTCCCTCACTATAATTGCCAAGAGTGCAGTGAACTTGTTTGTTTTATGTATCTCTGAAACCCCAGTGCCTGGCATTCCTCTTTTTGTTGTCATTGTTGCAAGTTCCAACTAGATCCTCCTTTTGAGATTTCTCCTTAGTAAAGTCTGGGCCTAAACTTGTGATCTAGTCCTTGTACTCACTTGCAAAGTACTGCTAGAGAAAACCACATGTAACCATACAGGCTGATTCTGCTGAAGATGCCTTTGTGTTAACTAGGCATCATTTATGTAAAACACAAAACTATGTGACAAGTGTTCTGTGCAAGTTCACAGGAGATTACAGTGTCAGGATCAAGCAAAGCTAAATCTGAATCCTATCTCTACCATTTACTAACTGTGACGTCTTAGGCAACTTACTCATTAAGACTGAGCTTTAGTCTCCTATTCTTAGTTTCCTACAGAAACTGGTTTGAAATTTTCAAGACAAATGTAATTACTTGTTTTCCTTTCTTTTCTTCTTCTTCTTCTTTTTTTTTTTTAATATCAGGCAATAATATTTAAGACTGTATCTCTGGCAGTCAGTTTAAGAGTCAGCTGCATTACTAACCAGATGTGTTACCTTATATGTTTTTAGGGATGTGAATGATAAAAAGACTATATTAGACTTTTTTCATTTTCTCTGTATGTGTCATATCCACTTAATCAGATTTCTATGTGAATTTTATGTTAATGTTTTCTAAACAAAATATTGATGTATCAATTCAACTTTGCATTCTAATTCAATGATTTCTGTTTTATCAAATTCTCTTTAGATAAGTTTACTATTTTTTAAAATAACTTCTTGAATTGAGTGTTTTAATCACTTAACACTTTATTTTCAAATAATGAAAACACTTAAAGCTATGCATTTTTCTTTCTTTGCCGTTTTGGTCACATCTCATACATTTTGATGCGTAGAATTTAAATTTATTTTTCTAAAAGTATGTATTTCTAAATTCAATTTCTTTTTGCCCCAATAGTTGTTTAAAATTGTTTGTTTTATTTTAAAAGATTCACTTTTGGTGTTTTATTAGTTTAAACTTTTTTTTGTTTATTTCGAATTTAAAATTTTTTAAAGACCTATACATGTCTTGGTGGCCTAGTGTATGATTAATTTTGAAATGTTTATAGAATCTTGAAAAAAATATGTAGTCTCACTAGGTACAAATGTGTGTGTGTGTGTGTATGTGACAGTGCAGATACAAAATTGTTACTCAATTTTTTAACTCCATTAAAATCTCCTGTAAGAGCTGGCCACATGGCTGAGTGGTTAAGTTCGCACGCTCTGCTTCGGCAGCCCAAGGTTTCATGGGTTCGGATCCTGGGCACGAATATGGCACAGCTCATCAGGTCGTGTTGAGGCGGCATCTCACATGCCACAACTAGAAGAACCCACAACTAAAATATACAACTTGTACTGGGGGAATTTGGGGAGAAAAAGCAGAAAACAAACAAAAAAAAGAAGATTGGCAATAGTTGTTAGCTCAGGTGTCAATCTTTAAAAAAAAATACAGTCTTATCCTATATAAAGCTAATTAACAAAGTAAAAAATGATTATCCTCTAAATAAAATGAGGGATTTACCAATTTTTATTTCTGTCTGCAAACTTTCCTTCCTTTTCATAATCTGTATTAAAATAAATAAAATCTGGAGTTAGAATCTAATTATAGTTTCAAATTATTTTTCCATACATATGTGTTCTCTTAAGACTGATTTTGAAATTAAAACCATATTTATAATTTTTAATCTTAATTCTATTTTAACTGGCTTTACTCCTCACCAGACAAATTTTTATCAATGTTGATTCTTCTCTTAGTCAATTGTTTTTCATTTATACATTATTATTTCACAAATCTTTCAGGGGTGGGTATAGAGTATACCCACCTCTCTCTGCCCCACCCATTTCTAAGAATCTTTCTCTTTCCCTTATACATGAACAACTACTTGGTTTGGTAAGAATCTTGGGGTTGGTATTGATGCTAGAAAAAAACAGTGCATTCTGCCCTTGTAGAAAGTATTTTCTTTGCATTGGGAAGACAGCCACCCCTTTTTCTGGATAGTATGAATGACAGATCTTGCCTTTTGAATTCCAGGAATAGGCAGTCTCTAAATAATGAAAGATCTCCTTGTTGTCTTTCAAGATAGCAACTATGCAGCAGAAGCCACCAATGATGTGTCCGTTCCATTCCATTGACCTAGTTGTATGTGGGCATCCCTCCTGCAGTAGGTTTGCTGTTCCTCTCAGTTGGAAGAGTGTTGCAAATTTTATCTTTTTTTCCTGTGTTTTTAAGGGTGCTTCATTTAGAATTTCAGAGATACTGCACCAACAATTGATAACCTGGTGCTATTTTTCAAGACATAGTTTTAGCCATCTTTGAATCCTGGTTGTCCAGCAGAGCACCTGTGTCCAGGAGAAGCTTCACTTCCCCGGCCCCCTCTTCAAGCTTCAGAGGATAAGAAAGCACCTGGGGTCCTAGGCCTGAGCCAGCTGGGGAAAGTGTCCAACTACTAGACGAAGACTATATTTAGAAATGTTTCCTGGTCAATTAAACCAGAATCTTTGCATTGGAGTCAACGTTAGGAGCTTGAAATAGTAAAAACAAACTTGAAGATCAAAGGGGCTGTTACATGTTCATAGGAGGTTGGATTAAAAACCGGATAAGAAACTATTTACTTAAGAGCAGACTGGAAACAAGCAAGTTCTGGGTAGTCCAGAATTACTGCCACAAATGTAATGTTGGAGCACCCTCATCTTAACTTGATTAGTCAGTGCATAGCTAGTGAGCAGTACAGTAGTATTTTCAAGTGCAGAGGTAGAGAGAAATACCTGGCCTATGGTAGTAGTCCAGTATCTCAGCTCAAGTTTTCAAAAAGCAGACCCTGAGATGAGAGCACCTGTGCCAGTGGTTTGTTAAGAAAGTGGTCCCGAGAGATTTCAGTGGGGAAGTGGTGCGACTGGACAGGGAGAGAAGACAAGACGTCATATAATTCGGGATAATTTCCAGACCCAGCCTAATTCCACAAGAAGATCTGAACATCGATGATGTCACAGAGTTTGTCTTGCCTCAAGGCAAGAAGATGGACTTTCAAACGTGACATTAGTCAGTCATTTGGCTACAGGCTGCCCTTGAAGGGTTGTAAATTCCAAGGCACTTCCAGCTGTGTCTGAGAGAAGGTGTTCCACTGACCCAAGGGTAACTTTGGCAGAAGTTTGCAGGTACAAGGAGCTTTTAGTAAAGCGGCAGAGTTTGGAGGATGGGTGTAAGGAACAAGTAAAAGGAATCTGTAGGCCTCTGGGATAATACAGGGAGCACACTCTTTGACATCGAAATTAAAAGGATCTTTTCGAATACCATGCCTTCTCAGACAAGGGAAACAAAAGAAAAAATAAACAAGTGGGTGTTCATCAGACTAATGAGTTTCTGCAAGGCAAAAGAAACTAGGATCAAACCTAAAAGCCAACCCACCAACTGGGAGAAAATTTTTGCAAATCATATATCCAATAAGGGGTTAATCTCCATAATATATAAGGAACTCACACAACTGAACAACAAAAATCAAACAGCCTGATCAAAAAATGGGCAGAAGATATGAACATTTTTCCAAAGAAGATATACAGATGGCCAATAAACACATGAAAAGATGTTCAACATCACTAATCATCAGGAAAATGCAAATCAAAACTACACTGAGATACCACCTTACACTTGTTAAAATGGCTATAATCACTAAGACTAAAAATAACAAATGTGGGAGAGGATGTGGAGAGAAGGGAATGTTGATACACTGCTGGTGGGAATGCAAACTGGTGCAGCCACTATGGAAAACAATATAGAGATTCCTCAGAAAACTAAAAATAGAACTACCTATGACCCAGCTATCCCACTACTGGGTATCTAGCCAAACGACTTGAAATCAACAATCCAAAGTAGCATATGCACCCCTATGTTCATTGCAGCACTATTCACAATACCCAACACATGGAAACAGTTCAAGTGCCCATCAACTGATGACTGGATAAAGAAGATGTGGTATACATATATACAATGGAATACTATTCAGCCAGAAAAAAAGACAAAATCATCCCATTTGCAGCAACGTGGATGGACCTGGAGGGAATTATGCTAAGCGAAATAAGTCAGACTGAGAAAGACAAACACCAGATGATTTCACTCATATGAGGAATATAAACAAACACATGGACAAAGAAAACAATTCAGTGGTTACCAGGGGAAGCAGGGTGGAGGGGTGGGCACAGGGGGTGAAGGGGAGCACTTATGTGGTGACAGACAAGAAATAATATACAACCGAAATTTCACAATGACGTACACTATTATGAACTCAAATTTAAAACAATTAATTTAAAAAAATCTGTCCTTGAGTCCTAGAATTTATTTAAAACAATATTAATATCCTCATAAGGGGCTTTCTCAGACTAAATCCACTTCCTCTATAATTTTTCTCTTCTTTTTTTATGTCTTTTCTTGCAGGCTACCCAGTCACAGCACACCTTACACTGAAAAATGAAAGATTTTCTCTCTACTTGGGGCCTTGCATCACCAAGTCATTATAGGTTGAAATAGCTAATTATTTTCATTCATTCATTCATTCACCTATTTACTCATTCAATAACAGACATTTATTGAGTCCCTATGTGAGACAGGGACTAGGAATATAACAGCGAATGGGGCTTGCTCCTCTCTCAAATTGCTTACAGGGACAACTCGTTTGTCATATTCTCAGTGACTGGGAAAACTTCACAACCTCTTTAATAAATTTATTGTGCATGTACTAGATCAAGACTGTGATAAGTGCTATGGGAAATACAAAATCAATCCATCAGGAACGTGGCTCTTTAGGCAGTTATAGCTTATTTGGAAGTCTGAGAGTGGTAGCCAAGAAGTGTTCACTCTTCCCAGCTCAATCTCTAACAGATAAGTTGATAATTAAAGGAAATGGGATAGTGGAGTTAGTATTTTTTTCTACCATCAACTGTATGCCAGGTTGTGTCAAAAAAAGAACCCTTTACATGTTCTTTGTCATTTAATATTAATAACCTGCGAATGAAATTATTTTTTTATCCCCATATAGGAAATAAAGGAACAAAAGCTGAAAACATAAGCCATCTGCCCAACTTTATAATATATGTGGCTAAAACTGTCTCCCAACTGGGGTATTGGCCCCATCCCATGTTCTTTCTAACACACCATGTTCTACAGAGACTATTTGAAATAATATTTTTTTCCATCCCACAGTAAGAAAAAATAAATCTTTCTGTTAAGAACTCTCTAGAACTAATTGGGCTGAAACTTCATAATAGAACCGCCAAAAATACATATATATGGAAATGGGATTTACGAATGAGCTAATTATGGGGTTATATTTGACCAGAAAAGCTTGAAGAAGGAAAACAAACACAGTGAAAAGGTCTTCAGTGCTTCCCCCTGGTGCATGCACACTCTTAACGAGCATCCAGACTTGAATACTCGAAATTCAACCAAAGCCCTGACCTTTCTGAAGTTCAACTACTACTAATGATTAGTGGGGCTAATAAATATAGGGTCTGGGTTATCGCCCCCCCAACTCTGGATGAAAAATCAATAATATCAGCTTCATATTAAATGAAAGCCCTTTGCCTCTCAAACACAGCCTAAGGGTGAATGTGTATATGAACTGGAAGTGTGATGAACTCAGTGTTGATTAAGGGGTCATCCGACTCAAGATATTCTGGAAACACCGCATTGTTTATAACTTTCTACTACACATATTCTATGTAGGTCATAAAAAAATTATATCAGCAACAAACAATCCAGCAACCCTTCATGGAGGAACAGGTCAGAGCGTGTGTCCTTTAAGTCTGAATTTCACGTAAGAACATTTGAGTGCATCAAACATTATCAAGCGCCTAATATATGCTCAACTTTGTGCCAGGCTCTGTGAGACACACCATAATATATACCCTTTCGAGGCTTATAATACAATTGCGAAGATCAGTGTAAATATCAAAATTCCAGATTTTTCTAAGATATGTATAATTTCAAGCATTTTGCCCCATTGATGAACAACAGGTCCTCATTTTTGGTTTAGAACATATGAGCAGCATAGAGATTATTTATATATATGAAACAAACAAAGGATTCAAACCGCACAATGTATGTTAAGTGCCAAGTGGCCCTACCTCTTTTTAAAAACCTCTTGAATCCATTCATTTGTCGCCATCTTGATTACCAGAATTCAGCCTGGCCATCACCAATTGTTTTACCTGCATTGTGGTAATAGACATCTTTCTGATCTCCTCACTCTTAAAAAACATCAAAACCATTTTTTTATTCTGTAGAAAGATCTTCTAAGCATGACAATCGTTACTGAAAAGATGTCCCTTTGCCTTTAGGATAAATTTTGAACTTCACAACCTATTTTACAAACCCATTCAACAGTCCTGCCACTGCCTAACTCTTTAGCATTCCCTGGTGGTGATCCACGTTTCTCAGGACACTCCAGTCGCTGAACTCTTTGGGCTCTTTCGTCATTGATTTTCCCGTCATTTCTTAGTATGTACTCTTCCCTCTGCCTGGAACTGCTTCCCTTCCCCACCCCTTCACCCAAACATACATCTTTTAGACAGCACAGACATTTTCTAGATAACTTCCACTCATTCATCAGATCTCATCTTGAATGTCACTTACTCAAAGAATTCTTCTCTGTTTTCTATGTTCTGTTAAGCTACATGCAGCGTGCTTCCTTAATACCCATCCTTTTCCCTTTCAAAACAATCATCATACTTTAATTTCATTATTTGTTAATTCTGTCTTCTCTCTGTGGGGGTACGAATCCTATCTGTCTTACTCAACAACATGTTACCAGCATGGCCTCTGGCACATTTTAGGAACTCACTAGTTAAATGTGTTGGCAAGAGTAGAAGATATTCAAAATACTGAATGACTGGTTGGGTATGAGCACCACCTCTTTGATGCATGGGAGCATCACAGAGGAAAATCAGCCCTAAACACACGACCATAAGGAGTTACGACTACATCACTGCAGTTTAGATTGGTTAGGCAAGATTTTATGTATAACAAAACGTCTTTCTGTTGTAAGAGACCTGCATATGAACATGAAGAGTGTGGGCCCTTTTTTCCAGGTCACTGGCAGGAGGTTGGGGGTCAGCAGGGGTGCATTTGAATGAGTAGCTAAATGCATGACACTCTGGATGCAGAAGTATTATCCGGAGGGTGGCCAGGAGTCCATGTCCATGGTGAGCTCTTCTGAGGAGTGACAGACACACTTCCAGGAAGGAAGCCCAAGCATCTTTTCCCTCTGTCCTCTTGGTCAGCACCTTACCAACTGGAACACACCTATATCCCCCATCCAGTTATCTCTTCAGTGCTCACCAGCATACACAGAATATCTAGCCAAACCCTTGACTCTACAGCCTGAAGAATTTGAAAACATTGTTTGTATCTAATTTGTCCTTGGATTGGAGCAGCTGGTACACTTTGCTGAAGTCTTGTGGAAATGTGTTTTTCTCTGGGATCTTCATTGACTGAACTGGCTGTGATATTACCATTGCTCAAAGTGGAAGAGAAATGGAACATGAGTCTTCGGGGAACTGAGAATGGGGAGACACCAATATTCCAAATGAAAGTTCGCTCCTAACCACTTAGTTTTGTCTTGATGGGGTGAATACGTGTGAATTTATTTTTTTAAATGAGCGAGACAGAAATTGACCCAAGACATCAAGTGTTTAAGGGTTAAATAAAGGGCTCATTATTGAATTAGAAAGCTTACTTGATTATAAAAATCTATACAACTTTAGGCCTCTAAGTGCAAACAGAGAAAACAGTGCTTCTCTCAGTATTCATACAGTACGTCTGTTTGCAGATGCTAAAGTGAATTTAACGTAATGGTAAGTAGTTCAAACAATCTATATTGCTGGAAGCTTTTTCTCACAAGAGATTGATTTTCCAGCAGCAAGCCCAGAAACTCTCTTCTTTTGTTTACCATCCTGTCGGCCTGGAATGTTGTGTTTCACACTGTCTGGTGACATTAAGCAAACTTTTAGACGTTTAACTGGAAAAGTTGATGAATTATTTTGCTCTTCATTATAAAGTGACTCATCTTGCTAAATAGCTAGTCACTAAGAAAAGTTTGCTTTGAATAACCAGGAGAAGGAGAATAACAAAGATAGCTACATTCTATTATTGAAAGTCTGCTCAGGAAGACAGCACCTTCCTATCTGAATCTGAGTAGAGGGACTTCAGTATTGGGGACAAGTTCCCAAAAGTCTGGAAGGCCTGGAAAGCCTTATCATGAGACAAGTGACAGAATAGCAACAGTAGAAATCCCTGCCACTCCTAGGGCTGGAGAGACAAAATGAGCAGGTGTGGTTACCTGAGCTGATGAGTTGAGGCCTCCCAGTGGGTATTGGGACCATAGCAAGAGCTACCCAGTGGGAGCTGTGATCATAGAGGAGATGGTAGCCACCTGGAGCAGAGAAAGAGAGGAACCCATCCTCTGGCTTCTTCCTTCCTCCGATATCCCAACCCTGTCTCATATTAGCTGCTCTCAGATGGAAGCCAGTGGACTGTGGAGCCTGAGAAATCTAGTTAGCATGGCCCAGTCCCTGGTAAGACAGAGCAGAACGGGAAAATGGAGCTGAGCGCAAACAAGCGTATGACCTGCACACCACAGAAGAGTAGATGAGAAGACAGCATCATGTTGAGAATTCAAAGTCAGGCCCCAGATAGATACTGGCTAAGGAGGGCTGGCCATAAGTCCAAACAAATGCTTGAAGTCAGGCCGTTGATAGCACTGCCATTTTTGTTGGGTCACTGAGATTGGAGCAGGACCCTGGACAACAGCTAAGGATAAAGACCTTAATGAGAAAGAGAGAGAAAGACATAAACTGGTAGTAGGAGGAGATATGCCATAGGCTCCAAAAGTAATTGGTGCATACCCAGAAAATCAGGTATATTAAGAGGAAGAAGTTTATCCATTAAAGTCTTTTAACTAGAGAAGTGACAGGAACAGAGCCGTGTTTTGGAAGGATCAATCTGATGGCATCATCTATCCAGGATGGAGGGGCCAGGAATTGTTCCGGTGACAAGAAGTCCAGGATTTGTTCTTTTGAGGGCATATCCCACTCCAGCTACTCAGAGTAGAGATGCAGACCTCTTGACAGTGGTGGTGGGAAGTCTCAGCTCTGGTGTAATTCTTCACCCCAGTTGGCTGGCCGCAAATTAAGTCCAATTCTGCAACTATCACACTGGATCTGATGGGCCTTGTTAGTCAATCCCTGAACCATCACATAACTGAGGGTGGTTCCACAGGCAGAGGCAGTTCTCTGCACGCCAGGCTCTGGTCTCCCTGTCCCACTGGAGCACTTGGAAGTTCAGGTTTCTATGGCATCTTAGCAAAAGGGAAAAACAAAGAGCATCACTAACTTCCACCATCAGATTAGAATGTAACTCAGATTTATACCTGGAGGTCGCTGTCTCAGTGGTCAGCCCCTAAGTGTGGTCCTGTAGCTGGGAGATATTTATCTTGTTTATATTCACATGGATTTAAGAAAACATGTTTTTCTCCCTAGGGTGTTTGTATAATAAGCTTTATATCCAATTACAGCATGATAAGCTTTATCCTCCAAGAAATTTTAGGAGAAGAAAGAGGAGATATTTTTGGAAGCAAAGGCATTTAATGTATAAGCCTAGCTCCTTCCACAAGTCCTGGGATGAAATTGCAGACCATTTACTGACTTGAACATTGTATTCTCAACTCACATTATAACAATAATATTATATTCATCCACTAAATTTTCATTCTCCACTTTAAATTTTCAATATAAGAAGAAAACCAAAAGAATATTCAAAAGAAAATTCTTTTCTTAAAGACTGACTTTTTTTATAACCTTTCCTTGGAAACTTCAAACCCTTTGCTGTCAGGGTGTGAAGAACTTTGGTGAAAGAGGCTAATTTGCTGAAAGCTGTTGCAGGCTTTTACAATGGCTCTAAGTTCATTTCAAATAAAACAGAAGGAAGGGAAAACGAAAAAAGGGGAAGAACTTTAAATAAGTTCAAGGGTCTTTTATGGTGTCCCGAGGTTTGGGGCAATCATATTATATGTTAGAACAGATTTTGTTTTTTAATGAACATCATGCTGCACAAGAAATATACACATCAGACAGATTTATCTCCGTGATGGAGGTGCCATCCTCACTTATTGGAATCCATACAGTTTTGGGCTTCTCAACACATTTCATGTATACATCCTATCACTCAATTGAGTGACTCAATCTCATGATAATGCAGAATGTTCTGCAAACATTTCTGGGTGTGAAAATTGTGTGAAGGAGCTCACATGTGTATAGATACAGGTATTACTCATTGTTAATAGAGTCCTACTCTAAGAGAAATATAATTTAGTCGCTTTGCCCCTAAGAAATCTGGGTATTTGGGGCTCTACATTTGGACTAACTTCACGATGCTTAAAAAGTTCTCCTCTTCTTTCTTTCTTCTTTCTTTTCTCTGTTTCTTCCTTTCTTCCCCTTTCCTTTCTCCATCTTTTTTGTTTATACTTGTCTTTGTTCTAAAACATGTAAAAGGCAGTTTCATAAATACACAATAGCATATTCAATAATATATTATGTATTGTTTCAATAATAAAATATTGAAATAAGTGGATACAGTATTAATAAAACAAAAGGAAAATGAGAGTAAGAGAGAAGTAATGAAAATAAAGAGATGAACTGCACATTGCAAAACGTCATTCATTTGCTGAAAGATGGTCATGAATTTGACTCTGGATTTTCTAGACATCTGTACAAAGAAGGAGTCAAAACCAGTTGTGAATCAACAGGAAGACACAAAAGAAATTTTCTCCCATTGATTCTTAGAAGAATGTCAAGTTGTATAATGAACAAATCATTCTTACAATAGAGGGACAAATCTTATTGAATTGTTTGTGATGACTTTCCTCAATCTGGGCTAGTGACATAATACTGAAGACTAATCCTGAAATGAGCAATTCTATAGGCATATTTAAACTCATTAGGAGTATGAGCTTTAACTTGAGTTAAGAAGAACAAACTCTTTCCCAGACCAAGATCGACCAGTACGTAGTACTAGAACCTGGTCTGTAAATAGATATTAAACGGTAACAAAGGAAAAGATGAACAGTTGGAGACAAGGTCAGTTCTTTCTTTATTTGTTAAATGTATTCAACTAAAGTTCTCAAAAATTTGAATGTTACATAATTGCCTACCAAGAATTTCAATGCTTCTGAAGACTCTTTATTTGTGTGTTTCATTTTTTTATTGAAGTAACAGTGGTTTATAACATTATACAAATTTCAAGTTTACATCATTACATTTTGATTTCTGTATAGACTAGATCATGTTCACCACCCAAAGACTAATTACCATCCATCATCGTACACATGTGCTATCAGCCCTTTTGCCCACTTCCTTCCCCTCTTCTCCTCTGGTAACCACTAGTCTAATCTCTGTATCTATGAGTTTGTTTGTCTGTGTTGCTGTTTTTTTATCTTCTACTTATGAGTGAAACCACAGGTATTGGACTTTCTCCATCTGACTTATTTCACTTAGCATAATACCCTCAAGGTCCATCCACGTTGTTGCAAATGGCAAGATTTCATCTTTTTTTTATAGCTGAGTAGTATTCCACTGTGTATATATGCCACATGTTCTGTATCCATACATCCATTGATGGGGAACTTAGGTTGTTTCTGAGTCTTGGCTATTGTGGATAATGATGCAATGAACATAGGATAGACTCTTTATTTTTAAAGAGACATAACCTGACAATTTGCAACTAAAATCTAGATCTTTTCATTTAAGTGGATTTACATGGCTCTCCGCATTCATTCTTACATTTTGAAGAAAAATATGTACACATTCTAGGTAGGAACTGTCAGTTACACTCTGGACCTATTATCTGTTTCTTACCTAAAAAATTAACACTGTGAACACAAATAGGAGTCAAAGCAATTAGATAAATATCAACATCTAAGTTAAGATCCACTAGCTTATTTCAATTCTGTTTCAGTGAAATTGCTCCCTTCCTAAGGATCAAGGTCTTCTTTAAATTATATTGAATTTCTACATAAAACTTTACATCTCAGTTAGGAAAGCAAGTAATATTAGTAATATAAAAATAATACAAACAATTATGCAGCACCTACTATATACCAGGCACTGTCTAAAAGATTTACATATTTTAATTGTTTTAATTCTTACCACAGCCTATGAGGGAGCTGTTATTAAAATGTCTGTTTTACAGATTAGGAAACTGAACCACAGAGTGGTTAAGTAAATTGCCCACGATCACATCACTAGTAAGGACAAAACTGGTATTCACCAAAGAATATCTGATTCTACAGCGTGTTCATGACCCTCGTTGCTATTTACTCATAAAGAAAATTTTTCAAAGTATTTCTGTCCAACGGCAGTACTAAGATTTAGTTATGACAAAAATGCTACCAGTAATTATAAAAACATTCAAACTGATTTTTTTTTTCCACTGAGGAAGATTTTCCCTGAGCTAACATCTGTTGCAAATCTTCCTCTATATTATATGTCAGCCGCCACCACAGCATGGACACTGTGCAGTGTAGGTCCACACCTGGGAACCAAACCCAGGCTGCCAAAGCAGAGCACATCAGGCCACTGAGGCTGGCCCTCAAACTGATCTTTATAAGTATTTACAAAGCATAACCAAATTTGCAGTATCCTTATTCCAATAATGTTATTATATTTCAGAGATTTTTCAGAAACATTTAATCTACATCTAGTTTATTCTACAAAACAGTTACTTTTAGCCATTTACAATTATTTTACCAAAAGCCTTTTGATGCAACTTTATTTCCAGTACCATTTATTAATCTTTTCTTCAAATACTTTCTGGCTATTTCCAAAAATATAATCTACCTCCAAAGAAGTAAACCTGGCAATCATCAATACCACCCAAAATTATAGTGCCGTGTTTCGTGCATCAGATATTTACTTGGCACTTGGGATGTGACAATCCCCACGATGGGTGATGGGAACACTGAAATGAATAAAGAATAACAACTTCCTAAAGTCATTATGTGATTAGCACCTCCTCGAATCCTAAGAGGTCATATTTTATTGGTCTTGGCAGGCCCGGATGATTACTGTATATATTGTAAGTGATATAGACGTGAAAACAGTGTGGAAGCATTGTGGGAAGATATTAACTTAAAGTGAGGAACGGAACAAGAATATCAGGAAAGGCTTCCCGACAAGATACTGCCAGAGCTGGATTTTGCATGATGCCTAAGACTTGGCCAAGCCAAGGCAAGGAAATCGGCTCACTTGTCAGGATGCCACCTGTGCAAAACGCATGAAAGCAAAAGACAACTTGATGCTTTTAGGGAACCCTAGGGCACAAGACAGAGTTCTGATGTGATGAGAGAGAAGCAGAGGCTGGCCAGATCACAGAGGACCTCGTGTGAGAAGTTTCAGCTTCTGAAGCTTAGAGTCTGTGAGACACTAGCCCAAAGCTGTAGTCAGAGGAATGAGATACAGAGGCTTGCATTCTAAAGAGAGAATTCTGGGGGTGGAATGAAAAAAGAAGAAAAAGATGGTAGGGGAACAAGACTGGAAAATGGAGGACATGTTTGGAGGCTATGGAGGCAATCCAGCAGGAAATGATAAGGGTGATTGTGACGTCACTTCGAAAAGAATTACCAAAGGGCCGGCCCCATGGTTAAGTGGTTAAGTTCAGCACTCTCCACTTTGGCGGCCTGGGTTCAGTTCCCCTGGATGTGGACCTACACCCACACGTCAGTGGTCATGCTGTGGTGGCAACCCACATACAAATTGGAGAAAGATTGGCAAAGATGTTAGCTCAGGGTGAATCCTCCTCAGCAAAAAAAAAAAAAAAAAAAAAAAGAACTACCAAGAATGCTTTGAGAAATGACAGTCCTATTGACAAACATGTGGAGCTCCCCTGATGAGTACTTTTAAGAATCTGGAGCTCATTCAGAAGTGTGTGCAGGCATTTTTGCATGTGTAGCAAGGACGGTTTTCCAAACAATAGTCCTTGAATAGAAAATTTACTCCTTGGAATGTGCATGATACTTATCACCATAGAGATCACTTTCTCTAAACTCTTCAAGAAAGAAGCTACTTCATCCTGAAAGTCCTTTCACAAGCTCTTCTGTTTCTTAAGCAGATGCGTAGAGCCCCAGAGGTTGGCAGAGTGGGATGTTCTCTTTGATCTCCATCCAAAATTCCATTTAGCGGCACCTGAGAGCTAACCCAGAGCAATGGCAAGAATCGAATTAAATTGACTTCTGCCCTACCCCACAAAGAGGACCACTCAGCCAACCTGCAGCTGAAACCCACACTGCAAATTTGCTCAGCGCTGAGATCCTGCACTTCCCAGAGCCGGTGCTCCTCCAGCAGCTTGGGAGACTCATTAACATTCACATCTTTCCCAGCCTCATTATCTCGCCCAGATGTTTCGTGACTGCCCCTTTAAAGCATCTCTGTCTATATTTTATTTACATTTGTTCGGCAATATTGATGCTTAATGAATAAATGCACTAAACTGTCAGTACTGGAGACTAATTAAATCTATGTATGAGCCTGAGAAGCTGATTGAAAAATTTGCAGTAACTAAACTGGGTTTAAATAAACACTTTAGTGTAGTGCTTTAATTACACTTTAGTTTGTAATGTAATTTTTGGCTGTTTAAACTATGATTTAGGCTGAGCTAATTACAAATGATTTTCTACTCTGTAATTAATAATAACAAAATTGTAATTAGACAGCTGCTCTGGATCAGGGCGACAGTTTGTGTGTGCTGGCTCACGATGTTCGGTCTGGCAGAGACAGAAGAACACTTGGGGATTGGGGCAGCCTGCACCTCGCCGAGGTTTACTGGTAAAGACCAAGCCCAGAGCGTCTTGATGAGTTTCATAGTCCCAGTTGATGCCAGGAAAAGGGGTCCCCAATTTGTTATAGACCAAGTGTCCACAGACATTCTCTGTCCTGAAATCTCATTTAGAAAAAAGCACTGATGACACCAAATCTCCTTTACTAACTGGAGCTGCCACCTCATTCATGTTTGCTTTTTGTCAGAGACTAAATCAAGTGACACTAGTGTATTTCCCTAAGCCAACTGATCACAAGAATAATGACTGTCACATCTTAGATTTCAGTCCGGTTGCTACATCACAAACCATCCCAAACTATAGGTCATAAAACAATAACCATTTCATTATGGTCAAAGATTCTATTGGTCAAGAATTTGGACAGGGCACAGTGAGTGTAGCTTGTCTCTGCTCCATGATATCTGGGCCTCAGCTGAGAAGAGTCGAATGGCTGATAGAGTGGAGCGGATGGAGTCATTTGGAGGCATCTTCACTCAGCATCTACATATGGCCTCGCCATGTAATCAGTGCTTCCTCCAAAAATGGTAGCCTCAGGGTGGTTGGACTTCCTACATGGTAGTTCACGGCTCTCATGAGTGTGTTCCAGAAAACAAGGCAGAATCTGCCCCATCTCTCATGGCCTAGCCTTGGAAGACACAAGGCTTGGAAGCCTTGCCTTGGAGACCTTGCCGATCAACCAATCAACCAATCAGGGCCACCCAGATTCAAGGGGAAGGGATGTAGATCCCCAACTTGATGGGAGGGTAGTAAGATCACATTGTCAAAGATCATGTGAGATAGAAAATGCTACACAGTCATCTTTAGAAAATGCAGTCTGCTATAGATTTGTAGAGTTTACAGTTTTTGAAGCATGTTTGTTACGTAATGGGATATTTAAGCTACAGTGACGTAGGCAGGACAGTAAATACTAAATCCACTGCACAAACTGAGGCCCATGAAAGGTAAGTAATTAGTATGTGGCCTTCTAGTAAGTGGCCTATGTGGGATAATAACCAAAATTCAGGCCCTGTCTACCTCTGACTACCATCCAGAGTCATGTAAAAAGAAAGTTCTTGTTCTTGGTCTCTAATCACAGGCTTAATTCTGAGTAACTTACCTCAACCCGTTTGTCTCATCTGATACATTTCTGCTTCCAGATCTCCAGCTCTTTGCTTTGCTGCTCCCTGCTTCATTTTTGTCCTCACGTCACCCTTCTCACTTGCGGTACACCATGACTCCATAACACAAGGTTCTTGTTCAAATGTGAATTGAGCTGACAAAAGTTAATTTGACAAGTGATCCTCGGCAAATTTATTCTGGGAACTGGGTGCAGTGATAGTCTCATATATAAAATAAACCAGAATAAAACTTCTAAACCTCTCTACCTAGCCCCTTCCCCTCCCATCTCTCTAATACTCCTTCACACACATAGACACACACACACACACACACACACACACACACACACAAAGTCTTATAAGTGAGACCTGAAGTTCTTCAAACAGAAGATGAAGCTTTTCACAAGGTAATGGGCATGACGGAAGCCTATCGGCTGCATGATAGGTCTCCCCATTAACATGCATACAATTGTGGATAACTGAAGACCATATATAATCAAGCACCAAAACGCATGGGGAAAATGGCTACATAAATTCAGATAGACAGATACCAATGAGGAGAGGAAATAAGGGCAAGTTTCATGGGGAAGTTGGATCAGGTTTGCACATTATTTTGCTTGGATTGAATATGGGAGACTAAGGAGAAAAATACTTTTCATCTGGAAGAGACCAACATCAGTGAAAATAAAAAGGAGAAAGCAAGAATGGCTTGCAGAGATGAGTGTTTTCTTATTGTTTATAATGGCAACAATTGGAAACAGTTCAAATGTTCGACCACAAAGGATAGTCTAAATGAGTTAATGTATATATATTCAATACAGTATTCTCTAGGTGTTAACATGACACATTTATTGGTGATGAAAGATGTCCAAACTATATTACTTATCTAAAAAGCAGAATACAACATGACATACGTTGTATGATTCCATTACGTAAAAGAAATATAAAAATGGATATACTTGTAAATGTTAGGCTGCACACCAAATGTTATATATAATATAATACATATCACATAACTTTATATTATATATATTTGTCATGCATCTTAGTATTTATAATAAATATATACTAAATATTATATAATATACAACACATCAAATATTATAAATATTAGGATATATACAAAATACTATATATAAACACTACTTATATATTCTATATAAAATTTGGTGCATGTTCTAATATCTATAAAAGGATAAATATTCTATATTTACATTTATTATATGTATATGTATCCTCGATGGCAGATTAGAGATTAGGTCTCTATCTTTTATACTTTTTCTGATTTTTTTAATTAACACTTATTATTGCAATAATAAGAGGAAAAAATGAAAAGATAACCTTTTAAAAAGGCAGTTTCAATAACATAATTAGAATGGGAGACTTTTTCAGGGCACTATTTGAAGAGTGAATGAAAAGGAAATTGAGACAGCGTACATAGCTCCATCATTTGAGTAGTTCGGCATAAAAGGAAATGAAGATATGAGACGACAGAACATTCAACTGAAGATTGAAGATGACATTGCCCAGTTTAAGGTGAATTATGCATGTCTGAAGCAAAGAGACCAGTTGAAAGCAGGAATGAAGGGCACTGTACAAAACAGAGACAATGACTAGGTTATGTCATTTAATGAATTAAGAAGGGGTAAAATTAAGAGGGTGTATGTGGAAGAGTGGGCTTTGGGAAGAAGAAACGTTTGGTTTTCCTGAACTGAGAGGAATGTATGAGCAGGTACAGAAGAACTTAGGGCTGAAGTCAAATATGGAGGGATGCTGTAATAGTTAACTCCCCACTGAAATAGTCGAGCGGGCCTCTGCTTAGCGAGGAGAGTCTAGAGGCGCATTTGGTTTTTGAGAACACCTTTCTCGCAGTCCTTGTATTCCTTAGAATATAGGTTTGGCTGCTGTAACAAATCCCCAAATGCACAAGACTGAAATGTATTTCTCTTTCCTTAAAGAATGTGAGTGTGTGGGTGATTGGCAACTCAAGGAGGTGGGGGAACCAGGCTCGTCTCATCTTGTTGCTCTGCCCTCTCCGCTGTCACACTCCTGTTCTACGTAGTCCAAGGTGGTTTCCCACCATGTCCGGGCTCCAATCAGCAGATATAGAAAGAGACTGCAGTAGGACGGCGCAACTTATTCCTCTTTAAAGAAGTTTTATACGTCACTTCTACTCGTTTCACATTGGCCAAAACCTAGTTGTGTGATCATATGTAACCATGAGGGAAGCTGTGAAAAGTAGCTGTGAAAAACTGTAATGCTATGGAAAAAGAAGGAGAAAAGATACTGAGAGACAACAGAGTTCCTGCCTCAGCACCGCTACCAGATGGTTCAGTACAAGATACGAAAAGTATTCTAAGAGCTCAAGCCTCTGTCTACCACCAAAACACTCAAGAGTTCCTTCGTAATCAGAATCCTCAGAGTTAAATGCAGGGAGGACAGCTTTAATTTAAAAAGAAATACACACCACCTTCCCCCGCAACACACACACACAAGAATTAATGAACCACCAAAAATTCTGGCCCTAAGTTGTAGTAATACACTGAGCCACACGAACAGCTATGTAGAAGTGTTGGACTATAATTATGTAAGTAGCTTGAATGACACTCTCTAGCTGATGTTTTATGAATAAGACCTAACTGAAGCTTGTTTGCTCTCTGCCTGCAATGTTTATATGTTGCTTTAGAAGTTTCATATCCATTTCTGAATGTAAGTTCTCATTTCCATTCACTTCCTTTATTCTTTCACTCTGCAACTCATAATAATGCCCTTTCAAAAATTTAACATTTAATTTTTTCCCCAAACTCCTCATCTTCTTTGGTATGCACATATTTATTATTCCTCAGTCAAAGGCTGGATTTTCCTTTATTTCCTGCCAATATTATTAACGATGTTAGCATATCTCTAGATATAATGGGGCAGTATTATCAAGTATCATTTTTCACCATCCACCAACTCTCTTTGCTTACCAATTTTTGCAATGGATATATTTTTCTCTTCATCCTGTCTCAAATTTTGAGATTTTTGTTGAATTTCTCCTTTGCCTTCAACATATTTTACATGTCCCCAAATCCTACCAAGTGTTTTAAACATCTCAGAAATCGATCCCTTCCTGCCTGATCCCTTTGTTGCCTCTTGATCCTACGACTAGCCCTAAAATCATGGTTTATTTATGGCGGTTCATCTAAATCCATCAATAGGTACCCCATTGTCTAACCTAAAAATCAAACTCTACAGGGTCCTTCACAATTTAATCTAAACCTGTCTTTCTCAGCTCACTCGAATTCACCATATCAAGCATTTAGCCCCTCACTACTCAAAGTTCGTGCCCTGACAGGGAGCATCCACCTCACCTTGGAGACTCACTGAATCAGAATTTGCATTTCAGCAAGAACCGCCCTCCTCCCGCGCCCCGGCCAGTGATTGGGGTTCACTGGTTTTAGCACACAAGTTCTTGACACAGAATAAGACCTTGCTCAATACTTTTACTATTACCTTTCTATTCATTCTCTTGTTTCTTTGGTTTGTGCTTTTGCTCTGAGTAGATTGTCATCCATGCCTGTCTAGGCTGAAAATTTGTTTTTTCCTGAAGGCTAATTCAAATTTTACCTCAAGAATGACTCTTTCCCAGCATAACATTAGAAAAGACAGCAAGCCTGGAGCTCCTGGCTCTTATGACCTGAGAGAGTCCTCACTCCACGCTGGCTCCATGGAAAGTGGGCTTGCTTCTGTGGAAAACAGGAAGGCATCCTGGAACAGCACCCATTTACTTATAACCTTGACTTCTTGTCTGTCCTTTGCTTTGCTTATTTGCAGGTTTGGTTGTAATCCAAAGTAAAAATAACTTTAATTTTGTGCGATTTTTTTATTCCAATTTGAATCTGGACTACTCTATAGTCAGAGCCAGCTCCGGATTGATCTTATTCTTTCTTTTCTTAACACCTAAATCTAGCACTAGACAATGTGCATGCTGAGTTCTTGATAAATATTGAAATTGTTGACATTGAAATCCAGTGCTAAAAAAAGAAATAAGGAAAGTATATTCATTTGTGCTCTTGTATTTCGCAACTTTAATACAGTAATATGTTAAGTACTAGTATAAGTATCATCACTGTTGTCATTATTATTATTATAATTTAAGACCAAAATTTCATCATCTTGAACAAAAGGTTGAAAGTTAACCTTCAATTCCATATTGATATGTTAGGGCCAAAACTGATGATTAGTTAACAATAATGATCTGGATCCCATAGTGAGTAGGCTTTTGGGGGACAGTCCCTGACTCACTTTACCTGGATTATTTCTACAACAGATGTGGGAGTGCCATGTCCTCACAGCTGTAGAATGGTGGCCACAGCCTGCTTGCAAGAGCAATACAGCCACAGAGGAAATGTTTGCCTTATCAGTAAAAGCATAAATTGTAATTAGGCATGATTTTTATGAAGAATGCTTTGAACTCACAAACGTACAATATTCTTAAGTATAGCCCAGCTGTTAAAAACACTAAATGTTACCACAGTTGATGAAACTTACATGCTGTTAAGTTCAGTCCTCCGATCACATTCTGGGTCCACTTGGTCTCTCTCCATTCTCCTTCAAACCCATTCCACTCACGTTTTCATGCCCCAAACTACAAGGAAACTACTCTCGTAAGAGTCAACATATTACCAAATCAAATTAAAGTCATTAATCCTCATATTATTTGAAATTTTAACAGCATTTGATATTCTTTTTTTTTTAGATTTTTTTTTCCTTTTACTCCCCAAAGCCCCCCAGTACATAGTTGTATATTCTTTGTTGTGGATCCTTCTAGTTGTGGCATGTGGGACGCTGCCTCAGTGTGGTTTGATGAGCAGTGCCGTGTCCACGCCCAGGATTCGAACCAATGAAACACTGGGCCGCCTGCAGCGGAGTGCGCGAACTTAACCACTGGGCCACGGGGCCAGCCCCAACATTTGATATTCTTAATCACTCCTTCCTTCTTGAGACTCTTTTTTTCTCTTGACTTCATGACATCCTGGTTTTCCTTCCGTCTCACTGGCTTCTCCTTTTCAGGCTCCGTTGTCAACCTTTTCTCCTCTTTCTAACCTTTAAATGTTGAAGCTCCTTGGACTTAGTCCTCAACTTTTTTCTTCATTCTTCAGATGAACCCAGCCATAAAACCCATGATTTTAAATACCATCAATACAAACATCAATGACCGTTAGATTTATATCTCAAGTACAAATATTTCCTCTAAACTCTAGACTTTCGGCTACCTGATTTTTACTTGAATTTCTAATAGACGTATCAAATTTACCACATCTAAAACAAACTCTTGATTTACCCCCATAATCAGTTCTTTTTATAGCATTTGCCATCTCAGTAAAAGGCAACACCAATTACCCAATTGCTCAGAGAAAAAAACATCATGATAAACCTTGGTTTCTCTCTTTTTCTCATACTCTGCATCCTATCCATACAAAATTCCTATTGGTTCTATATTCAAAATACATTCCAATCCAACACCTTACCAAATCCACCATTACCACCCTATAATTACTCTGTTCTGAACTTCCACAAAGACCCTTAAATGGTCATCCCATTTCCACTCTTGTCTTACTACAGTCTGTCCTCCACCTGTAGCCAGAGAGATCCTATTAAAACATAAGTCAGATCATGTCACACACAGTTTAATACTCTCCAACGGCATCGCTTCACACTTACTATACAATCTAATATCCTTTTCTTACTATTCTGGTGCTTTTCCCCAAGATATTTGCATGCTTTGTTCCCCCGTTTCCATCGCAATGATGCACATAGATGAGATGGTAGAAATGGCCCAGTGTTGTCTCTGGTGGAATTCAGGATGGGAGTGCTCTTTCCAGGGCGGTCATCAGAAGACAGGTATTAGGGTGATCAACTCCTCCCAGTTTGCCCAGAGTGGTCCTGGTTTTAGCACTGAAAGGCTCTTGCTCTGGGAAATCTTTCAGTCCTGGACAAATTGAGACAGTTGATCACCCTACAATGTGTTCACAACCTGTAATATTAAGTTCACTTTCTCATAGAGGCCAATTTGAGTCACGCTCTCATTTAAATCATGGATTTAAATAGGCTTTTGTGGGCTCTAACCACAATTTTGCCATAGACTGCAAACAACCAATTACTCTAGATTATAAACAGCCAACTTTCAAACTAACTGAAAGACCACAGTTATATTGCCTAAATATGAATGCGCAAAATCTAAAGGTGTATTCTTACCTTATCCTGCAGGAATATCACTTACCCACTAGGATTCAGGAATGTGCTTGCAAGCATACCTTTGATCACAGAGATGAAAAAACATTGTTCACGTTAGTGCAATATTTAATATAGTTCTGTTCATAGGAAGCTAGATATATACCACGTATGATAACATACTTATAATAATACTCTCCAAATAACAGTAAAATAAATATGCAAGTAGAGAGCTATTATTTTCATTATTTTCTACCCATAAGAAGTGCTTTTTGTGCTGAAGAAAACCAAGAAAGAAAAGTAATTAATCCCTTAGAGGGTTGCAATTAAAGGGAAACTTTTATTATTTTACTTTTAGCATTTTAGCAATTGAACAATGAAAACACATTGATCCACTATTTTCAGATTTATAATATAAAATAAAAACAATGCAAATGAGATGATAATAGGCATTTTTTCCCAGGTGATGGAAATATTTCCATATCATTTATATAAAATTATTTACAAAGCACTTTATTACAATTACATGTGTAAAAACCACTGTTGACAATAATGTCTTATATGCCAAATCAAACCATTCATTTTAAAAATATGAAATGCTTTTATCTCTAAAATTTATTAAAAGTAGCCCTTTTCCTTCATAGCCATGTTTAGATGGTATTTTTTATAAATAATCTGTTTTTCTTTCTAAATATACGTTATTTTCTCCTTGACTGTATGCTGGTTTACGGTAATTGAAATTTTCTCATTTTCTCTCTTTTTGTGGGACGAGGTAGCAATAAATACTTTTGGTTGAAAGTGCCACCTTAAAGTATTTATCAAACAAGTTATATACGGTCAATTCCTCCTTCCATTTAAATAAGCGAGAGAAAGGTCTAACTCTGATGACACAATCTGTGGTCTTTGCTGATTTTGCCTTAGTGGCTTATCATCTTTAGCCAGTGAATAATTCTTTCATTTTGAGCTCATCTTGTCCCTGATGGCCCAATTATTGCTTCTGGGTAATGACCCAGTCAGATCTTATTTAGAAAGAAACTTACTCCTAAACAGCACACAGTGATGCCTTTTTGACCTCAAAGAAGCCACAAAGGACATCTGCATTATCATCTAGAGTAAAATGGGTCCATAAATTAGGTTCCAGCTGAGAAGAAAGCTTCCTGAAGGCATTTGGTGCCTCACAATCATCGATTAGATCAAATGTTTCATTAGAAATTGTAATGGGTTTCGTTCTTCATTCTCCCAGATGTCATTCATAAAAAATTATTAGGTGGTCATGTTTGACCACGAGGTAGACCCTTTTATCCAACTTGGAATCTGCTACATTACTAAGCTAAACAATCCAGTTCTTTAAGTAGTCCCCTTTAGATCTGTTTTCACCCCTTTGTCATTACTGTGTGTGTTTATTTATTCTGTCCTGTTTTTCAAATTTTAAAAGCAAAGACCAAAACCAGCTATTGGAAAAATTGTTCTCTCAGTGCACTGGAGAGAAAAGCTCTCTCGTGTGGAATGCACAAAGAAGGAAACACTTGGCTATTCTTTTTATTATGAGGAAATCTTAACTGAGAAAGGCAGATTACACAGGAACCTGTTCAACCTATGTTGAGATTTATCTTTTTTTTTTATTTCAGACAATCCAACAAAAATGCAAGATAAACTGTGAAAACAAGGAGCATCCTGTTGTTATTCGGAAGCTGATGTATTTAGGTTGTGAGGAACATAGGAAAGGTAGAGCAGGGAAAAAAATTAATGTTGGTAGGAGAGAATAGAGAATATTGGTGGTATGGGCAGGGATGGATAACAATCACAGGTCAACCAACATCTCTATGCGGCAGTAAGACCGTGGGCTTTCAAAGAGGGACTCACTGCCAACCCTCAATTCTTAATGCCATTTCTGTAGTTGTGTGTCTTCCTCGTTGCCTTGGCAAGAACTGCATCTATATCCTTCCATCTCTCCCAGCTTTATGGACCACTATTTCCTCTCAAATAACAGGGGAACCTACTAAGGGAGTAATCAATTAATGGCCAGATGCCATTGCTAAATTACAAATGTATCTCTGGTAAAAGGCGATCATAACTACCTTAACCCCCAAACATTTTCTTTTCAGCTTTTTTGTTTGGTGAGAGGTTGTCTTTTCACCCCTAGATCATGAATGAGTAAGTACCAAGTCTCTTAGCTCTCTTTGCTGAAGTATGGCTAATTGTCCTGAAAGGACAAAACAAATCACAATTATGGGCAAGGCGAAGACATTTCCCTCCAACTCTGATCAAATCCATTTTTCATCCTCTTATAACCTCATAACTCCAACTCAAGGTATATGTTTCCAAAGAAGGTCATATTTTAAAATACGACTTTGGGCCCATAGATTTTACACAACTGTCTCATTGTGAGCAAGAACACTACATAAATCCAGGTATTATTGCTGTTGTCATTAAATCATGTTGGTGGCTTAAGGCAACATTTCTCAAAATGTTGTCACCTGACCAGCAACATTACCATCACCTGAAAACTTGTTAGCCTGCAAATGCTTGACCCTACCCAAGACCTACTGAATTATAAACTCTGGGGGTAAGGCTCAGAAATCTGTATTTTAACAAGCCTTCCAGGTGATTCTGATGCACACTAACATTTTGACAACCCACTATTTTAAGAACTAACACTTAAAATATTTGATTCAGGTAACAGGGATTATGGCTAAGAGCTATAGAATTAACAAAGACCACCTAAATGAGAACAAATGCGATATTTATTCAGAGCTTTCTACGGCAAGGGAGTCAGCTAATATCAACCCATTTGGCAGAGACTCAAAGCAGGCAGGGGAGTGGGAAAGCTTTATAGTTAAAAAAGGAGGAGGAATGTTTTGGGTGTGCCCTGGTTGGAGAGTGTTGGCATGGAGAAGCTGCAGGTGGACTAACTAGAAGTGGGACATCTTAAGTGATTGGTTTCAGGAACATATTTGGCTTTCCCTACTTAGTTCTGAGCTGGAAGCAGGGTCAAAAAATAGAGAAGCTGGCAATCATTGACTGAGTCCTGACCATTCTGGGCCAATTGCTGCAGAGGCAGCTTGGCTTACTGAACTAGATGCCACAATGGTTAGTGGGTCAGAGTCTTATTATCATATTTGGTCTGGCTATTGTTTGCTGGCATATTCAGTCTCACAGGCCCCTTTTGGTCATTTTTGTGCTTGAGATAGGTTGAACAATTCAGGGAAGGCTAAAAACCCAGATCTTCCCTGCTCAAGCCTTGTTCAGTTGTCTCCATGGTCTACTGCATCACGAGATCTTCTTGACCTTTTTGTTGTTGTATCATCATGGCAAGCATCTGACAAGAAAGTAACTACACAGAATCACTTAAGACTCTAGAAAGAATGCAATGAACCAGCACCATGACCAGTATGACAAAAATAAGAACAATTAATACTCGGTATAAAATCTTTGAAACAAAGTATCCCAAATGCCCAACTCAGGCCAAGAGAACTCATCCCATAGGCCATGAGAATCAACCTTAGAGAGCCAAGTAGCTTTATTCTTAAAATGATGTATATCCTATTCTATCTCCCCTATTTCATTGATCCAAGTACCACAAGAAATATTGGTAATGGCACAGACACCAAAATGGCCAGCCAACAACAAAATCTGCAGCAAAGCAATTGTCATTCTCTACACATGGACACAAGTTAGGACTGACCTGTATTCCATGTAAGGTATTAACCGTATCATTAAATCTTCCGTCAGTTAGTAATAAGTTTTTTACTGTCTTTTCTATTTGTGTGATTGCCACCATTGGGAACACTGCTCGATCACTTGCATAAACAGTGGGTCAGCAGTCCTCTTAGGGAGGGTGCCTCAACCATCAAAGGTGATCTCCTTTTGGAGCTAATACATGAATCAGAATTCCCAGCCTTGGTGATTTATAAAATTAGTCTCTCTACGGACGTACAAGTCTTGGAATTCCTCACTTGCATGAGGTGTGAGTATGAGGCAAAGATAACTAGGCATCTCTAGCCCACAAAGGAAGTAGCATCCAACAGGAGTACATGGAAATCCAGGAAAAATAGGATTTGCACATGACACAAGGCCAGAATGAAGGCCTTACATTAGCTGGATCACATGTTCGGATCTTTACTAGTCCTTTTCTTTTTCATTTGGCAAGTATTTAGCTCATTGCCTTGCAAAGTTTGTTGGATTCAAATTTAGATTTACCTAGCGTCTAATCAATAGATTACAATAATTTGTTCTTTTTCTGAGAGAGATAGAAACACTAGCAAAGTTACAGTTTGATTTGTCAAAGGTCATTTTCCATGTAGATTCAAGTCAAAATGCCATCAACTGTAATTCCCTGTGGTCTAATCTGATGCGACCAGAATTGCCGAGAGGTTTGTATCATGGGGATACAGTGATGGGTGGCATATGCAGCATTTAGGAAAATTGAGGGCAGTGGTCACTATTTGGGAAATCTAAGAATGGCATTAGAATGAATATGTTCTGATCTAACAATTATAATACAAAGGAAAGAAAAGAGAAAAAGGTCAACCATCAAGGAAAATGAAAAGAGAAGTGATTATAAGCAAACAGATAAAAAAACAAACAGGAATTATACAGGGGTCTTTGTCTGATATCTTGAGCAGAAGTTGTCTACATTCCAAGATCATCAGCATGTTCAAAGATCTTGAGTTAGCTGTCTACTTCTGAAAATAAGCAGCTTCTAGAATATTTCTGAGAATTCTCAGTTTGAGTTCCCCTATTAGAGTAGACTTCTAATTGGATGGATTCTCAATTGTTTCTTTAGTGGTGAAATATGAACCCAAGGATTGACCTTCTGGGTTTCACTGTTGTATTTGTTATTAACAGCACCTAATAAGATTACTTCCTATGAGTTTCAAGAGAAGTTTTTCCCTGAGGTCTCCTCCAATAGACAAAAGCTCCTGATTGAATACGAAGAGACTAAAGATCATATTGATGTTGTGGAAAGGCAGATTTAACCTGTTGATAATAAGATTTGTTATAGTACCTGAGTCACTTGAAATATTTTGCCGTCCTTGTGTGCTGCAGAACAAAGTCTAGCATCATAAGTGAAATCTCTAAATGCACAGGACTTCCAGTTTTCAGCTCGTAGAAGGATAACCAATGTGTCCCAAGGGAGTGAACCATATGGCAACTGGGGTAATGGGAGTAACTTTGGCCAAGGGAATGCAGGCATTTCTAAAAGTTTTGCTAGGTATCCTTGATAGATGTCACTGGTTCTTTCAACCTTTTCGGAAAGTTACGGGTGGTAAGGGCAGTGTAGTTACTGAGTAAGGGGTAACACCTTATAGAGTTATTCTATGTTTTGCATAAATTTGCACCTCAGTCACTTGATATAAGAGTTGGTAAACCAAGGTTGGAAACACAAAATCCAACAGCATTTTAGAGACTGTATCTTTTGAGAAAAGAAAGGGTTTAACCCATCCTAAAAACAGACGTACAATAATGAGAACATATTCAAATCCCAGGGAGGGAGAGAGCTAGATAAAATTCATTCAAGGTGGTCAAATGACCCTTACAGTTTTGGTTCATGTCCATGATCTGTCTTTAGAGTTTTTCTGGTATTATATTATTAACATACGGCAAATGACCTGAATATAACCTCTCCTGGGTTTTTGTTTGTTTTTTAGTTTCCCAACCAATGTTGATTTAAGATATTAAGCAATCTATCTGTAACATGATGAGTGGTTTCATGGAGAAATTCAGTTAATATCTATTTGAAATCATCTGGTGCCACCAACCAGCCATCTTGTAATCATAGAGCTTATGTGAGAGAAGGGTACAAATAAATGTTTTCCATTCTTCCTTTTCAAAATAAGGAGCTGTAGTTTGATATTACCTAATAGCCTCTTTGAACCTCTCCTGAGGCTTATCCTTTAAGGATTTAGATAGGATCATAACCTTAGTTAAGGCTGCTTGTTTGCATAATCATTTGATATTTTCCTTCAGCTTCCATATTTTCTCCTTTTGCATGGGTCTCAAACTTTATAATAGCTGGCACTCTAGGAAGTGGACGTGCATTTAAAAGTTCCTCAACCTGTTGTCCATTTTGGTGGATGCTGCCCCAGAGGTGGTAAAGCCTCCTTTTTCCTAAAGCATCCCAAAGCCATGCTCTGCTCCACAGGCATACTTGCAATCTGTATAAACATTTACTCTCCATGTTCTTTGGCTAATTTACAAGCTCTAGTAAGTACAAAAGGTTCTGCCTTCTAGGCTGATTTTATCCCAGCTAGAGAACTATATTCTAAAGGAGAGTTTCATTTAGTGAGAGCATATCCTGCTTCATGGCCTCCAGTTTCAACTTTGAGGTATGACCCAACAACAAATAATCATAGGTCACAGTTCTCAATCAAAATCTCTATAAATCTGAGCAAGATACAGAAAGTTCCATATTTGAGATAAGACAACCACGAGGTTCCCTTTTTATTGTAGGAGCGAGAGAGTGGAGAGTGGCAGGATTCAGGATGTTGCAATAGTGAAGAGTAATGGAAAGGGAGAAAATAACAGAATCTCAAGAGGTTAATTGGATTGCTGAAAAGTATTACGTGTTCTCAATCAGTAATGAAACTGTATTGTGTAAGAAACCATAAGGTCAGCTAGGTTACCCAGAACTAGTTTGACAAAAGCATCAACAAGTTTTGAAGTGGCAGCTATTGCTCTAAGACAAGGGATATAAGACTTGCAACCAGGTCAAGGGTAAAGCTATGGTTACCAATCAGGGTTTTTTTGTTGTTTTTGTTTGTTTGGTTTTTTGCTGAGGAAGAGTAGCCCTGAGCTAACATCCATGCCAATCTTCCTCTATTTTGTATGTGGGTCGTCACCCCAGCATGACTGACAAGTGGTATAGGTACGCTTCCAGGATCCCAACCCATGAACCAAAGCCACCATGTGTAGTGGTTCAGTTCAGCATGCTCTGCTTCGGCAGTGGCTTTTGACAGTTTCCATGAGGTTGAGTCAAACTCACAAAGACTTGCCCAAATTGCACATGCACAAATAGACAAAAGGACCTTTTGTAGGTTGGGAAGACTCATTCATGTTTGGGCTTCCTGGGGATAGGATCTCTTATTGATGACTTGGTCAATTCATAAAGAGGTGTTGCAATCTCAGAAAAACTTGACACCCATTGCCTGCAATACCCAGATGACCCTAGAAATTCTGCTATTATTCAAACTTTAGCCTATTCGTAGAGTGCTTTTCCCTCCTCAGTTAGATCATACTCTAAATAATGGACTGGGTTTCGGCAAATTTGTAATTTACCTTTTGAAAATTTATGTCCCTTTTCTGCTAAAGCTAACAGCAAGTAAATGGAATCTTTTTACAGACTTCCTTGTTATCTAAACAAAGTATTTGTTCTTTGAACAAATCATTTACATATTATATCAGAACTGAGTCACACAGGAAATTTGGATCTTCTAAGTCCTGAACGAAGACTTTGGAAAAATAGGAGGGGGCTTCAGTGAACCCCTTGAGCATAACTTTCCACATATATCACTGTCCTCCACAGGCATTGACTGTCCTCTGCTAGGAGAACACTAAAAAGAGCAGAGAAAACTTCCACTGCGGTGAAACAGGTGGCTTTGGGCAAAATTGATGCCAGAACGTATTTGGGTTAGGTGTTACTGGGAAGAGAGAGATAATTTTTTTTGGAATACTCTGAGATCTTGAATAAATTGATATCCCATTCATTTGGTTTTTCCACTAGCAGGACAGAAGTGTTACAAGGGCTAGTGCAGAGTATGAGAAGGCCTTTGGATATAAGCCTTCAACTATAGGTTTGAGTCCTTCCTTTGCTTCTGGCTTCAGCGGATATTGGGGAAGTTTACACAACAGTTTGGTAGGATCAATCTGAACTTCGATATGCTCTGCTTCAATTATTTTTCCTATGTTGGTGGAACTTTTAGTCCACAGAGTGTCTGGTGTGGCGTTAAGGTCTTTAACTGGGGTGTGCAACAAATACAATGGGGAAGGCAAAGCTATGTCCAGAGCAGGCACAACTTGATTCTGAATATTGGAGTCCTCAAACCTCAAGAAATAGTCCCTTTGGTATTCAATTAATATTACAATTCCATTCACAGAGTATTCTCTCCCTGTTAAATGTTTAAGGGGCAATATCACAGAGCAGGAAGTAATGTTGTTTAGTCAAAGGTCCAAGAATTACATTTAAGGGCTAAGAGTTAGGGACAATCTGTAGGTTTATATAAAGACCTAGCACTTGTCACCTATGTTTACTCCAAGGAAGAAGTTGAACAAAGGTAACAAGGTTTAATGTAGAAAGAGTAGTGCCACATCTTCCAGAAACTGATGAAGTTGACCATATGTATTGACAGTTAATTCACCTTAAGTGTTTCAGGGTAGAGAGGATATCGGATGATTTTTCTTTCCTTGGGGCATCCTCTTTGATCTGAGTTGAGAGATTTTTCTTTGTCTTGGTTTATCTTATGTAAGATGGGATAGTCTTTTGTTCAAAATATCTCTTCTGTTTAAAATATCTGCAAGTGTCCAAGGGTCTTTTGGGAAATGTGCTACTAGCTGTTTGATCTGCAGGGCCATAACTTTCATCTTGTCTTATTATCCTTTAAAAACAATTTCAAAATGTTCTGCCAGGTGTTATAACACCTGTAGTTCACGTAAAGGGGATATTTCCCATTCAAATTTCATATTTTCTCTACTTGTGTGAGTGAACTATGGTCCAATTGACTTTAATTGCAGTAACATTGAAATGTTTCAATATGGCTTTTAGGATATGAAAAGGAGAAGCTTTCCTTTGCAGAAAGAAGGTCCCTTTCTTGGTAGTTCAATTAACTTTGGCCAGTCAAGATTTAGCATCTCAGGTTCTCATCAGTATATGTACAAATTGATATAGGTCAGGCAACCCTGGGTCTCATATGCATCCAAAAGAATTATGATGTACATCCGAACACTATATAATGTTATAATCCAATGTTACTGCAATTAAAAAATAAATAGAAACAAACAAAAAAAGACATGGGGGAAACTTAATGCATATTACTAAGTGAAAGAAGCCAATCTGAAAGGTTACATACTGTATGAGTCCTACTATATGACATTCTGGAAAAGGCAAAACCGTGGAGACAGTAAAAAGATCTTGGGGCCGGCCCCATGGCCGAGTGGTTAAGTTCGCACACTCCGCTACAGAGGCCCAGGGCTTCGCTGGTTCAGATCCTGGGAGCGGACATGGCACCACTTGTCAGGCCACATTGAGGTGGTGTCCCTCGTGCCACAACTAGAAGGACCCACAACTAAAATATATACAACTGTGTACTGGGGGGATTTGGGGAGAAAAAGCAGAAAGGAAAAAAAAGATTGGCAACAGTTGTTAGCTCAGGAGCCAATCTTAAAAAAAAAAAAGCTACAGCTAGCATCATATTAAAAAAAAAAAAAAGATCAATGGGTTCCAGGGAGGGAGGGATGAGTAGGTGGAGTGCAGAGCATTTTTAGGGTAGTGAAATTATTCTGTATGGTACTATAATGATGGATACATATATCATTATGCATTTGTCCAAGCCTATAGAATGTACAGGACCAAGAGTGAGCCCCCAGGTAAACTACGGACTTTAGACTAAAAAAAAAGAATTCTAGATTCTCCTATAAATAGTTGTTGGTGTTCTCTGGGTTTAGAAAAGTCCTTAATTATAGCCTTAAATTTAACATGGGTTTAAGGTTTGAATCTACAATGGCCTGTAGATCTAGCTCAGAGGAGGGATGCATCTTTACAGGCCGTTGCTATTCTGGGGTATTAGGAGAGTCACTGGGAACTGTAAAGGGTCTGGACAAAAGGAAGAGAAGGAAGGAGTCAAAGGAGACATGGAAGGAAAACAGTCAGAAGGACAGAGGGGAAGAGGAGAATCAGAGATAGGGAGTCAAATGGAGGACGAGGGGAGTCAAGATTTATAAGGGAAATGAGTCTTGTTTGTTATTGCCTGTTTGTCAAATTGCTCATTAAATTTGGTCAAAGAACCTTTTTAGTGAAGCAATGTTTAAATCAAAATTTTGTTTCTTGGCCTCTATAAACCAATAAAGCATGCTGCCCTCATTCCCTTGATTTTCTAAGATGATTCTCGAACAATTTTGTTCCAGCTAACTATTCCCCAGAGTGGACACTGAAGGCCTGGATCATCCTTGGTGGAGTTATGCCATTTAGAGATAGGCACAAGAATTAAGACTGTAATGAGAAGATGGATAAGAAGCAGGAGTTTTTCTTGCAGGATGAGAGGATTTACACTTAGATGATCCCATGCGAGCTGGCAACAGGTGGTCATAAGTGATGCTTGTGCAGTTTGTGTTGGGATGGGGAAGCTGTAGGTGGGCTAAGTAGACATGAAACATCTCATATGATTTGTTTCAGAAGAACATTTGTCTGTCGCTGACTGGTTCTGATTTGGAAGTGAGGGCAAAAAATAGAGAAGCTAGTAGTGGTTGACTAAGTCCTGACCATTCTGAGCTGATTGCTACAGAGGTTGTGGTTTGGCTTCTTGGGCTGGTTGCTGCCGAGGTTGTGGGTCAGAGTTCTATTGTCATATATGATCTGGCTTATAATCAAATTTGTATCTTTGTTTTACTTATCTTTTCTTGAGGATAACAGGGAATATAAGAGCAGAAAGTAGGGATATTGAAAACCATTATTAAATGGCAATAGACTGTTATTCAATAACATACCTTCTTCCCATTAGAATGGCTAGCCATTGACTGAAGAGTGAAGAAATATGATAAGATTGGTAATTCTAAAGTTAGGTCCTAGGAACTCCTGATTAACTGATATTTTATCCCTTATTTTGTGTTACAGACCCCTCATTCTGTTATATTCCAGAGAATCCTCAGAACATAGCACAGAATTGAGAATATATAACAAAGTTACAGTTTTCTACAGTTTTCACTCTATCCTTGTTCACTGGACCTTGCACTCAACTCCTTAATTCCACGCAAGTATGTGCGTATATATGAGGATCTGAGTCCATTCACATTCTGAACCCAGTTCCATGTCTGTAGATTCTATTTTGTCTAGATCTATGCTATCTAATGCTCCCATCCACTAGAATCTATTTATATCCTAAAGCACTGGAATTCTTTTCCCAAGTGGCACCAAGCATGTCTCTGGGACCTGAGTGGGCTTTGTTCGCAGGTCAGTCCTCTCAAAGGTAGGCAGGGCTGTGGGTGGTCAAAGGGCTATTTGCATATGGTAATAAGAGGGCTCTGAAGTGCAGGTTGGGGTATGCTCGCTTGTGCATACAAGCCTCTTCGGCATCTCAGGGTAAGCATGTAAAGCCTTTGTCCCTTGCATACGTACAAATCACTGAGAAGTTCAGAAAACAAAAAACCACCCTCTTTTGTTTTATATTTTCTGGTTACTTATGCTGTGGTCCAAGGATCAGCAGCATCACCTGGGAGCTTGTTAGACATGCAGAAGCTCAGTCCCCACCCCGGACCTATTTAATCAATAATCATTTCAACAAGACTCCCCCCTCAGGTGATTCACTTGCTCATTAAAATCTAAGAAACACTCCTATTGTACCTCAGCTTTCTTCTTTTTTTTATATTTACTTAGGATTGTTGGCCCATTATTTGTTGAGGAGAGCAGTTTCTATGACAGTTTACTCACTTACCTTCAATGCTTTGGATTGCCTGACTTATGGCATGCATTCTATAATGTAAAATGAATTAATTAACATATTAATGAAGGAACAAGACAGTGAGTTCTAGGATTATATAAAATCAATACACTTGCACTGACCCTTACCCCTGGTCTGTTAAGGAATTTAATAACTACCCATCTATGAGTCACCATGCCAACCCCAGCATCATAAGTAGGCTAAGAAGCTAACGTTGACTACTCCAAGATTCTCTGAATAGTTTTCTGCACAGGATTTGTTGAGATGAGGCAATCTTTAGTTTTTCCCCATGCTAGTCATAATAAAATATGCCTAGGAACACCTGCCAGCAATCGTGACTGCTTTCTACCCTAAAAACTGCAGTAGGATGCTCGTAGATAAAAGCAAAATTCACCTGGAAATGGTAATTGTGTCTGAGCATTTTTCCCTGTAACATCACCAGTTTTACACAGTTCTCTTGTGCTAAATGGGCAATGTAACTTTTATTAATATAATAAATAGTGGTTTTCTCCTTGAGTCTCATGCGGTATTCTGGGTGATAAGATGATTTGTTGCTCCACGCTGCTGTTACTCTCTAATCAGCTTATAATAAAGCTAATTATATGCTCCTTAACTTTCTAGTTAGAACCTAGGAGGGGATGCTAATGTCTTAAGCCCCAAAGTTGCTTTAAAAATCAGGCATACTCAGTCACATGTGCTAATCCATATTTTTTTAAAGGAATACCCACAGTAAAATACTGCTTTGGGAAACATAAGGTAACAAACCCAAAGTATGCCTTAATTTTAGCACATTTCATTAATTCACCAATTTATTCATGAATTCATTCAATGAGTATTAACCAAAATACTTTTATTTACAAAACACTGCACTAGTCAATGTGGAAAATACAAAGCAAAATAAAATGACTCCCACCCTCAGTGGGTCTCCAACAATTTTCTGTACAATTCTTCTAGGATGATTATAATTTCATTCTTTCATATGTTGAAGAAATCCTAAACATGATTAAATATATAATTGGGTTACCATTATGGTGTCTTTACTCCACCTTTCCTGATCATTCATGCATTAATTCATTCAACAAATAGTAATTGCTGGGACACAAAAAATACTAATATACTGGTTACCTAGTGGTAAACGAGACAAGTAATATCACTAAACTCATGGAACTTACAGTCCAGTGGAAAAAGACAGAAATTAAACTAACAAAACTGTACATAAGATAATTGCAGAGAGTGATAAATTTTATGAAGAAAACAATCAAGACAATAGGAATGAAAATGACTGGGGGATACGAGCTCCTTCAGCCAGAGCAGCCAAGCCTTTTCAGACGATGTGAAATTTAAGCAGATATAAATAATAACAGGAAGCCAACCATGTGTATATCTAGAAGAAAGATGAGCCAAGCAGAGGAGGCAGCAAGTATAAATAAATTACAGTGAAAACAAGCTTAGTACAAAAATGTTCAAAACTGTATACCCAGGTCAACTAGTTTCACAATGAAATATCCTAAGATATTTAAAGAAGAGAGTCCTAAAAAGTTATTTAAAATTTTCCAAAACATAAATAGTCCCCTATTTATGTTATGAAACTCTTATATGATGTTTATTACCAAACCAGATAAATGGCATACAAAAAAAGATAAAATTATAATCAGAATAGAAGGAGATGAAGAAAAATTCTACATGTTCCAACAATCACATTTACCAACCCACTTAAGTCTGTATCTTTATACTCTCCTTTCCTACTGCTGTTTGAATGGACTATCTCTGCTCCCAAAATGAATGGCTCCACTTATACACCAATTAGATCTACAACCTGTTGCTTATTCGAAGATTTAGTTTCAGAAACTCTATCTTTCTCTCACATACCATCAATTTTCCATACACTCCTGGATTATTCTCATCTGCATACAAAAATGCTATCTTTGAAAAACGTAAAAACGGGCCAGCCCTGTGGTGTAGGGGTTAAGTTCATGCTCTCCCCTTCAGTGGCCTAGGGCTTTTGGGTTCAGATCCCAGGCACAGACCTAGCATGGCTCGTCAAGCCATGCTGTGGCAGCATCCCACACAAAATGGAGGAGGATTGGCACAGATGTTAGCTCAGGGCCAATCTTCCTCACACACACAAAAAAACATAAAAAACTCTTGACTGCAGCCTTCTCCAGCTAATGCCCTATTTTTCTGTTTCCCTTTATGGAAAAACTCCTCAAGAGATTTTTTTGTACTCACCATATATAATTCCTCTCTTACTCTTTCCTGGACCCATTCTAATTGGGCTTTACATCCATCTCACTTCACCAAAATGCCTCTTGTCAAAATTATGAATAATCCCCACATCACCAAGTCCAATAGCAAATTCTTTGTCCTCATCTTACTCAACTAGTGGGCAGCATTTGACACAGAAGATCACTCCCTTGATCTTGGAACACATATTTTACTCGGCCTCCAGAACAGCACTCACTCCTGGTTCACTTCTAAACTTATCAGCCTCCCAGCCTGCTTTGCTGGTTCATACATATTTCACCAATCTCTAAATTTTGGAGCATGCCAAGGCTCAGTCTTTGCATCAATTTTTCTTACTACACTCACTCTTGAGATGAATTCGTGATGTCTTATGACTTTAAAGATTGTCTACATCCAAACAACCCAACAACCCCAACTTGTTTCTCCAGCCCACTGAACTCTGTACTGATATATGGCACCTTCAACTGCATTTCAATCTCACAGGTGTTTCTAACTAGACATATTGAAGTCAACATCTTGCTTCTCCCCAGTTCAAAGCCATTCCTCTATAGCCCTCCTCATCTCAGTTTAAATGAAACTTCATCTTATAACTGAAAATGTGACTCTTAAAAGATGTTTACTGATTAGTGATAACATGTAGGCTAAAAATGTTATGGTTTTATTTCGTTTTTTGTCAAATTGAATTGTGTATTAGTTCATATTAATTTTGCAGTTGATTTTATTGAGTTTTGCAGGTTGGCAATCATTGTCTCTACATAATTCACATGCTAATTTTTTACTTCCTCTTTTCCAATATCAAAACTCATTCCTTTTGCTTTCTAAGTTATTACAATGAAACTTGTAGAGTAATGTATTATTCAACATCTTTGTTGAATTTCTAGTTTTTAAAGGGAATACTTCTGGTGTTTCACTTTTAAACATAATGTTGACTGTTGATAGCATAAATAATCTTTGCAATTGGTAGTCTACTGGTTAAGATTCAGCGTTTTCACTGCCGCATCCCGGGTTCATTTCCCGGTCAGGGAACCACGGCACTCATTTGTTGGTTATCATACTGTGGTGGCTTCACATTGCTGTGATGCTGTGTGTCCACCCATGGACAGATTACAGTGGAGCCTCCAGATGAGATAGATCAGGAAGAGGAATCCAGTCACCCACTTCTGAAAGATTGGCCATGAAAACCCTATGAATAGCAGCAAAGCACATTGTCTGATACAGCACCAGAAGTGAGAGGAGGGTGAAAAAGACCAGGCAGGGTTCCACTCTGCAGTACACAGAGTTGCTAGGAGTCAGAACGAATAGGAACTGACTCAACGGCACTAACAACAAAATATTTAGCATATTGAGGGAGTATACCAGTCTTCACTTTCTAAGAATTCTTTCAGGAACAGATGCTGAATCTCATCAAAGGGCATTGTTTTGATGCAGGTGATATGCTCTTTTTATTTATATTAATGGCTTGAATTTTAATAATTGGATTAAATCATTCTTGTTCATAGTATATTTTATATGCATCAGCACACTTAGAACTCATTTAGGAGTTTTTCATACATGTGAATTGATTGGTCTTTGGGCCTTTGGATCTGTCTTTGGTTTGAGTGGGGTTATGCTAGCTTTACAGATTGAATTCAGATCATGCCACCATTTTCACGTAGAAGAATCAAGCCTTTTTCGAATGTGTGTGGGGTGTGGGGAAATCCCACAATAAAATCACATGGGCTAGGGCATTTTTGGAGATTAATTATTGGTCACTTTTCTAAACACTTTCATAGTTATTAGTCTATTCCTCTAATTTACTTCTTGATACAGTTTGGCTTACTTTGTATTTGCCTTAAAATTCTCCTTTTTATCAAGACTGGTAAGTTTATTAATATAAGCTTTAAAAAGTACCTTCTCACAAATATTTCAATATCTTTCCTACATGTGGCTCTATCTTCTCTCCATTTTAATGGATTTTTGTTTTCTCCTTTTTTTCCCTTACGTAAACCTTCCATGAGCTTGAGTATTTTATTAACTTTTCATTTACTCATCAATCTCTTGTTCTTTTGTTTCCTAAATCATTAACTTCTGTCTTTACTAATCCATTCTTTATGATTTTCAGTGTTTAAAAATTTTTTTTGCAGCTTCTTGCATTTAATGTTTTGTTTTATTTTCTCTTCTATTATAATAAAAGGATTCCAGACTATGGATTTCCCTCTGAGTACAGCTCACATTGAAGTGTTATTATTTTTTTATTGTATGCAATTATAGTTTTGATGTCATTTTGTTACAAGAATTATTCTGGAGAGTAATTTTTTATTTCTAAATGATTGATTTTTGTTGTGTTTGTTCTTTTCATTTGTGATTTTCAAAAGCAGATCATACAATTGCATGCTGTTATAGTTATGAATCCATATAAACAGGCTTGATTATTAACCTGGGAGTAATTGAGAAAACCACTGTGGCTTAATCACTGAAGTTTAAGCTATGGACAAAATCAATCAAATTTTTACTATAGAAAAGTCTTTCTGATTTCCATGTGAAGAAGGCAGTTCAGAGGAGCAGGATTAGATACAGGAAGACAAATTCTTAACAAGTGGAGTAATCTAGGCAAGAGATCATGGTAGCCTGAAATAAAGGCCAGTGGGTATGGAGAAACACGGATGCATTGATGCCATAGTTTAGAAGTAGCGTCAGCGGATTGGTGGTTGATCGAATGTGGATAGAAGGAGAGGAAAAAATAAAAGACACTGGGGATTCTAGCTCGAGCAACAGAGTGATTGATGTTGTCCATCACTGGTATAAGGGGAAAAGGAGGAGGAGCAAAGGTAGAAGAAAGAAGTAGTGTAGACAGGTAGAGTTTCTGGTACCCATAGACTCTAAGGTAAGATGATGTGTAGTGTAGACAGGTAGAGTTTCTGGTACCCATAGACTCTAAGGTGAGATGATGTGTAGACAGCAGAAAACATAGGTTTGAATAAAGAAAGAGAGTAAAGATCTGGGCAAGAGATGGAGATTTGGGGGTCGTTAATATATACCTGATAATAGAAATCAATAAATGAGTCAGATTTGAATAGCTTATAATAGAATCTTGAATTCTGGGAAGATATCTTTTCTTTCCTCTTCTTTTTTAAGGTAATCACTTAAAAACAAAAATGTACTTAATGTTATATGCAATTTTGTTCACTATATTTTAAAATGGGGTCATTTTATGCATACCTCCTTTCACTTTAGGGTTTTTTTCTTGATCAATATTTGTAAAGATAGTGATCCTTCAAAATTAACTGGTCCGGCTCTAATTCATTCCTTTTTATATCAGCATTATAATCCATAGGGCAGAGAATAAGAAATTATTGAACCACTTTTTTTAGTTGAGTATTTCCTCTGTATTCCATTTGTGCCAAGACAAACACCACTGCAATAAACATCTTTGAAAATAAATCCTTAATAGTTGAGGACACTGGCAATATGACATGGTGGAAACAACTTTAGCCTTTTTCTGTCAGCTCTACGTTATGCTTAAGAAAGCACTAACTCCTTCCCTGGTGTGATCAGAGTGCTAGGAGTCAAGCTTTGTAACTGTGCCTCCAGGAAGTGAGTGACAGGACCTTTCATTCTGCATTCACGATGGGAAAAAGGGCAGTGGATTAGTCCATCCTCTCGCTTGATTGTCATAACAAAATGCTATAGACTGGGTGGCTTAAACAACAGAAATTTATCTTCTCACAGTTCTACAGGCTGGAAAGTCCAAGATCAAGATCCAGCAGTGTTCAGTTTCTGGTGAGAGCTCTCTTCCTGGCTTGCAGATGGGCACTTTCTCATTTTGTGCTCCCATGGCTTTTCTCGGTGTGTGCGTAGGGAGAGAGAGAGAAAGCTCTCTCATGTCTCTTCTTATAAAGCCACTAATCCCATCATGAGGGGCCACCCTTCATGACCTAATCTAAATTTAATTACCACCCAAAGGCCCCCAAATACCATCACATTGGGGGTTAGGGCTGCAACATATGAATTTGGTGGGGGCACAAATATTTGGTCCATAAGAGAGGCTGAGTTCAAACCTTCAGGTTGACCAGGATTGATTGCCTTAGTTTGCATAGGACTTTTCAGGAAACCACCTCTTTTCCTAGGAGGCCAGATTAATGGGGATCAGTGTCGGACAGTATTACCCCATCCTTAACATGTTTTGATAGTTTTCTTTTGATTATTTCTCCTCCTTCTCCCTCTTCAATTTTTTTTTTCCTATAGGGTAACATTCACAGGTTTCAAGGATTAGGATATAGGTATTTGGGGGGGTCATTTTTTTGCTGACCACAGGGGTGATGAAAATTTGCATGTCTCAATTGTAGAGTGATTATAAAAGTGTACATAATTCTTTAAACTGTACACTTAAAAAGAGTATACATTTTAAAAAACTGGAGAAAAATGGAAGGAAGGAAGAAAAGAAGGAAGAAAGGAAGGATGATTATCTCAAAAATGGCAGACGTGAGCAATTTGTAAAAGAAGAATGGCCAGAAACTACAATGCCAGTGAGCAAAGAAATGCAAATTAAAACCAAAAGATACATTTGGGATTTTTTAAATGACAATATTCAAGATTGAAGAGTGGTGGGAAACAAGCTCTGTCATAAATGTCATAATTTAGTACTTTATTTTTGGAAGACATTTGCTCAGAATATAAAAAAGAAATAAAATGAGCATCATTTTTCAACCACTAAGTCACTTTAAGGAATTTGTTTTAAAGAAGAAATCTTGTATATATAGAAAGCTTTACTAACGTAAATGCTAACAACAGCAGTTTTATCTTGGAAAATTCTAATCAACCTAATTATTGAATACAACTAGAATTGAAGAATATTCAAGAACAAGTAAAATTATGCATAGTATATATTTAAGAGAAATAAAATTTATAGCCATGTATCTACAGCAGAATCTAATTTTTTCAAAAGAAAACTACATTTGTGCATGGAAAAATATTCCTCACATAAGTTATTTCTTCTTTTGCTTATCTTTATTTTCCAAATTTTCAACATAAAATATATATACATATTTTTACAGTAAGAAAAGGACACTTTAAACACCTTTTACCCTCCCCCCCAATAAATACCGGTTTAATTTTTCTGCCACTTTGCCTTTCTAGAAAGAACCATGAGAAAAGAATGGTCAGAAAGCCAAGTCCAAAACTAATTAGATTCATTTTTGAAAATCCACAATCAGGAAGACCCTTGGGAGGAAGTGCATAATTTTGCAGCAACAGGCCAACCCACTTTATCTTGAGTCCTTGTTCAGGAAACAGACTGAGCACTGACCCAAACTAGAGCCATCTCAACAAGCCTCTGTTTTCTTTAGAGACAGAACACGTGTTGCATTTATCAATATTGACTTCCTTTCTCCACTGATCCTCTGCAGAGTGTTGTCACTTCACAGATGTTTTATCTCTTGGGGAAAATGTCTTAGTGTTTCTTTGGGTCCAGGAATTGCTATAGACATTCCATCAATACAGTTAAAGTTTTGTTGGTAGAAAGAAAGCGTATTTATATGAAGCTTTAAAAACAAATGTCATGGGGGACAGCCCAGTGGCATAGCAGTTAAGTTCGCACATTCTGCCTCAGTGGCCCAGGGTTTGCGGGTTCGGATCCCGGGTGCGGACCTATGCACTGCTTATCAAGCCATGCTGTGGCAGGCATGCTACGTATAAAACAGAGGAAGATGGACCTAGATGTTAGCTCAGGGTGAATCTTCCTCAGCAAAAAGAGGAGGGTTGGTAGCAGATGTTAGCTCAGGGCTAATCTTCCTCAAAAAAAAAAAGATGTCATGATAGTAAAATTGTCAGAGAGTCCCGTTCCTGAGGACTAGTGTAATAAATACTTTTCTTCCAAGGGGAGTATTAGAGTTTTAAGACTAGAAATTTATTGGTACCTTTAAACATATTTCAAATTTTAAATCAATACATTATTTGTCTAAATTTCAAACAAGGACACTTTTCTAATATGATAGAGACTCATGTTTGGGTCTGATTTCCAAATAAGTCAATGCAACAGATGTTGAATCAAAATCAGTTAGAAGACTGTCACTAGAGTAAATATTAACACTATGAGGCAATCGTTTTCAGATTTGGTTGAGAGACACCAGAGGGTGATATCGATTCTCTAGAGAGCACTAGCTGTGCATAATCCTATCACTTTCACTTCTTTCATTGCTAAATATTTCCAGATTTAGTGCTTTCACATTCTCTACTCTGTCTCACTGTACTTTGGCAGTCTAGCTGCTAATTCTGCTATTCAGAATATTAACCCAAATATTTATTGCCTATTTTGTTAGGGTCACTCTAGCTGATGTAACAAACAAACCCCCAAATTTAGTGACTAAAACAATAGAACTTTTGGGATTTTTTTCTTTCTCCTCTAACATACTATTTGTGTGTTTCTACTTGATGGCATTCTACTAATTCAGGAATTCAATTTCCTTCTCTCTTGAAAAACGAGGCCTCATAATTGTCAGCATCTAATCAGCAGAAAAGAAATATGGTGATGACACACTCAGTCCAAAAGTAATGGAACCCACTTCCGTTCTTATTCCATTGATAAGAACTACTCATATGTCCACACCTAACTGCAAGGGATATCGGGGATTGTAGTCCTTGGATAGAAAGCTGCTCCCCAGAACTTCTCTACACTATGGAGTAGACCAGTACTGGAACCAAATCTAAAACAAATGAGAACCAATATGGAAGAAGCAAAGTCAGGGAGACCCTTAAGAGGAAATACACAAGTTTTTCAACAACACATCAATTAGTCCATTAAAGCTCTTAGATCTGTTAGGCACATTCCACATGGCCCCATGGCATTCATTCTCCATTGCATTCTATAAATATTTTGGCCCAAAGCTGACATGAATGGAAAGATTTTACAAAAACTTCAAATTACAATATTTTATCTTAATTTTCTCCAGCTCTTACTCCTTCCCAATACATGCTGGTCCACTGTCCATTAACAAAGGATCAGTTTTTCCCAGTCTGTGAACAACGGAGATCAGAAAATATACTCCCAGTCCATCTGTTCCTTAATTTCTTCTTCAAACTCTAAGATTCTTTGTACCATTGACGATTTTCTGATGCCAAATTGATCATGGAGCCATAACAGTACCTACGTTATCTAAATTTTACTATCATGAATATGACTTTTCTACCCAAGGGGGATGCAAAAGTCTAGCCATCTGCCCTATAGAAAGAAATCAAGATTTCTAACATATAATGAAAGGGGGGCCAGATTCAAAGCCTTTGCCCATCTAACTTCACTCTAATTCTACAGAAGAAACATCGGTCTCCTACCAACTGAACTTGCTAGTACCAAAGACAGGAGCAGAACAAAGACTAAAAATTTTCATAATTGTCATTTCGTATCTGAATGCACATTACAAAAATAGAATCTCATTGCACACAATTACTCTGGCTTTGATGTATGATAGGTTCTCCTCAGTCTGGAAACACATCTTTAGCCTCTCATTTGCTCATACTTTTTCAAGAATGCAGCCTTCACATACAAAATATCAGAGGAGCAAATGAATTGAGCACTTCTGTGGGAGCACGTAGATTTCCTTAATCTAAAGGAAGTCAAATTTCCAGAAAACACACAAGAGGAATAAACCATCTTTCATCTCCATTTCAGGTATCATAGGCAGCCTCAGAATTTATACAGATATGTAGCATTTTGTATTTTGCCTAAATGTATTATCATATAAAATCAGTTAAACATACTCTTTGCCTTTGAAACAAGCTTGGTTTTTGGCAGATCCTCCAAATATACATATACACACCACTTCTAACTATAAATGCACACATACCCATTCATAACACATCTTTATGAATAATGTGGATGGGCATTTTGAATATTTATGATTTGAAGGTTACCAAAACATATCTTAATTTATATCAACATACTCTGTAGAGTTAAAATACATACCAATAACGTCTCGAGTTTATTAGGTCACTCTCCTTTGCTCTCCTTATTCTGGAGTGTGGACAGGTCAGGGTGTGCCTCAGCACAGGAGCATCATCTCATTGTGTTCCTTGTGAATGATGCCCCCAGAGGTGTGTAACACACCAGAATGGAGCACAGTGGCAGCACTGAGCACAGTGGAGAGAAAATTTCCTCCTCTTGTCGCTCTCATGATAGTTCATTTATTCTGTGTCACCTATGATGTGGCCATTGAACAGTTAGCCCAAACATTAGTTTTCAAAACATTGCTTGGCCATATGCTAGATACTATAAAACTCATTTAAACTTTCTGATCTTTTTACCCACTTTTTACCTAGGAACAATATAATGCCTTCTACACACACTGCTGTGAGGGTTGGATTAGACTAAAGTTGTTAAGCTAAATAACCACGTTGAAATGTTCAGTACCCATAGAATCTACAGTGGAGTTGAGGGCACTCATCCATTAGAAGGACAGAAACTGCAGCCAGCCTGTGGCCGAGTGCTTAAGTTCCCTCATTCCACTTCGGTAGCTCAGGGTTCGCCAATTTGGATCCTGGGCGTGGACTTACGCACCACTCATCAAGCCATGCTGAGGCAGATCCCACGTGGAGGAACTAGAATGACCTACAACTAGGATATACAACTACGTACTGGGGCTTTGGGGAGGGAGGAAAAAAAAAGAGGAAGATCAGCAACAGATGTTAGCTCAGGTCCAATCTCCTCAAAAAAAAAAAAAGGAGGACAGGAACATAGGTCAAGCAAAAAGGGATCCTTTAAGGTCATTTTCCTTTGCAGACTTGCCCTGGGGGAATATGATCCCTCAGAAATATATGAAGTATGTACATAGGGAAGTGAAATGGGGAACTGTCACTTCTGATTAGTGTTTCTACTTCACAACTGGAGATCTAAAACATCTCAAATGTCAATGTGCCAGTACCAAGCTAGCTACTTTCAACTGTTTGCGTTCTGTCTGCGCTACCATTAAAGTATATAGCAAAAACTTGTCTTGTGTTAACCATGTACACACTCTTTGTCTTCTCAGAATGAAAGCTATATCCAATCCTTGATCGCATCTTTCTTATCACTGCATGCCTCCAATACCCAGCACACAGCCTTTGTGTACAGTAAGTGCTCAATAAATATTGGTTGCATTGAGGAGTGACCAAAAAGCAAAGTAAATAAAATACAGGTGATGAAATATGTATGTATAAAACATTCTATCTTTTGGAGGACTTAGAAGTAACACAAAGAATCTAGGGACTTTTACTAATACAATTGGGGCTATAGCTTTGAGAGAGTTATACACACAGAATCAAATCACAGAGGCAAGTGGCAGCAGCAGCCCAGCGAGAAAGAACAGTCCATGCTCTCCCGATGCAGAACAAATAAGCTTGGAGAAATATGGTAATTGCTCATAATATGAAATTGACGAGAGAATGGGGACCCACCTTGACATTCGATTACTACTTAGTCAATATTCAAGCTCATAAGAAAGTGAGCAGATGTTAGCCAAAACAGATGTGAAAATACATATAATCGAATAAGGACTAAAGGGATTTGGCTGCTTGCTTGCAATGTATATTTGTTTGATGGAAGAAAAAAAAACCCTTCAATCTTAACCCAACAAAAAATGAGGCGTATTTGGTTCATTTCTTTTTTTCAGTTTTGCTCTATTTCCCTCCAACAAAATTTATCAAAAGTTTGAGATGAGGCAGTTGACAAAACTTTTCACCATTTGTGCAGCTCAGCAAAATCACCCCTCTCTTCCTAGTCAGGGGCCCAAGATGGGACTTAAGTGGGAATTTCTTGTTTATAATAAGTAGGAATATCAAAATAAGGGGGATCAGAGAGCTAAAAGTATCAACGACCTAAAGACCAGAAGCTAGAGAGTCACAAAACCATGTGAGGCTCAAGCATCAGTATCTTTTCCAAGAGTCTAGGTAATTCTAATGTATAGCTAATGTTTGAGAAATACTGAATTAGAGATAAGACAGATCTTCCCATAAGCTGATGGTGGTGACTTGAGACCTAAATCCTCAGCCATTCCCTGGAATCTACCTGAAGGGGAAGGAACTGGCAACAAATACTTCAAGATACCAGCTCTAGTCAAGCACATTTGATTTCACAACCAGGCTCTGGTCCTATGGAGGACAAAGAAGGAGAAAAAGGAGGAGAAAGAGGAAGAAGAGGAACGAAAAGAAACTTCAAAACAACCCAGTGAGGTTCATGGCTGCACACTCTGGAAGAAGCTACATTGTCCAGTTTCCTACTTGGGCACATCTGAAATGGACATTGGTATCCTGGAGGATGAAGCAGGTTTTCTATTCTGGTTCCTGCTGGTAGGATGTTAGGGGCTCACGGGTCACAGTCTCCAAGAGTCAAAGACGTTATAGCCTAGCTTATGCTTTCTTTGACAAACAGTCTTAAAGCTTAATAGTTTTCTTACCTGTTTGATTGTAGTCAGTCCATGAGGCAAAAACCACACCCACAGATTTTTTTTCTTGACAGACTTCTTAATTTGCTACATTTCTTTGTTTTTTTCCACCCCTTACCTGTAGACTCAATGGTGATCACCTTGGGCTCACTAGCCTCTGTGGAAAAGTTGTACTTTGTCTTTTTCTTTGCTAATTTGTTAGTCCAACTGAAATCATCTGCTGGTCAACACTTAATCCCCTTAGAGGTTTTAACAGTGAGCAGGACAGCTATACTTCTGATTTGGTCGTTGCTGTAAGTCTCAATTTTAATTGCATCTTATCTCTTAAAGCATTTTAAAATTTTATCTTCTACTATTTGTTGTTGAGAATGGGTACCTTCCAACTCTCCATATTGCCAAATTTATGACCAGTCTCTAATCCCTTTCTTCCATGCTTATAAATCAGGATATTCTTTTCTGAGGTCATCTCTCAGTGTAATATTTTATGAAATGTAATCAATATCAATCAACACATGCTACTAATATTTCGTTTTCCAATGTCTTTCTTTAGGGCCACCCATTCATTAGTTACCTGATCTGCCTTCCCTGTTATCAAGGTTTTAACAAATAACTTGCCATTGCAAAACGTGGAATACCATCCTTCCAGGTTCAAATAACAGCCTTGCTCTCCACATCCATCCCTAAGGCATTTTATGCTTTTTTGTTATGGCAACATCCTACTTCAAGTTACCAATTAACCACCTTAAATGCTCAGTGGCTTAAAACAGTATGGTTTATTTCTCACTCACATTATACGTCCATCGCAGGTCAGCCAGGGGCTCTGTTCCATGTAGTCTTCACTCGACAATAGAGCAGTCATTACCTAGATTCCTGTCAGTTGCTGCGGCAAAGTTAAATCGCAGAGTTTCACACAACAGAAATCAGATTCTCCAGTCTGAAAGTGAATCATGTTCCTATCACTCATAGTACGTTGGCCAATATTTGCCACATGGCCACACCTACAGCAGGACCAGGAAGTGCAATCCTACCATTAGTTTAACAGCACTACTGAGTACCACCCCCCCTACAATCTAATCTTCACACTACAGCCAAGTGAGCTGTTTAAATTATGTCAGCTATGTCACTGCTTTGCTCCAAACCCTCCAATGGCTTCCCGCCCCAGCCAGTAAAAGAGCCGAAGTTCATACAGTGGCCTCCAGGTTCTCCATTATTTGGTCATCTGCTACCTTCCCACCTCATCTCCCACTCTTTCCCCTTCTTTCTCTCTGCTCCAGCCACACAAGACTCTCTGTTGGTCCTTGTACATGTTAAGCTTCCAACTGACTCAGGCTTTATACTTGCTATTCCCTTTGCCTGAAATATTCTTTCCACAGATATTTACATGACTCACCCTCCACTTTTTTCACATGTCCACTCTAATGTCACCTTATCAGAGAAGCCTTCCCTGACAACTCTATGTAAAATGACACCCAACCCAGGCCAGCTCCGGTGCGCTAGTGGTTAAGTTTGGCACGTTCCACTTTGGCGGCCTGGGTTTGGATCCTGGGTATGGACCTACACCACTCAGCTGTCAGTAGCCATGCTGTGGTGGTGGCTCACATACAAAAAGAGGAAAATTGGCAGCAGATATAGCTCAGGGCAAATCTTCCTCAGGAGAAAAAAAATGACACCCCCTCTCCACCAATGCTATTCTCTAAGCTCCCTGCTCTGCTTCATTTTTCTTTAGTGCTGAGTCCTGACTGACATAACATATATGAGTTTATTGTCTCTATTCCCCCAGAAAATATCAGGCTCTTGAAAGAAAGACTTTTGTCTGTTTTATTCAGTATAAGACCTTAGGAGACTAATATAAGCCTGGCACCTAGTAGCTGCTCAATAAATACTTAATGAATGGATAAATCCATGGATCAACACACACAGGGCTGGTCCCAAAGCAGCAAAGCACTGACTGACTAAGACACAACATACCAGAAGAAGTATCAGAGTTTTTGGGGAAAAAGAAGAAAAGGAAAAAGGTAAAAAGGAAGTTAGCAAAGACAAGTTTTTCTTCTTCCCAGTCTCTCCCAGAACTTGTCTGGTTTTTGAGGGATCAGTATTTAAGAGGACACAATAGGGCCAGCCCTGTGGCCAAGTGGTTAAGCTAGGCATACTCCACTTTGGTTGCCTGGGTTTGGTTCCCAGGCATGGACTTACACCACTCATCAGTGGCCATGCTGTGGTGGCAGCTCACATACAAAAAGAGGAAGATTGGCAACAGATGTTAGCTCAGTGAAAATCTTCCTCAGCAACAACCAAAAAAGAAGGACACAATATACTGAAGAAAATAGTTGTACCTAAATTTCTTCTTCCTACTCTTCATTTTCTTGCTGTGACTCTTGAACTTCCACTGGTTTTAAAGGGCATCATGCTTATATTATTAGCACTGAAAAATTGTAGATACAGAAAATATAGACGTCCCTAAGTTGAAAACCAAGAAGAAAATCTGTAAACACATGGAAAAGAAAGTGAAATATGGAATCAGGAAACACTTTTGCCTTGAAGATCTATCATGAAACTTCCAACATGTAATGTAAGAAGATCTAGATGAAAAAGTCATCAATCTCCCTGACATACCAGCTGGTATTTTCCCAATTCAACAAAATAGGAAACTAAGTCATAGAACAGTGTAATTAATTGCCTATAGTCAGAGAAATTATGAGCAGCAGAGATAAGTATACTACTAGAATTTCTGACCCTGGTTTATTTGTTTCTTTTCTCCCCTACAGTACCCACATATTAGGTTTCATTCCAAATTCCACTGGAGGCAGGATTAGGTAATTTGTCCTCGACAGCAGAACTTGCATTTGAGAAAACCAACATCACACTCTAAAATAATAGATAAAAATATTTCACAAAACCATAAACGTCAAATGCAAAAATCTACACAAAATAGGAATTGGAAGAATGTTTGTAAACGAAGAGTTTTATATCCTGTTTTTGCTAAGAGAACAAAAATTACTACAATTTTGTTTATTGCTCACCTTCCTTTCTCCTCCTTGACAACAGACTGAGTTTCTTCTGGTCCAAAAACTGACCCTAAATATATACCCACATGAAGACTAAGAGGCTATCTGGTCCAGTCTTTCCTGAGCAGTTTAACTCACAAATCCCATTCTCATAATCTTTCAAAATATAAACTTTCGAATTCATTTCTAATTTTTTCTTGGTATCCAACAAATATGTAAATTTCAGCTTAAAAAAATCAATTTGTACACCATGATCAAGTGAGATTTATCCCAACTGTGCAAGGCCAGTTTAACATTCAAGAATAAATTAACATAATCCATCACACCAACAGACCAAAAAAGAAAAATCACATAATTGTATCCATCAACACAGAAAAAGCATGTAATAAAATCCAACACCCATTCATGATAAAAACTCTCAGTAAACTAGGAATAGAGGGGAACTTACTCAATTCAATAAAGGCTATCAACAAAAAACCTACAGATAACATTATACTTAATGGTGAGAAACTCAAAGCTTTCCAATTAAAATCAGGTACAAAGCAAGGATGTCCCCTCCCACAACTACTTTTTTTTTTATTAATGTTGTGATAGATTACAACCTTATGAGATTTCAGTTGTACATTATTGTTAGTCATGTTGTGGGTACACCACTTCCCCCTTTGTGCCCTCCCCCCACCCCCCCTTTTCCCTGGTAACCACCGATCAGATCTCCTTGTCAATACGTTAACTTCCACCTATGAGTGGAGTCATATAGAGTTCATTTTTCTCTGACTGGCTTATTTCGCTTAACATAATACCCTCGAGGTCCATCCACGTGGCTGCGAATGGGCCAATTTTGTCTTTTTTTATGGCTGAGTAGTATTCCATTGTGTATATATACCATATCTTCTTTATCCAATCATCAGTTTCTGGGCACTTAGGTTGGTTCCACGTCTTGGCTATTGTAAATAATGCTGCGATGAACATAGGGGTGCAAGGGACTCTTGGGATTTCTGATTTCAGGTTCTTAGGATAGATACCCAGTAATGGGATGGCTGGGTCATAGGGTATTTCTATTTTTAACTTTTTGAGAAATCTCCATACTGTTTTCCATAGTGGCTGTACCAGTTTGCATTCCCACCAACAGTGTATGAGGGTTCCTTTTTCTCCACAACCTCTCCAACATTTGTCGCTCTTGGTTTTGGATGTTTTTGCCAATCTAACGGGTGTAAGGTGATATCTTAGTGTAGTTTTGATTTGCATTTCCCTAATGATTAGTGATGATGAACATCTTTTCATGTGTCTATTGGCCATATTCATATCTTCTTTTGAGAAATGTCTGTTCATGTCCTCTGCCCATTTTTTGATCGGGTTGTTCGTTTTTTTGTTGTTAAGCCGTGTGAGTTCTTTGTATATTATGGAGATTAACCCTTTGTCGGATAAGTGGCTTGTAAATATTTTTTCCCAATTAGTGAGCTGGTTTTTTTGTTTCAATCCTGTTTTCCCCTTGCCTTGAAGAAGCTCTTTAGTCTGATGAAGTCCCATTTGTTTATTCTTTCTATTGTTTCCCTCAACTGAGGAGTTACAGTGTCTGAAAAGATTCTTTTGAAACTGATGTCGAAGAGTGTACTGCCTATATTCTCTTCTAGAAGACTTATTGTTTCAGGCCTAATCTTTAGGTCTTTGATCCATTTTGAGTTTATTTTGGTGTGTGGTGAAAAAGAATGGTCAATTTTCAATCTTTTGCATGTGGCTGTCCAGTCTTCCCAGCACCATTTGTTGAAGATACTTTCTTTTCTCCAATGTAGGCCCTCTGCTCCATTGTCGAAGATTAGCTGTCCATAGATGTGTGGTTTTATCTCTGGGCTTTCAATTCTGTTCCATTGATCTGTGTACCTGTTTTTGTACCAGTACCATGCTGTTTTGATCACTGTAGCTTTGTAGTATGTTTTGAAATGGGGGATTGTGATTCCTCCAGCTTTGTTTTTCTTGCTCAGGATTGCTTTAGCAATTCGCGGTCTTTTGTTGCCCCATATGAATTTTAGGATTCTTTGTTCAATTTCTGTAAAGAATGTTCTTGGGATTCTGATTGGGATAGCATTGAATCTGTAGATTGCTTTAGGTAGTATGGACATTTTAACTATGTTTATTCTTCCAATCCATGTGCATGGAATGTCTTTCCATCTCTTTATGTTGTCATCAATTTCTTTCAAGAAAGTCTTGTAGTTTTCATTGTATAGATCCTTCACTTCCTTGGTTAAGTTTATCCCAAGGTATTTTATTCTTTTCGTTGCAATTGTGAATGGGATTGAGTTCTTGAGTTCTTTTTCTGTTAGTTCATTGTTAGTGTATAGAAATGCTATTGATTTATGTATGTTGATTTTATACCCTGCTACTTTGCTGTAGTTGTTGATTATTTCTAATAGTTTTTCTATGGATTCTTTGGGGTTTTCTATATATAAGATCATGTCGTCTGCAAACAGGGAGAGTTTTATTTCTTCCTTACCTATTCGGATTCCTTTTATTTCTTTTTCCTGCCGAATTGCTCTGGCCAACACCTCCAGTACTATGTTGAATAGGAGTGGTGAAAGTGGGCACCCTTGTCTTGTTCCTGTCCTCAGAGGGATGGCTTTCAGTTTTTGTCCATTGAGTATGATGTTGGCTGTGGGTTTGTCATATATGGCCTTTATTATGTTGAGGTACTTTCCTTCTATACCCATTTTATTGAGGGTTTTTACCATAAATGGGTGTTGGATCTTGTCGAATGCTTTCTCTGCATCTATTGAGATGATCATGTGGTTTTTGTTTTTCATTTTGTTGATGTAGTGTATCACGTTGATTGACTTGCGGATGTTGAACCATCCCTGTGCCCCTGGTATAAATCCCACTTGATCATCGTGTATAATCTTTTTGATGTATTGCTGTATTCGGTTTGCCAAAATTTTGTTGAGGATTTTTGCATCTATGTTCATCAGTGATATCGGCCTGTAGTTCTCCTTCTTTGTGTTGTCCTTGTCAGGTTTGGGGATCAGAGTGATGTTGGCTTCATAGAATGTGTTAGGGAGTACTCCATCTTTCTCAATTTTCTGGAACAGTTTGAGAAGAATAGGTATTAAGTCTTCTTTGAATGTTTGGTAGAATTCTCCAGAGAATCTGTCTGGTCCTGGACTCTTATTTTTGGGGAGGTTTTTGATTACCGTTTCTATTTCCTTACTTGTGATTGGCCTATTCAGATTCTCCATTTCTTCCTGATTCAGTTTGGGGAGGTTGTAGGAGTCTAGGAAGTTGTCCATTTCTTCTAGGCTGTTCAATTTGTTGGCATATAGTTTTTCATAGTATTCTCTTATGATCCCTTGTATTTCATTGGTATCTGTTGTGATTTCTCCTCTCTCATTCCTAATTTTATTTATTTGAGATTTCTCTCTTCTTTTCTTGGTGAGTCTGGCTAAGGGTTTGTCAATTTTTTTAATTTTTTCAAAGAACCAACTCTTTGTTTCATTGATCCTTTCTACTGTCTTTTTTGTTTCAATACCGTTTATTTCTGCTCTTATTTTTATTATTTCCCTCCTTCTACTGACTCTGGGCTTTGTTTGTTCTTCTTTTTCTAATTCTGTTAGGTGTCGTTTGAGGTTGCTTATGTGAGCTTTTACTTGTTTAGTGAGGTGAGCCTGTATTGCGATGAATTTCCCTCTTAGGACTGCTTTTGCTGCATCCCAAATGATTTGGTATGTCGTGTTCTCATTTTCATTTGTCTCCAGATAATATTTGATTTCTTCTTTAATTTCTTCAATAATCCATCATTTGTTCAGAAGCGTGTTGTTTAGTCTCCACATTTTTGCACCTTTCTCTGCTTTTTTCTTGTAGTTGATTTCTAGTTTCATAGCATTATGGTCAGAAAAGATGCTTGATATTATTTCAACTCTCTTGTATTTATTGATGCTTGCTTTGTTTCCCAAAATATGGTCAGTCCTTGAGAATGTTCCATGTGCACTTGAGAAGAATGTGTAACCTGCTGTTTTTGGAGGAAGTGTTCTATATATATCTATTAAGCCCATCTGGTCTAATTTTTCATTTAATTCTATTATTTCCTTGTTGATTTTCTGTCTGGATGTTCTGTCCATTGGTGTTAATGGTGTGTTGAGGTCCCCTACTATTATTGTATTGTTGTTGATATCTTCTTTTAGTTCTGTTAAGAGTTGCTTTACAAATTTTGGTGCTCCTGTGTTGGGTGCATATATGTTTATAAATGTTATGTCTTCTTGGTGGAGAGGCCCTTTTATCATTATATACTGTCCCTCTTTGTCTTTCTTTATCTGTTTTGCTTTGAAGTCTACCTTGTCTGATATTAGTATAGCAACACCTGCTTTCTTTTGTTCATTATTAGCTTGGAGTATTGTTCTCCATCCCTTCACTCTGAGTCTGTGTTTGTCTTTGGGGCTGAGGTGTGTTTCCTGGAGGCAACATATTGTTGGGTCTTGTTCTTTGATCCATCCTGCCACTCTGTGTCTTTGGATTGGGGAGTTCAATCCATTTACATTTAGAGTGATTATTGAGATGTGGGGGCCTACCACTGCCATTTTATGTCTTGTTTTCCGGTTTTCTTCAATTTCCTTTGTTTCTCGTCCCATGGTTTAATCTGTTCTGATGAAGAGCTGCTACTCTCTGTTGTTGTCCTTCTAGTTATCTCCTCTGCTCTTGGTTTTGCAGCCCCTTTCCTTTTTATGATTTTTCAGGAATAAGGGTTTTCCTGAGGATTTCCTGAAGAGGAGGTTTTGTGGCAATGAACTCCCTTAATTTTTGTTTATCTGGGAAAGTTTTTATTTCTCCATCGTATTTGAAGGATATTTTCGCTGGGTAGAGAATTCTCGGCTGTAGGTTTTTGTCCTTCAGATTTTTGAATATATCATTCCACTCTTTTTCTAGCCTGTAAAGTTTCTGCTGAGAAATCTGCTGATAGCCTGATGGGGGTTCCTTTGTAGGTTAGTTTCTTTTGCCTGGCTGTCCTTAGTATTTTCTCCTTGTCATTGACTTTTGCTAGCTTCACTACTATATGCCGTGGGGTTGGTCTTCTTGCATTGATAAAGTTTGCAGATCTATTGGCTTCTGTCACCTGAAGATCCATCTCTCTCACCAGATTTGGGAAGTTCTCAGCCATTATTTCTTTGAATAGGCTTTCTGCCCCTTTCTCCTTCTCTTCTCCCTCTGGTATACCTATAATCCTTACATTGCATCTCCTAATTGAGTCTGATAATTCTCGGAGAGTTTCTTCATTTCTTTTTAGTCTTACTTTTCTCTCCTCCTCTGCCTGCAGCATTTCTATATTCCCATCTTCCAAATTGCTAATTCTTTCCTCCATATTATCGGCCCTACTGTTCAGTGCATCTAGATTTTTCTTAATCTCCTCTATTGTGTTCTTCATTTCCAGTATTTCTGTTTGGTTCTTCTTTATAGTATCAAACTCTTTTGTGACATAGCTCCTGAACTCGTTGAGTTGTCTATCTGAATTCTCTCTTAACTCATTGAGTATTTTAATGATGGCTGTTTTGAAGTCATCGTCATTTAGGTTATATATTTCATTTTCTTTGGGATTGTTTTCTGTGTATTTTTTATTTTCCTTCTGTTCTGGAGATTTAATGTATTTTTTCATATTGCTTGATGTTGTAGATTTGTGCCTCCACATAGAGATAGAGTTTAGTTGCTCCTTCCACTTGTTTCTGCTGGTGTGGTGGGGGAGCATCTGTTTACACTGCACCAACCAGGAACCCTATCCGCAGTTGCTAACTGGGCCTGGGCCCCTCCTTGTAGTCACAGTGGTCCTTTGGATTCCCTCTTCTGCCATGGGGGCCGTCAGAGGGGGGCTTCAGGCTGCTGGTGTCTACCGTTGCAGCCCACCTAGACGTGCTCCCTCCTTGGGGTCTGCAACGGTGTTATGGGCTTTTCCAGCGGCCAGGGGTAGGATCACTTATATTTACCTCTCCGTCACTGTCGGCACCCACAAAATCTCACTTGTCCACTATGGGTCGCAGCAGAGCTATTGGCATCTTCTACAGTCTGTGGTTAGCTCACCTAGCTATGCTACTTTTGTCCCGAGGTCTTCCAGCATTGTGGCTGCCGGATGGGTGCTCTCTACTAGTGCTGTGCAGAGGCTTTCGCTGAGGCTGCTGTGAACCTGTAGGTTTCCCCCCTAGGCTACGGAGCCGGGTCACTGGAACTCCACCCAGCCCCAGTCCTGTTCCCCAGGATCTCGGGGAGCCCTTTGCCCTGTCTGGGGGATAGCCGGAGACCCTGATTTCAGTGGTAGCTGGTTGGCTGCTGCCCTGCCTGATATTCTCCACTCCAGGACCCTCCCGGTGTTGTGGATGCTGGGCGGAGCCCCTCCGCTAATGGCAGACAGAGAGTTTTGTCTGCTGTCCCGGCAGAACTCTGGAGCTTCCCCCCTGGGCCGCAGAGCCGGCCGCTGGAGCTCCACCCAGCCCCAGTCCTCTCCGAGATCTCCAGCAATCCCTTGCCCTGCCGGGCAGGCAGTGGCAGTTGGGGGTCGCAGCGCCCTCTGGGATTCTCTCCAGGACTTTCCCAGCATTGTGAATGCTGGGAATGGCCCCTCCACTAATGGCAGACAGAGAGTTTTGTCTGCTGCCCGGGTGGAACTCTGGAGCTTCCCCACTGGGCCGTGGAGCCGGCCGCTGGAGCTCCACCCAGCCCCAGTCCTCTCCAAGATCTCCAGCAATCCCTTGCCCCGCCATGCAGGCAGTGGCAGCCGGGGGGCCGCCACACCCTCTGTGATTCTCTCTGGGACCCTCCAGGTGCCGTGGACACCAGGCGGGATCTCCCCGCCAATGGCAGGGTGAGACTCTCCCCGCAGGCTCAGGTGTGTAACTCTGGAGTTTCCCTCTGCGTTTAAGAGTAATTGCGGGGGGTTTAAGTAGGGCTTTGGTCACCTGTTTCCACCGTCGCTCCTCTGGTGTGCGCTCACTCCTGTCCTAGGTGTGTGTTGATCTTCTGGGGGCGTCCGTTGGAAGAAAGCCACTTGCAGGTACTAGGCTGTTCGGTCAGGGTCGGAGAGTTTTCACCTATCTCCACCTCCTCCCAGACGGAAGTCCGTCCACCTTCCGATGTATAGTCGTGTGGGTCTCTCAGATGTCCTGAGATGCTATCTGGATATCCTTCATTAAGTGATGAGTGTCCAAATAATTGTAGACTTGAAGGGGGAGAGACAAAGAGGACTACTCACAGTGCCATCTTGGATCTTCCCTCCCACAACTACTTTTTAACATCATATTGAAAGTCCTTGCTAATACAATAAGACAAGAAAAGGAAATAAAAGTTATACAGATTTATAAGGAAAACATAAAACTGTCTTTGTTCACAGATGACATGATTGTCTATGTAGAAAAATCTGAAAGAATCAATGCAAAAACTCCTGGAATTAAGAAGTGATTACAGCAAAGTTTTAAGATACAAGGTTAAAATGCAAAAATCAATTGTTTTCCTATATACCAACAATATACAGGTAGAACTTGAAATTAAAAACACAATACCATTTACATTATCACACACAAAAAAGAAATACTTAGGTATAAATCTAACAAAATAGGTACAAGATTTAAATGAGATAAACTACAAAACTCTGATGAATGAAATCAAAGAAATAAATAAAATGGAGAGACAGTCCATATTTATGAATAGGAAGACTCAATATTATCAAGATGTCAGTTCTTCCCAACTTGATCCATAGATTCGATGCAATCCCAATCAAAACCCCAGCAAGTTATTTTATGGATGTCAACAAACTGATTCTAAAGTTTACATGGAGATGCAAAAAAACAGAAGAGCCAACAGAATATTGACACAGAAGAACAAAGTTGGAAGACCGATGATACCTGGCTTCAAGACTTAGTATAAAGCTACAATAACTGAGAAAGTGTGGTACTGGCAAAAGAATAAACAAATAGATCAGTGGAACAGAACAGAGAGCCCAGAAATACACCCCCATAAATATAGCCAACTGATCTTTGACAAAGAAGCAAAAGCAATGTGACAGAGCAAAGATAATATCTTCAATAAATCTGGTGCTGGAACAACTGAATACCTACATGCAAAAAATGAATCTAGACACAGATCTTACACCCTTCACAAAATTTACTGAAAATAGATTGTAGACTTCAATGTAAAACACAAACAATAAAACTCCTAAAAGATAACCTTGGGTATGGTGACGCCTATTTTGATAGAACACCAAAGATACATTCCATAAAAGAAAGAACTGATAAGCTAGACTTCATTAAAATTAAAAACTTCTGCTCTGTGAAAGACAATGCTAAGAGAATTAGAAGACAGCCATAGACTGGGAGAAAATATTTGCAGAAGACGTATCTGATAAAGGACTGTTATCCAAAATATACAAAGAATTCTTAAAATTCAACCACAAGAAAACAAACAACCCAATTAAAAATGGGCAAAAGACTTTAACAGACCTCAACCAAAGAGGATATACAGATGGAAAATAAGCATATGAAAAGATGCTCCACATCAAATGTCAACAGGGAAATGTAAATTAAAACAACGAGATACATCTCACACCCATCAGCATGGGCAATATATGAAGCACTGACAACCCCAAATGCTGGCGAGGATGTGAGCAACAGCAACTCATACACTGCTGGCAGGAACACAAAGTGGTACAACCACTTTAGAATATAGTTTGGTGGTTTCTTACAAAACTAAACATACTCTTACAATATGATCCAGCAATCATACTCCACAATATTTACCCAAAGGAACTGAAAACTTATGTCCACACCAAAGCCTGCACACAGATGTTTATAGCAGCTTTATTCATAAATTGCTAAAACTTGGAAGCAACCAAGATGTCCTTCAATAGGCAAATAAACTGTAGGACATCTAGACAATGGAATATTATTCAGTGCTAAAAAGAAATGAGCTATGAAGCCATGAAAAGATATGGAGGAATCTTAAATGCATGTTACTAAATGAAAGAAGTCAATCTGAAAAGGCTACATACTGTATGATTCTAAGTATATGACATTCTGGAAAAGGCAAAACTATGGAGACAGTAAAAAGATCAGTGGTTGTCAGCTTGTGGGTGGGGTGAATAGGCAGAGTAGAGTATTTTTAGGGCAGTGGAAATACTCTGCATGATACCATAATGATGGATATATGTTATTATACATTTGTCCAAGCCCATACAATGTACAATACCAAAAGTGAACCCTAAGGTAAACTGTGGACTTTTGGCAGTTACGATGTGTCAATGCAGTTCATCCTTGGTAAAAAAATGTTCCGTTCTGGTGAGTGATGTTGGGGAGCCTATGTATGTGTGGTACAGGAGTACATGGAAAATTCCTTCTTCTCAATTTTGTCGTAAACCTGAAACTGCTCTAAAAAAATTGTCTTAAAAAAAGAAATAAAATTGATTCTATAAAAAAATTAATGTGTAGATTAGTAAAAATTTTATTACATAGTACATTACTCAATATTATGAATATTATATAACAGAGGCCCAACAACAGTAGGATACGCAACCTTCTCAAGTGCACGTAGAACATTCTCAGATTGGCCATGTGTTAGGCCGTATAACAAGCCTTAGCATATACAAAAATATTGAAATTACACAAAGTATGACCACAACAAACTAAATAAGAGGTCAATAACAGAAGGATTTGGGCAATTCACAAATACATGGACATTAACCATGGACTCTTAACTAACCAACAGGTCAAGAAGAAATCACAAGGGTAATTAGAAAACACTCTCAGATAAAAGAAAATAAAAGCACAGCATGCCAGAACTTAAGGGATGTAGACAAAGCGGTACTCAGAGGTTACATACAAAGTGACCACAGGTTTTGAGCTAATGATAAACTAAGTGATGAGAACACTTCCTTGAACTAACAATTCCCTGGACACGGACATGGACAATCTCAAGATGCCTACTTAAAGAAGCCCATTATCAACTTTAACGACTTGAACCACTTCCTGCCTCCACCCCCTGAGCATCTGCAAACTGTTGATCTACTCCAACCAACTCATTTTGCAGATAAAGAATCTGAGAGGTAGAGAGAATGACACTTGCCCACTGTCACACAGATGAGTAGTGACAGAGCCAGTATGCAAAGCTAGGCTCTGGGTACCCTGTGCATCAAACCATGCTTAAACCAGTCACATTTCACACATACACCGCTACCAGCTCTTGACTTTGGTAGTGTTATTAATGAAGTAGGATAGCAGTTATTAACCATGTTTATTTCCACATCGTACTCATGAGACAAACTAAACTGTGAAAGAACTCAAGCTAGATATAAATCTTTTCAGCTTTGTGAGGTTAAAGAGTCACAATTAGTTTTCTTCTTGCAGGATGTCATCATTCTCTTGATTTCAGACATTGCTTTCCATCAGTCCACCCCTCGGGATGGGTACTTGCTAAATTCATGATTGTATGCAGTGGTACAGATAAAATGTGTCCTGAAATTTGTCCAACTGCTCATTTGTGAAGTTATCTCTGGAGTTGATTATCTAGTTTCATGCCTGCATACAGGTTGCAGAATAAAATATGTGTCTCCTTTCACTAGTAACTAGGACAATTGTGTCTTGAACAGGTACAGGAAATGCAATCCTAAAATTCGTCTAGTGCTGTCTTCTGTAGAGTACAGATGCCGACACCTGCCATACTGAGATTTAGCCTTCTTCTTCAAGGAAGGTCAAAGGACTTGTAATAAGCTTAGACCCTATTCCAATCAGGAAAAAGTCACACACATGTAGAAAAGGGAGTAAACTGAAACTTTGTTAAGGTTGGTGTCAGTCCTTCCAGAATAAGCCACCATGAGGCTCCTATTGCTGCTTTCTGCACAAAAGCCGTGAATATCTTCTCTCCAGGATATTTGAAAGCTCAAAAATATATTGAGTTCCGCTTCTGCCCATGAAAGACAGCCAGCTGCAGCAATTTCCCTCCCACAGTAAACAACTAGAAAACTGAACAAAATATGTTAAATAATTGTTTTCAGACATTGGACATAGGCAACTCAGGACAGCAATTCCCGAGAAAAGGAAGACAAATAAGGTGAGCCCAAAGACTGTACCACCTTACTTCCTGATGAATGTTTCAGGCCACAGCGCAAGGAGAAGGAACCCAAAGGAGCCCAGTGGCCTCACTGAGTTGAGGAAACAGAGGTACCTAGAATTTGTGAGGCAGTACCTCAAAAAGAAGAAAACTGTACAGAGAGAGAGAGAGAGCAAGCTCCCAGTGAAGCTTTAGGTGACTATCGATCTGTGAATGAGGGAGAGAAAACTACCTGATACTACAGTAAGAACAATGGGAAAGCAGAAGGAAGAACAATTTCCAGAGCTCATATGAAGCTCTAGAAACAGTCCACTTTTGAAGCAGCTAGAGTGGAAAGACATTGTGATACAGGAGGCATTGACAGAATCCTCAGAAGGGTATCACCTTAGCAGCGGGGATAAAAGCCCTAGACTAAAGGTCGTTTTGGGAATGCCCTAATAAAGCTTAAAAACCATTTCCAAAAAGATCTAACTGGTTCACACTAATTTAGCTAGGTACTAAAACAAAATCCAACACTCTTGGAAGGAATACAACAAAATCCAGCAACCAATGATGCAAAATTCACAATATACAAAAATCAATTGTGTTTCTCCTACTAGCGAAAAATAATTGGAAATTGAAATTAACAAACGCTTCCATAACATCAAAAATATAAAATAGTTTGGTATATAACTAAAAAAATACATGCAAGATGCAGTCACTAAAAACTATAAAACATTGCCGAGAGAAATTAAAGAAAATTGAAATAAATGGAGAGAAATACCATGTTCCTAGATCAGAAGTCTTAACATTGCTATCAGTTCTCCCCAGATTGATATATAGATTCAGTGCAATCCCAAAGTAAGTCTCACCTGGCCTTGTTGTAGAAATTGACACTGTGATTCTAAAATTTATATAGAAATGCAAAGAACCTAGAATAACCAAAATAATTTGAAAAAGAAGAACAAAACTAGAGCACTCACACTGTCTGATTCTAAGACTTACTAGAAAACCATGCTCGTCAAGAAAGAGTGGCTTTGGTATAAAGAAAGACATTTATATGTAGCAATGGAAGAGAATATAGAATGCAGGAATAGATCACACTTATATGGTCAATTAATATTCAACAAAGGTGTTAAAGTAATCCAATGGTGAAGGATACTTTTTTCAACAAATGATGCTGGAACTGGTCATTCATGTGAAAACAAACAAACAAAAAATTAGCAAAGACACTTATCTTGCACAGTATACAAAACTAACTTAAAATACATCAAAGACCTAAATATCAAGTCAAATTATAAAACCTTTAGGAGAACAGATAGGCAAAAATCTTTGAAACTTTGGGTAACACGACAATTTCTTAGATAAGAGATGAAAAGCATAAACTATAAAAACAGTTAATAAAGTGGCCTTCATCAAAACTAAAACTTTAATTTCTTTGAATGATTCAATCAGGAAGTAAAAGTCAAGCTACTAGGAGCTACTATTTGCAAAACATATATATGACAAAGAGCTTGTATCCAGAATACCTGAAATTTACATAATGTTATAAACCAACAGTAACAATAAAAAAATGTTTAAAATCACATGTGCTTAACATTTTCATCTAGCCCATCTGTATTCTACACAGATAATATGTTTCTGGATGAACAGTTCACTCAGCCCTGCGGCTCACCTGCATGCAGGCCCTTGTCATCCTTCCACAGGAAGTCGTATCAGGGCATTGCACCTCCAACGATGGCATCTTGGCCCCGTATCACCATGACTTTGGTGTTTGAGGCCATCTCCTTTGAAAGACCTGATCAAAACAGGAAGGTGGTCACACTGTGTAGTCTTCAGGGTGCCAGAACAAGGATATAGGCTAATGGCAGAGCTAGAGCTAAGGCAATTAAGAAATAGCTAGATAATGCTAATATCTTTGTCCCAGCCAATAGAGATGGAGGGCGTAAAGCAAGGACATGCACTTTTTGAACATACGTAAAGGTGTAATGTACAGGCATTTAGAAACAGGTGACTTTTTTTTAAGGATTGGCACCTGAGCTAACAACTCTTGCTAATCTTCCTTTTTTCTTCTTCTTCTTCTTCTCCCCAAAGCCCCCCAGTACATAGTTGTATATACTAGTTGTAGGTCCCTCCGCTTGTGCTATGTGGGACGCTGCCTCAGCGTGGCCTGATGAGCAGTGCCATGTCGGCGCCCAGGATCCCCACTGGTGAATCCCTGTGCTGCCGAAGCGGAGCCCACGAACTTAACCAGTGGACCACAGGGCCAGCCCCTCATTTTTGAGTTAGCAATTATAATTTTTCATCTTGCAATTCTTTCAGAACTATCATTCCTCTAAAATTAATACTCTCAGATCTGCTCTCTCTTTTATAACTTCAATGCCTGCTCCCTCATCATTTGGGGATTGTCTCTCAGACTACCTACAAGCTTTTAGGTGTTTCCCTAGGATGTCAAACCTCATGTCTAATTTTCCTGAGACAAAGAATTCTTTCCCTCTGCCCTATCTCTTGGAGATTAGCAACATAGATCTATGACTACAAAAAAGAAAACATGACATTTGCATTATAGTTTGGGGTTTTTTCTTGAAGCAGTTAGCAAAATCTCACCTTTGAACTGATAATCAAAAACAGTTTTAAAATTAAAGATTCAAGGTTAGGAGAGGATGTCATCCATTTTTCTAGTATGGGTGACCCCAGGGGACAGAATTTTTGTTGGTTTCAGCAGTACAGCTTTTCTCTTTCTGATTATCTGAGTTATTTGGGTAACTGTTATAAAGAATCACAGGGGGAAAAAAGTCTTATACCACAATCACTCAATGAATAGCACTATTGGAACTTAAACTTTTATCAATCAAAAACTAAAATTCTCTCAATATAAAAAGCTTCAGTACCACTGAGGAAGCCGCATCATGTTCAGCAACTTCTCAAACAGGCACAGCTTAAGTTGTCTAGAGTCATAGACTAATAAGATGGAAGATTTCATTGGGCCATCTGCCCATCCTCTGTCTCGGGTTAAGAACTTCAACATCCCTGGCAGGTGTTAAGCAATAGAGAGATTACAGTCTGCAGCCCCCAATCCGTTATGTTAGAAAAGGCAGATGGTTAGGAAATGTTATCTTACTATTATCTAATCCCTTCATTATCTATTCACTGGCCTTGTTGTGTCTTCTGAAAAAACAAAAATAACTCAACTCTTTCATTAACATAACCAGTGTCCTGTCTCTCTTCAGTCTCATCTTCTCCAAGCCATTGTTTCTTTAACTGCTCAGGAGACTCATGGCAGAGTCATCAGCCTGATTTCTTGTCTTTTTTTTTTTTTTCCTGTGAGGAAGATTGGCCCTGAGCTAACATCTGTTGCCAATCTCTCTCTTTTTTGCTTGAGGAAGATTGTTGCTGAGTTAACATCTGTGCCAATCTTCCTCTATTTTATGTGAGATGCTGCCACAGCATAACTTGACGTGTGGTGCCATGTCCATACCCGGGATCCGAATCTGCGAACCCTGGTCCACTGGAGCAGAGCATGGAAACCTAATCACTACACCACTGGGCCTGCTTCCCTTTTTTCTGTTAATCAATAAATGTTTTCACTTTCTATAAGTCCCTTGGGAAAAGTTTTTTCCAAAAATTTAGTTTCTCTGAAATCACTCCGTTTTATCTCATCACTTTAATTTTATTTCTCCAAGTTTCCAAGGTTTGAGTGAAGTAGACATCGGTCTTTCTGGCATTCCTTGCAACATTTTCCCCTCGTTTGGGGAGTAATTATCCCAATTTTTCTGATCTTCCCTTGGGGATACAACACTACCATGCCACACTCTAACTCAATACCACTCTGATTTTATATGTATGTTTATACGTATATACATGCATACATATATGTTACATACATATAGAGAGAGATCTTTTATATATCTACAGATCTATATATATCGTTATATACAGATATAGATGTAACTTTTGACTTCTGGTACGCAGAACTAGATTTATCTTACTTCATTTGCAGCATTACGTCATTAATATATTGTCATTGGTTCAAATTTGTCCTCTTTTTATGTTTTATTTTAATTCGTATTTTCCCCCTCAAAGTCAGCCTTTTTGTATGCTTGTGCTTCAGATCCATCTCCCACAGATTTTACTCTTTACATATATGCACACCAATGTATGATATTTAGCAATGCTTGGTATATGTTTTATTTATTTGCATAAACAGCATTGAGCTATACATCCATTCTGTTTATTGTTAATAACATTTTAATCTACTCACATTAATATATGTACAACTAGTTCATTTCTTTGGCATCCTATGTAGTTGGCCTTCAGATGAATATTTTATACCTTATTTATTTGTTTTTCTATTTATTTCTAGTTTGTTTTCATCCCTTTGCTACTCCAAACAATGCTGTCATTAACATTCTCACACGTGTGTCTTTGTGTACCTGGGCAAGACATTTTCTCAAGTATATACTTGACTGTGCAATTGCTGGGCCTTACAATATGCACATATTCAATTTCTCTCAATGCTGCCAAATTGTTCTTCAAAATAACTGCTCCATTTTCTCTTCCACAGAGGAGCGTGAAGGTTCCCATTTCTTGACATCCTCCTTACCCTTCAGTTTATCTTATCTCGGCATTCTTTCTTCCCCTCTGGTCACAAATTAGTCATTGAAATCATTCTGATAATTTGGGTTTTGTTTTCTGATGTGCTGGTCATGAGTCTGATCATCCATTGTCGTCTCAGAAAGCAATTTTCCCCAATGAGTCTCAGGTCGTGACTGACAGCCCGCATTATTTCCTATTTAATTCCATTTGAAATTTATCACTATCTTTTGGAGGAAGAGAAGAACAACTGTGTAAATGGTGTAATTTCCTGTGATAGCATTTCCCAAAAACCTGTGAAAAAAGATCTTCATACTTCTCAAACTCTTGCTAACAGCATTTTTCTCTAAATGATCTTTTATGATTTATCATTTTTATTGAATGATTCCCTCACACCTCATTTCCTTCATTGTACATAATGCTATTTGACCATGTGTAACACAAATTCCCCTAGCAAAGGAAAAATAAAAGGGGCAGGAAAAATTAATTTGCTTTTTCCAGCTATCATTTGGCTGCTTCTTATGCAGCAGGCATGTGTAAGGGCCCCCGCATCTCCAGCCTGTCTGGGGTCTGGGGCAGGTTCCCCTTTTATCTTGGAAGTGAAACAAAGGAAATAGCTGTTCTTGTTAAACACCCATTCAGATTCCACTCTCCGTGACACCCATTCAGATTCCACTCTCCGTGTGATGAGCTTCCTACAGCTGCTACGTAAAGTGCCCATTGAAACCAGCCCTGTCATAGAGACTGTAACAAAATAGGAGCAGTGCTAAATACGTGAAAGAGAATCCATTTCCACTGAAAGTGTTTTAACCTTCTTTTAGGTCAAGAAATAGCAATTTTCCAAGCTTCACTATAACCTGAGAATTAATCCTAAGAGGCAGGTGTGCACCGCATACCTCATTTGCTCCACGAAATGCATGGAAAATGCCTCTGTGTAGGATGGTCCTCGTCAGCTGTGTCCCTCCCTTCGGGCGGAGATGTGGCTCTCTGGCCATGGAGCGATTGCTCTTTGAGGGTATTCTTTCACGTCAGAGATTATTAATCTGTTACTTTCTTTAAGAACAAAATTAGGTTAGACTCAAAGGTGACATAAGATGGGAAGCTGTTTTAAAGTTTTTGAGACAGAGTGGGCACTGGGTAAATTTTACAGATGAGTAAACTGAGGCTCGGAGAGGCTGGAGACTTTAGCAAAGGTTCACGGCCGGGGTTATGATGGTCCTACACCTGGGCACGGCGCACAATCATGAAACGGAGGAGAAGGCACGTGGAGAAGAGTAAAATCAGGCAAGAACATGACGGGCCAAGGTGGTTCCTTACAAGCTGCCTTTGCTCTCTATGAATGACATGTCTGAGTGGGGCCGTTCCCACGCATGGGACAGTCACAAGGAGATGACAATAATTATTGTCACTAACAATAAGTGAGCGCTTGTTATGTGCCAGAAACTGTTACTATTCCATTTAATCCTTCCAACGACCCTATGAATTAATATTAATATACCCATTTTAATGACAAAGAAACACAGAGAAATTAAGCAAATAATCCAGAATCGCACAGTGAGTAGCAGAACTCGGTACATAATCACAGGCAAGCCCCAGTGCCTGTACTTTTTATGTTTATTTTTAAAAACCACATTCTCTGGTCTCCACAACCTAAATAATACCACACACACACCCCTCTACATGTCTTCTTGGATGAAGAGGTACCTATCCAAGTACAGGTGGTATAAATCATTGTTGCCTACAACCTGGCCGCCTGGACGTTCTGCTTGTTTATTCGGAGTCAACAGTCTCCCTGCATCTAGAGACATTAAGGGTACATGGTTGCGCTTTTCCTTTCTTTGCGCTAAAAGTGGAAGAGCAACCCGTATTTTTTCTCTAATTTCACTCTTTATTAAATAATATTAAACGACCATTTCAGAATCTAGACAGGGCTCACACTGTATAAAAATATTTTGGCTTCTTTCTATGCTGGGCGCTGAAATACTTTTACTAATAAAAGCCTGTCTTTCTAGCACTGGCACCAGTAAAGAGTGTGAATCAGCCCAGGAATGAGCTGTTGGCCAACGAACTCAGTCAGTCCCTTGACTCCCCAAGATTCTGAGATGACTTTATTCTTTCTGGCACAGTATGTCATTTTTTTTCCTCCTGAATGTGATGCATTTACTGATCCCTAATATAATTCTTCTTTCCTGGGTCAAGGGAGACTTTATGCTGACATATTGGTTGGGAGAAGGAATGGGATCAATTATTTATTTAGAAGGGTGACTCAAACTCTCACCCATGTTTTCCTTTAGTTTTCCACTGTTCTAGCCAAAGTTCTGAAGTGATGTCCTAAGAAGGCTATCAGGGCAAACAGACACGAGTTATCGCTGCTCTTTGCTGCCAGCTGCATCTTTCTTCTTTCATTTACTCATCAAAGAATAACTCATCCCTGGTCCATATGGAGGAATCTAGCAGGATGAGGAATATGTGTTGCACCTGGGAAAAGAGAATGTGAAAAACAATGAACTAAGGACAGTGAGATGCTTGTTCTCCAAAGCAGCCAGGGAGATAAGGCATTGCAAGTCCTAATTAATAATGGCTGTTTTCATACGGTAGGTAATAGTAGTGTATTATAATTTTCAAAGAACAAAAGACATGGCTCTGCTATCAGGACAGGCCTACTACTAACACCCAGAAGGATGACTTGCTCACCATGACAGAAGATATTGAAAGTGTCTGGAGTGATGCTGCCACCACACGTGTAAATCTAGCCCTAAGGCAACTTCTAAGCACTTAGAGTGAATAATAGCTACTATAAGGGCCAAATGTGGATAAATCCAGACACTGACACAAAGATACATACTTGGCAATGGCAGTATTTGATGGAACACAGCTGGTCCCCCCTTCTGAGTTCTTGAAGGAAAACAATACAGTGCTTAAGGTTGTAGGCTCAAATTCCAGAAGGCCTAGGATCAAATCTCAGTCCCACCTTGCATTAGTTGTCTGACCTCGGGAAAATTATTAAGCCATGTTGTGCCACATGTCCCATCTGAAAATTGGTATGATGATAGTGGTAGCTGCCTCATAGGGTTGCTGTGAGGACTAAAGTTACCAGCACATGACAAGCTCATAGAATAGCTAGAATTTATTAAATAAACATGTAATAAACAGTAGCAATTCATATAATTATCAGGTAGTATTGAGGCTTGGTGATTTGGAGAGGAACTTCTAAAACTATACAATCAGATGGTTTTGGTTAAGGATGATGGGATGAAGAAAGATGACAGAATTTTTCCCCCCAAAGATCTAACTACATCAGCCAGGACTGCAACAAAACCGCATGGGCCATGGAAAGGAGCACACTTAACTCCATAAATGTTAAGAAAGAAACAGAAGACTATAGAACATCATGGCATGTCTTATAACGTCCCCACATCTCCTTTCCGTCACCAAGAAGCCACTCTGGCAGGAAAGAAAAATATGACCCAAAAAATCTCACTAATACACCCAAATTGGGTGAGAAGTGAACTTAGCAGTGACTGTATCTTTTCATCATCTAACTCTGAGGATAGTAAAATGAATTGCTGGAGGAAAACCCTAAAATGGAAGAATTGGACAAACAGGCTGACTCTTGGTGTTGGAAATGAACACTCTAGGTCATGTCACTAAATAAATTAGGGAAAGGACTTCATGAGTAAGTTTTTCCCGATACATGGAAGTAGGTTAAAGACGCTTGACTGGATACTCTGAAACCTGGAATGGAACTTCAACAAATTTCAGAAGAGAAAGCAGAGCCAAGATAGTCTATCAAAGTCTTCATTCCCCTCAAACAAGCTCTTCTGCCATGCCACAGAGAAAGTAACTAGTTACTTGCTTTCAAGAACTATTGAATGATCATCCTTTCAAATGGGTTTTATGTCCAGATCTAATTTTTACTTTAAAATATCTATTATATTTAATTAACAACAATATTTTGTGTTGTGGATTTATTTCTCCAACAAATATAAGATGAATAGTGTTGCCGAGGCCACCTCCTTCAAAATCGTCCCTATGATATCCTAGAAGGAAAGCCTCCACAGGAAAGAAAGTTAAAGTTGCTTTAACGCTAAGGTCACTTATTTAATCCACTTGGATTCTTTTACCTCTTTTTTTCTTTTTTCTTTTGTTGACGCAATTGCTCGGGATGGTGTGTGCTTTCATTTTAGTTGCTGAACCCAGTTCTGTTTCAAAGCTGGAGCTGGGGAGGGGCCAGCACGAGCACTTCCTGATTTTCACACAGTGGTGGCAGTGAGGGTAAAGAAGAAAGTTTGATGAGATCAATGAGAGACTATTTTTGAGGACAAGGCACTTGGGGAAGGTGGGAAGTCAGAGCATCAGGGGTGAGGAGAGTAATCTGAGGAGTCAGGGGCAGCATGAGGCTCTGTGTTCCAGGAGGCAGCCAGGAACATATGACTGAGCCTGGAATTCTGTTCTCATCAGTCATGAACCTCGCACCCCCTATGCCCCATACAGAGCAGCAAGAGGCTGCAGGCAGCCCTGCTGTTCACAGAGGATCCAAGGCAAGGATGGGCCAGAAGTTTCAATGTGGGGGTTATGTTAGGTCACGGACTACAATGATTTAGCAAGAAATTCAGAAGATACCCTGACAAGTCCAATCTGTCTCTTCATCAACTTTGATATTGGCTGTGTCCCTCAGGCACTGGAGGAAGCAGCCTTTGCTCTCTGCTAGCATTTGCTTTGCCAAAAGCCAGGAGAGGAGACGAAAGTAAGACTTCAGAAGAAACAGTGAGTCCTGAAGCAACATTTGGGCTTTCAATCACTCTCACGCTGATTTCTAGCACCCAGCCTGTCCTTCCAGGCCCATTACCACACCCGTCTGCATCAGGGCCTCCTGGTGGATAAGAAGTGGGAGCTGGAGATCACTTTCAGCCCTGAGGACAAGATTCTGCTTCTTGGAGCTCATTGTCCCCGCTCTTCAGAGAAGACTGCAGCTCATCTCCTGACATCCTCAATGCCCACAGCCTGACTATGCCTCCAGGCTTTCCTCCCTCTGTCGTTCTACCGTTAGATATCCTTCAAGACCCCAACTCAATTCAGGCCTCTTCTCTGCCTCTGAGGAAGACACCCAGTGTTCAGATTTTGGCCCCGTCGCTTCCTAGCTGTGAAACTTTGGTACCCGGCATATTGGAGTACCCGTTACTTCATCCTGATGTGTCTGATGCCCCCAATTATTCCAGGCAAGTACTCATTTCACCTGTTCTTAACGATGAAACCTGCAGGGCAGGAAGGATTTTAGATGTCTAAATTACTTAGAAGAAATCAGTTTTTTGTATTATGCAAGGATAGAGTATGTTCCTTTTTATTAGTATTAGCATTATCATCATCACTATTATTAAAATAGCATTAAAAGCTACTATTTAATGAACACTTTGATTCTTTCATTTAATCTTTTCAACACCTTTGTGGTAGATGTTTTGGTTATTTATTGAAATTTATTTATTGAAATCCCAAAACCTAGCAGCTTAACATAGTAATTAATTTAACATACCTCAGGAATTTGCTGCCAAAGAATTCTAACAAGGCTCAGCAAGGCAATTCTCCTGCTCCACATGACATCAATTGAGGTCACCTAGAGTATTCGGCTGGCGGTAAGCTTGTTTGGAGAAACCAAGATGGCGTCTTTCAATGCCTGGCGTGTTGGGACTGCTGGAAGAGTGAGGTCTGCTGGGACAGTCGACTGAAACGCTGACAGATGGCCTCTCCAGCTTGGTAGCTTCAGCACAGTCAGACTTCTTAAGTTGCAGCTCAGGATTCCCAGCAAGCCAGGACACAGAAGCTGCCAATCTTGCCCAGAAATTGGCAGCGTGTCACTTCTGCCATATTCTATCAGTCAGAGCAGTCACAGCGCCCACGTAGATTCAAGAGGAGGGGACATAAACTTTATCTCCTGATGGGAGAAGTGTTAAAGAATTTGTGGCCCTGTTTAATCAACTAGTAGGTATTATTATTATTATTCTCATTTTGCAAATACAGCCCAAGTTTCATAGCAGCTGATTGACTTGCCCAAGATCACACAACTAGTGGTGAAGGAATGATTCTGAAATGTCTAGCCCTCCATGCTCTCAAGTCTTAACCAGTCATTTGCTCGCTCTCTCTCATTCACACACCAACACACACACACACACTGCAGCCGAGCTGGAAATGAATGCTCATTCAAGCAGTTCTGTTACCTTCGTGGAGGAGTGCCATGGGAATTGTAATGGCAATCAGTTTCCCCGCTGCAATTGCAAAGTTGGTTAATGTATTGGCACTAACACAGCGCCTCTTCCCATCACAGCGGAATTGGCTGTTACTGTTATAGTTGGATTATGGCCACTTCTCCCTCCTTTGCAAAATTTAAGTCTGTGATGTTCTCGTCAAGGGAAATGATGATGGAGTTACAGCAGGCCGGTGATTAAATTTGCTCGGCAACAATCCGTAAATAACCTACACATTCCATTTGCCGGCTTTGATTGGGTCCCTAACTTGTACAAAGGGCTGACTTCCAGGTATCGCAGTGGGAAATGAGCCGGGGTGTGGGGAGAGGGCCACGGTGGAAGCAGAGGAGGGGGGAAGCCTATGTGAGAGCCAGACTGCTCTCAGAACTTCAATGAGAAGTGATAAGCAGGCAGGATCTTAGGAAACCTCATAAAAAAATTTAAATCAGTTGGCCTCTCTCTTGCCCTTTTCAACCGTCTACTGGAAATCTCTTCCCTCCTCTGCCCATGCTCTGCCCATGACAGGTGGGCTGGGACAGCTCGCTTCTATTCTCCTGGAGTCTGATGGTGGAATCCAGCCTCTGCTCTTCCTCACTGCAGGTGATTTCAGTGGAGAGAGGAGAAGACGGGGGAGTCCATTATTCCTAAATAGTAAGATTCTACGAATCTTATTAGGAGAATTCTCCTCAATTTTTCTTCTCTCATCATGCAGGGGCCCCAAACTCTGTTCAAACTTACAAAAAGAAAATGCCTTTGCACCCTGCCTCTAAATGCCACCAAATGGTTACTGGGTGATGAGACAGAGCGAGAGAACTGAAGAGAGCTAGACTGAGAAAAAGGAATTGGCGCCATCCAAAACGCATTGATAGAGAATGTCTGCCAATTAACACAGGTTCGACTCTTGTCATAAAATAACAACCATGAAAAAAGAAACGAGGGCTTCACGAAACCCCTCCACACACACAGTCCAAAATTATCTTGGTCTTTTAAGCTATGTTGTCCTTTTTGGCTCCATGTTGCTTCAAGGAAAGTAAATTGAGGGGCACATAGTTTCTTTTTAAAAATAGCTATAGCAAGACATACTGTTTTGCTCCAAACCATAAAATTCACCTGTTTTAAGTACACAATTTAACAATTTTTAATAAATTTACAGTTGTGCAACCATCACCACAATCTAATTTTAGAAGATGTCCATCACCCCAAAAGAGACCTCATGTCCACTTGCAGTCACTCACTGTTCTCACTTCTAGCCTCAAGCAATAACTAATCTACTTTTTGTCTGTCTATATTTGCCTTTTCTAGACACTTGCTATTAATGAGATCATACGATATGTGATCTCTTACATCTGGATTCTCTCAGTTGGCATAATGTTTTTCAGGTTCAACAATATTATAGCATATATCGGTATTTCGTTCCTTTTTATTGCAAATACTATTCCATTGCATGGATATGCCATGTTTTGTTCATCTGTTCATCAGCCAATGGACATTTGCTTTCTTTTTACTTTTTAGCTATTTTGAACAATGCTGCTATGAACATTCATGGGCAAGTCTTTGTGTAGACGTGAATTTTTATTTTTCTTGGGTAGACTACCTAGAAGTGGAATTGCTGGATGACATAAAATATCAAAGTTTAACATTTTAAGAAACTGCCAAACTATTTTCCAAAATGGCTGCACTGTTGCATATTCCTAGCAGCAATCTGTGAGGGTTCAAATTTCTCAGCATCCCTGCCAACAATTGTCATTATCTGACTTTTTTATTATAGCGACTGTCTTGTATGTGAAGTGGTATCTCACTGTGAGTGAAAATTCTTAGGATCCTCAGGTAAATACTTTTTTTTTTTGAGGAAGATTAGCCCTGAGCCAACTACTGCCATTCCTCTTTTTGCTGAGGGAGACTGGCCCTGAGCTAACATCTGTGCCCATCTTCCTCTACTTTATATGTGGGATGCCTCCCACAGCATGGCTTGCCAAGCGGTGCCATGGCCGCACCTGGGATCTGAACTGACGAACCCAGGGCTGCTGAGAAGCAGAACATGCACACTTAACAGCTGCGCCACTGGGCCGGCCCCAGGTAAATACTTTTCATATTACTGCTATAAACGAAGAAAATGGAAAATTTTCACATTTTAATGAAAACACGTCTCTTTTTTCTAGGCACTTAGAGACTCAAAGTGGAAGTTCAAAAACTTTGTCTGAGGGTGAATTCTAGTTCTTTTAGCAAATAGGTCCACTAATCTTAAAGACTTACACTTATGAATAGACTGAATCTTATTTCTGGTGTTATTGGATCATGTTAAACAAATAAACTTTGGCCGTCATTGAAAACATATTTCATGTATATGGGAGATGTTGCAATATCTCCTACTGCTTCCTACTCGACCTGCCCATGACCCCTTGTGTTATTTTCTCACAGCTTACAAAACTCTGACTATAGGCAGATTTCCATCCTGGGTGACCAATGGTCATTCACAAACCTTCGAGCATCCTGAAGAAATGCTATAAGGTGATGCCCAAAGGATGGACCTCAGTGAATAAAGAGCAGCATCCTCAGAATAGGAAATCTTTAATTAGGAAATTGATTGGGAAAGACAGACAAAGCTAGCCAGCAATAATGGAGAATAGGAAAGATTAATTTTGAGCAGCCCATTGGACAGAGGCTCAAATTTCATCAACGGACCTCACACTGGTAAGATGGAAACGAGAGCTCATTTTTGATGAACACGAGCAAGAAAACTAGTGAATGACATCAGTCTTATTGTCAGCACTACTTACCCACATAAGAAACACTTCTATATATCTTGTCAGTTTAGGGTGACCAACTGTCTCAGTTTGCTGGGGCTAAAGTGTTCCCCACGAGGCAGGACTTACAGTGCCAAAACTGAAAGAGTCCCAGACAAACTGACCGGCCACTCTGCTGGTCACCAAACATGGAGCACTGTGAGGAAGACAGATAAGAAATTAGGTAGAAAAGTCTACCTATCCTGGAGTCAGGATATCTGAGGTTTCGGGTTTTTTACTCTCCTGCTAGTCATTGGCTGGGGCTTAGCCAATCTGGAGTGGCTTGGCCCGTCTGATCCTGAAGGATATGAAATAGGATATCTCAAAGATCTTTTCGGCTCTGATAGTTTATAATTCTTTACATGTACTTGATTACAAATATAACTGTTTTCTTTTGCTGACCCATAATCCACAGCCAGTAGAGTCAAAACAAAGGACAATGAGGTATAGGAATATGACATTCAAATTCTGAACTTTGCCACTACTGGCACTTCAAGGATATTAATTAATAAATTATCTGCTGCTCTCCCATGGTTATTTCCACCTCTTATAACTCTAAAAAAGTGAATAACATTATACTATTAAAATATTAAATATACGTCTTTTTCTCATTGTGGAGTTTTTTTCAAAGAACCCAAATTCTAATCCTAAGAGGCTGAAGCTTTTCTCATGGGGTTCAAAATAGATTCAGGCTCTACTTTCGGGACCTAATACGGTACTTTATCACAGTACTTGGCACACTGTAGGAGCCTAATAAATATTTGTTGAATTCAAATGAACAAATGAATCTTCGATTTTATTTGAAAGTTAATATGCCCTTAACAGCTGGAGAAGCTTTTCTTGTCTGTTTCCACATATTTTCATTTTTAAAAAGGTTACAACAATGATAAGTGACACTGGGTTTGTAAGCATTAAGTGGGAAAATGTATACGAAAATATTTTGTACAAATGTATACCCCATTACATACTACTTTCTATGAAAAAAAGAGAAAGACATTGAGTTTTGAGACACTGGACTATGTAGTCATTCAAGACACAATGATTTATATGGGCATTCAGTGGAGCTCTGAATTTCCACTCTGAGAACCATAGCAGTTTTGAGGGTTTATAAAAATCTCTGATTCTTTGAATGTACACATGTACAAAAATAAGATTAAAGAAATAATATGCTGATATAGCTTAATTCCATCTAAATCCAGAAGTGTAAGATATGAAACACAATTAATTCAAAACAACAATAACCCGAGGTAAAAACAAGCTAACAAATCCACACACACACATACGCACACCACCACCACTACCACCCCACTAAGTAATTGCTTAGGGAGGAATTTGATCCAAACTTGAAAATCAACTCAGAAGATTGGGTACTTACTTTTTAAGGCAAAAAAGGCATGTTATTTTGTTATGAACCCAGGATTTCTCAACCTCTGCAATACTGATATTTTCGTAGGATAACTCTTTGTTTTGGGGTGCTGCCTGTGCATTGTAGGATGTTTAGCAGCATCCGTGGCTGCTACCCACTAGATGCCAGTAACACCTGCCCCCAAACCTCCCACCTCTCCCAACATCGTGACCAAAAAAACACATCTCCAGACATTGCCAAATGCCCCCTGGGGATGGGGGGCAAAATGGCCCCAGTTGGGAACCACTGATCTGGCCTGAGGGTACATGGACCAGCTAGGAGAAATATAACAAATAAAACGTTGAGATACTTCTATAAAAATTGTATTGCAACCATTCCGTAATAGTTTACAAACTTACCTATAATTATTACTCATCATAAAATAATGTCATTTTTGCCCTTAAATAAAATTGAGACTTTCCACCCATCTCACCCCTATCCTTTGGAAGTAATGTTGTTTCTTTGACCCCTGTTCTCTCTTGTCGTTCAAATGCAGCTTTGTTTACCCAAGTCCCATTTGGAAAGGCAACCATCTGTAACAAGCAGTCAGGCCTTTTCGTAACGTTTGCTATTTCAAAAGGTTTAGCTTGTCAAATTTTAAAAACTTCTTTGACACTGAAACTCCCAATCACTGTATTAGCTCCATTCATTCCAATGAAGCTTCTATTAACAAAATAACATTTATTCCTTGCAATAAATCAAAGATATATACAGATCTTCCTCGACTCATGATAGGGTTACATCCTGATAAACCCACTGTAAGTCAAAAATATCATAAGTTGAAAATGCATTTAATACACCTAACTTACTGAACATCTTAGCTTAGCCTAGCCTACCTTGAAAGTGCCCAGAGCATTTACCTACACTTGGGCAAAATCGCCTTCATAGGGGCCAGCCTGGTGGCGTAGTGGTTAAGTTCACGCACTCCACTTCAGCGGCCCAGGGTTCGCTGGTTCAGATCCCAGGTGCGGACTTACGCACCGCTTATCAAGCCATGCTGTGGCAGGCGTCCCATGTATTAAAAAATAGAGGAAGGTTGGCACAGATGTTAGCTCAGGGCCAATCTTCCTCAGCAAAAAGAGGAGGATTGGCAGCAGATGTTAGCTCAGGGCTAATCCTCAAAAAAAAAAAAGAAAAAAGAAATCATCTAACAAAAAGCCTATTTTATGGTAAAGTGTCCAATATCTCACATAATTTATTGAATACCGTACTGAAAGTAAAAAACAGAATGGTTGTGTGAGTACAGAATGGTTATAAGGGTATCGGGTGTTTACCCTCAGGACTGTGTGGCTGACTGGGAGCTGTGGCTCACAGCTGCTGCCCAGCATCACAAGAGGGTGTCACACCGCATATCGCTAGCCCAGGAAAAGATCAAAATTCAACATTCAAAGTGTGGTTTCACTGAATGCGTATCACCTTTACACCATCGTAAAGTTGAAAAATCACAAACTGAACCATCATACATCAGGGACTATCTGTACTTTTGTTTTCAGTATATGTGATAAAATACATCATGAGAAACTGAGGCAAGATAGTGTCAAGAGTTTCTCCAAAGTAATGAGAATCAGTGGAAGCAAACATTTCCTGAAACATCACAAAAATTTGTGGCTTTTTCTCCTCCAATAAACCCCCTCCTTCTCATGTGTAATTGGTTGATGTCCATTTACCAGAAGGAGCTCAATGAAATTACTAAGGAAAAATTACTAAACGTAAGTGATATCTAAACTATTACACAGCTGCGTCTTCACCTACCAACTACATATTAGACAGCTTCTCTCAAAAATCTTAGTGTCTAAAACTCAACCTGCCAAAGATGGAGTGACCATCTCCCACACCCAAAACTTGCCTTTTGTCTGAACTACTTCTCCTAGTGACTGCACCCCTTATTTCTTCTCATCCAAGCTAGTAACCTCAGAGCTGTACAGATCCCATGTATTTCTCATTTGCCTCTTTGTCTTTCCATCCCACTGCCACAAATTTAGGCCAGGCCTCATATTTAGTTTCTGTAACGTTGAAAAACATTAATAGTGTTCTGTTATGGGTTGAGTGGTGTCCCTCTAAAATTCCTATGTTTGAAGCCATAACCCCAAAAATGGGACTGCCTCTGGAGATAAGGCCTTTAAGAGGTAATTAAGTTAAAATGAGCCCTTTAGGAATGGCCCTAATTCAATACGTCTGGTGTCCATATAAAAGAAGACATTAAGACACACAAAGACATACCAGGGATGAATGCACAGAGGATAGACCATGCGAGGACACAGTGAGAAGGTGGCCATCTACAAGCCAAGGAGGGAGGCCTCAGGAGAAACCAAACCTGCCAACTCTAGCCTCCAGAACTGTGAGAAGTAAATTTCTGCTGTTTAAGCCATTCCATTTGGAGATTGTATCTGTGCATGTATGAAGTCATATTCTCTATCCATATCCATGGCCAGCTTAGAGGCTGAAATACCTCCTTACCTTGGAGCATCAACAACTCCACCATGTGGCCTTGGGAACCTCTACCCCTTTCTCCAGGTATCAGCTCTTGTAAACCACACCCTCACCATACTCCTGGGTCTCTGGAGATGTTATGTGGTTCCATGACTCCATATTTTGGCTTATGCTTCACTTCCTTCTGGGAATACCCTCTCCACATTGTTCACATTTTGGATATCAACTTCTAAGTCCAACTTAAGCCATTTTTTTAAGCAAAATTTTGAACCTTCCCCAATATGGAAAACCAGCCTCACATTGTTGCCTCATTGTACTTCATTCATCCCAACACCAATGACACTTGGCTGTACTTTGTTTTTACATGACTGTCTATACCACTGGATAGTGAGTTCCTAAACATCAGGAGTCATGTTTCATTCATCTCTACATTCTCTTGTGCTCACTTAATGTGTTTAAAATAAACAGAATGAATGAAAGAATACATGAGTAAATGAACATACAGTTTTGGGCTAAGTAAGGGATAAAAATATTTCAGGTAAATATCTGCAGAAAATTATTGTAACACCAAATCAGAAGCGTCTTCACACTTATAAAATATAAGAAAGTCTATGTCAATAACTGGGTTTAACTTATTGCTAGGATAAAGGAGCTATCAAAATTAGGAAGGTCATCCCTTGAGCCAGATATAATCAGACATATATTCTTTGATCATAGTGAAATGGAAATTTCAAGACATCAAGAGAAAGTGACCGACCAAAGTGGTTTTTATTAGTCCCTTCATTATAGCTCTCTGCCAAAGGAGAATTTCTTCTAACATCCAAGCAAACCTGGAAACCCAGGCTGAATTAACTTACTTGACCCTGGGTGTGAACAAAGAGGATGTTTTTAAGACAAGCTTGCTGGGCATAACAGGGAGCTGCTTCAAACTGGAGAAGACAGTCTAAATCTTTTCATTGCCTCCCCTGGGGCATGAACTGTCACATCCTGCCACAATATTATGGCCTCATTTGAGTCTCTGGCAAAAAAAATTTCTTTGTAAAATGGGGATTTTCATGGAAATTTCATAAACATGGCATGTTCTTTTCTCTTATTTCATTATGTATAATTTATCTTCTTGGAAAGGAGCCCACACATCTTAGTGAACTTGCTTAATACCCAGCTTGTTATTTTCATATTCTTAGGAAAAATGAAAAGTGATATTGTTACACAGAGAAGTTAAAAGGCCTCCTGGGCAAGTTCCTCTGGTTTCCTCAAGTTTCTCCTCCTATATACGCACTGAAGGCAGCTCCACAAGGTAGCAGGGATAATGAATTGATATAAAACTATGTGCTCCCATTGCCTGCACTCCTATCTTTCTCTCCACCATTCAAGCAGCAACAGTAGCTTCATAGAGGCATTGTCCTCAGAGGGAGGGCAGATACCACCCCGTGGCATTATTGAATATAGTTGAATTATTGAATATAGTTCTTGAAACCACAGCAGACAAAGTAGGAAGTGCAAGATCTGGGGCTTACTGAGAGAGAAGGGGAAGTCAAGTTGTGGCTCCTCAGAATTTCCAAAGATGGTTTTAAATATCAATAACCAAGCTTAGAACAGAGAGCTTACATTAAAAACCATAGAGCAGAGAAGAATGCTCCGTGAGTGAAGCAATTCACCTTCGCCCACACCAAAAGGAAATAAGTATTCAATCAGCAGGCAAGAAAGAAGACTCAGATGGACAGACTGCAATTAAGAGGTTGGTGCTTGTCTTAACAGCTCCCCGCCAACTCCATATCCAAGCTCTTCTTAGACACAGAAACATAGGATGACAGAGACAGACATCCAGTGAGGGGCTGGGGGAGCCCAGAGCAGTGGAGTTAGTGCTGTGCTTACCCTAGGAAGACATCGTGCCTCTGAGAAAATCCCTGAGACGTGCATGGTGCTGGGGGCAACCTAACGCACAGGGAGCGATTTGGTAATGGCTGAGGGACGTGCTCCAGCGCATTAGCTTGAAGGGAAGCTCCACAAGTCCCTCACACGCTAGAGACACATACGACAGCAGATGAGACTCCCCGAACCTCCAAAGGACTGATAAGGGGCTCTGAGGAACACAGACTAGAAATGTCCTGGGTTTGAACTCAAGATGCAGTGCTCAGGTGCCTCGCAACTGGAGGCCACCACAGGAACCACGGCCACAGTCTGGGCAGATCAAGCCACATGCCTTGGAAGTTACTGGGGCCGAGGCAGCCCAAAAAGCAACCAGACACTACTTCAATGCCCCCTGGGAAAACGGATCGTGTCTTAAGAGAAGGAAAGCTGAAATAGAAGTGCAAATTTTCAATTTAACTGAATATTTGCGTAAAAGGGACAAGGTTTTATATCAAAACTATCTGAGTTTCCTTGAAGAGGACAGTTTCCAACCACAGTGTAAGTTGGCTTGAGAGCAAATATAGAATAGTAAAGAAAAGTGACTTTTTGTACATCTGGGTTGGTACTGTAAAATTAAATCACCTGTAATTCAAAAATGTGTTCACATACGGGCAGTGCGGGGAGCTTTCTGGTCTGAAGCAATTTTTACCAGACACTCCTAATAGATGTTCCTCTACTACTGATGGATCCGCAACAAAGGCCACTGCAAGGAGCCTAACTGGTAGCCATAGTACCCCTTTCCCCCCGGGGATCTCATTTCCTGACTCAACACACACCTGGGTTTTGCTTCTAATATCCCTTTGCTCACGAATCCATCTATTATTAGTGCTGAAAGGAATCCAGGAACCTAACCAAGTGCCGTCATTGTCTTTAGTGCTCTGAACACTGCGATGAACAGGAAAACAGCAATGTCCTCAAGAACCTCAACAATTCCTAGCAGCTGTGCTCCCATACCAGCGTGGTAATGATGTTAAGCAACTGGAACCATCATTCACTGATGGTCGGTGTGTAAACAGCAACCACTCTGGATAGCTGTTTGGCAATATTTACTCAAAATGAATATTCATACCCTATGATCCGGTAAGTCCACTCCTAGGTATATACCCAACAGAAATCTGTATGTCTGTTTCTTCAAACGATCCAAACAAGAATATTCAAAGCAGCGTTGCTTCTAGGAGCCAAAAACAGTTAGCCTAAACACCCATCAGGAATGGAAAATTGCATAATCCCATAACAGAAAAATATACGGTAATGAGGATGAATAAACTAAAATGAAATACAATAATTATGGGTGGATCTTATAAACATAATGTTGAATGTAGGATGCCAGACTCAAAAGAGGATACGTAGTATAACTCCATTTTGAGAAAATACACAGAAGGCAAAACAAATCTGGAAGACAGGAGAGTGATTACCCTTGGCGGGAGTAGAGGCTGAAAGAGGGCGTGAGAGATATTTCTGGTCTGTTAATTCTTGATCTTATGGCTTTACATAGGTGTGTGTTCAGCTCATGCAAATCCAGTGGGTCGTAGCATACTTTCCTGCTTACGTTATATAATACTTTACATTGTATTATATATTCCATTATTATATTAATACCTATTATATTATATTCCAGTGAAAAGTTCATAAAAACTAAAATTCTGAAAACCAAATATAAATTAGAGGATGATCTCGGATCTATTTCCCTCATTTATTAATGCGGAAACCAAGTTTGCTCCTTCCTGAGATTTCCACAGCTTCCAACTAAAACTGTCAAAGTTCTCTGCAGCCAGCCGCATGAATATACAAAGGTTCTTGGAAGCAAAAATATGCAGGAAATGTCAGAATACTCACATTGCACTTCCTACCATCCCCTTTTACTGACTAAAAAAAAAAAAAAAACTTTGAGAACCCCAAACTGAAATTTCCCCTTTCCATGTTAAATGCTCTAAAATCACAGTCTTAAAAAGCATCCTTTCAGAGGGAGACAGGCGCAGCAGCAGGTGCCATTTCTAATTCCTCACGGCTACCGTCTGCGTGGAGCGCTGAGGGATAAAAGCAGTGATGAGAGCATTCTTTCCACAATTTCATATTCATGGAATTTGTTGTTACTTAACTTTTCACAAATCGTTAGGCTGAAGTACCTCTCCATTTTTCCCCCAAATAGTGTCATTTGACCTGGTATCCAGCTTAATACAGCCTCTGCTTTTGAATAGATTTCCTCACAAGTGACAATCTCTAATAGGGTCATGTCGAGAGGCAATCCCACTGCATGCTACCTATTGTATGTAACGTGATGAGGGGAATTTCTAATGACAGTCAATCAAAAAATCTGAAAGTTTTATTAGTGAGGTTGGGGCTTTCTCGTGTTCAGATGAGGCTCATTGCAGCTCGACTTCGACATTTTCAACTAAGATTTGAAAGGATGGAATTTTTTAAACTGTGCACGTACCCAATAGCCCACACTGCCATACAGATCAAATAGTTGGTTGTGTTTTTAGAATATTGAAGGCAAATTCCTTTTCTCCATCCAAATAAGCACAATAGATCACTTGGCATTTAATCATCAATATGGAGCATCTCTAAATGTGTGAGATAAATTACATGTTAAACCGTGAAGATCAAAATTTGTGTCTTGGTGGGAAACAATGCTATCCCTGCATTGCTGTTAAAAATATGTGCCCATATTTTAGCTACTGTATACCCCTTTTTTTCAAGATAAAACTGTTTCTGTAAGAAATGAGTCCCAGAAAGAATTTGAGGGGGCTGGGATGGAATTTCTTGCCTTTTCTAACCTTTTGGCAGTTAAGAGGATTCTGGGTAGAGTCCTGGCTTAGTAGGAAAATAGACTGAAATAGCCTTGGTTGAGGTGGTGGGGGATGGTGGCACATATTTGCCTTCTCTGAGTACAAAAAGCTTAACCAAGCACTCATTACCACTTTTCAAGAAATTCATGACCCTGAGTAGTCTAGACAAAAATGAAAATGATACAAAATTGGGATTAAGTTGTTACTCTGGAATCAGGCATTTTACAGATATGGATCCTCTGAGAAGTGAGTAGTTCTGATCTATGTGGAGTAAGATCATTAAGGTATTAAATTTAGTCTCTTTCTCTCTTTACCACTCAAACGATCCAACACCTAGCCAGGCTGAGAATTCCTACTAGAACTCAAGACCATAATCCACATCCCTAATTGTCTTGCTTCTACAACGTCAATTTCTTTAGAGAAAGGAAGAAGAAAGGATGAGGGCACCACACAACCCCTGGAACCGTTTTAACTTCTCCTGCCTTCCTACCACAGTTTTTATAGTCCCTGGATATTCGGCCAATCTTTGATTCTCCCTTCCTGTGAGCTAATCCACATACAGCTAAGATACGGCACATCTCAACTTTGGACCTTATTCTTCAGACATCCATACTTGTTTGTTTTTCCAGTTCTTTCTATTATAAAAGGAATTATCATTATGGAATTGTTAAAAGTTGAGTAACTGGGGGAAGCAGAAGAGAGATTTTTTCCCTATTTCCTATAAACAAACAAAACACTTATTATCATTTTGGTACCTGCCTTTCCTTTCTTGTTTAGCATGCATATATAACCTCATGATACTTATATAAATTACATAAAATTTCATCCAATAATCAGAAACATATTTGAGGGTATCTCTAGACTATGCAATAATCTGTAAGATCAACACTGGGATCTCACCAATGGTCTCTAAATTTTTAGACTTGCTATTACAATATAGTAGAACCTTATTCTTTAATGAGCCTACAGTCATTAGTATCATGTCTTGGTAGAAAGCATCTCCACACGCTTGCCCCTCACTTAAAATTCAGGAAGCAGGTAGACACTAGAACAAAGAAGCTCTAAAGAGCAAGGTCAAGTGGGTTCTAGAGAGCCTTTCCTTCTGTTTGCTTTGCACGTATTCCTCCTTTGCACACAGAAGAATAATATTGGACCAGGAATATTCAGTTTTCCTGTCTAGGGGATTTATCCACTCCTGAATTCTGAGCATATACTGTTCTGGAATGCCTGCTTTGCTGATCCTGATTTCCTCCCTCTTCCTAACCTAACTTTGCTTCTCCCACAAAGCCCAGAATCACATAAAAACAAAAGATGGTGAGGGCACAAGAGGAAATAAAGGAACAAGGAGGTAGGGAGAAATGATCAAGGTTGAGATTCCAACCTGGAATCTTTTGAGTCTTAGGAAAACCTTTCTGCATATTCAAGAATAAAATGACACCCATTTATTTAACAAGGTCTTATGTTAATAAAAAGGGAGTGTACATCCTCAAACAATTGGACTGAGCCAGCAGCTCATTTTCTAGCTTGTGTTTTTTAATTAAAAATTATTATTCATATCACTTGATTTACTTTTACTGTTCATAACCAACATCATGAAAAAGCTCAGATTTGAACAGTTAATGGAAATAATTAGAGAATGACTTCAGATTTTTTTAAATTGCTTGCACCCTATTAAGCAAGTAGTGATATTGTGACATACTAAAGTCCATCACTGCTGTTTGTTTAATAGACCATGCCTCCATTTTGTTTTATTGTTTATGCAGAACATTTTCACTTTCAGATAGAAGAGATTTTCACAAATGCTATTAAAAATGCTTTATTAATGGTTTGGACCTGTCAAGCCAAGTTCGGTTTTGAGAGTCAGTTAAGCATGCCTTAAAGAACTTAAAATAAGTATTCCCATCACCCCAAGCATAGAAATAGTCTCTTGATGAAAATCCCTTTAAAAGATGGATTTGAAAATAATTGTACCTACTTATGTAATGGAAATAAAGGAAATTTGCTGAGGGTCAAAATAGGAGTTTTTCAAAATGATATGTCGTGAGTTGATAACTCTAAGCCCAGACCTTAATTACAACGTATTCCTTATGCTCAGGATCTTCCTTCAGTACAAAGTGATTCCAAGTTCTGAGACACACGGGATCCAATTCTTTGGTAAAATGGTGGCCTTGTAGCAAACTATATCTTGTGATTCTCACAGTATCATGTAGAAGGAAAGATTATGATGCCTCTTGTGGAGAGTCCATCAGCCATTAATCCCTGAGCATGAGGGTTTCCCTCCCTTCTAAGCATCCACCATAATATTCTAACACATTGTGTAACAAATGTCACAATACATTGTTCCCCAGATGACTTCTTTTCAAAGCACCAATACCTGCTCACAAATATCTATTCACTACTTTCATATATTTTTACATAACATCTGCTTCAGGGTAAGACTATGTGAAAGAGCAAAGCACCTAGAAATTTCTTCACATATTCTTTGGTAAAGCCAGGAAGTAAGTATTATGACCGACATGATGAAATCTTGAGGCTAATTGATTATTTCCAGATCTCATAGCAAAACCATGACCGAACTGAGTTTGCCTCAAACCTCAGTTTTCTTCTGCCAGTTCTGGTACCATCAGCACTGGCCTACAATAAAAGCTCAGGTTATTTCAGTGATGGGTTGCGTTTCTCCTACATACTGGCCAGTGATTCCCCACCTCCCTTAGACTATCCTCTTGCCTACAGAAAAGGATATCTGACAGTATTATCTTCCCATTGAGACCTAGCATTTTTTCTTATTTTATTCCACTGAATCTTCAAAACAAATCTATGAAGTAGAAACAATGATCCCCATCTTATAAGTGAACTAATTGAGGCTAAAGTATAAAGTGATTTAATGCAACAAAAACTACTGGGCAAGAGTTCAGATATTGATTTACCTAAATCCCAATCCTCTGCTCATTCACTAGGCTATGGAAAAAGGTTTAATGTCCTCCCTTTTCCCGAGAAGTGTCTATAACTCTCTCAGAATTACTCACAGTGGATATCATGCCACATGGAAATTTCCCAGCAAGGTCGCTCCACATTTGCTGTCATAGCATCAAGCCTTGGGACACATTCATTCTTATTAGGAAGAAAAGGCCTCTGTAGGTTGGTGTTGGGGAGTTGAGGATTCTAATTATAAAACTTATATTCTTCCTCTTCTAAATATTCTAACCAATTAATGAGGATTAAAGTTTAGTATATATTTCAATATATAGTATCATCTTTGTTATTTCTGTTGTATACTTTGCTCTTTGTCTGTCCGTCATCTATTCTCCTCTTCCTTCTACCCAATAGAACCCCAGTTTTGTTCAGTTTTCCACGGCTATTTTGCACTGCCTCAGAAGGAAAAGTGGACTCAGCCCACTCAAGGAATGGATGTAAATGGTCTAAGAGTTATTCCACCCTTTGCTAATCATTGATTAAGGAATGTTCATGAAACACAATGAAGGTCATTGAGACTTCTCTAAGAGAAGATTTTTCCACTTTATAAGAAAAGTCAGGAAAATAAGGAAAACACAAATGGTCCCCCTCCTGCATACTTCATCAGGACATTGACAGAGAACATTGGATGCACTCAATATTTTTATCTAAATATAATTACATGATGAGAGAGACAGAGAATTTGGATTATTTATCAGTTAGAATCAATCACTCTCTAAGTGTTTTTCTTCTAAAGACAGTTCCTTTGAATTAATGGCTATTTGGGTATTGCCTGCATGATGTTCTCTGAAGGACAGCTAGACTGTCCTGAAAACTTAAATCTATTTCCTCCACAAATGATGTATGTGCTATTGAAATCCTTGGTCTCCACATCACCTGACTTCACGGTCCTTCATAAAGGCTTCAGTACTGTGCAGAAAGTCAGTTTCCCACACTGACTTCCACTGAATATCGTATTAAGGTGAACTTGTTGCCTTTTAAGCTTCAGATAGGGCTCCAAATGCCTCATAGGGGTAAGTGCTGATTATGAACCAAATTTAAATCAGAGGTTGTTTCTTTCTGCTCCATTTGGAATTTGTGATTGTTAGTTTGAATAGATGTCAAGGATTCAGGAGAAAGAACCAAGGCTTAAGATGCTCAGGATGGGAACTTCCTGAGTTAGGAAGGGAAACCGTGTTCATGGGGTCTAGAGAGCCGGAGCAGATTTCTCTCGAAAAATCACTTGGATTTGCCAAGATTGAAGGCAAACAAAAATACTGTGAAATACTGTGAATAGGCTTCAAATGACCTGAGTCAGAGTCCCAGGTCTGCCATTTACTGGCTGTGGAACTTGGGTAGATTATTTTTTCTGATCCTCAGTTTTTGCACACATTAATTAGGTTTATCAATATTCAGGAGGAATTTTGAAAGAGTCTAGATGGTCAGCTAACCTCCTTTCAAGTTCAGTTTCATCCTTATCCTTTTCTTTCCCCATTTCCACACCACTGGCCTTGTGCTTATGACATCTTTAATCAACCTTGTCACATGGACCAGGACTTCCATAGTTTTAAAGGCCACCACCAACTGGCTGCCCCTGATCCTGAGAAGTCAGACACAGCAATAACATCACCACAAACAACATTGATGTTCTGCTTTAGTTTACAAAATGCACTCATATACATCCTCATTTAGTCATCATAACAATCCCATGAGACTAGTACTATTAAGACTCTTGCTTTAAAGATGATGAAAATGAGACTCAGAATGTTTAAGCAATTTTCCCAAAGCCATTAAGCTAGGAAAAGGCAGATCAGGATAAAAACCTAGTCTCCTTCACAAAAGTCTCTTGTTCTTCATGGGAGCTCAGAGATTAAGATAACCATTATAGAGGCCAGCCCTGCAGTAGACACAACCGGTGCCATGCCCCCTTAGCTGTGGCTGGCTGTTGCACCCATCCTCCCTGCTTTTGTGAGTTGGCTGCAACAGCTCACAAACAAACTTGTTCCAGGAACTGGCCTCCCCCAAAGTGAGCTACCTCCTGCCAGAACATACCTATGAGGTTATGCCTTCTTCCCCAGTGGTAGCCAACAGCCTGTTCACAGACTCTGGGATACAAATTCCTGCACCTATGTGTCAAGATGGAGCTATTCCGTAGGGTTACTTACGCTCCAGAGCTCCCTGAGAAATCAGACTGAGGCTAGAGTTCAACTGAACTCACATCTCCACCTAGCTTCTTGCCCTACCCTACTCTGCTTGGCTCACTCCCTGACAGGTTTCCCCTGAGAGCGTGCCCCTACAAACGAGTTGCACAAGTAACTCCATTTCAAGATCTGCTTCAAGGGAACCTAACCTCAGGCAAGAATGAGTTTTGCCTTCAGGATATCTGAGATTATATCCTGATTCCACTATTTATGAACTGTGTAACTTTGGAAGAATTATGTAACTGCTCTCAGCCTCAGTTTCCCCATTGGAAATACAAAGACAGTAGTAGGGTCTAGCTCATAAGATTGACAATTTAAATTGTGGTAATCATTGAAAAGAGCTTCTCGTCATGCCTGGGAAATAGTAATTACTTAATTGTTTGCTGGTATTTATTATAATTATCATCATTACTGTAATTCCCACTGCATCGCCTATCCATGCTAGTCCTTTGGAGACGGAAGTTCCCCAGCCCTTCTCAACCAGGCTGCTAGCCAGAGAGAAGAAATACACAGAAGAGCAGTGCATGCAGTGATGGCAGCCAGGAGACTGCAATGAAATAGGGATACACTTTAAGAAATATCTAGACTTCCTAATTCTGCTCATTCAAATCAATTTATTAGACATTTATGGAGCGCCATGTGCCAAGAACTGTCGTAGGTTCTAGACATCCAAGAAGGGAATTTATTTCTCTCTTGACAAGTTGACACTAGGGGGGGGGAAGGGTTTTCATTTTGTGATACAGTGGTAATCTCCTCAAGTGTAGATACATAAATGTGTAAATGTTGGCTGTTAAGTCATAATACATTTGAAAGTCTCAGGTAATTGTCTAAGAGGTGAAATAAACAGGCTTGGGGATAAACCTAGTTGTAATATAATTAAGTTAGTTACTTAAGCTTTTAATGGATTCTATTTTTAAGTACTAATACTTGTAAAGTTTTTGCTTTTAGCAAATTAGGTATCATTTGAACACACCAGCTAATGCCTAACAAGAATTAGAATTATATGTTGCTTGTTATATAAGTAAATATCTTGTTACATGCCTGTTTAATGCTTGTAAAAACCATTCCAAACAATCTCTTTAGAATAAGAGTCTAATTACACATTTATCGTTAAAATTACAGTGAGCTAATTGCCTTGGAGATATCTTTGTCTCTCTTGCAGCTTGCTTAATCCTAATGCATGTTTTCAATAATCATTTGTTACTTAATTAACTAATTAACAAACAATACCTATCCTATGGAAAATCCCAAATTAAACACTTGAGGCTCTTTAACTGAATGCTCAATAACCCTTAATATTAGATGTCCTTAATATTAGAACTTTTAAATATTGCAAAGGTTCTGCTGAATCACATATTAGCTGCTTCTGTTATCTTTGGGGTTTAAGTGGTAGAAAAAGGGCGGTTGATAATACACAAGGGGTAGCCAGCACAGCAAGGCTCTGATAAAACAGAAAATATCCATTAGTAGCTGCTGAGCAGTAGCCAGAGTTGGCCAGTCACACCGACAAGAAACAAAGGCAGGCAGTGCATTTAGAATACAAATGTCCTTGCCCCATGAAATGAAGAAGCACGGTTTGGAAGATAAGCACATACAGGCCCAAAAGTCAACAGTCCCTGATGCAAAGCAGACACCCCTGATGTCCTATGCCCCCTACTCTACTCTGTGCTGTTTGAACTCATCTGGAGGGCAGTATTTTCTTCTATGGGTGTAATATTTCTAGATGGACTCGAGAGTATTCCCTTGGGCCATATCCCCTCAGATTGCTTCCTGAGCCTCCAGTCTAGCCCTCTCCAACTCAGCTTTGAAAATGCTGCTGGAAAGAACTTTCTAAAATGCAAATCTAATTACTAACAGGCCATTAATGACTACCTACCACTTTCTAAGGATCGCTTTCTAGCCTACTCGGTGTTTGCAGCTCTCCAAATTTGAATCCTGGTTTCCTAGGGATTTCCTAATATCTCCAGCCACCTCTCCCTGTACCTTCTGCTCTGTTAATACTTACTATGTGCCATTACCTTAGGTTTTCACGCTCATCTACTTTGTACATTAACTGCTCATCTTCCTGGCTGTCCTACCCATTCTTCAAGGGTCTATCCTTCAAAGAAGTACCTGCTCTTGAAACCTGTACTCAGACTTGAAACCATCTTTTTTCATGTTTCCTATATTATCTCCATTATATAGTACATACAAAATCGTATTATAATTGTTTGCATATGTATCTCCCAACACAACCATGGAGTAAGAATTGAATGAATAGTTAAAAGTACAGACTAGAGGGTCTAGGAAAGGTAGGTTCAAATTTCTGTTTCACTGCTGTGTCTTTAAAGGCAAAATACTTAATTTCTCCTATCCTCAGTTTTCATATCTGTACAATGGAGAGAAAAATTGTACTTCTCTCATAAGATTATTGTGAGAATTATATGACGTAATGAATATAAAGTGCCAACAACAATGGTGAATAATAAATCATTGTGAGCTCATTTTAATGTTATTATATACATTTAATATTACATTTCTTGTGTCTAATATAGCTTATGGCACATTGTATGTGTAGGCACTCAGTAAATGTTGCTAAATGATTGGACGCATGAATGACTGCATATATAAATAACTGTATGGATGCCTGAAGCAGAGAGAAAAAAGACTTTGGGGTAGTCTGGAAGCTTTTATATATATTTGAAATTATGCCCTTCAGCAAAGGGATTAGAATATTTCCACGTGATCATAGAAGGAGATCCATAACCATAAAGAAAATCAATAGAAAGGGAGAGATGGGGTCAATGTTAAAGTTTCGTAAAAAAGTAGAATATATTTAAAATCCAACAGGCTTCCTAATTTTCCCTATATTTCATGTATTCAAGCAGAGATGGAACAATAAAATTGCTGGGTTACCTTACAGTTTCAGGTCTGGATTATACAACACCAAATGCCCCTATGTCTATGATTCTTTGACTATTTTAAGCTCCTAGGTACCCTACATGTCCACAACACTGCACGTGTTCCCTGTTCTATAGGATGTAGTGCTCATCCATTCACCCCCTATACTGTTGGGGTTCAAACTTATTAAAACATTGCTAAGGTTCCAATGAACCTCCTTTTTTTTTCAAAGATTTTATTTTTTTCTTTTTCTCCCCAAAGCCCCCTAGTACATAGTTGTATATTCTTAGTTGTGTGTCCTTCTAGTTGTATCAATGAACCTCTTTTTAAGTTTTCTTAGTGACACATTGCAATGAGTAGTAGCTAGAGTGACACTAAAGTTGCACTTTCCTTTCATTGTCTGTAGATAAGAAACCCTTGGGAGGAGGCTGAGCTTCTTGGCTTTGTAAGGAAAGTCTCAGAAATGGTGCATATTAAGCCATTGGCTTTGGTCCACCTCTTTTCCTGTGAAATATTTTCAATGTGTATTTTCAAGTTTTGATATTATTGTTTACACATAGGGGCTTTTTTTGTTCCAAGAAATGAGACTCAAAATCTTCCAAGTTTGGCAAAGCAATAATTTGATGTAACTTTGTAACAATAATTTGATGTAACTTTTTTTATGGTTTTGCTGAAGCATTAGAAAATTAGCAGCTTTCAAAACATCAGTTGGAAACATCATACTTAGAAAGTGATATACACAATAAGTGAAAATCATCCACTCCACCTCGAAAGCTTGAGAGAAGATGGAGCTCTGAGAAATGGTGTCCATCAGGGGCTCCTCCCAGGAAGCACCACGTCCTAATCTGATGCTCACAATTTTGTATTTATTATCACCACCTATAAGATAATTGCCAAAGTCATGGCCTTTCAGAGAGAAGAAACAGTGGCTTCCCTCCCTCCCAATAGTTTGAGACTCATTTATAAAACTAAAAGCCCCCCAGATAGTCTGAACCTATTTCAAATTAACATTCTGCGCCCAAGTTTAGCTGCAAATGTTCATAATTTACCTGTCAGAGATTGTGCAAGACATCATTACAATTCCAATCAAAGAAGTTTCTTTCGCTTGTGTTTAGAATGATTTCTCCTAGTTTCAATAACGTTTTTGTTAAATCACATAGGGTGAGAAATAATAATAGGATAGCGCTTAATTGAATATGTCATCGTGACAGGAGGTACAATACTCCATTTAAAACACGATGGGGCTTGCCGGCTACCCAGTTGGATTGAGCGCCCTCGTTATGTACACAGTCTGCATTTCCTTTGCCTGCTCCACCCTCTCCAGCACTCCAGCTCCACCGAGCTGCTGAAATCCTGTATTTCAAATTAGCCGTGAACTTTCCATTCTTAGGCCTTTCGGCACTCAAGTGGTTGGTACTATTTCAAACGCCAAGAGACTGGACAGATTTCTGAAAACTTACAATGAAGGCTATTTTTTAAATAATTTAGCATAAAGATCACAGCCTTTTCACCAAGGTCGCAATTAAGCCATCACAGCTGCTGGCCCTATAAAAATTGATTGGGCCTGTTTTTATCACCCATGTATTCTAAACTGCTTTCCTGTACGAGCTGACACCAAAGTCAGAAATCACGCAGTGAAAACTAGCACCAGGAAAAGAGAGAAAAGGTCATTAAATAAAACTCGTATTTTTTAATATGTTTCACTGACATTAACCCTGCGGAAAATGACCAGGCAGGCAATGTTTCAGGACCCATGTAATTATCATTGCTAAAGACATTTCTCCAATCAAACATATTTTTCCGTTTCAACCAGGAAAAATACACTAACTTGTACTTCAGAGACAACTCATTTTTCAGAACAGCTCAGCTGGGAAAACTCTTCCTTACCTATTTTTAAAAATCCTTAATTTGCTCATGAGCAATATTTAGACCCACCGGCCATTCTGACATGTCAAATCTGCCATCTCCCACTTCTTTCCCCTCCTCCTCTCCCATGAATGTCTCTGTCCTGTTATATAACAAACTTCCCCTGGAAAACCTGCTTATTACCCTGGCAGCTGTTTTGTTCTTTTTATTCCGTGGCTGCAGCTCTCTTTAAGTTATGGTCTGCGGCTTTCGGAGGGCAGTCAGCAAAGAACACCAGGCAAGGCCGGCCTGGAGCCTGGCCCTCATGCTTGGATGACTTCCAGGGATAGCTCCACTCTGGCCTGACATTTACAAACACTGAATTCTCTTGCAGGGCTGGTGCAAGGAAAGTGGGGACTGGGCGCTGGGTACAGAGTGTTTACAATAGCTAAAGGCTTGCATTTCACCACTGAGAAAGTCAGCTGGGCCCACCTTGCTTGAGAATATCTCTAAGAAGAGGGGCTATCGCTTGGCTGGTCACCAGGATTGGTCTAGAATCTTTGTTGACGTTTTTCCTCTATCTTATGTTTTAATCCTTATTACAACCCCGTAAAGTGTACCTTGTTAGCCCCATCTTTCAGGTTGGGAGACTGAGACTCAGAGATGAAAAGCCACACTCCCGAAGAGCCTAAAGCAGGAGGAAGTGACTTCTAATCTGCAACTATTCAAATGAGTGCTTTTAAAATTGATGGGCATAGGAATCACCTGGGGATGTTGCTGAAACGCAGCGTTTGAAGGTCTGGGGTGGGCCCAAGATTCTGCATTTCTAACAAGCTCCCCGTTGGTGCCTTGCTGCTGGTCCCTGGGTCACAATTTGCTTAGCAAGAGGTTAGGTTATCTTTTTCAATGAAGGGAAACATTCCACGATGAATACGACAAGACCTGTGCAAGGATGCCATGCATTGGCCCTGTAGGCACATAAAATCTTGACACTATGATGGCAAACAAGGTATAGGCAGCCTGTGCCAGGAATCACGCCAGCATCCATGTCCGACAGGCATTTGCTCTCTGCCAGCAAGTTCTTTGGCAGAAGTGCGAAATGCACGTGTTTTCCTGGCGAGAATTTGAGACTTTTTTCCTCCCTATTTTGTCCCAGTGAATGCCTTACAAGTGCCTTTTCTGCTTACAGATAACTCAATGTCTTTAAATGAGATGTTCTATAAAGAGGCTATAACAGGGAGAGTGCTGCCCTTGAATTCGAAAGACCTGTTTGTCACTCCCATTTGTGGCATTTGCTAGCTGTGTGATCCACACAAGCACTAAACCTCTCTCAAGTCAGCTTCTTCATTGGTAAAGTAGAGGAGATAACCCTTATTTCACTCAGGGGTGGGTTTGTGGATACTTTTTAAATTATTTCAAAAATTAATTAAATAAATAAAAGCGGACTGTCGGCACAACCACTTTGGAAAACAGTCTGGCAATATCTACAAAGCTAAACCTGTGCCCCAGGCCAGAGGATGCCCCACGAACCCCTCCCTTACATATATTCTCAAAGAAAATGAGAGCATGTCGTCTACCAGAACCTTCACAGATGCTTCACTCATAGCAGCCAAAACAATGGAAAGGACACAATGTCCACCAGTATCTGAATGGATAAATAAATTGTTGCATAGTCCTATACATAATAGCACACAGCAGCAAAACAGAACACACTACTGCTCCATGCAGCAAATGGGATGAATTTCATGCACAAAGTTACGCAAAAGAAGTCTTGCGCAAAAGCGTACATATTATGTGATTTCGTTTATACAAAGTTTAAGATCACAAAAGACTGATCTATGTTGATAGAAGTCAGAATAGTGGTTACCTCGAAGCTGGGAGTAGAGGCGAGTGTTGATGGAGGAGGACATGAAGAAACCTTCCGAGGTGTTAGAAATGCTCATCTTAATTTGCATGATGGTTACCAGGGTGTATACATGTGTAAAGTTAATCAAGCAGACATTTATGATCTGTTCATGTTAGCAGTGCACCAAGGGCGGGGCCCGGGCTCAGGCAACATGGGGCACATCTCTATAGATTGTTTGTTGTACAACAAACATAACTCTGACCAAAAGTCAGGTCTTCTTCTTTTTCTTTTCTTTTTTCTTTCTTTCTTTCTTTCTTTTTTTTTTTTTGGTGAGGAAGATTGGCCCTAAGCTAATATCTGTGCCAATCTTCCTCTATTTTTTATGTGGGATGCCACCACAGCATGGCTTGATGAGCAGTAGTTAGGTCTGCAGCTGAGATGCAAACCCAGGAACCCCAGGCTGTGGAAGGGGAGCACATAAACTTAACCGCTATGCCACCTGTCTGGCCCCAGGTCTTCTTTGTATTAATCAACATGTCCTTGCAATTATAAACCATGCCAGTGATAAAATACTTCTCTCTATCTGGGTCAGACAGTTCCCACAGCCCTGCTTTAAGTACGTCACTGGGGCGACTTACCACAGGAATGCAACTTTAACAAAGACAAAGGGTAAAAAGAGAAGCCAGCTGTGTGTGGATGAATGATGAGAGTGTGTCATCAGCCACACTACTTTTGTGCACATGAAGTACAACTGAGAAATAGAATAAATAAAATAACCCTGACTTATAGAGTTATGGTCACCAGAAGGGATTTTTTTTTAACAGTAAAGGGTTTACAGATGTTCTGAAAACTAGAGAATTAAAGCCGCACTAGGACTTTATAAACGCCTCATACACCAGTCGTTTTCTGTCACTGTTTTCATTTAATTATGGACACGATGAGCACTGCTGGGAAGGAGTCTGACAGGGGAGGGAGGGCCTCCTTCGGACTGCCCTGCTTCACTGACACATGCCGTCTTAGTTGAGGAATAAGTCATGGACCCCATCCCTGAATATCTTATCTTTGCTGTAGTGACAATTCAGAGAGATGTTATGGACACAAAAGAGAAGGAGGTAAATTTGTGGAGAGGGGAGGCAGCTGGGTTGATTTCTGGGGTGCTACTGGCAGACTCATAATAAAAGAAACACGTAGTGAGTGCTTATTCTGAGCATGCACTAACTCAAACTTCACAGTGACCCTCCAAGGCACGGACCATTATTATCCCCATTTTACAGTGGGGAAAACTGAGACCCAGAGAGGTAAAAAATGGGTAATTTTCCCAAAGTCTCATGACTGGTGAGTGGTGAAGGCGGGGTTTGAACTCAGGAGGTCTGACTTCAGAAGCTCTTCTGCTTCACCTCTAGATGCCTCCAGAGTCTTCAGGCAGATGCAACCAACACCGGTACACCCCTGAAGCGTTGTCGGACTGCTTTTGGAGTTCGACCTCCATCTCCCAGACACGCTCTGCGCAGACTCCATGGCCCTGTTCTCCCAGGGAGCAGGACAAAATCAACGGAATGTTCTGATTAGGGGCTCTCAACCACTTTGTATTTGCAAACATTAAACATTTCATCAGCACATGCAAATGGATTAAAAGACTAAAAATAACACTAAACGTCCTCAAGAGTTATAACAAATGAATCCTTTCTAATGTTAACGTAGTCTCCATGTTTATAAAACTATTTGCAATTGTGACATCATTCCTATGTGGTTACTCTTCAGGCCTGGCCGCTCATCGCTTCCTGAATTGGCCGTTGTCCACACATAACTCAGTTTAGCAAGAGCAGCCAGTGCAGGAGTGAACAGGCGCACAGGGACTCAGAGAAGGTTGGGTTTGAATCTGGGCTCTTTTACTTAGTAGCGATACAACCCCACGGACGTAACTTAACCAGTCTGTTCCTCAGTTTCCACTTCTGCACAACACACATAATTATGACATCTTCTCCATAGGGATATTAGAAAGAAACAATTGCTATTTCTAAAGCATTTAGACAAATGTCTGACACATGCTAAGCAATATATTTTTAAAATAAATAAACGTTATTAATTTATTCAACATTATTAAATGAATGTTCTTTATTATTGTACTTTTATGATATGTTTATGATCTGTGGTTGGTTGAATCCCTGAATATGGAGAGCCAGGCAGACTAAGGAATTTGAGCATCCTCAGATTTGGGTATCCTGGAACCAATCCTCCATGGACACCAAAGAACGACTGTATCATATTTACCATTTTCTTTGGTATCAGTTTTGATATGATGCTATTCATATTTATATTACTTTCAAGAAATTAATACCCAACTCCACATAATCTACATAATCCACTGACAATCTACTCAACTCAACATTTTCATATGACAGAATAGATATCATAGTAACAGTATTAAAACCCAGGGGAGCTAGGTGAAGAAAGTCAGACAGAGAAAGACAAATATCAAACGAGCTCACTGATATGCGGAATCTACAAAAAACTGAACTCATAGAGAGAACAGACTGGTGGTTGCCAGAGGCAAGGCGTAGGGAGTGGAGGAAATGGGTGAAGGGAGTCAAAAGGTACAAGCTTCCAGCTATAAAATAAATAAGTCCTGGAATCGTAATGTACAGCATGGTGCCTAGAGTTAGCAATACTGTATTGTATATTTGAAAGTTTGCTAAAAGAGTAGATCTTAGACGTTCTTATCACAAGAAAAAAAATTGTGACCATGTGTGGTGATGGATGTTAATTAGACTTGTGTTGATCACTTGCAATGTATACATATAGCGAATCATTATGTTGTACACCTGAACCGAATATAATGTTATATGTCCATTATATCTCAATAAAAATACTTGGGGAAAATACATGTCAGAATTCCATAGCATACCAGTGAAGGTTGAGATACCCAGCTGAGATGAACAGGGACCCACAGGCCCACAGTGGAGCTCTTAGGGGAGATGCTGGCAATAAGCCTTACTGGTCCTCTCCCCACCTCGCTTCCCAATGCGTGGTTGCTTGGCTGGACTGTATAACTGTTCATTGCTATTTACTTTTAGCTCTTTCTCACAAGTGCCATATAGCTATGCCATACTATTTCTACGCTACACAAGCCACACATCCTAGGGATGTTTTCAGTTCCTCTCATTCAACATATCCCCCACATCCAACCAAGCACCATGGGTTCATGCCAGAAATGTCCCTTGAAGCTGTGCCCTCCTTTGCCTTCCTGAAGGTAGCTGTCCGCTTCAGTCCTTCCCATCTCGCTTTTCCTGGTCTATTTTACTTGGTCTTCCTGCCATTAGCATCTCACCTGATGTGAACCATCCTCAACTTTATCCCCCAGTTACATTCCTTGTTTCAAAAAGTCAAATGACAGACTTCCTGTTAATGTCCAGGTTCCTTATTCATTTGTTCTTCCACTCATTTGTTAAGTAAACATTTATTGAGCACCTACTGTGCGCCAGGTATTACATGAGGTTTGGTGGTAAAACGGATGCAGACATGGCCTTGAGCTCATCCAAGGCTTCTCGTAATCTGGCTGCCTCACTGGTGATGTTCCTCAGGATGCTCAGGCATAACTGAACATGCGGTGCCCTTTCCAAACTTGGCGCACTCTCTTTCCTCTGCCTAAATTCACTTCCATTCCATCTTCACCTGGTAAACTCCTACTCATCCTCAGGGACACAATTTTCTGTGAAGCAACCCTCAGCTACCAAGGCAGAATTCGGACTCCTTCTTCTGTCCTCCCACAGCATTCCTGGGTCTTCTTACCATCTGATTTATTATGGAGCATTGTAATTATTTGTCTGGGAGCTGGGAAGAGCATACAGTCCAGATACTGTCATCTTTTGGTTTTTCTCTGTCATTCTGCATGGCACGTCCCAACGCAGGCAGGGAGAAGGAAGGAAGAGTAAATCACTGTGTTGTTACTGTAAGCAATGGGAGCATTATGCTGAAAATGACAGGTGCCCATCTGCTAGGGATTGGCAGTTCTGAAGCCGGGGGTCATTTCGAATATGGGAACATGTGGTCCCTAACCTTCTAGCTTCCGGCAGAACCCTTAGGCCAGGTAACTGGAGAATATTCCCTGGTCTTCACCTAGAGCAGCCAGTCTCTAAGGAGAGCAGGATTGGGGAGGATGATCCCATACATTAGAACGGAGCAGGCTCTTCATCTCGCATTCAGTGGGATAAACAGGTGTGCTCAGGGAAGCGAGCAACAATCTGAAGCCATGTCCATTTTCACCAAGCAGGCAGCCACGCGCGGTACAAGCCATAGAGGCTCCCACTGGCCAAGCCACGGAGCAAACAGAGAAGGACCAGTACATTCAAAGAACGTAATTAGGTCCTCTGAGTAACAACCAGGCCTCGTTTTTACGTGGGGGAAAAAATGTCATATTGAAAAGAAAAAAAGACAAGTCTAACTGTAGGCTTCTCTGAAACCGTAAGCTGCCACTACAAACATAAATCACAGCAACTATCCTGGTTTGGGGCATTTTTCAGGTCCAGGTGACTGATATATTTACAAAGAGAAACTTGTAAGCTCTAGGCCAAGAAGAAGAAGAGGGCAAAGGAGAAAGAGAAGAGGGAGGAAGAACAGGAGGGGGAGGAAGATGAGGAGGGGGAGGGGAAAGCTGAGAAAGAGGAGAAGGAGGAGGTAGGAGAAAAATTAATTCACAGACTCTAAAAGAACAGAGCCTGCACACCAGTCCCCTGGCTGCTTCCCACCCATCTGTCTGCATCTTGGTTCCTTCCATCTAGGCTCCTTCTGCCCTAAAACAATATAATAAAGGGAAAAAAATAATGTCTTAGTTGCTAATACAGCTTTGAAGGGGGATAAAAGGGTTAGCCTCCTAAACACAAGTTTAAGTCAGAAAACTCTCTGCAGGCAATAAACAAAATCCTACCCAGTTCCTTGAGCCAAATGGAATGAATGCAGTGTGCTCTGGGGACACCTTCCAGGAAGTCACAAAACGGGGGGGGGGGGGGGGGGGGGAGGGGCTTAACTGGGCTGCCTCTGAGCTGCTCCACACGCACCGAGGAAGAAGATGGGAGACACGAGGTACCCTCACCAGCTTTGCCCAGCTTGCTCTGTGGCGTGAAAAAGCAGGCAACCGGAGAAAGTCATTCCTTCCCCAGAGCGACCAATCCTCCGTGGTTTCCGCTCTGCCGCCGCTGGCACTCCCTTTCCTGCTAATTCCCACACAGCGCCTCACGCCCCTGCGTCCTGCTCCCCAAACGAACGCCAAACTGCCCTGACACAGTATCTTTGCAGATGCCATCCCTGGGAGCACGCCTCAGCGGGAGTGGGCTGGGGAGGGTTGGGGGCGAGAAAGGGCGGCGGGGTCCCAAAGTGAAGTCATAGGAAATAATGGGGCTGTTCCGCCCAGCTCCCCGCCAGCCAGGGGAGCGGAGCGCCCTTTCAAATTGGGTGTCCCAGCTCGGTGGCTAAAATCACCGGTCACGGAGAGCTGCAAGCAAACCGCTTTGACAAGGCTGTTACTGTTGTAAGGGTTCAAGGGTGCCGGCCACTAGGTCAGCGGCTGCCAATCAAGCGGACAGAAAAAGCCGCTCATTGAGCCCGTGATTTCTACCTAGGCCGCAATTATCCCTGACTATTCCTGTCCCTCCGCAGCTCCTCTGATTACACCTGCCTCCCTTTTACATCTCTTTCAGAGTGTGCTTCACGCACTAATTAGTTGCCTGCTCTCCGCTGAGATGTCAGACCCTCCGTCAATTTATCTCTATTTCAGCCTGCTCAGAGTGACTTCCCCAGTTATCAAAATTTAATCATGCCTTCAAAAATGTTGAAAAGTGGTCATTAGAGGCAAAAGGCCACAGGATACAATATTCATTTTTCTCTATCTTCCAGCCATCCAGCTGGCATCTATAATGGATATCCTGGGGGCTGTGAGAACGCGTTGATTTATGCAACCTCGGCCCTGCTCTCACCGTGCTCCGCCGGGCTGCCTGAGAGAACAGGTTTTAACAAGGTCTGAGGTGGGAGGACATTAATCACGGCCGCATTGTATGTGGAAAAGGGTGCTGTGTAGTCAAAGAACCCCCTACCGGAGGGCAGTTAGATTTTTTTTTTTACCACCTTCTCGGTGATAAAAGAGAGTTTGACAATTGATTAGACCTTTCTGTAACCTTGCAGCCCTGTGAAATGATGAGAGAGAGAAAAGAGGGAGAGAATGATTCTCATACCGGCGGTTTTAAATGTGCAATAACTTTATGATTCTTGACTGAAACTGGCTATCAAAATCAGTCCCAACTCAATACCATCTAAAAGAGAAGCTCATTCCTGGAATAAGAGCCCTTTCGGCCGGATGTGTCTGAGCCAATCACGGGCGCAGGGGGCCCGCGGTGACTGCTGGCCGCCTCCTCTGGTGGGTTCTGATAAAAATCACATCTGATAAATTCACCTTTGCCTGCCTGCTTGGCTGGAAAGAAGGTTTTAGTCCAAAATCAACAATGATGAACTGAAATCTATCAGCAACTGGGAATTGCTTTTAACCCTCCCTCCATTTTGTTTCAGAGAGACCCACTTCACTGTTCGGCTTCTCCCTTCTCCTTCCCTCTTCGTTCCCAAGCCTAAGGGAAGGGTGGACACTGGACCCCCTCCCTCTTGCTCCCCCCCCCCCCCCATCGTGCCCTCTCCGTGAACGGGTCTGACCTTGCGATACCCGCACCCCCTGCTCCTGGAAGCAGTCTCCGGTTACCGCAGAACACGCGAGGTGATGTTTCTGTCTTCTTACTTATGGCAGAAACGCCTTATGTTAACACTTTTTTGATCCTCATGCCTGTCTTTCTTTGAGGCATGCGGTAGAGGGAAAAACAGTCCAATAAAAAGCCTTTAGAGAAACTTACAAAGGACCTGCGTAGCGTGATAGAGATGAGTCGTAATGGCGATTCGACCGCTAGCGTTTCACACCCATTCTCACGCTGTCACTCACTCTGCTGCGCTCATATCTTCACATTCTGGGCCCCTAAATGACCGTCTTTCTTTCTTCCCTGGGAATCCAGCCTAGGTCCGGAGCAGGGAGGGAGCTTCCCTGCAGAGAAAATTCGGAGGTGGATGGTGACATCAGCTTAAGCCCACAGAAGCAAGGGGACTTCTGTTTATGTTGTAGTGTTAGGGAAGGTGATTCATGTGGAATAACAGTAATCGGAGAGCTCATGCCCTGAGCAGATTTCTCCCAGTGCCATTCTCAGTCTCAAGAAAGATCAGGCTTATGATTAAAGCCAGAAACAGGCCAGACTAGGAAAGAGCGAGGCCAACAAGAAGGAAGGCAGGTGTTGGTTCCCTTGTTTTGCTGATTCCCCACCCAACATCAGCTGTCCCATTATGGAATACATTCCGGATATGAGGACAAGAACATGGACTGATACCAATGGCTTAGAATACAGAAAAGTGATAAGAAAGGATTGAGCACATCTACCTGGAAATGGTACTTTTATGAACAGTGGATCCTGGCACAATAGTCTTCAGGACCCAATCATGAGGAGCCCCACATACCTCCAGTCCCACTGGTTATCAAGCTCGGAGCCTATCACCAGATTCCTGCATTACACTTCACTTTCCAACCTATAAGTGCACCCCTCCAGACCCTTTGCCTTATATGTTTAATCCCACATTCAACATGAGCCATGGGCTCTCTTTAGTAACCTGGAGTATCCATCCTTGCTACCGCTGGTTCTCCTAACCTTGAGAACATACCCCAGTACTGGGCAGTGTGGCTAGTACTTACTCTGGGCATAACCCTAACCCTGAAAAAGGAAAAAATACACACAAGGTTATAAACATCACCTATGATCCACCAATCCAATAAACGACCAGAATGATTGGCCGAATGCTGTAACCTGTTACTATGTGAAATTAGAGTCTCCCAAGCTTGTGAATCCAATGAGAACTGAATGGAGAGAACGGGGCCATGGAGTAAAATGGAAGGATGTTGCCATCATAGTCCTATATAAAAACAAAGGACATTTTACATAATCAGCAGCGTATGTGATAGGAAAGCACACATTTGTACGTCTGAATGCACATAAAGGGAAGTTTTTTGTAACAGCAGCCGATTTCATTTACTCTACCAAGAGGCATGTTCCTACTTTATTTGGGCTGTTTTATTGCCTCAGCACTGAAAAGGTGTAAAAAATAACCTACCTTCCCCAAATTTAAGGAACAGTATTTAGAGCACAGGTGTGTAACCTAGAGCCCATAGACACCCCCTCCCCCAGCCAAGAGGTCCCTTAATGTCATTCAGGGGGTCTGAGAATTTGGGTGGAAAAGTATTACTTCTGCATTTTCACCATCCTCCTGCTGTAATTTAGCATTTCACTCAATTATGAATATAGACCTTAGAGCACACTAGTATTGGCCGAATCTGTGACTTTGTCACCAATAGAAATCACTGGTATTTTCACATCACGTTACAGTTGTTGCAGACATCTCAAAACATCCTTTTTGTTTATTGCTTCTTTGAAGTTATAGCTGTTATTAGGCCTGCTAGATCTTGTTAGTTAATGCATTCATAAAGAGGGACATATATTACTGTATCACACATTTTTAATATTCATAATGGCATTTCAATATAATTGATTTCTTTGAAATCCTATGTATTCGATTGTATGTATTTACTACACTATTCTGAAAAGGGCTCTGTGGGCTCTCTCTCTCTACTGTTAAAAAGTCCAGGACACCAAAACAAGAAAAGTTCGGAATACCGGTTGTAAATAAATTCTGGTATTATCCTATCTCCTTTTTCATTTAGGCAGCAAGAGAGAGAGGTTCTAGGGACTTCCCTAATATGAAGATGTTTTACGAAATTCTGCTTCCTCATTCCACACACCAACCAAGCAATCAAAGTGGATTTGTGTGTGTGTGTGTGCATCTCATGGTGCACATCAGTGCTAAGTGATCAGAAGCCTGTTGTAAGTCTCATTATCCAAATGTTGGATGTTTTTCATAGTATCTACAGCTGGCAAAAATAAAAACAAAGAGCAAACACACACACAAAGCATTAAAAAAGTCCAGATAAGGGGCTGGCTGGTGGCACAGCGGTTAAGTTTGTGTGCTCCACTTTGGTGGCCCAGGACTAGCCAGTTCAGATCCCGGGCATGGACCTATGTGCTGCTTATCAAGCCATGCTGTGACAGATGACCCACATATAAAGTAAAGGAAGATGGGCACAGATGTAAGCTCAGGACAAATCCCTCAGCAAAAAAAAAGGAGGATTGGCAGCGGATGTTAGCTCAGAGCTAATCTTCCTCCAAAAAGAAAAAAAAAGTCCAAATGAGAAGCTGGACTTCCACCCTTGTGAGGCGTCCTAACAAGGTGTCCTAACACCCCAACCAGAGTAGTTCCAGAGAAGGTAAGTAGGGAGTCGGGACTTTCATCCCTGACCACTGTTAACAAGGCCCTCCCTCCCCACCATAGTGTCAGTGAAGACTACGTGGGATCCTTGGACTTCCACCTCCATCTGTCAGTAACAAGACACCTGTCCACTTCTCCACTGGGGTGGTATCAGAGGAGGCCTACTAGAGGACTAGGACTTCTCCCATCTCTCAACAGGAACGAGGGCAGCTCCCACCACAATATCAGAGGAGACCACATGGGAGACATAACTCCCACTCCTGCCTAGTAGAAACAAGAAGGTCTCTCCTTTGACTTAAGGGACTCTGATTGGGAATTTGGACCTCTAGCTCCATCTAGAAGTAACGAAGTGGTACCTTGTCTCTCCTGCCAAATCAGGGTCAGAGAAAGCTTGCTAAGATCCAAAAATCTCATGAGATAATATAAAAATAACTAGATTTCAACCAAAAATCACTGGTCAGACCAAGTACCAAGAAGATCTCAAACTGAATGAAAAAACCATCAATGGGGCCCAACACTGAGAAGACAGAGATGGTTGAATTACCAGACAAAGACTTCATAAGATGGCATCTAGAAGATGCCTTTTTTTTTTAATTTTTTTTTAAAGATTGGCATCTGAGCTAACAACTGTTGCCAATCTTCTTTTTTTTTTTTTTTCTGCTTTATCTCCCCAAACTCCCCCTGTACACAGTTGTATATCTTAGTTGCAGGTCCTTCTAGTTGTGGAATGTGGGATGCCACCTCAACATGGCCTGATGGGTGGTGCCATGTCCACACCCAGGATCCAAACCCTGGGCCACCACAGTGGAGAGCACAAACTTAACCACTAGGCCACAGAGCCGGCCCCCAGACAAAGACTTCAAATTAGCCATGATAAAAATGACTTGACAAGCAATTACAAAGGAAATAGCAAAGGAAAAAAATAGAAAGCCTCAACAAAGATGTAAAGAACCAAATGGAAATTTTCGAACTAAAAAATACAATAACCAAAGTAAAAATATTAGCAGATGGGCTGAAGAGCAGAATGGAGGGGACAGAAGAAAGAATTCTTGAATTGGAAGACAGAAAAAAAGAAATTACCCAATCTAAACAGCAGAGAAAATATACTGAAAAAAGTGAACAGAGCCTCAGGAACCTGTGGGACTATAGCAAAAAATCTAACATTCGTGTAATCGAGTCTCAGAAGAGGAAAAGGGGAGCAGGGCTGAAAAAGCACTCAAAGAAAGCATGGCTGAGAACTTCCCAAATTTGGTAAGAGACATAAACCTAAAGATTCAAGAAGCTGACTGAACACAAACAGGATAAATCCAAAGAAAGTCACGCCAAGACATCATAATTAAACTTCTGAAAACTAAAGACAATGGAAAAAGTCTTAAAAGCATCCAGAGAAAACTGTCAATTTACATACAGGTGAAAAGATTTTTGATCACTATCAGAAACCATAGAGGACAAAACAAAGTGGCCCGATATTTTTCAAGTACTAAAAGAAAAGAACTGCCAACCCAGAACCTCATACCTAGCAAAAATATCAATAAAGTTGACAAACCCCTAGGAAGACTGACAAAGAATAAAAGAGAAGACACAAGTTAACAATATCAAGAATGAAGCAAGGATATCACTACACACCCTGCAGGCATCAAAAATATAATAAGGGAATGCTATGAACAACTTTGCACCCATGAATCTGATAATTAGACAAATGGACCAAGCCTTCACAAAATATAATCTACTACAACTCACTCAATAGGAAATAACTTGGATAGCACTATAACTATTAAGAATTTAGTAAATCAGAATTTTAGAACTCCCCAGAAAGAAATCTCAAGTCAGATGGTTTCACTAGAGAATTCTACCAGATATTTAAAGAAGAATTACCACTAAATATACCATATATCTTCTGGAAATTAGAAGAGGGGGGAACACCTCCCCCTTCATTTTATGAAGGTAAAAATATCCTGATACCAAAACCATGCAAAGACAGGAAAAAAAAGAAAACTATAGGTCAATATCCTTCATTAATACAGACGCAAGAATCCTCAACAAAGTATTAGCAAATAGAATTCAACAATACATAAAAAGAAATATGTACCATGACCAAGTGAGGTTCATTCCAGGACTGCAAGGCTGGTTCAATATTCAAAAATTAATCAGTGTCATCCACCAGATTAGCAGGTTAAAGGGGAAAAAAAAATCACATGATCATAATCATCAATGCAGAAAAAGCATCTGACAAAAATTCAACAGTCATGATAAAAACTCTCAGAAAAATAGGAATAGAAGATTTCCTCAACTTGATAAAAGAGCATCTACAAAAACCTACACCTAAAGGTATACGTAATGGTGAAAGACTGAATGATTTAGTCCTATGGCCAAGAACAAGTCTTATTTTTCATCCTGCTGGCAGTTTTAGCCAGTGAAATAAGGCAAAAAGGAAATAAATGACATAGAGATTGTAAGAGAAGAGATAAAACTGTCCTTATTTGCAGATGACATGATTGTCTGGGTGGAAAATCCCAAGAAATCTAAGAACACACAATAAAACTCCTAAAACTAATAAGTGAGATCAACAAGGTCACAGAACACAAGATAAACATACAAAAATTAACTACTTTTCTATATTGTAAAAATGAACATGCGGACACTGAAATTAAAAATGCAATACCACTTACAGTCACTCACAAAAATAAAATACTTACGTGTAAATCTAACACAACATGTACAGAATTTGTGTGCTGAAAGCTACATAATGCAGATGAAAGAAATCAAAGATTTAAACAAGTGGAGAGACAGAGCATGTTCATGGATTGAAAGAATCAACATAGTAAAGATGTTAATTCTCCTCAAAATGACATTTAAGCAATGCCTATATAACCCTAGCGAGACTGTGCATGTGTGGTGTGTATACATATGTACCCACATGTATATGATATGTATATATTATATACATGCACACAAAATTGTTCTAAAATTTATGTGGAAAGGCAAAGCAACTTGAATAGCTAAAACAAATTTGAAAAATAAGAATCAAGTGGGAGCAGTCTACTTGATTTCAACAATTATTATACAGCTACAGTAATCAAGACTGTGATACCAGCAGATGGATAAGCACAAAGATTAATGGAAAAGAACAGAGAACCAAGAAACAGACCCACACAAATATGCTCATCTGATTTTGACAAAGGTGTGAAACAATACAATAGAGGAAAAGTAGCCTTTGCAAGAAACAGTGCTGGAGCAATTGGAAATCCACAGGCAAAAAAAATGACCCTCAATGTAAGTCTCACACCTTATAAAAAAATTAATTCAAAATAAATCACACACTTAACCATGAAACTTTAAAAAATATAATTAAGAGAAAATTTGCAGGATATAAGGCTAGGCAAAGAGTTCTTATACTTCACCCCAAAAGCATAAAAGGAAAATTTGATAAACAGACTTCATTAAAATCATTTGCTTTCTGAAAGACCCTGGTAAGAGGATGAAAAAACAAATTACAGAATGGGAGAAAACATTTTTGCCAACCACAGTTCTGACAAAGGACTAGTATCTAGAATAAATACTCTCAAAACTCAATAGTAAAAAAAATTCCAGTTGGAAAATGGACAGGGGCAGGCCCAGTGGTGCAGTAGTTAAGTTCACACGTTCCACTTCTCAGCAGCCTGGAGTTCCCCGGTTCGGATCCTGGGTGCGGACATGGCACCGCTTGGCAAAAGCCATGCTGTGGTAGGTGTCTCACATGTAAAGTAGAGGAAGATGGGCATGGATTTTAGCTCAGGGCCAGGCTTCCTCAGCAAAAAGAGGAGGACTGGCAGTGGTTAGCTCAGGGCTAATCTTCTTCTTCAAAAAAATAAAAAATAAAAATAAAAAATGAAAATGGGCAAAAGACATGAACAAAGATGATATACAGATGGAAAATAAGCACATAAAAAGATGTTCAACATAATTGGCCATTAGGAAAGTGCAAACTAAAACACCAATGAGATACCACTATACATCCATCAGAGGGTTAACCTAAAAAACCGTGATAACACCAAATGCCGGTGATGGATGAGGAGAAACTGGATCACACATAAATAACTAGAAGAAGTGTAAAATCGAACAGCCACTCTGCAAAATGGCTTACGGTTTCTTATAAAACTCTGTAGCTACCATACAAACCACCAATTGCACTCTTGAGCATTTATCCCAGAGAAATGAAGACTAAGATTGACTCAAAAATTTTTACACAAATGCCCATAGAAACTTTATTCATAGTAGGTAAAAACTATTATGTCTTTCAATGGGTGAATGGTTAAACAAAATGCAGTATAAAGATACCATGTAATCCTAAGCAATCAAAAGGAACAGACTATCAATATGAGCAACACCCATAATGAATCTCCAGAGAATTATGCTATGTGAAAAAAAATCCCAAATGGCTACATGTTTTCTTGAAATGACAAAATAATAGAAATGGAGAGCAAATTGGTAGTTGGCAGAGTTTAAAGAGGAGTTGGGGGGGGGGGCGGCCCAGTGGCATAGTGGTTAAGTTCACACGCTCAGCTTCAGCGGACCGGGGTTCATGGGTTCAGATCTGGGGCACAGACCTACACACTGCTCATCAAGCCATGCTGTGGCGGCATCTCACGTGTAAAATAGAGCAAGATTGGCACAGATGTTAGCTCAGGGCCAATCCTCCTCACCAAAAAAAAAGTTACAAAGAGAGAGTAGGGGCAGGAAGGAAATGGGTGTGGCTATAAAGGGCAACCCAAGTGATCCTTGTGATGATGAAAATGTTCTATATCTTGACCATATCAATGTCAATATTTTGGTTGTGATATTACACTATAGTTTTGCAAAGTGTTACCATTGGGAGAAACTGAGTATTATTTCTTTCCACTGCATGTGAATCTACAATTTTCACAAAATATTTTAAAAATTAAATTAAAAAATGTATTTGCCAGGCAGGAGAATAAACAGAGAGGTATCATTTAATCCACCATGTGATTTTTAAAAAGTAGTTTTAAATCAATTATAAAAAATAGTTACAACATTAAATTTACTTTAAAAGTTATGTTTAGGGGCCAGCCCAATGGTGCAGCAGTTAAGTTTCCATGTTCCACTTCGGTGGCCCCAGGTTTGCCAGTTGGGATCCCGGGTGCAGACCTATGTACCACTTGCCAAGCCATGCTGTGGCAGGCATCCCACATATAAAGTAGAGGAAGATGGGCAGGGATGTTAGCTCGGGGCCAGTCTTCCTCACAAAAAGAGGAGGATTGGCAGCAGATGTTAGCTCAGGGCTAATCTTCCTTTAAAAAAAAAAGTTGTGTCTATATAATTTCCCTGAAATTGAAGGAGGCAGACCTCTAATCCTAGCTGCAATGGAATAGCATGTAGCAGACTAAGGATCCTGCTAAGATATAGACAATTTAGATTTTTTTAAATATCTATTTGAAGGCATCATAGAGCTGCATAGAACTCACAAAATCAGATCCTAAGGAAAGAGGAAACTTACTTAGGAAAGTCAAACTTGCTGCATTCCCGTTTTTTCTTTGGAGTACCTGTTTGTTCTTGGGACAGTCAAGAAGCTGAAAAGTCAGCTGAGCTTTATGCCATCTCATCCACCAAAGAGGAAAAACATGAAGTTCACAACTGCCAAAGTAGGGAGGGCTTGAGTAGCCAAGATCTTGAAAAGGCAGATGCAGATATGTGAGCTGTACACTCAGTTTTCCCCTTGAGATATCTGCCTAATGAGTTGTCTAGAGCAAGAGGCTAAGAACCCAAGTAGAAATCATCTGAAAAATACTGTAGAGCTTGGGACAGTCTTATAGCATTAGGGATACAAAACCATAAGCCCAAGACCTGCTAAAGAGATGAGGGCATAGCTTCAGTTAGGGAGCCTGGAGAGCTGTACCACAGAAGTGATGGCAAACGAGAAATAGACTGGACCTTACAAAGCCTGAAAATCAGCTTCAAGTCAGCTCAGTCTCTGTTTGCACTGAGATGATCTGCCCTTCTTCTGCCTACAAGAAGACAGAATAAATCTTGCTTGGAGGAAAGTATATTATCAAGGTCTTCCATATTTTTCATAATCAATGCCAGGAATTCAAATTAAAAAAAAAACTTACTGGCATAGCAAGAAACAGAATAAATAGAGGGAAAAACAGAAATGGGCCTACAGGTAACCCACAAATTGGAGTTATCAGATACAGATGTAAAATAATTATGATTGTCAAAGAAAAAATTGGCAAACGGAAAATGTCACCAGAAAACCAGAATCTATAAAAAGAATTAATTGGATTTCCACAATTTAAAAATACAATAATTGAAGTTAAGGATCTCATGAAAGATAGCTTGAAAAACAGGCTGGACTCAGTAGAAGAGGGAATTAGTTAACTGGAAGGCTGGAATCAAATATACCCAGACTGAAGCATTGAAAGTCAAAAGAACAGAAAGTGCAGAAAACAGCGTATGTGTGACACTATGTTAAAAGTCTAACATATGCATAATTAGACTTCCAAAAGCAGAGGAGAGAGAATAGGACAGAACAAAATTTGAAGAGATAAAAATTAAGTATTTTCTAAAACTGATGAAAGACATCAAACCATATGTTTAAGAAATGATAGCAGGATAAACACAAAGAATACCATATCTAGGCGTATTATAATCAAACAGCTAAAAACCAAAGACAAACAAAAACAATTAAAAGCAACCAGAGAAAGACTATATTATCATTAAAAGAATAAAGCCTGATAATGGATGCCAAAAAACAATAGAATATCTTTAAAATGCCAACCCAGAATTCTAAACTCAGCAAAAAATATTCTTCCAAGGTGAAAGAGAAATAAAGACATTTCCAGACAAACAGAAACCAGGCGATTCACATTAAAGGCAATATAAAGGGAGTTGTTCTGGTAGAAGGGAAATTATATCAGAGAGAAATAAAAAGATGCGGGAAGAAATAAAGTACATACGGTATATATGTGGATGGATCTAAATATTTATTTTTAAAAATCAATAATAATCTCTTGTAAAATTTAAAAGTATGACAACAATAACAAAGTCAGGAAGGGAGTTCACTGGGGTGGGTTGTTTTTAAAACATGGCTCCAGATCCTTTGATGCTCCTCTATTGAGAGCTATGGACTATGGTCCCTTCCCTTGAGTCTAAGTGGGCTTGTGATTGCTTCAACCAACAGAGTGTGGTAGAAATGACAATATGTGACTTTCAAGGCTGGGTCATAAAAGGCCATGAAACTTCTACCTTACTCTCTTGTTTTTTGAGCTGAGTCACCATACAAAAATCTAAGTACTCTTAGGCCACCGAGCTGGAGAGACCACATATAGGGCCCTTGATACAGCTGAGCCCAGCCTTCAGCCATCTCAGCCCAGGCACGATACATGTGAGTGAAGAAGCCATCTGTTCAGATGACCCCACCCATCGGAGCCATTCCAGCTGAGGTTCCGGACATCACAGAGCAGAGACAAGCCATCCCCACTCTGCCCTTCCAAAATTCCTGACTCAGAGAATCCAGGAACATAACAAAATGGTTATTATTTAATGATACTAATTTTAGGGTAGCTTGTTACGCTGCAAAGTTAATGAGAACATAGAATTCAAGTCACCTAATGTCCTAGAACTGTCTGAAAATTGTAAAAGAACCAATTTATATTAGAGTATGCTAAGTTAAGGATGCATCCTGTGCTCTTTAGATAATCTTTAAAAATACGGAGAAAGTATGTACAATTAAGGTGCATGTGCAGATATTTCTCATCAACTCTTCAGAAATTGCATTTGCTACTTAAATTTTTGTCTGAGTTTTGAGAGTTCCCCCTTCAGAAGCTTCTTGGGAGAAATCAGCACAATATTTTAGAGAAACTGTCAATGTCATTACCTGGACTACCATCATCCAGCTGCACACACTCTCTCACCATGGAAAGCTTTACAGCTTCAAGCACAGATGACATAAGTGGTGTGGAAACCCTCAATGGCCAGTACATTTTTCTTTAGATCCTATGGAAACATAAGATCCTGAAATAAATATTGGAGAAACCTCTTCACAGTTTTAGCTCCAACAAAGGAGAAAGCTTGACCTATTAAAGCTGAGTTCTAGCTCCCCCTCTGCCAGTATTCAGCTATGAAACCTGGAAAAAAAAAATCACTTAGAATGTAAGATTCAACCTTAGAATTGAGAATTTGACAACTAATAGTGATGAACTTTTCCAACCCATTATACAATGCAAACCATAAAATAAAGGGATTGCACAAGATCATCTCTAAACCTCTCTGGATTTTAAAATTTAATAGGAAAACATTTGTCTTTGCCGAGAATACAGGTTCTAGTCCATAGACATAGAGCGTCGAGAATTACAGTTAGGTACTTAAACAAAAAGGGCTTTTTTCCCCTTCTGCCAATTACTCTCTCTCTTACTTGTCTACATTCTCTCTCCCCCACCCCACAACTACAGATATGTATGAAAGCTATAATTTTCATTAAAAGACTCATGCAGATTCATAGCTGAAGTTATACAGATACCAAAATTAAGTGCAAACAGACAATTAACCCATAAAATAGAGCTCATACAATATTTGTTTTTAGTTTCGAGTTATATGTCAGCAAAATGAAAATGTGACAATGCTGGGTAATATCAATTTGGTACAAGCAAGAAAAAACACTGATTCCTATGGCTCATTCTTTTCACCCAAAGCACAGCAGATATGCAGATTCAAAATTAACTATAAACTATCCAGTGTAGACTAAGTCAGGTGGAGACTGAGAATACTGAAGAAAGAGCACGACCATTTGAAGAAACTACATTCTTTGAAAATGTGGAACGCAACATAACAGAACGGTCTTCCTGTCTCAGTTTCATTCAAGGTGTGAAAATAATAGCAGACACCAACAGGAGTTGTGAGGCTGTGGGGGTCTTGCAGAGAAGACAGACGGAGGACCTACTGGATGATTCTTTATCCTCTCTCCCATAATGAGGGCATAAAAATTGTCAGAATATGTAGAGAGTTTGATTGGTGCTGTGACAGGTAAAGTCAATGAGCAAATACTGAATTAGGGAGCAGCCTGATTTTCAGAGTTTATTGGGGACAAAAACAAAACAAAACAAAACATGACACTTTCTCATGGACCAGTTGTGTGTCTATGCATGAAATAAAGTGTTGCGTTGTTTTAGAGTCAATACAGAGAAGACTGTTTAAGAAGAACCTCAGAAGATGGAAGCCAAAGAAATTCTAAGGGCTATGGAAGGAGCAAGCAACCAGACAGAAGAGGGATTGATCAATAAAACAGTAATAGCAGCTGGAGGAGCAGGCTCCCCACTGTACTCATGGAAGCACCCATGAGAAAAGGTTTTTCATAACTGCCTGAGAGTGCAAAGCATCCTCGGCTGTCCAAGAGAATCAGTCAAATAGCAACTTTCTGGCTTCCCTTAAGCCTCCTCTCTTCTGCCACTCAAACCCCAAAGGGAGGAGCAAACAGAGGAAGCAAGCTAGGGAAAGAAGAGCAGGGAAATACAGAAGAAACCCCTGCTGGAGGTGGGAGAAAGCCCTTTTAAAGCAAGTTTGGAATTTTAATTATTATATAGACTGGATTTTCAATAACCTAAGAGTAACGAGAGTGGTCATGAGACTGCTGAGCTTTCATCCAGGGCAAGAATGGAACTTTCCACACTGAATACATTTTAAAGGAGCAGTGAGAATCAAAATCAAGTTGTCTCATGATCATACCCCAAGAATCCAGCTTGTTCAACCTACCCGTGCTATCTGCATGTTCTAAGCCTTTTTGCCAGAATTAGCTAAATAATTTTCACTTGCTCCTCATTTGACTGAGGCAAATGTAAACTAAAGACTTTGCTATTTCATTTTTTAGTTCTAGGGAATTTTTTGCTGTAAATATTATAGATAAGTTGGTATACAAGAATAGTGCAAAAAAGTAGAAGAAACTGGTCTTAGACAACATGTCTTCCCTTTAAGGATTGGTGACTTCCTATTTAACAACTTTCATCAATGTACATCAGTAAGTCCATTGACACTGCAGTGTGCGTCTGCTACATGCTGAGTGTTACGTTAGGCTTTAAAGATGCTGTAAAAGAAGTACAGGATATTTGTCATGCTTGAAGAGCTGATCATCTATTTCTAAAATCGTGTTCAATAATACGCTGGTCTTGCCACAGGAGAATAAGGCACTGACCACTTGATGTCATATCTCCCATTGCTATAATGGCTTTGTGCTTAGACATCCTCTGTGGGTCATCTGGTCCACCCCAGAGTCAGCAGGATGCACTGCACGAAGATGAGCTGGAATAGGCGAAACCCTGTAGCCAGGGGTTTACAAAAGGAACTCTTCACCCACACGGGGGCAATATGCTCTAGAAAAATTAGGATCCAGGAAAGTCTACTCTGATTTCTATGTGGATTTTGCTTAAATTCTCTGGTGTGTCTTTTCTCAAACCAATGTAATTCTTCCTGAGAAGAAGGATCATGTATATCGATATATTCTTGTGGGCAAATAGAATCTCTTTTGACTACACACATATTGTATTGAAAGACACAGGGTATCATTTTAGCTATAAAAAAAATGTCAATTTGAGCGCTATCTGTAACTCCTAAATGCTAGTATGTAGTACTTTCCAGTTTGTTCCTTCAATCTTTATTGTCTGTGAATAACAGAACTTGTATCAGAATACATTCCTTTTCATTAAGCGAGTGGGGCTAGAATTCACTGGTAAATGCGATGACATCTAGTTATGATATCTGTATTTTGTATATATTGTTTTGTATATTTGTATACAGAAAATGTATTTCATTAATTTTATATTAGTCCCACTGCTTATATTCCTAGGATCCAGTCACCTAGGCTGTCTAATTTTCCTCTTCTCTCCATGACAAGAAGTGCACTTCAAACATTCAGTTCTACATACAGCTCCACTGTGGAGCACACATGGTGGGTATTCAATGAATGCGTGCTGAGCTGTGCAGGGCCCTGCATTAGTATACAAGCTCAATCAATACAGTAAAAGTGATTTGGACACTACATGTAGGCGTGAACATATTCCTTTTCGATTATCCATTTGCTTGTGACGAGCAAACGATCCCACGTGTGTTTTTTCTCAAGCTGATTGCCTCCTGATGTGCCTTTTTCCTGATGGAGGTCTGAAAGAACATCCTGCGTGGAACTAGCCTACAGTTTCCTGAGGTCATATTTACGCTGTGGATGAAGAGAAACAGTCTTCTCTACTTAGAAACCCTGCGTGCCCCCAAAGTAAGCCAATTTGGATATGGTGAAGGCCTGTAAGCCAATTAGCAGTGACAACAGTCAAAGAGTGTTCTTCACGTACCTAGTGATGTTACAACGGAAAACTTGTGACCTGAACTTAACCAGTATAAAAAACTTTTATTTGGATTTGGGTTATGATTTTGATTTGAGCAAACTGAAATAGCCAGGTGCACATTTGAGACACACCTCACTCGCGTCCTCCTCTACGAGGTTGGAAATTGGTTGAGTTCCTTCTGGGTAAACAGAAACAGGAGGATGCAACTTCACTGCCTCCCTAACTCCCAAGCGAGATGAAAGGACACTCGAGCCATGTCAAGAGAGGCAGGATGACAACATCACCTGCAACAAAGGAAACTCTCAAGAAAGAGAGATAAAATAAGCCGCATGCTCTAAAGGCATCCACGGACGGCAAAATTATGGCCCTGCTATATTTATACACAGGGGTACAGTTTTCATACACTATTATGGTCTCATATTATATATCTTTAAATCATCCAGCAAAAGTTTCTGCCTGTGCCTAATGCTGGCTCTAATTTAGGATGAACAACTACTCTCATAAAGAGAAACTGCTGCTGCTGCTGTTTATTAGGCTGCAGAAAGGTCTCACTGACTAATGTCCCAGGATTAAATGAATGTGGAATAATAAGAGCTGATTTATTTGTGCTCTGCTAGGATAAAGCTGCCACTGATTTTACAAGAAACTATTCATCTGAGGCCCACGATAGCTAGTAAATTGTGGCTGTTGCTGAAATTAGTCTCCAGGCCTTCATGTAATCTACAGTGTGAAGTAGCGGTGTGGTAATAAAGCCATTGTGGGCACTTGGTTTATTGAAAAGGTCCCCCTTTTATCCCCATCCTCGGGGATTCTAAAAGTCAACCTTCTGAGATCACTTTTGGAAATTCACCTGTCCCGGGCCCACAAACTGCCTTTCGAGCTGTGGAATTTAAAGCTGGAATTAAAAGTATATAGCCCCCAATAAATAAACACCGGAGCAGTCAAAGCTCTCACCTCGGATTTTTCTTTCTGGCCCAGCACACAAAGACAGCATTTCTCGGGCTCTGGGCCTGGACATGGTGGCGGTCAGAATTCGGCAGTCCCAGGACGAAAAGAGAAGAGCAAGAGAAAATGGTTGTTTCATCTCTGAAACGTGTTTGGGCTATCCGCCCAAATTTACTGATGGCCATTTACACAGGTTCTTGGTCTAGACACCTGTTTTAAATGAAGCATTAAAACAAACCAATGGAAAAGTCCAGCTAACAGAAATCAGCAAAAAGATGAGCATTGCTGAAGCGGTGACACTATGAATGCTACAGAGAACTTTGGAGAGAGTCGTACCCACCCTATATCCCCTCCAGAATAAAAGCTTTACAGGAGCAAAAATCATATTTTAAACACCGCTAACTTATTCCAGCTCACCATAGTTATTCAATTGTTGAACTGAAAAAACAAACAGTATATTAACTTAAGAACCAATCAAAATAGCAATTGCTTCTCTGGAGAACAGTTTCCTCCGTGTGATCATTAACAGTACTATCAGAAATCATTTTCAAGTTGCTCTTCATTTTATCTGGACTTACTTGTCAGATTCTTTATGGAAGAATGATGATCTGCATGCTTTATCATCAAGAGGATGAAAATAATCATAAAAACAACAACAATAATAATAGCTAACCCAAATAGTGCCTACCCAGTGCCTAGCCTTGTTCTAAGCACTTTATATAATCGTCTTTCATTGGCCCTTCATAACAACGTTATTAGGGGAAGGCCATTATTATTCCCATTTTACAGGTGAGGGTACTGGAGCACAAGAAGTTAGGAAATGCCCTATGACATTTGCACACTCCTCTTCAACAGCCTGGGGTCGCCGGTTTGGATCCCGGGCACAGACCCACACCACTGTCAAGCCGTGCTGTGACAGGCGTCCTACATATAAAGTAGAGGAAGATGGGCAGGGATGTTAGCTCAGGGCCAGTCTTCCTCAGCAAAAAGAGGAGGATTGGTGGCAGATGTTAGCTCAGGGCTTATCTTCCTCAAAAAAAAAAAAAAAGAAAAGAAGGTGGGAAATGTGTCCAAGTTTTCCCAGTTTCTAAGTGGCAGAAACAGGGTTTGGACCTAGAAGGCCTGGCTTTCAAGTCAGCGCTCCTCACCACTTGACTCCAAAAAACAAAAATGTGGAAAACAAGCATGAGTCACTTATAGGGGTTCTAAGCGATTTATTCTAGCAAGGGCCAGGAAATCTGGCCGACTTTATTAAATGTCACTAAAATATGGAACAGAGTTTAACACTCACCAGAGCAAGTGCCATCATACTGAAGTTTGATTCCCTTAATTCCGCTTTCTCTGGCTGCAGAATTGTCTGAATTTCTCTCTATACTTCCTTTCTCCAAAATACTCTTTGATGAGAAAGAGGATTCTTGCCTGTCTTGGTTTCCCCACCATCTTTCCTAACTGACCTTCTTCCTCCCACAGTTGCTTGCTTGGCACCATGATCCAGGACCCAGTAGCGTGAGGTTTTCGTCATTACCAAACAGACACTGGCCCAGTCACACGCTGCATGATTTGCCTGAGTGACAAGAGGAAGTTGGAAAAGTCCCACATCCCAATCCTGGTTTGTGGCTACATCCTCTCACCTATTCTGACATCTTGACTCAAGTCACTGTGTTCCAGGAAAGAAAGATCAGCCGATATCCACTCTGGCTACAATTCTCCTTTGTTAGCCAGACTAGAATGGGCATAGTCCTCAACGTGCTTTTCTCCAAGGCAAAGAATAAATTTACCCTTACCCTTCATGGGTGAGATAATCTATTCATCTTATGGTGGTTCATTCTGGTTTGTGTTAAATGCTATTGATTTCATTATCAGCTCTGGAAGGATCAGGGGAGCAAGTAGAATCCACTTAGCAGTTGCTGGGAAGGGTAGCCTGGGGTTTACTTGTAACTATCATAGGTGCAAAGTGTTGGCTGTGCTTTGCGACATCCTCCCTCTCTGACACCAGTTCAGACTTCTGTAGACAACACTTCCCCCCATGGCAGAATTTGTCTCTCAGCTTTGGCTGCTGTGACCAAGCTAGAAGCTGACAGTAGTTTTGTGTCTATTGTTGTTTTCCTTTTCCTTGTCAATTCTGTCTTTACTTATTCATAAATAAAGGCTGTGTTTCCAATGCCCAGTTTTCCTACTGCTTCTCCTTCATGTCAGAATCACAATATGAGCATTATACTCTTAGATAAGAACTATTACCCAGGTCCTTCCTACTCAAAATGCCCTCAGACCAACAGCATTGGCATCAATTGGGAGTTTGTTAGAAATGTACAATTGAAGACCCCATCTTACACCTTTTAAATCAGAAGATGTATTTTAACAAGATCTCCCAGGGATTTATATGCATACCAGAGTTTGAGAAGCACCCATGGAGGTAATAGGAGGTTTTAAGTCCCTCATAAGAGACTGAGCACCCCAGTGGTTTGGACAAGCAACATCGGTCCTGTTGTAAAGCTGCCTGTTGACTTGGAAATATTCGGGTTTCCAGATATTACAGGCAGCACAGAAAGAGCAGACCACTTTCAGAAGTGTTATCGTCTAATTTTAGATCTTCCACAGAAGAAGTAAAAGGGAAGAAAGGGAGTATTATATTTTTTATAATCTCTTGTAAGCATACCAACTCATACTTCACCAAGTTATTTTTAAAAATCAATGGGAAAAAAATCAGTGGAGATAATAATTTCAAGGAGCAAGACAACCCCTTAGTTTTCTTTCTTGCATCATTGCAAATGTGTAACACGTGAGTCTCTACAGCCTCCCTCCGTTCTAGTGAGGAGAAGGACCATTTACGCCAACCATACAAACAACTGCTCTCGGGGTTTGTAAGAGTTTGCAGGATGCCTGCCACTTCACCAAGAAGAAACTCCATGAATGTGCTCCTCTCTCTCTTTTGAGAGGGCCACATGTACAACTGCCTAGATTCTCTTGGTAATATTTTCTATTTCTGCTGGGTCTTCATTTTTATTATCATTTGACCGTCTTTCGGAGCTAGAACACCTCTGCTAGGTTTCTCACTTAGCTATTCCAATCTTTTAAGCAAGCCTTCCCTAAGATATTGTGCAGGAAAAAAATATGCTATTATTAAAGAAGGTCATAAGGCTTTCATATAGTAAATCCAAAGAAAAGATGAGTACTTTCTTTGACGTTGGTATTGGGTCAATCTATTGAGTCACAGAACGCTACAGAATAAAAGTTTGTCTTGAAGACTCCAAGCCAGGAAATATATTAGATAAGCATCCTTATTATTCAGGATTTCCATAACTCCTCTTGAAAACTAATCCATGGTTAAGACATAATCCTGGTATAGTCAATATTTGGCTTATTCAAAAACGTTTTACTAAGTGCTATGCATATGAATGGTTTAACACTTATTTCATTCTTAATAATAAAGCATTATGGTTAAGAGTAAAATCTTTGCAGTAAGATGGACCTACCTTTTCACCCTAACCCTTCCAACGCACCACCTCCCCGACACAGGGCCAGTTACGGGAGAAGTTTGCTTTACCAATAAGTCTGGGACTGGCAATTGGCCAGTTAAGTAAAGGAAAACTTTCATCAAAGCAGGAAATATACTTTGAAATTGGATCTTAAATGTTTTCTTCTGTCTTATTTTAAATAAATAAATATAAATTCGGTTTTCATTCATTATTGTAAAACACGACCATTTCTTGGAATACTAGTCCACAGATTGGAGTTCCTCATTGATTTTCTTGCATAAATCATATCCCTAATACATCATCTACAATTTCCACTTCCTGAATTTGATAAAGAACTGAACATTTGGTAATCAAGCTTAATGCAGGACATTTCTACATTTTATTTCCCTTCCAAAGTGTTACTATATTTTGTGTACATCAAATAGAACAATGTTTTAGCTACTCTTAGGTAGAGTCTCCAAAGCTTCCAGCATAAGTTTTCATAGAAAATAATAACTGTCTTTGCATGCTAACAATTCATCATTCTGTGTGACATTTAACTGAATGACAATCACTATCAATATCTCCTCCAGACACAGGAAGAGGGGCCCCTGTTCCGGGCCCATGCTTTAGAATCCACATTTTGATCCTCTTCTCATCATTCTCCTCTCAATGGACCCATGGGGGCATGCGCATCCAGAAGCCACATCCCCCCCAAACCATGTTCCAGGTACAAAGCCTGGAAATCCCCTGACCAGAGAGCATGAACAAAGTTTGGAAGCATGAGTTAAGTTGTTCATATACTACTTGAGACCCTTGTAGTATGAGATAGATTCAAGGCTGGAAGAGACAGCAGAAGGCTGCAGGGCAAGCTGGCGAGGATGGGACCTCTTTGCACCACCATGTTCTGGTACACTGAAGATCTTAAGAACTGGAAATTTGAATTTAGTCGTCCAGGTCATTATGAAGATTTATTTGCCAAGTAAAGAGGACACATACTTTCTTTAAGAGTTTATTAACTTAAATTATACCTTTAAATATTTAGACTCAAGGGAGATGGCCCTCCTTTTGTACTCTTGTCCACGGCCCCATCAATGTTATGGTCAGGCCTGATGACAAGAAGACATATAAATAGTTTGGGAAACCCACACAGCTGACTCTTGGCAGGTCCACAACCCAGGTAGTGGGAGCAGTGGTGACCAGAGCATGTACCAGAGCATTCAGAAGCTGTGGGCCCCTGTGCACCTTCTAGAGACAGAATAGACAGTGCAGATTAATCTAGAAAGGAAGTTAAGTGTGAGTTGTTTAAAAAAGTTTCTACTGTACTTGACCTCACTTAGCGTCAGTCCTGGATCTATAAAATGAAGATAATCATGTCTCACATACAGGTTCATGGTGAGGAATAAGTAGGTCAGTCTATAGAATGCTTAAAATGAAGGCCACACATGTAATACATAGTAACAATCACACTTTTCTTCCTTTTTGTTCCTTCACTAAATTTTCCTAGTAATAGTAATATCAAATAATTATACAGCAATCATTGTGTGCCCTTGAGGATCTTCTTATCATCCCAGTTTAAAAGATTGGGAAATTTAGTTCATTTGTGTGAGCTCTTTATATATTATGGAGATTAACCCCTTGTCGGATATATGATTTGCAAATATTTTCTCCCAGTTGATGGGTTGTTTTTCATTTTGATCCTGGTTTCCTTTGCCTTCCAGAAGCTCTTTAGCCTGATGAAGTCCCACTTGTTTATTTTTTCTTTTGTTTCCCTCATCTGAGTAGACATGGTATTTGAAAAGATCTTTTTAAGTCTGATGTCAAAGAGTGTACTGCCTATATTCTCTTCCAGAAGTTCTATGGTTTCAGGTCTTACCTTCAAGTCTTTGGTCCATTTTGAGTCTATTTTTGGGCAGAAAAACAAACAAGTCAATCAAAAAGTGGGCAGAAGATATGAACATACATTTTTTCCAAAGAAGATATACAGATGGCCAATAAGCATGTGAAAAGATGCTCAACATCACTAATCATCAGGGAAATGCAAATCAAAACTACACTATGATATCACCTTACACCTGTTAGGATGGCTATCATCACCAAGACAAAAAACAATAAATGTTGGAGGGGATGTGGATAAAAAGGAACCCTCATCCACTGCTGGTGGGAATGCAAACTGGTGCAGCCACTGTGGGAAACAGATGGAGATTTCTCAAAAAATTAAAAATAGAAATACTATATGACCCAGCTGTCTCACTACTGGATATTTAACCAAAGAACTTGAAATCAATAGTTCAAAGAGACTTATGCACCCTTATGTTCATTGCAGCATTACTCACAATAGTCAAGACATGGAAGCAACCCAAGTGCCCATCAATGGATGATTGGATAAAGAAGATGTGCTATATATATATACAATGGAATACTCCTCAGCCATAAAAAAAAGGCGAAATCGTCCCATTTGCAACCACATGCATGAAGCTTGAGGGTATCATGTTAAGCAAAATAAGCCAGACAGAGAAAGACAAACACCGTATTATTTCACTCATGTGGAATATAAACAAACTTACGGACAAAGAGAATAAATTAGTGGTTACCCAGGGAAGTGGGGCAGAGGGTAGTCACAAGGGGTGAAGGGGCATGCTTCTATGACGTATGACAAACAATAACGTACAACTGAAATCTCGCTATGTTATAAGCTATTATGACCACAATAAAAAAATAAAAAAGATTGGGAAATCTAGGCAGAGAGAGACTAAGTAACTTCCCCAAAGTACACAGAGCTGGTACATGGTGGAGCCAGAATCGAAGCCTAGGCACCTGGCTCCAGAGTTCACGTTCTTTGGTGAGTCCTTCCTCATGCCTTTTATCTCCTCCTTACTTGGATAGATCCTCTTTTTATTTTTTATACCTCCTTGAAGTGTTATTGTACCTTAGCTGAGCCTATTAGAAAAACATGCTGGCTACATCAAATGGATTAGTTATATGGTACAAGTGCTTCATAAACTTTCAAGTATTACAGCATATGTGGCTGAAGATAAAGACATTTTCTGACCTCTTCCTATACCCTAACCTTCTCCGGGTCATACAACTTATAAAATATGACATTTAACTTCCAAGTCATTATGACTTCAAGGATCTTTCTGGCCATTGTTTTTACATACATCAGTTATTTTATGTTTACGTTATGGGTGTGTGTTTCTTTTTTGACTCCTAAGTGAGCAATTCTGCTTCTATCACTGGAACTTTAACTTGTTCATTTTGGCTAACTTTTCACGTTTATTATGGCAAATTCTGAGTTGCTTACTACACCCGCCTAAGTCAAGGTTATCAAAGAATTTAAACAGCACCCTGCCATTCCCAAATATAAGACCTATGAGAATTACAAATAACTGGATCAATTCACTGATTCTAAAACACTATCTCATGTATATATCCCCAAATTAGGCTTGCATTGAGATAATCATGAAGAAATCTTCACTCCAATGAAAGACAAGTGGAAAGAAAACATCAGCATGATTAAATGAACTTTTCACTATAAATATCTAGGTCAGAGATTTCAAATTTGTGGCCTCTGAGTTAAAATAAGCATAGACAGCTAGCCAGCTAGCCCATGGTGTTTCAAACTTCTTGCTAACATTTAAAAATCAGCAGATTTTACATAAAAACCCAGATTTCCAATTTCTCTCAAAAACTGGAAAATCTATTCACCCAACCCAGATCTGCACATGGCAACCATTTGCCGGGGTGAAGCAGCCACATGAATTCTCCATTTCCCCATAGTCGCCACCATTCCCTATAGTCTTACACCTTCTGGTTCAGTTATTTGATTATCTACCTGGACCCAGCAGGCATATAAAACTCCTAATTCTGATGGGGTTTGGTGTAATATAGATAAAATTAAAGTTTGATATTTCAAGAAACTCTTCATTACCTATAGATATAGAAGTGAGCCAAGATTTTTTGATGATCAAATTGTTTGAGTTAAAGTTAGATTCAGTTATACCAACCTCACTGCCCTTTATCCTTCTTAAGTCACAGCATTTTCTAATAGATCATAGCAAGAAGTTATATTAATCTGATAAGATTTATTATTTACAGTGATTCTTTCAATAAAACTTAGTCCTGTGGAGTTCCCCAGCCCATGACTCTATTTTTCCAATTCAATAAGTTAAAAGGATATTTGATGCTCTTAAGAGTTGCCCAGAGCTGCCAGAGAGAACACATTCTTCCGTTACATGATCCCAGTAATTCAAACCAGTTACTTCCATCATTATTTCAGTGCTTGAAACAGATATTACACAGGTGAACAAAACTCAATCAAATTTGTCATGAAGGTAGCATGTCATGACTAAGGTTTATTTGTATTGTAAATAATTTCAGCAACCACAAAATCTGAACAAATGGGAATTGTGACTTTATAACAGTAATATAAGGCAAAATATTAAAATGTGGTATTTTATTCTATGACCATTAATCATATTCATAAATCAATTAATAGCATTCATTCTTAGAATCACTGGGTTCTAGCTTAGCTCTAAAATTATATTTAAGTCACTTAGAACAGTGTCTTGGATGGGAATTCTCTGACGGAAATTTTAGTCTGTGAAATGGATCCCTTTTATAAATACATGCTATATTTTGAGATACAATGTACAACAATTTGCTTGGGTATAAAAGTAAAAAGAATATAAAAGAGTGAGACAAAATTCTACAAGAAAACATTTTAATATTTTTATCTTCTAAACAGCCTTCTTTTTGGTCAAGAAACAATTAAAAACCCAGTATTCTGGCTTTCGCTAAATTATTTAGATGCCACTTATTACTATCACTAATTCTGCGTAAAGCTTGCTGAAATGCTGAACAAAACACGCTACCAATAATACACTCTTAGTCTCTAACATGCCAAAACAACAAATGCATCCAGTTCTCTGATTCAGTTGGTTTTATCTAACAGCTGTCAACAGAGCCCAGCCTGACCTTCTGTGGAAAGAGCAACGTGACTGGTTGAATTTTCCATCATTTTAACAAGAAAATGGATGCTGTGTGTGGCAGGGTGGAGGGGGGAGTGAGGTACAGATTAGGTGCATTTTACCCATTAGGAAGTGAGCTTGGCAAGGGAAGGTAGAAAAACAGCTGACTAATTTTTATTCCATTTCAAGACACTAAATAAATCATCAAATAACCAAGTGGCAAGGTAAAAACCCCAGTCTGCCCCAAAGACCACCTGCTGTATCTCCACTTTGTCCTAGTTCCAATGGATTTTACCTCTTTCCTGTGCAAACCTAGCCACCCTACAGGGCATCCGCTCCTTAGAAAAGGTCCATCCGCCTCGAGAATATGCCAGAAACACATTTTCTGAAAATGCAGACCTTCACTCTGGGCTTATATTCAACTATGAAGTGGAACCAAATGAAGAAAATAGGGCTGTGCAAAGGCTGATTGGGCTTATTTTCATACCTAAATATGCCTCCAGATTTCTTCTCATAACACACAAGGCCATTAAGCTCTGGGAGTCTTTTTGCTGCATTTTAGAATGTTGATCAAATAGAGTTTGGTTTTGTATTAGGTAAAATACTTGCCTGGATGGATAAAATAGACCTGATGACAAAAGGGAGAATATTAGTTTGGAGGAACAAGTCCTAGGTACAACCTGGTATTCAAAAATCCTTGTGTTCACTGTTGCCTGATTAATTAATTTAAGAGGCTAAAAATGCAAAAAAAAAAGAAAGAAAGAAAGAAAGAAAAGAAAAAATGTAAATAAGTACAGTCCTTAATCTCAAAATCAGCAAAGGACCAGCCTCCCCCATGCCTTTCAACATAAGAGAAGATGAAATGGTAAAGATGAGATGAAATCAATGAAAACATGATGCTGGACATAAAACGAAGCCCAGAAAGAGGAAAGTTAGGTATGGTGCAGGCAACCCTGCTACGGTAAAGAGCAGAGCCCAAAATATGATGGTTTAATCCAGATAGAAAATTATTTCTTTCTCATATAGCAGTTCAGACACAGACAGTCAGTCCAAGCTAGTAAGAGTCACCCTCAATATGTGGTTTCTATCCTTGAATCTAAAGTGACTGCTCCAGAAAGCTGTCACCTTTTCCAAGCCAACAAGATGCAAAAGGAAGTAGACATTAAACAGCTTCCTTATTAACAATATGACCTAGAAGTTGCACTCAGCACTTCTACTCACATCCCATCAGCTAAAGCATAGTACATGGCCACCATACCTAGCTGCAAGAGAGGCTTGCAATAATCAGTGGTTATTAAATGTTAATTATATCTGAAGATTAATTTTGTGGGAGAGGATCTGCATCCATCAGGCAAGGCAAGGCTTTGGTTCTTAGTTAAGCCAGGATAGGGTGGTGGAAATTTTGTTAAAAGTTAAAAGGGAACATGGATATTGGGAGACAATTAACAGTGTCTGCTATACCAATAAAGACTCAGGTGCCTTCGATCCTTTCTTTAAATTGCTAAAGGCACACAGATATGCTATGCATACAGTCAACAGCCAAGGAAAATAAAGATCCTTGAAAGGAAAAAATATCAATACAAAAATTCATAAACGTTCTGATTTTTCTCAAGTATACAATAGATAGTTTAAAGCCAGCTCTTCTCTCTTTTAGCATAGCTTTATAACCAGCCTAAGTTCTATAATTATTCCAGTATAATTACCTCCAGTTGGATTTTCCCTCGCCAGATAACATAAACGTCCCTCCATAAAATTCTCAGCTGGTTGCTCCCCACATCTTCTCATGCTCCATCCCCCTCTACAACTTCCCAAGGCCAGAAGGAAAAGTGAAACTAGCACCATTGACTTCTTATCCTTCTCAAAATGATCAAAATAAAGCCTCATTGGTTCATCCTACGAAAATATAAAGTTTTCTTCTTGTGTTGCGTTTGAAAAAGAATGGAGGGAAAACAAGTCAGCAATATTAAAAATTCAACAAAAGAGAGAAAATGATCCTATATTCTAATGAAGAGGCAGGAAAATGTACAGCAGCACTTTGAAACATCAAATAGACATATACTCACAGAGCCTGCTGGGTGGACACGGCAGAAGTCATTAGTGCTGCTTGGCAAATATTCTGGGTTCCCCTGTTTGGAGCAAAAGTAGGATTTACCCTTTGGATCATTAGGATTAGGAGGAGCCACATGACTAGTTTTGGCCAGTGAACTCTAAGCAGAAAGGATGTGCCTCGTTTCCAGGCCAGATTATTTAGTTGCAGCTACAAATCCCTCCAGAACTCTCCTTTCCACTGCCATGATGCCCAGATTGTCATTGCCCAGTGGATCTAGACCCCAGACTAAAGATCACGTAGACTATGACATGTCAGCAGGCGCCCAGACTTCATGGACCTGAAGTATGAGAGAGATAAAAACCTTTGCTGTTTAAGCCACTGAGCTGGGGCTTGTATGTTACCACAGACAAACCTCACCTACCCTCACTGATGCAAGGCCTCCCTCACACAGCTACTCATTGGACTTAATGAATATTTCATGCCTACTCACTATATGCCAGGCACCCTGCTCATCTTCACATTAACCCTCTCCTGCACAGATGAAGCAACAGAGGCAAGTTACATGGCAAGTGGACGGTGGATTTAAGATCTGAGCTCTGACTCCGGGTCTACCTCTCATTCCATTACACCCACAACTCTGTTTATTCAACCACCAAATCCTTTTTAATCAATCTCGGACCACCACATTTAACCTCAAGAAAAATCTGTGGTTCCCGGTATTCCTGTGCATGAGAGACTTTTCCTTCTCCAAATTGGCACATACTAGCAAAATCTAACCTTTTAAAATCGCTCTCCTCAGAGAGCACAGAAAGAGTTCAAAAGTAGGAGTTAAAAGAACAATTTTCCTTTTAGTAATGTCTTTCCCCCCAGACAAGAGCAACAAAGACAGCAACCTGAATGATCAGCTCTCCTGGACTCCTTATTAGCCGTCCACAGCGATCCCAGGCACAGGTTGGCCGCACGCTGCCATTGTCGCTATAGAGGCACTCATTTCCCCATTATGTGGCTGAGCAGGTGCCGGATGCAAAGCTGGACGGTGACCCAATTTATTGTGCTGCAACAACAGAACAGCACCCCAGTTGGAGAGAAGACATTTAAGCTTTGCTCTTTTCAAAGATATTTGTATAGATAAATGGAAGTTTATGTGGGCACAAAGAGAACATATTGTCCTCCCAATGCACATGTGTAACTTCGATTCTGCCAGCAGTCATCATCATAATAAGTGAGGTTTATAGAAGGTTCTTTATCCAGAAGGATCCCAAAGAGCTTCACAAAACTTTACAATTATAGGCAAAAAGCCTTCTTTCAGATGCACATGGAGAATCTTATCGCTAATATTCTGCTTTTGGGGCACAATGCCTCCAGATGTCAATGACACATTACCCACATGTCAGGAGAATGGAATATTGGAGTCAAAACCTGTCACGGGGCCAGGAAGAGGGGAATTTTGCCCCAAACACATATGTGTCTCTGCCCACCTTGGGGATTGGAAATGACAGCTGCCTAACAGCCACCCACAAGCATGGCAGACATGGCTCAATGTTAAGAGTCAAAACAACATTGCTACACCCGCCGGAAGACTTTAAGGGGAGGTTAGGCATAAAGGATTGGACTTTGGCCTCTTCCCTCTTGCCAGATGTACCACAAACTCACTCATTCCAGATTTAATAATGTGTACAGATTGAGTTGGGAGAAAAACCAACAACTCAACTTGAAACAATTCCTAAAACCAAACAGCTCTAGCAATGACTGACTTGGGGGTTTCTGGTTGTTGCATTATGATCCGGGTTTTGGTTTCCTACCACCCTAACAACTATGACTCGAGTTAGAGGGCGTTTAAATTAAATCTTGAAGTTCTGTCTAAAGAAGTAAGTCACCACCTTCTGATGCACTTTGGGGAAACTCACATTGAATTGGGTCATGCCTTAATTCAACTTTATGAAAAAGGTAATATATTATCCCCATTTTCCAGAGGCGGAAACTGAGGCTCATGCTCACACAGCTGGTAAGTGGCAAAGTCAAGATCCAAACTGAGTTCCTCTGAGTCGAGCCCAGGATCTTATTGACTTTAAGTGTTACAGCAAAAAAGTATGTATCTTGATATATACTAAATATATATCTTTTGTAAAAGAGATATATACTTGAAGGATCTGATGTGTTTTTTCAGCCAAACAATCTCTTAAGGTCCAAGTATATTTCATTAGGTCCGTGTTAGTAGTTGTCAGATGTTTTACTTCATACTGAGGTGAGTGGCCATGTTCAACCAACAAATTAGTAAGTATTTCTAAAGACTGATATGGTCTGGGTTATGACTCAATTATATCAGGAAGCTTAAAATCTTGTAAGGAAGGCTAAATACATATTTTAAGCTCTATATTAGACAGTGTAAAAACTATGCATTCGAGACTGTATGAAAACAAGTAAATTGGATGGTAATGAAAATACATCCTCAGCTATCTGGAGGATCAAGCACTCAGCCTTGAAGAATGAATAAAAGAAGCAGAGCTACAGAGAGCTGCTTAGAGCTCTGGTGGCCTGGGCTGGGCTGGCTCCTGCACCAGTGTCCCTACATGTCTGCCTGGCTGCCACCTGCCTTCTCTTTCTGCCGTCTCACTGACCCCAGCTCCTGCCTGCACCAAAGGCCAACAAACACTGATGTGAGCAGGCGACCATCCTGCGTGGAATGAAGGTAACCTAAATACCTTTTCCTAAACAGTCTAATTAAATGTATGTAACTCTTTTGATCTGAAAGAGAAATATTCAAACATTTACAATGCTCTGTTGAAACCCTGAACTACTTCTGTTTCAAAATGGCCAACTGAGCATCCCTCCCGAAATGCTCGTCTACCCCCTTACAAATCTGCTTTTGCTTTGAATCCCATGTGTCAGCAATCTGAACTGGAGGAAGGATTCTGAAACATAGCACCAACGGCACAAATGTATTTTATATACATATTAGTAGATGTGACTCCTGTGCACAAAAATCCAAAATTTCTGGACATAAAACAAAAGCAAACTAAATGATGAACATGACTGAAGACAAAGAACTAATAGCAATATTTACAACAGAAGTGACAGAATAAGGGGAATACGTACAGGGCTTTCACAAATCAATAAGAAAATACAAATGCCCCATTGTGATAAATGAACAAAGCAATAAATGTATTTTAAAATATTAAATCTCATTAATAATCAGAGAAATGATTATCAAAACAGCAATATGCTATTTTTACCTGTCATATCGGTATTAAAGACATTATGGAAAGAGCACTGTATTGTTATTGGAAGTGTAAATGGTTACAATCTTTCCGCAGAGACATTTGGAAATAATGAACAGACATTTCTGAAATGCCATTTGACCTAGAGATTTTATTTCTATGAGTTTATCATAAAAAAATAACCAAGAATGTGTGCAAAGATATACCCCAAGGATGTTCACCAAAGCACTTTTCCTAACAATGTAAAACTGGAAAGAACTTAAATGTCCAAAAATAGGGGACTGATTAAGTAAATCATAGTTAATCTGTAAATCTATTTAAAATAATACTGTGCAGTCTTTTAACACAGTGCCAAAGTATTATATTTTTAAAATAGAAAAGTATTTATAATATTCATTTTGTACATACAGTATGATCTCATCTTGTTCTTAAAAAATTATATCCACAGATGGAAAGAAACCAAGAAAAATGTTTATATCTCTGGATGGTGAGATGGACAGATAATTTTCTACAATAAACATATATTACTTTTGTTACAAGGAGAAAAAACATCATTTAGAAAAAAGAAGGCACTGACCTGTACAACTCTCTTAGAAGTGGGGACGCCCTCACAGAACAGCCGGCCTGAATCTCCAGAGGAAATAGTTACCAATAGAAAATCCAAATCATTACAGGAAATTAGTTTCCAAGAGCAATACTGTTTCTATATCCAAACCTTTTGGTGTGACCAAGGCCAGACTAGATGAGGGGTTATTCATTCAACATCACCTATGAGTGTTATTCCTACAGACCCTCAGCCTCACCCACTCTTCTGAGCCAACCCCCAGAGAGATTCGAGGTGTATCATTTAGTAGGCTGTGGAGTTAGCCTGCTTGCTTTAAGCAATTAATGTCCTCTTCGCCTGGAGGCTGGGGTTTCTGGACCCCGCTGGGTGACCACAGAGCTCCAACCTTATTCTCAGAATCTACCCAGTTGTCCAGTGCAGATAACTGTTTCTGCAGTGGTGTCTGAGATCATATCTGATATCATATCTCCACAAGAATGTTAGGTCTCCTGTTATGGTCTGAATGTTTATGTTCTCCCAAAATTCATTTGTTGAAGCCCTAATCAACCCCCTCCCCGCTGTGTGGCTATATTTGGAGATGGGGCCTCTAAAGGAGTAATTAAGGTTAAGTGAGGGTATAAGGGTGGGGCTCTGATCTGGTAGGATTAGTGTCCTTGTAAGAAGAAACCAGAGGCTGGCCTGGTGGCATAGTGGTTAAGTTCACAGACTCTGCTTTGGAGGCCCAGGGTTCGCCGGTTCAGATCCTGGGTGTGGACATACACACCGCTTATTAAGCCACACTGTGGCAGGTGTCCCACATATAAAATAGAAGAAGATGGGCACAGATGTTAACTCAGGGCTAATCCTCCTCAGCAAAAAGAGGAGGATTAGCAGCAGATGTTAGCTCAGGGCTAATCTTCCTCACCAAAAAAAAAAAAAAAGAGAGAGAGAGACACCAGAGAACTCCCTCACTCTCTCTATCATGTGAGGACACAGCGAGAAGGAGGCTGTCTGCAAGGTAGAAAGAGAGCTCTCAGCAGGAAAGGAATCAGCCGGAACCTTGATCTTGGACTTTCTGGCCTCCAGAACTGTAAGAGAATTAATCTTTGGTATTTTGTGCTGGCAGCCAAGGCAGACTGACATCTTCCTTGAAACTCTTGAATGGACCTCTCTCTGCCTGCCTAACTCTTAGTAGGATGCCCCAAAGCCTGACCATTGTGTCCTGTGCCCCGAGCTGTGTGGTTACTGTAGACAGAACCGTATATTCTGTATATGTATTTCCTTATGCCTTTCTTGTTGTACTGTCACTATCTGAAACATATGCAGACATGACCTTCCCTCCAAATTGTCCCATTTACATCATTCCCGTCCCCACCACCTCCACAACCATCTGTTTTGGTCAAAGACACCTCTGGGTTTCGTAGGCCCTCTTAGACCCCGCAAGTTGGACCGTTGGCCTCTCAACCCTGAAGCCTAATCCTACCATTTTGTTACTTCTTCTAAACCTGAACTATCAAAACCCATGTCCTTTTCTTTTCTCCCTTCTTTTCCTGGGGCGCTGAGGCCCAGGTATGGTCTGCAGTCAAAACGTTCAGGTTTGGAAAATAGTCCTCTTTTCTAGCCTTGATGTAAGAGCTCATCTGATTATCAGACTCTATTTCACTTCTGCACGGATGAGGCTGAGGATCTTATTTTCTTTGGTGGGAGAAAAGGAAGAAAGGGGTACATAGTGAATACTTTGGTGCACATCAGTTTACCTCTTCAGGACTATTCAAGATCAGGCACTATTCTCAGAGCTCTTGAGAATGCTGCCTGCTGATGGCTGTCAGCTGAGTCACCCTCTGAGAATTGTCCTCAACTGAAGAGAGTCACCACATTTGTTACTTCCCTTCCTGGGGCAGCCTGCATTCAATTACAAGTGGATGAGGGAGTACCAAGGCCAGTCCCCTTGCCTTAAGGTGGCATAAATCTGAAGAGCCATCCCTGCGCCAGGGCCCCTTGTGTGATTAGCTGAAGCCTTTGATGAGACTGCATCTCAGTTCAACTTCCCCCCTCTGCCCGATCCTATTTCTTCCACTCACCCACCAACGCTGCTCCTGAAGGTGTCCCCAGTAAACCTCTGCAAGCACATATCCGTCTTAGAGTCTGTTTCCTATGGAACCCAACCTAAGGCAGTGTAATCGAACAATGAATGCATTCCTCGTCGTATACATTTTCATTTAGGATTTTCCAATACAGAGTTTTCAAAATCCTTTCCACCTTTGCTCGGTAGCCCATTGATCAAGAACCCCATTCCATGCCCCTCTTTACATCAATCCCTAGAGAGTGTTAGAGTTGCACAGTTCAGAATTAAACTCCAAGTCTTCCATGGTCATCTGAGGTCAGCGGAACGTATGGGGACCCTTAAATAAGTTAAGTCTATTGTGAAATGTACTGGTTTGCACAAGGCAATTGATAAATATTCCTTTTTTTACCACACCGCGCACACACACGCACAATTGGCATATATGTTTCTTGTCCTATCAGCTTTGTGTTTCACTTGTTCATTCAACAATAACAATGACACCTACTATGTGCAAGGCACTGTGCTTGTCAGGGACTATGGAAGTACCAAAAATCTTGCACAAGCCAGATCGCTTTGCCCCAGAATGTTGCACTGAAAGAGTGGAGAAACATTCTGTGTCAATTTAGGATGAGGCTGGCTCCAGGCTAGACACTGTGTGAGAGATCAGAGAGTGCAAGACATAATGTGCCCTCAGATGACCACCATCTGGTCAGGGAAGAAGCTATGCAGAGGGCAGTGTATACCCAGCACCAGATGAATATTTGGCCATTAAGTGTAACAGTATTAAGAGGGGCAAGAGCAACAAGACAACTGTCCTGGAAAGTCTGCAGTGGTAAAATGTCACCTATAGAAAGTGGCCTGGGCACAAACTAAACATTGCAGGGCTAACTTGTCACACAGCTACTCTATTTTATTTTATCAAGAAATCTCCTTTTTTGGGGGGCTGGCCCCGTGGCCGAGTGGTTGAGTTCGCACGCTCCGCTGCAGGCGGCCCAGTGTTTTCGTTGGTTCAAATCCTGGGTGCGGACGTGGCACTGCTCATCAAACCACGGTGAGGCGGCGTCCCACATGCCACAACTAGAAGGACCCACAACGAAGATTATGCAACGTTGTATTGGGGGGCTTTGGGGAGAAAAAGGAAAAAAATAAAATCTTTAAAAAAAAAAGAAATCTCTTTTTTTTAATCTTACACACAGAAGTAACTTTTATATATTTTCCTATTAGGAAGACCTGGCAGAACTCAGATATTGAACATTAACCTTATGCATAATGAAACCTCAAGATTCGATCTCTAGGAAATTTCTCACATTTGCCAGTCATGTGAAGGAAATGTTCATTTTCGTGACTGGATTGTCAACTTCTGCTTTAACAAATTTTTGTTCTTAATCATAATTTTGGTACACTTCAAAAGAAATCAGCTAGACTGTTGAATTTAATGGTCTGATTATTTATCACACACACACTCACACGACAATCACTATTAAGAAAATTGTTTCCTGAAAGGTTGGGGCTTAAATTAAGATCAGCTGACCCACTTTAGAAATATACTAAATCAGCTTTGATCGTCTGCATCGTACGGTGGGGAAATCTCTCTTGATGCCCATTACTAAATGAACTAGAAATGATTGGCACCCCATCCACAGCCAAAACTACTTATAGGAGACACCTACTGGTGGTTTATAGAAATTACAACTGCACAAAAATCTGGATGACTGGTTTTCTCTGCGTCAAAAGGCAACAGTGAGTTTTTCGTGGAGGCAGAGTTTGGATTGATTCCTAGTTTAAGTAAAGTTAAGGTGAAACCTTGGCCATTTCTCCAAAACTGGAAGTGCAATGTAACAATTTCAATTTCTCTACCATTCGGATACAAGGAAAAAGAAAGTAGACATTTTAAAATATATTCCATTGCTCAGGACGAACAAAAAGTTGTTCAACAATGATGTCATTCTTTCTGAAGATCAGAATTTGGGTGAGATTCACCGTAAGAATGTAAATTCAAGATTTGGAATAGGCCGTCAGAACATCCTCACTAGAGCTATTATATTTTATTTTCCACCTGTGATTCATGATACGTATCCATTCTCTTTGCGCCTGATTTTCAAGCTAGGTTGCACCCCTCCACAGTTTTCCTGTCACTGGCGACTGGTCATACATGGCACTTTTCTTCAATGGTGATCTCACTTTTTCCCCGTTACTGAGTGTTTTCCATTTCAGCCTCTTACTAAAACTTTTGTTTTATGAAGTTTATTGGAATATCTGAAACCTCAAACCCTATGCATATTTCTGCTAAAGAAAATTGAGTAACCAAGTGAAACGTGTGGCACATCCACACAGGAATGTTTTGAACCCCAGAGTCTTGACCTCAGTTTTCAGTTGAGACCATGTGAACTGAGCTCACCCTGGGGCATGGATGCACGCAGCGGGCTAAAATAGATAGCTGCAAGCACAGATACTTCGTGAAGTTTGTGCTTGTGTGCATTTCTACAGCATAAATAAATAAGCATGGGTCTGGTATCAATGTCAATCCCTTCACACCAGGAAATTAGAACCCTCCTTAGGCAGTTCTGATGAGGTCCAGATCATCTTCTAGAAACATCATCCGTGCTACTAAGACTGATGTCAAAGAGCATGGTGCCTATGTTTTCTGCTAGAAGTTTTACGGTTTCAGTTCTTACATTCAAGTCTTTAACGCATTTTGAGTTAACTTTTGTGTATGGTGTAAGATTATCTTCTGGAAACATCATCCAAGTTCAGTACCATCTATTGATTCCCTCTGTGCCCAGGCCTCTGCAGTGGAACAATGGCTGCCTTGTGTTAGGGATTACACTCATCACCAGGGAAATTATCAATATTTGTCTTCAATTATCAAAAGCTTGGAATTTGAGCCACAATATTTCTAATTTGCTAACACAAAGTTGTACATAATACGGAAATTAAATAGACTGCCTTTTCTTTAATACACACTCTATACAACACTTGTGTTGCCCTGGGCAGCTTTTCCACCACTGGGCACAACCTGTCAGACAGGAGCACCTTCCACACTGACTCCGTCGGCACCTCTCAAAGTCTCCCTCATTGGGGTCAGCCTTGTGGCGTAGTAGTTAAGTTTGCATGATGTGCTTCCGTGGCCCAGGTTTCCCCAGTTCAGATCCTGGGTGCAGACCTACACACTGCTCATCAAGCCATGCTGTGGTGGCATCCCACATACAAAATAGAGGGAGACTGGCACAGATGTTAGCTCAGTGACAATATTCCTCGAGCAAAAAGAGGAAGATTGGCAATAGATGTTAGCTCAGGGCCAATCTTCCTCACCAAAAAGAAAAAAAAAGTCTCCTTCAGTGTGCAGACACCACGTTCTTGCTGTATCTTCTCTTGTCATATGAGATGGGTGTCCCCTTGGCATTTGAAAGTGGGTAGAAGTGTGATAGTTAAGCCACTTTAAGCCTAATTTCAGCTGCATATGTGTTATGGAATCATAGAAGGACTTACAGCTAATGGATTCCAATTCCCCAGTTCTAGAGGGCACAAAGATCCAGAGAAGATACATTACTTTCCTCAACAGATGTTTCTTTAGGTGCCCGCTCTACTAAGCAGTGGGGCACAAAGGTAGTAAGACACAGTCTCTCTCTTTGAGAATATCCCCTTCTAAAGAAGGAAATGGTGAGTACTCTGGTAATAATGACATACCTCAGTGACCAATTCCATGAGATAGAGGCATTTGCAAAGTGTGATCACTATAGAAAAGGTGTAAAACCAGTTAATGGCAAAGTGGGAATGAAGACTGGGTCTTTGCATTTCCATTCCACACCGCCTTCCACAAGACCACAAAGGCAATGCCAGAAGAAGCTTCGTGTTTTGTGAATGACAAGCACGCACTCAGCTCAAGGCCCTGGGGCATCTACAAATACTGAAAAGCGCTGACAGAATGGCATACCTGCCATTAATCACATCAGATTCTCCTAAGACAAGACGAAGCCACAGCCTGAAGACTGTATCCCCTTCTCACCCATCTTGCCCCAGAGTTATCGTAGCTGCGGCCTTAAGCAATGGGCTCTGACGTGAAGCAGGGCAACAGCAGCAGACGAAAAGAAAAAGAAGTGGGGCGGTATTACTTTTTTGCTCTCATTCCTCTCCCTGGCTATGAAGTACCCATTGATTAGTTTCTACTAAAATGAAGGGAAGAGACAGGTAGTGTGGTAGCTATATTGCATTTGTGTGACCTAATGACATAAGGACAGCGTGTGTACATGCTCACCACAACACGTGTATTAGCATTGACCTAGAACATAGCTCGCATGAAACATGTGTACCACTGAGATCTTACATGAAAGGTGAAATAAACCTCATGGGCCAAGATAAAAGAGATATATCATGTTCTTTCCTTAGAAGTTTCTCATTCTTTTCTCTCATCCCTATAAAAAAAAGACATTATTTCCTCCTAAATTTTTCATACATCACCTTCAAGTTTCTTGCAGCTACCAGCTAATCAACTGTATAATCAGTAATGATGGTAAAATTAAACCAATGGCCTGGCAAATCCTATATAACACACAGACCCAAAGGATGTTTCAGAGTAAGAGAACTTTTAACTTCATGTCACGTCAAGGACCACCATTAAGAGAAAACGTTTTCACTGGGTGAACCAACCTGCCCGAGTGACCATGTTCCCTGGAAACACAATTGAGAGTTTTGGAAGCTTCAGGTCCTTTTTCTCATTATTTCTAGCATTTCATAAATCTCTACACTGCCCCATCGGTCTCAAGAAAAATATGAGAAATTGACAATCTGATGTTTTCTTAATAAGTGGAAATTTATGAATTATTTGAAAATGCAGCTCTAAAAATACTACACCATTCCTCCACTTAAGATGAAGGCCAAGAACATTATATCCTTAAAGAGGACATAAAACCCATAATTCATAAAAGAAAATTATATATATATATATACATATATGCATACATATATATATATACATATATGCTTATACATATATGATTAAATCAAATTATGGAAATTCTTCTAATGACATACAAACCAAGGAAAAAGACAAGGTAAATATCTGGAGATGACTTTGCAACATATAACAGGAAAATGTCAATGCTCAGAATACATAAAGAGGTCCTAAAAAAAATAAGAGAAGCCTAAAACCCAACAGAATAATATACAAAGAAAACAATCAATATAGAGAAAAAGACGCCAAAATAGACAGGAAAATGTTTTCAAAAGACATCCAACCTCACAAACTACAAAAGAAATAGGAATTAAAGTAACCTATACTAATGCTATCTTTTTGGCAGCAATTCAATTATCTACAATTCTCAAGTGTTGGTGAGAATGCAGAGATGCAGGGGTCTCTGACATTGCCGCTGGCATTAGCGAAAAGAGGGCGAGGGGTGACTGGATGAACAAGTGGGCCTCATCAGTAAAATTACAGGTATGCATATCCTTAAAAAAATATTCATATCCTATGACCCAATGAATATAGTTTTAAAAGCCTGAGCTTGCCCATGAGAAAAAATATAAAAACATTTTTATTGTGGCACTATTTGTAATGGCAGCAAAACTAAAAACAACCCAAAAGCTCATGATTAAGAGAATTTATACATAAAATATGGTATTCTTACATGCTAGAACAATATGCATCCATTTAAATGGATAATTTATATCTATGTAGAGCAGCATGAATATATCTCAAAAGCACGTTGAGTCCAAAAGGAAATTACAGAATATTAAGTACAATAGCATTTATATAAATACTTAAAACACAAAACCAGTACAGTATTTTGGTCATATAACTGTTCCCATTATTTATTGCTGCAGAAAAAAAACACTCCAAAACTTAGATGGCTTAAAACAATACCAACATTTATTTTGCTCAAGCCGTGGACTGAATTGTGTCCCCCTAAAATTTGTCTTGTGTTGAAGCCCTAACTCTCAATGTGACTGTATTTGGAGTAAGGAGGTAATTAAGGTTAAATGAGGCCATTAGAATAGGGGCTTTCTGATAGGAGGACCTCCGAGAGCTCGCTGGCTCCCCACGCCACGTGAGCACGCAGCAAAAAGGAAGGTGTCTGCAGGCCAGAAAGAGAGCTGGCACCAGAACCCGACCACGCTGGCACCCTGATCTTGGACTTCCAGCCTCCAGAACTGTGAGAAAATAAATTTCTGTTGTTTAAGCCCCCCAGTCTATGGTGTTCTGACAACCCGAGCTGACTGATACAGCTCACGAAGTGTAAGTTGGGCAGGGCTTCGTGAGGACATCACATTTCTGCTCCACTCAGCATCAGCTGGGGTGGCTCAAAGGCTGGAGGCTGAAATCCCCAGAAGGCTCCTTCACTTCCGTCTGCCCGCTGGGGTCTGGAAGAGCAGAGGCTCCTTGGACATCTGTCTGTCTCTGTGTGGGCTCTTCATGTGGGCTCTCCAGCTCAGCCTCATGGCTTCAGCTGAATTTTCTTTTTTTTTTTTTTTTGATAATTAAAGATAAAGATACTAAACAACACAAATTTATCTTATAGTTCTGTAGTTCAGCAGTCTGACACAAGTCACGCTGGGCTTTACTTAAGGTGAAAGCAGGGCTGGTTCCTGCTGGAGCCTCTGGGGGAGGATCCATTTCCTTGCCTTTTCTAGCTTCTAGCTTCTGCCCTCCTCGGCTCATGACCCCTTCCTCACATCACTCCAAACTCTTGTTTTCATCACCATGCCTCTTCCTTCCTCCTTTGACTCCTGCTGCCTCTCACTTCTAAGGACCATTGTGGTGACATTGGTCATTATAAGCTTGCCCAGGATAATCTCCCCCTTTTCATGATGGTTAACTTAATCATCTGCAAAATCTCTTTTGCCATGTATGGTAACATTCTCAGGTTCCGGCAGGACATGGACATATTCGGGGAGCCATTATTCTTCAGCTGAACTTCTTACACATCAGCTCAGAGCTCCTAAGGTGTGTGTCCCAGGAGGGAGAAAGCCAGGTAGAAACTGTATCCCCTTTGATGACCTCCACTTGGAAGTCATGCAGTGTCCCTTCCAGAGTATTCTAATCATTAGCAGCAAGTTACTGAGGTCAGCTTGTTTTCAAGTGTAAGGGCTATTAAACACTCCATCTTGATGGGAAGAATATCAAAAAATTTGCAATATTTTTATACCACTAGTATATGTGGGTGGGGTGTGTGTGTGTGCACTTGCACAAAAAAGTATTTTTAAAAATGGACTGGGCCCACACCAAATTCCCAATAGTGATTGCCCCAGGAGTAGATGAATGGGACCTACAAAAATGACACCAAATTTGTTCACATTTATCTTTAATATTTTATTAATATTTTAATCAAGAATTTTAATATGATAAAAATGTGATATAATGTGATAATATATATGATAATATGTTAAAAACTATCAATCCTAGGGTTCTGGAATAACATATACGGTAGGTTAATTGTATTCATGGCCCCAATTAAAGGCCTCCCTATATCAGTACTTTTTAAAATACCACTTCATAGCTCCTGCCATCAAGAGATGGAGTCTGTTTCTCCGCTCCTTAGACTGGACTGGCCTTGTAACTCGCTTTGGTCAATAAAAAGCAGCAGGTCCAACAGCGTGTCAGTTCTGAGACTAGCTTTCAGGAGCTCTTGCACACTTCTGCTTTCCCTCTTTTAGACCCCTGACTTCACCGTGAGCACAACCCTGACCTAGGTGACCAGAGGATAGGAGGCCATATGTAGCACAGCCGAGTCAGCCCAGCTGTGGCCATCACAGGCCAGCAAGCCACTGCCCCGTACCAAGCTGATCGATGAGCTGACTGTTAGAAACAACAGGCCCAAAATGGAGTTGCTCATGCTAAGACCCATGTCAGCAAAACAAGACAACCTAATTACAGTTTCAGCTCTCCCAGAAATGGAATCTTAAACCAACCAGAAATCACCTGATCAGCACTAGTTAGGTAATCTGCCTGATAGACCCATGCCATCTCCTAAAGGAAAGTGATCTTGCAATAACCAACCCACTTTTTGTCTAGTATAACTTCCTTGCTCCTGCTCCCTTCTACCTATAAAAGTCTTTCATTTTGTACAGCTCCTCAGATCTATCTGCTGGATTTGATCCTCTTCAATTCAAATTGATTTTTGCTCAAATAAATTCTTAAAATTTTAATATGCCTCAGTTTATCTTTCAACACTATCCATGCACAAGCGAGCCCAGCCCAGACCAGCCCAGATCAGCCAAATTCCCCATGTAGCCCCTGCACTCCTGGGAAATAATGATTAATGTTTTAAGTAATGAAATTTTGAGCTGGTATGTTACCAGTAATACAAATTGATACACCATGCTTGTTATATCATTCTCTAAACTTTTCTGTATTTTTCAAATTATTCAAGATGAGAAGAAAAGGAAGAGAGCAAGGGAAATTGGAAGAGAAAGAAAAACTAAAGCCTCATTGATGGAAGGTCCAAAACCTAAAATGGCAAGTGGTCCCTTATTTTGACTGTCATGAATAATAAAATTCTACAGGTACTTATTAAACTCTTTGTACTTGAAAGGCGGGCTTTTGTTATGATTCAAATACCACCATTAAACCTAACAAAACAACGCATACACATTAATTACAATAAGAAAATTGCACACTAGAAAATGCATACTTGTTGATACGTTGCTTTGATCCAAGGAACACAAAATACTCACAGTAATTAATCTTCATTTATCCCCTGGGATGAAATGGGCATGAAGTAGACAACTACTATTTCTATTTTGCATATTAAATAGCAGCAATTAAAAACAACAAATAACGATGCTATGATCAATGAAGTAGGGGCTTAGTAAATTAAGTTTTCTTAGCCCAAATCTTCCAGGCTCGTTGGAGGAGATTCAATAATGGGAAGCTTTTTACTCATTATTATGGATTGAATATTTGTGTGAGCCCCTCCACCCCCACCTCACAAATTAGTATGATGAAGCCCTGATCCCCAATTTGGAGGTGAGTCTTTGGGAGATGAGTAAGTCAGGAGAGTAGAGCCCTCATGAATGGGATTAGTTCCCTTATAAGAAGGGGAAGGGGCTAGAGGCCTCTCTCTCACTCTGCCTTGTGAGGACACAGCAAGAAGACTGCCATCTGCAAACCAGGAAGAGTCCCTCACCAGAACTCCACCATGCTGGCACCCTGATCGTGGACTTTACAGCTTCCAGAACAGTGAGAAAAGAATTTCTGCTGTTGAAGCCAGCCAGTCTATAGTATTCTGTTACAACAGTCCCACCTGACTAAGACACTCAGCCAGTAACACCCTTATGTACTAATCTTTAAAAAAAATACATATATATAATTATATGAGGAAATTTGTATAGTATTTATAGTTTAGTCATTTATTTTTAAAAAACAATATGGAAGTTTTCAATATGAGAGAGAGATAATTGATCATTTCACTACCAATAAGAGAATAAGCATTTCAAATTTTGCACAATCATTGCAATTTCAGTTAATTTTATTATTTTCAGAAAAGATATCACATTATATTAATAACTTAAAATAATAAAATTTTATTGTCTTACTTATGCAACTGTTTTCACATCAGGAGATTCACAAATGAGAAGGAAAATCTTTCATCAGACCAGGTGACCTAACTTTTGGTTTGAAAAAATATGATGTTTGTATGTGCATGTGCCCACATGCACCCACTGACCTGGAAGTCATTCTTTCAAGGGTTCCTGTAAGGCTCATCACACAGAGCAGATCAAAATTAATTGTTGAGGGAGGCAGCTATTATGGTTGTGTCCTCTTGGGCCGATACATATAAAGACAATGGTGGAAAATCAATAATGTCACTAGGTCAAGGGCACTTCATAGTACCGAGCCAATAAATGCTTTTTGGCCATATTTACAGAGAGCCAATCTTTTTTTTTTTTTAAGTGATTTCCAAAGCTATAATCTCTACTCATGTGAAAATCTCAAGGCTTTTGTGGAAGTTGCTATCCAGTACATATTTCTGCCATCAGACTACTTCTGTCACTGCATTTAAACCATGAAGTGCATTTGCTGCTGATTTGACTATTACTGCAGGAAAATGACCTGTAAAGTTCTTTTGAGGAGCCTGGCATTTTGCATATATTATAGAAACACAAAGAGGAGAAAAATGTGTTAAAAATGAAGTTTATGAAAAGTCATCCGACTAAACTTTACATTTCATAGAATACAGAGACTGCCTGATTTGTGAGACTAAGAGTGGAAAAAAAGAAACCTGTCAAGGCAAAAAATCTCCATATTCTCATGTTTTCAAGGGCAGTTGTCAACTTTTTTTCTATCTACAAAATCTCGATGGTAAGTGACAAAATGGAAAATGTGCCAAACTATATTATTTGACCTCTTTTTGGTGGTTCTGATGTGCAAAGAACTTAATAGATTGGAACATATGCTTTGGGGGGGAAGGGGTGAAGAGTGACAAATGTGTGTGGACTAAGATTTGAGAGCAATATGTGATTGAAAGCAATGACAAAAAAACTCAAATTTGCATGACCTCTCCAGAGGAAGAGACCTTGGTTTCATGTGAGGGAAGTTCGAATGATGGCTCTCCGAGGTAATGGTGAATATTTCTGCTTAATTTGTAGCAATCAAATAGCTGACTAGGAGACATTTCTGAGTCTGTACCACAACCTGATGCCAGAACATTTATCAACACTGAGCATTTCTCATCACTGATACTGTGAAACGAAAAATAATCACGGGGGGCTGAAGGGTGCTGCTGTTTTCCACGTCAAGACGTTTTACCAGGAGGATGCACTGGCTGAGGGGTCAGTGAGAGCCTTGTTGCTGCCCTGAGTTATCCCCAGTTGGGGGTGCGGGAGAAGAGGAGGCAATTAACCATTTCACTGCTGCCCAGAGATAATTTTGCCATTAAAAGATTTTTTTGTCCCAGTTGAGTGATCAGAAATCAAACCCACGGTCGTGTTTCCTGACCCAGAATGGGAATTTTATTCCTTAATCATATCCCCCTGGCTGCTTCACTGACCAGCTCTGCAAGAGATGGGAGCACATTCTTTACAAGAATTAAAGAGCTTGGGGAGTCAGCTGGTGGAAGGAGGGCATTTTTATCACAGCAGAACACACAAGCATCAATACAGCTAAAAGTCGGTCCCCATTTCCATCAAAACCTCCTGATTTCCAGTCATTTATAACTTGGCTCTAAAAATCACTCCTGGGCTGCAATTCGGCGAATAGTGCCTCAGCTGAGGGGTCAATTGTCCCCTCTTGGTAGCTGTTGGTTTGTTTCGGTCTGCCTTTTGTTTTAGTGATTTGAGGGAAATACACAATTATTTGAAAGACGCTCCTGAAATGTAACCCGCAGAAGGAGAAAATGTGAGCGATTTACGGCCCTCATTTGTATTTCCGCCTCCAGTGAACGCGGTGACTTTGACTTCACGGTTAATCTTGTCACCGTCCCAATTACTTTTGGCATTTTCAAGAAACAAAGACAATAGGCAGAGACTTCTATTGAAAGACAGTTAGTCAGCAGAAAGGCCCTAAATGTTTGTGAGGGTTGTATTCCCCTCCAAGGACAGGCTGTTGACTGTTGTCTCAGAACTAATTTCCTCCTATAAAGACCGAATCAGTGTGATAGCACCAGAGAGCACAGCATTTTTAATTGCCTCAAGGTGCTTATTTGCAAGGAAGGGATAAACTCAGGAGACTCGAATGAGGAAGGGAGGAAAACCTGGCTCAGCCTCTCAAATGAACCCAATCATTTTCTCCTCTCATCACTTTCACATCTGTGAATTTCCTCCCTCCTCCTGGCAAGAAGGGGACACGCTTTTCTCTGCCATTATGGAGAGATGATTACTAGGACCTGAGTCAGATGTTCCAGGCCTGTTTCTGGAGCCCTGCTGCCCTTACCTTTGCAGGACGAGGAGCCAGACAGCTGGCAGTGCCCTCTGCCTCCCCAGCGCAAGGCCACCTGGCCGGCTGGGGCCCGCCTGAGCGGAAAAACACATAGAGATTGAAAGTGCACCAGAGAAAAATAAGCCTTCGGTATTTGAGTCTTGGGAGGAAGAACGTGACAGGTGGCGCTAGCAACCTGGCTCTAAAGAGCAACTGGGTTTCCTGCTAGGAGACCCATGGAATTTCTAGGCCCCAAGGAAGGGAGTGCTGGAGCTCTCGACTTGCTGGCAGTGGAGGAAAGACATTAGTGTTATTCCCTCCCATTCATCAACTCACGTATACTCCTTCAGATTGCTGAAACTCAACATTTATCTTTTTTAAATGTCCCTGGGAGACAGAACTACTCCCATTTCACCAATGAGGAAAGCACAAATAGAAAAGCCAGCTGAAGTGTTATCTGAGGCAATAATGGAATTTCATCTCATAAGTCCCTATTTGGGACTTTATCCCTCTTGGCCGGGAGGATGGGGAAGGAAGCCAAAATACTCTTTAAATCTTTTGTGAGTTCTAATAAAATGAAAAGAAGAAATTTTCTTTTCTTCTTTCACTTGGAGTACCTCACTTGGAGCATGGAAAAGGCCCCTGCCCTGGGACTCACACCTTCAAGAGCCCAGTCGATGCTCCGATGGTTGGGTGCCAACCACAGGGAGAAGTCTGCAAGGCCAAGGCCATGTGCCCACCAGAGTCTCTGCCCCGTCCTCTTCAAGGCCATGAACCAAGCATCTGGAGCCCCAAATTTTCTGCCCAAACAACCTCCAACTTCGTGAAGCTTCCCTCATCCGAATTGCTGAGTGCAGACAAGGCCAATAGGTGCATCCTTAAGCCCAAGATGTGGAAAGGGGTGGCTGTTTGCTGGGGATGTGGATGGAGCATGGGCATGCAGACTGGAGTGTCTGAACGTGTGTGTGCAAAGCCCCTTGCAGAGCAGGACAAGGCAGGGATGGGAGAGAAGAGAGGCCAGTGTGTACAAGGGCTGCTTCTCACATTGCCATGTTCTGGCACACAAGTCCAAGAATTCTAAATTTGAAGCTGGTCTTCCAGGGTGTTGTGAAAATATTTGTGCCAAAGTAGAAGAAAGATGGATGGATAGAAAAATATTTTATATATTAATTTGGGTTTGACATACGACTTCTGAATATTTATTAAATGTATACTCTCTGGGCCTGCACGTGGACTCTTGCTCTAAGTTCTTCGGAGGTTTGGGGTAGGCCTTTTGCAAAGCCACACCAAGGATGAGCTGAGCTATGCCCAGAGTTGTCATGAGCGTACCTATATCAGTCTAATTCTATTTCACTTTTTTCCTCCGTTGAAATTATGAGTAATCCCTACCTCAGTAATCGTCCAAAAACCTGCCATCGTATTTTGCTTTCACTTTTTATTTTGTTTCTAGTTCCTTTTTCTATTTCTTTTCCTAGCTTATTCAGATTTCTGTTTATCTTACCATAGTCGCTCTGGTTTATTTGGAAGTTCTAATATTCCTTTCAGTTTTGCTAATGGTTATTTTGCTATTCACAAAGTCACAACAAGATTTATGCTGCTCTATCGTTCTATCAAAATTACAAATTAACCATAAGCACACACACTAAAATGAAGCCTTTAAAACCTTTTGCTTCTTCAGTCTCTTTCCTTTCTGGCCCTTTTCCAAATTCAGGGTTTTGCTAAGCTAGTTTAGTTTCAGGCCACTATTGAGATTTTAATTACTGCACGTCCCTTCCAATCCAAGAATCCTTACTTAAAGCTTGTAGAACCCCATCCGGAAGACAAAAATCTAGTTTCCTAACCACTACCACGTATGAAATCAAATTCCACTTGGATTAAAGATTACGTGTATCTCGAATCCTATTTCTACCTACCTGACAAAGTTCTTGAAACGCTTTGTCAGGTGGAACTTCAGACACCTGAGCAAAGGGGACGCCGCAGGGCAGTGAGCCGGATGGGGGAATACAGAACGGAGGTCGAGAACCACCAGAGAGAAAAACAGGCAGAGGGCTGGGGCTCAAGGCAGACACAGAGTCAAGTGCAGCAACGGGGAAATATCTATCCAGAGCCATGCGGCATGCCAAAACCGGAGGTCGGGGAAATGCAGCAGAGCAAGGCTAGACAAGGCGGCAGGACAGCACGGGCAGCCACGTGAACCTGTACACTTTGACACTGAGACCAAGAAAGAAGCAGTACCTAAATTTCCAGCACATACATAAGACACTAACTCCTTATATTTCTACAGCACTTGGCAGGTGGCAAAGCACTTTCATGTACAATATGAGATTTAATCCTCATGAATGGCGAGTTATGTATTATTAACCCCATTTATAGATGAAGAAACTGAAGCTCAAAGAGTTTCCTCACCTGACTTAGCATAAACCTGAAAGAGAGAGGGGTGGTTCTTGAGCCGGGGTCTTCTGATGCTCAACCCAAACACATGCTCTTCTGTTACATCACCAGGCTTTAAACTCAGCACACGTGGGAAATGATGACAGCTCTCAACTCACACGGTGATGCCCAGACTCTCTGGATTCTCTTTGTTACCCACTGCAGTTGGGGTTGGAGGGGAGAGAAGAACCTCATACTATGTCTGGTTGTCATTTCTCAGAGAGCCATTTATGGCAGTTCCATGAGTCCGACCGCTGGCAGCACCCCAGACGCATCGTGCCAGCATCGGATTTATGACGATCCTAACTATTGCCATCCAATCTGCTAAGCTGTGCAGGGCACAGACATCAGGAAATATGTCTTTCTGTAAATACAATACAGGAGAACTTATTTGTTGTGGCAGCAAGGAGTGAAAAAGGACATTGTTCTCAGGGCCCCAAAGGGAAAAAAAGATGATGTATGATGTAAGGTAAGGTATTAATCATGCCTGACATCTCTGGATAATCAACTGGAGTCATCCTTGGGAACAACTGCTTTTCAAGGATAGAATAGGAGAATAATAAATGGGGAGGGGCTTATGAAATGGGACAGCATAACCTGATAAAATACTGAACTTCCTACTATAGCTCAGCATCCTCACTGGAAAGCTGGATGGTGATTAGATTCAAGAGTTTGAGGGTTGTCAAAATAGTTGCTGAATGTTTTTTTTTCCACTTATCTCATCTGCACCAGAGTCATCCCCATAGAAGAAGCTCAAAGTCTGAGTTTAGGAGGCCTACTGTAGGTCAAAACTATTACCCTCAAGATTCGTAATATCATGAAGCATTTCCTATATCTACTAGAGAAGGTTGGCATCATCTGCAAGTCTCCGGGCCAGTTCAGTCAGAGGTGGATCTTATTTCTGCCTGGGTAGAGATAACTGCACTGTGGGATACCTGATGAGACATGAACGCAAGCCCCCAGACGGGAACCTGGTGCCACACAAAGTATGTGATGAGACACTCTCTACAATGCCAAGTAGTGACTCAAATTAAATGCCAATCCCCTCTCCATTAGAGCACAAAGGAGTGAAGAAAAGAAGCCAGTGGAAGTCACCGAGAAAGAAGCAGCTATTAAATCTAGTCCTTTCATAGCTAAATTCTACTACCAGCTGAGTGCCATGTTGAATGATCTGTGATACTCATGAACATGCAAATATGATCCCCAAATAATCCAATCAAAGTGCAGCCATTCCTATTGATTAAAATTAATGCCAACCTCTGCCTATACTCATGCAATAGAAAACACTTTAATGTCTCAACCTTTCTGAACTTGAAGGGATTAAAATATAAAATTGGGAAAAATCTTTTACTGAGTTCTTCATTTCCTTTGTTACAATTCAGTACTCAGATTCTTATTTTTAATAAAAATAGTCTACAACTGCATAGTCTTTTACATTCCACAAAGAGCTTTTGTCATTTTAATTTTCACAACTCTGCATTTATTTCAACAAGCAATGATGGATCACCTGTTTTGTACCACTCTCTCTTCCAGGCACCAGGAAATGCAGAGATGAATGTTAAGACAGCTGTCTTGAAATATCCAGATCTAAGAAGGGAGACAAATACATAAATGGCTCACAATGATATTACATAATAAAGACTGTGATAGAGATGTGTGTGAAATGGTACATGAACAAAGATGGGGTCAAGTAACCTTCCCAAGGTCATGCCATTGAGATGTGAAGGAAGGAACTGACTCCGTGGCTTTTAACTCAAATGTGGAATGTTTTCTAGTAAACCAAAGCTACTTTCTTATATCAACCACACTCCTAGCCCTTCGTGAAATTTCCTCTCAATGATTTAACAATCAAGATTTATAAGATTGTTAATTTACTCTCTTTTGCACCTGTCCCTCAGATTCCTTTCTCCACTTATGCCCATACGCTGATTTCATTTCTCCATCTTAGCCACTCAGTCCCAGTGGCCACCCTTGACCTCCTTTGACCTTTAACTTGTAATATGATTCACCAGCCTCACCTGGCTAGGAAATCCTTTCCTTCTTGCTCATGCTCCATCTTCTATACACTATAGTCTGTTCTGAAGCTACCAGGCATGACTCTTCCTGAACAAGCGTATCACAACTCAGACAGCCACAGGAACAGAGAATTCTTTGAGGGAATCACCTCAAAGGAGGTTATACATTTATTCTAATGGTGCTGCAATTGTTCACAGTCATATCATATTAGGAACTTTTCTTTTAGAACTACATTTGGCATTTGCTCTTCCTTTTGTTTTGAATAGCTATAATGGTGGCAAAACTTCATCCTTTTGATGTTGGCTTTGATTTTTGAAAATAGTCAAAAGATCCATCCCATGAAGATAATTCCATTTACCTACAAAACAATTTATTACTTGAATCTATTGATATTTGGTTTTCTATAGTGTTTCATAAATGGACTCAATGAGTAATCCAAATATATTTTGAGCAATGTTACTATGATTGGAATAAAAATATAAGTTCCAGAGGAGTGATGTCACCAAGATGGTGACATAGGTTGTTCCTGACTTTGCTCCCCCCACAAGAAGAACAACTAACAACTATTCAAGAACCAGACACTACTGAGAAAATCCTAGAACATGGGGGTGAGGCTGCAGCACTCACCACTCCCCCCACCTCCCCGCCATACCACAGAGACCAAGACAGACTGCATTAGAAGGGTAAAAGAAGTTGCTACACGTTAACCACACTACCCCTCCCCTGGGCCAGTACAACCCCACACAGAGAGGTTGCCCCTCAGCCTCCGGTTCCTTCAGTGGGAAAAAGAGAACCTAGGGGTACAACCAGCCTCCCAGCATTGTGGGTCACTTTGTGGGAGCCCCTACTCTGATCTCACACCACAGGGATTGCAGGGGAGTGTGTGGGGCTTACCCACTAGAAATCTGTGTTGGAGAAGGAGAGAGGGCTTACAACAACTAGCACAGGGATCTTGGCAGACAGAGTTCACATCTGCAGTGCCCTAGTAGTCATCCTAACTAGCAACTTTGCTTATCTGTGGAACCAAGATGGGAGCACACTCTGACCAGAGAACTTGGCAGGGTGCAGACCTGCCTGATTTGAATCCTCAAACAGGAAGTTTTGCTGGCCCTAGAGCCAAGTTTGCCCAGGCCTGGGCAAGGAGCTGAATCCCAGCCCCACTCACTGCAAAGAGTATCATTCAGAGCCATCTGACCAAAAGGGCTGGGGAAAACACTTAGAAGCTGTGTGGCCCAATAGCACTCATGACGAGAGGCAGGCAGGCAGAGCTGATCATCCCCAGAGCAAAGCCAGTACCTGGCATGGAGCACTCCCATGCTATGTGTAGGCAGGGGGATTAATTCATAGCCAAGGCTGAGGGTAGCTCCTGGCCCTTCCCAGCTGGAAAGCCTGTTTGGGAAATTGAGAGTAGCCTGGAGCAGCCCCTCCACTTCACACTCAGGCAAGGAGCTGAATCATAGCCCCACCAGCTGTAGAGAGTGTTTTGGCTGCAACTGACCAGAGGGGCTGGTGACAACTCCTGGAAGCTGTGCAGCCCAGCAGCACTTGAGCCAAGATGTGGTCAGGCAGAGCTGACAGTTTGCAGAGCAAAGCCAGAGGTCCTATTCAGTCAGGGAACTTGGGGTGCAGGTCAGCTTGAGTTAAGACAACAAAGACTTTTACCAGCTTTAGAGCTGCTTCTCCTGCAGTGCTCAGGCAGGGAATCTAATTCATAGCCCCACTCATTGCTGAATAAAACCTTCAGCCTCTTTGACCAGGGAACCTAACCAGAGCACACAGGAAGCTGAATTGCCCATTCAACAGCCTTATGTACAGTGGCACTTGAACAGAGAGCACACCCTGTGGCTTCCCCCATTTGCATAGCAAACCCTGTGGCCTCCCCTGACCAGGGAATTCAGTGCACACTCTGGCCTGATTCAGGCCCCCACACAATTAGCTGTACAAGTCCTAGGTCCTGTCCTGCTGCCCTGCCAGGGTAGGGAAGCTAATTCATAGCTCATCTACTAGTGAACATAGTTCCCAGTCCTGACCACCCAGTAAGCTTGACCAGAGAATCCAGGCAACTGCAGAGCCCATCCTACAGCCTAACTTGAGTAGGGAACCAAATCAGCAGTCCTATCCAACTGTTCTTAGCCAATGGCACATCCCCCATCCCCGTCCTCAGAGCTCAACCAGTTGCTTCACCCAAAAATAGACCATAATAGCTGGTTCCACGTGCTCAAGGACATTACTAGCAGGTACACCCAAAAACCCAAATTGAGCTGATTGGTGGGAAACTGTCTCTGCCAAAGCAAACCTGTAAAGTCTGAAAAAGGAGACAAATTATTCAAATGCTCAGACACCAGTGTAAGGAATCAAGGATCCCAAAAAAATCAGGTAAATATGACAGCATCAAAGGAAACTAATAAAGCTCCAATAACTGGCCCTAAATAAATGGAGATCTAGGAGCTGTCAGACAGAGAATTAAGAAAAATCCTCTTCAGGAAGTTGAGTGAACTACAAGAAAACACAGACAGATCACTAAATGAAATTAGGAAAACAATGCATGAACAAAATAAGAAGCTCAACAATGAAATAGAAACCATCAAACAAAACAAAACAAATAGAAATCCTAGAGCTGAAAAATACAATAACCAAACTGAAGAATTCAAGAGTTTCATAAGTAGACTCAACCATGTGGAAGAAAGAATCAGTGACCTGGAGGATAGAACATTGGCAATTACCCAGTCAGGGGAGCAAAAAGAAAAAAGAATGAAAGAGTGAAGAAAGCCTACAGGAAATATGGGACACAATGGAAAGAAAGAACATTTACATTTTAAGAATTCTACAAGGAGAAGAGAAAGAGAAAAGGACAAAAAGTATATTTAAAGCAATAATGGCTGAAAACTTCCCACACTCAGGGAAAGAAACGGACGTCCAGATCCATGAGGCCCAAAAGGCCCCAAATAGGTTTAACCTGAATAGGGCTACACTGAGACACGTTATTATTAAATTGTCAAAAGTCAAAGACAAAGAAAAAATTTTAAGAGCAGCAAGAGAAAAGAGTGAATCCCCATAAGACTCTCAGTAGATTTCTCAAGAGAAACTTTTCAAGCCAGGAGAGAATGGAATGACATATTCACAATATTGGAAGAAAATAACGATCAACCAAGAATTCTATACCCAGCAAAGCTGTCCTTAAGAAATGAAGGAGGGATAAAGACTTTCCCAAACAAACAAAAGGTGATGGAGTTCAGTACCACCAGACCTGCCTTACAAGAAATGCTAAAGGGAGTTTCTCTGAGTGGAAGTAAAAGAATGCTAATTAACATCATAAAAACATTAAAAGGTAATGTAAATCTCAGTGGTAGTGGTAAATATATAGTCACACTTAGAGTCGGCAACATGATCATAGTGGTGCCTAATTCATTTACAACTCTAGTTTAAAAGCTAAAAAGAGAAATAAATAGTAATACAGTAATATTTGGGGACTTTAATATCCCACACTCAACAACAGATAGATCATCCAGACAGAAAATCAATAAGGAAACAGTGGATTTGAACAACAATATAGACCAAATGGACCTAACAGATATATACAGAGCATTCTATCCAACAACAGCAGAATATACATTCTTCTCAAGCACACATGGAACATCTTCTAGGATAGACCATATGTTAGGCCACAAAACAAGTCTTAGGAAATTTAAAAAGACTGAAATCATACCAATCATACCAAGTATCTTCTCTGACCACAAAGGCATGGAACTAGAAATCAATAACAAGGGGAAAACCAAAAAATTCACAAACACGTGGAAATTAAACAACACTCTCCTGAACAACAAATAGATCAAAGAAGAAATTAAAGGGGAAATAAAAAAATTTCTTGAGGGAAACAAAAATGGAAACACAACATATCAGAATTTATGAGATGCAGCAAAAGCAGTTCTAAAAGGAAAGTTCATAGCAATAAACACCCACATTCAGAAGCAAGAAAGATCCCAAATAAACAACCTAATTCTACACCTTAAACAACTAGAAAAAGAAGAACAAACTGAGCCCAAAGTTACCAGAAGAAAGAAAGAATAAAGATTAGAGCAGAAACAAATGGAATAGAGAACAGAAAACAACAGAACAGATTAACCAAATTAATAGTTTGTTCTTTGAAGAGATAAACAAAATTGGCAAACCCTTAGCTAGACTAACCAAGGAAAACATAGAAAGGACCCAAATCAATAAAATTATAAATGAAAAAGGAGACATTACACCACAAACTGGACAACCTAGAAGAAATGGAAAAATTTTTAGAAACACACAACTTACCAAGACTGAATCAGGAAGAAATAGAAAATCTGAATAGACAAATTACTAGTAAGGAGATTGAATCAGTAATCAGAAATCTCCCAATGAAGCAAAGGCTGGGACTGGCTTCACAGATGAATTTTACCTAACACTGAAAGAAGAATTAACACCAATCTTTCTCAAACTATTCCAAAAAAATCAAAGAAGAGGGAACACTCCCAAACTCATTTTATGAGGTCAGAATTAACCTGATATCAAAACCAGAAAAGGATGCAACTAGAAAAGAAAACCACAGTCCAATATCCCTAATAAATATAGAGGCAAAAATTCTCAACAAAATACTAGCAAACCAAATTCAGCAGCACATTAAAAGGATCATTCACCATCATCAAGTGAGATTTATCCCTGGGATGCAAGGATGTCTCAACATATGCAAATCAATCAATGTGATACATCACATTAACAGAATAAAAGATAAGAATCATATGACCATCTCAATAGACACAGAAAAAGCATTTGACAAAATTCAACATCCATTCATGATAAAAACTCTTAACAAATTAGGCATAGAAGGAACATATCTCAACATAATAAAGGCCTATAAGACAAGCCCACAGCTAACATCATACTCAATGGTGAAAGATTTAAAAAGCTTTTCTTTTAAGATCAGGAACAAGACAAGGGTGTCCACTCCCATCACTTCTATTCAACATAGTGCTAGAAATCCTAGATAGAGCAATTAGGCAAGAAAAAGAAACAAAAGGTATTAGAATTGAAAAGGAAGAAGTAAAATTATCTCCATTTGCAGATGACATGATTTTATAGATGGAAAATCCTAAAGACTCAACCAAAACAACTATTAGATCTAATCAATGAATTCAGTATAGTTGCAGGATACAAAATTAATAAACAAAAATCAGCAGCATTTCTATACACTAATAACAAGTTGTCTGAAAAAGAAATAAAGAAATTAATCCCATTCACAATAGCATCAAAAACAATAAAATACAAATAAATTTAACTATGAGGTGAAAGATCTCCACTCTGAACACTACAAGGCATTGATGAAAGAAATCACAGAAGACACAAATAAGTGGAAAACTATCTGTGTTCATGGATTGGAAGAATTAATATTCTTACAGTATCAATACTGCCTAAAGCCATCTATAGATTCAATGCAATCTCTATCAAGATTCCAATGGCACTTTTTACAGACAGAGAAAAACACTCCTAAAACTTATATGGAGCCACAAAAGACCCTGAATAGCCAAAGAAATCCTGAGAAAAATGAACAAAGCAGGAGGCATCATACTTCCTGATTTTAAGCTATACTCTAAAGCTACAGTCATCAAAACAGTATGGTATTGGCATAAAAACAGACAAATAGACCGATGGAACAGAGTCAAAAGCCCAGAAATAAACCCAAGCATGTACAGTCAACTAATATTTGCCCAGGGAGCCAAGAATGCTAAATGGAGAAAAGACAGTCTTTTCAATAAATGGTGCTGAAATCATTGGATATTCACACACAAAAGAATACAACTGGACCCATATCTTATACCACTCACAAAAATTAACTCAAAATGGATTAAAGTGTTAAATGTAAGACCTGAAGCCATGAAACTCCTAGAATAAGAGAGGCATGAATCTCCCTGACATGGGCCTTGGTAATGACTTTTTTAATATGACACCTAAAGCACAAGCAACAAAATCAAAAATAAACAAGTGGGACTACATCAAACTAAAAAGCTTCAACAAAGTGAAGCTTTGATTTCAACAAAGTGAAAAGAAAATCTATGAAATGGGAAAAAATATTTACAAACCCTATAGCTAATAAGGGGTTAATATCCAAAATATTTTTTTTAATTAAAAAAACTCATACAACTCAACAGCAAAAAAATGAACAACTGAATTTAAAAATGGGAGAAGGAACTGAATGGACAATTTTCCAAAGAAGATATATGAAAGGCCAACAGGTACATGAAAGGATGCTCAACATCCCTAGTCATTAGAGAAATGCAAATTAAAACCACAATGAGTTGTTACCTCATGCCAGTTAGAATGGCCATCATCAAAATGACAAGAGATAACAAATGCTGATGCGGATGTGGATAAAAGGGAACCCCCATGCACTGTTGATGAGATTGTAAATTGGTATAGCCACTATGGAAAACAGCATAGAGGATCCTCAAAGAATTAAAAATAAAAACACTATGATCCAGCAATTCCACTTTTGGGGATATATCCAAAGGAAATGAAAAGATATCTGCACCTCCATGTTCATAGCAGCAATATTTACAGTAGCCAAGACACGGAAACAACCTAAGTGTCCATGGATGGATGAATGGGTAAAGAAGCTGTGGTAAATATACACAATAAAATATTATTCAGCCATTAAAAAAAAAAAGAAAGAAGAAAATCGTACGATTTGCGACAACACTGATGGACCTTGAGGACATTATGCTAAGTGAAATAAGTCAGACAGAGAAAGACAAATGCTGTACGATCTCACTTAAATGTGAAATCTAAAAACAAACTGGTAGAAAAAAAAGATTATATTTGTGGTTACCAGAGGTGGGGGAAGGAGAGAGGGGGAATTGGAAGAAAGTGGTCAACAGGTACAAACTTCCAGTTAAAAGTAAGTACTAGGAATGTAATGTACATGATGACTAAGCTAACACTACGGTATGATTATATAAGAGAGTTGTTAAGAGAATACATCCTAAGAGTTCTCATCAGAGGGAAAAATTTTTTCCCCTTTTTTTCTTCCTTTTCCTTTTATTGTATCTATATGAGAAGATGGACATTAGCTGACCCTATCATGGTAATCATTTCACAATATATGTAAATCAAACCATCACACTGTATGCCTTAAACTTATACAGTGATGTATGTCAATTATTTCTCAATAAAACTAGAAAATATATATAAATATATAACTTCCTATGGTGACTTCTTTAAGTAGGTACAAAAGTCTAGGTATTAATATTTATTATTAGTAGGTATAAATAGAAATACTAAGTTATTTTATATTCTTGTTTGTTTATGATGTCTTTAACTATAAAAAAATGTACTGAAAGAAATGTGTAAGTCCTCAAGGTAACTTTTAAAAGTCATGCTTATTTGGATGTATGAAATCTATAATATTTGTCAAAAAAAGATATATATTATTATCTTAGAGAAGTGCTTTATAGACAATGCTTTGTGACACCCCTAGAACTCTGAGGGACCGCTCAGAGCCAAGCAGGCTAAATACTTGGGAGATACCAGTTAGAAAAGAACCCAGGTCCCCATCTCACTGTGCCCACCCTGAAGCTACCAACACAAGATGCTCTCTTTTATCTTTTTCACATTGGCATCCTGCTTATATTTTGTTTGAAGATCTAGTTTGCTGCTAAATCAATTTTGAAAAGCACTATTTTGAGTACAAATACTGCTCTTTCCACCTCCCACATATCTCATGTATTCACACACTTTACTTATTTCATTTTATTTTACTTTGCTAAGTTACATTCCTGAGGCTAAAGCTGCAAAATGATGAGAATGTTCTGGGTTTCAACTGATTAAATATGTGAAGATTCAAATGCAAAAAAGAAACGTCTGTTCTGACAGTGAGGAGTGACAGAAATCAGTCCAGCATCTCAGTGAAGATTAGGAAGTTCAGTAAAAGGCATCCAGGCTACATGGGAAAGGTGTAGCAAAATTGTTTAGAGATTAAGACATATGATTCAGGTCCAAACACCAACTAGACTAGCAATGGGGACCTTAAAACCTTCTAGATACCACCTCATACCTATAAGAATGGCCAAAATCCAGAACACTGGCGACACCAAATAGCGTCAAGGATGTGGAGCAACAGGAACTGTCATTCATTGCTGGTGGGAATGCAAAATAGTACGTCCACTTTGGAAGACAGTTTGGTGGTTTCTTGCAAAATTTAACATGCTCTTACCATATGATCCAGCGATCACACTCCTTGGTATTTACCCAAAGGAGTTGAAAACTTATGTCCACACAAAAACCTGCACATAGATTTTATAGCACCTTTATTCATAATTGCCAAAACATGGAAGCAACCAAGATGTCCTTCAGTAAATGAATAGATTAATAAACTGTGGTATATCTAGAAAATGGAATGTCATTCAGTGCTTACAAAAAAAGAAAAGAAAGAAAGAAAGAAAGGAAAAGACCTATCAAGCCAGGAAAAGACATGGAGGAAACATAAATTCATGTTACTAAGTGAAATAAGCCAACTGAAAACGCTACATACCGTATGATTCCAACCAAATGACATTCTGGAAAAGGCAAAACTGTGCAGACAGTAAAAAGATCATGGTTGCCGGGAGTTAGAGGAGCAGGGGAGCAATGAACAGGTGGAGCACAGAGGACTTTCAGAGCCGTGAAAATACTCTGTATGATGCCATAATGATGGATATATGTCATTATACATTTTTTCAAACCCATAGAATCTACAACACCAAGAGTGAAGGGTAAGGTAAACTACAGGCATTTGAGTGATAACAGTGTGTCAATGCAGGTTCATCAATTGTAACAACCGTACCCCTCTGGTGGGGAATGTTGATAATGGGGAGGCTATGCATGTGTGGGGGGAGGGGATATACAGGAAATTTCTATACCTTCTCCTCAAATTTTCTGTGCCTAAAACTGCTCTGAAAAGAAAAAATTTTAATAAGAACATCTAATAATTAACGTTTAATAATTAACATCTCCATCTCTGGAGGAATACAAAATATGTGCTAAAATTCAACACCTATTCTGCGGCAAGGGGTGGGAGGAGAACACTTAAAGCATTAGGAATAGGAGAAAGCATCCTTAATCTGATTAAATGAATCTCCCTAAAGCCTACAGCAAACTTACTGGTAAAACATCTAAATCATTCCTTTTAAAAGCACATTTCTGTTCAACATCATATGGAAGACACTAGCCAGCTCAATGAAATAACAAAAAGAACAATCTTCTTCTTCTTCTTTTGTTTTTCTTCTTCTTCTCTCCAAAGCCCCCAGTACATCGTTGTACAATCTGGTTGTAAGTAGCCCTGGTTGTGCTGTGTGAGACGCCACCTCAGCATGGCCTGATGAGCGGTGCCATGTCTGCGCCCAGAATCCGAATTGGTGAAACCCTGGGCCACCAAAGTGGAGTAAGTGAACTTAACCACTTGGCCACGGGGCCAGCCCCCATCACCTTTTAAAATGTGTTAGATTAACACTGAAACGCTACCTTCTAGAATTATAACAACAAAAGCAACAAAAAACAATTGTGAGGTTAGTTTATGAATAGAGGTGGCAGCTTTAAGAATAAGTACAAGAACTACGTAAGAAACTTTTCACAAGTGTTTTATCTAAAATTATAGAAAAAAATTATATTGGGCTTAAACTGTGCCTTTCTAAGGGACATGAACAGCAAGTTCACCAAAAAGGAAATATCAGTGGACTTACCAGTAAAAAGAAATTTCGAGCTTATGAGTGGAGATTCTGGACTCAGATGAAACCAAGATGGAGTCTGTCTTACTAACCAGGGCAATTGCTGAACTCTGAGCTCCAATTTCATCATCTGTGGATATGAGATAACAATACTGTATTAGTCGGGATGCCTATAGCCTCAAGAAAGAGGAACACTAATTCAAAATAGATTAAATAATCAGAAATATGACATCAAACTCAGCTATTTCCAAAAGAAAAGAAAGAACCTCTTCTTGAGTTTCTTTCTTTAGGATCATGAAACCATTTCCAGAAACTCCCAGCCAACTCTCCTGCATGTCTCATTGTCCAGGATTGAGTAACCCCTCGTGGTTGAACTATCACTCCCCATTGGAATGCAATTACTCTGACGTCAGGTAGGCCCGTCCCTGAAGTTGGAGGTGGACAGCTTCCCCTGAGACATAGGTTTCAAAGGAAACAGGTGGATTCTTGAAAAACCGTGCAGTTCTGTTAGGAAGTCGGGGAGGGAGACGGAGACTGTAGATGACCAGCAGTATCCACCACGCATACTAACCTCCTGGGTTTGGTGCAAAGATTAAATGAAAAGATGCACCTCAAGAGTTTTGCACAAGGCTTAGTATAATGATATGATATAAATTCTCAATAAATGTTAGCTACTTAAAGTATTTCATTATTCAAAGACTTGGCCTCTATATCAATCATGTTAGATTTCCCTCATGCTTTTTATGTCTTAGCAAACAATAAATGTTAGCTAATTTTAATAAAAATAATAATAATAGTACATACGCATAAAGTATGAAAATATATACACCAAAATATTAAAAGTAATTCTAAGAGGCTGGATCATAGATGTCTTAAATATATAATTTCATTTCTCTAATCTTGATTTTAAGCATTCTATACTGAAAGTATGTTATGCAGGGAACAAAAAGTATTTTTAAAATTTATCTTTCTCACAAATCATAAAGTTTTATGTTACCAATTGGTCAGTATAATTTATCAAAATGTTCATTTATGTTCTTCTCCCTACGTTTTTCCTTTCCTATGTTTCAAGCAGGTAGCCAGTTCCTTAGCATTTCTTCGCTTCAGCGATATTTTTTGGTATAAAGCAGAAGGTACTTGAAGACAAAAGATCTTTTTACCTTTTGTAAAACATAAAATTCATTTTAGAGACTGTTTATTTTCTGGAGGGGGCAGAGAGAAAAGAAAGTGTCTTTGAAGAATACTAGAAAAGAGAAAAGAATTTTATTCTCTTAGATTGTTGAAAAAGACAAAAGTCCAGAGGTCTCGAGACAGCAAAAATATACTATGGTAGCTTCTTGGGAGGAGGCCAAGAAAGAAATGGCTTCATGACCCATGAGGGAAGAAACTCTAGACACAGGCTCCTAGCCTCAGCATAAGGACCTATGTCTTAAGCATGACACAGGAGCAGCGCACCCTGAAACCACAGGGCATCGTGATCATGCCATCAGGCCAGTGGGCACCATGGCATCTCAGCGCTGACCAGTAGCTGATGACCTGAGGATTTGATGATGATCTGGCACTGAATAACACACTGAAATATAACCACATCTCTCTGTGGGAAGTGTTAATACCAATAATGTCTGAGGTTGAACTTCACCTTGGCTAAATGAGAGCTCAGAGTCACATTTAAGTTGATTTAAATAAAATAGTAAAATTATATCTTATATATCAGATTGTGTGAACCAAAAGGAATTTCTCTCATTGAAAAGAAAATTTTGTAACATGATTTTAATACTGTGAAGGCGAGGTGAAACTGAGAGATAATTTGGTTCAACCCACTGGCTTTAAGGATAAGGATTCTGATTTAGGAGAGGGTAGTGTCTTCCCATGATCACACAGTTCGTTAATGGCACAGCTAGGGCTAGAGCTCAGGTATCCTGACTCCCACTCCAGAGGTCTTTTCATTACATCCATAATGCCTTATCTTTTGCAAAGATAAGTTATATGAGTAATGTGTTTTTTGCGAAAGAATTGCTCACTACTCAAATAAAATGTTCAAAGTAGATCTATAATTGTCTGTCCCATGCTTTTGATGACAGAAGCAACTTCTTATTGCATTACATAACTAATGTGGATTTGGAGACATCAGAAGATCTCATCACACAGATGTCATAGGATGGAAAGGGTATCACTGAAACCTTTTCATTGTGTCGCCAGTTCATTTTCCCCTCCCAGCATCAAATGACCTCCTGTGAGATGTGGTGTGCTCACAGGCTGAGACCACAGGAGCCAGACACCATAACCTTCTATTCTGGGATCTGATACACAGACTCCCTCAGTGGCTGTGGCCAGTCCCTTCATTTTCCTGCCGTGTTCATCCTGGACTCCAAGATAATATTGACTGCAAAAGGATGGCCGAGTGATGAGAGGCACCAAAAGCACTGAGAAGGATTACACACAATTTCCCTTTTGTCCTTTAGATAAAGACTTTTTTCAGTGTTTAAATTAGACATATCAGAAACAGATACTTGTCTCATCTTCTGCTTTTTTTGGGGAATCAACTTATATGCATGACGGGGGCCAAACAAAGACTCTGGTGTTGAAAGGTCTTGTATATTGCAACAACTATTCAGATGTATTCCACTTTACATCAGACCATGTCTTTGATTCATGCTTAGATTTTATGGGATCTGTTGTAGAGCAATCAATGTAGACATATTTCTGTTGTTCCAGAGAGCAGAGATAAGAGGAAGAGTTTCAAGTTATTAGACAGTAAATTTGCTTCAATGTAAAGAAGAGATGTCTAATATTTATATCAATATCAGATGTCTAATATTTATATCAATAGTATGTTTCTCAAAACACTAGTGCCTAAGATGCCCTGGGAGGATGTCTTACTTGGAAAACATTGAAAAACATAGCACTCGTTTATAAAATCACATATGTTCATGGAAATATGAATGAAATGAAGGGCTCTAAAAATTTGTATATAATAAAGAAATCTGCATTAATTTGTCGAACCCAGAACTTTGCAAACTTCTTTGGCCATTGAACACATTTTTCCTCCAGCATGAATTAACCATATCAATGAACTGGTCCTCTGAAAATACAATTCTGGATTGAACAAGACTTTCTCAAAAAAGAGGAGTTTTTGTCACTAGAGTTTCATGCATGTTTATATGACCAATTGCCAGGAACTTTCCAGGGATTTCTGCATTGGATGGGATAGCGGACAAAGAGACTTCTAAGATCTCTTTCAAATCCCAAGATTCATGAATCTATTCCACTCTACCTCAGTAACATTATTTAGTACCTTTTGTGTCTACTATTAGACACAGAGTAGTATCTTTTGTGTCCACTGCTAGACACAAATGCACAAATTGTACTAGAAAGGCTCTTTAGATTTTCTCATTCCATCTGTATAATAACTGTGAAAGGAAGGTATTATAACCCCCAATTTATAGATAAAAAAGAAACTGAATGTCAAAGAGCTTAAACAAATTGTCCAAGTGGCAATATCAAGGATTGGAACCACGGTCCATGCATTTCCTACTAAGTAGTACCACTTTCCTAGATCATATCAGCCTCAAAGGAGACCACGGAGATACAGGTGGACCTGGAGAACTGATGACTCAAAGGTATGAAATGATATTTTTGGTATTAGCCTCTGTGGTCATTAGTAATAATATAGAAATAATGCACTGCTTCTTTGGGCTCATAGTATCAACTACCTTTTACTTGCCTTTATTTGTCATCTTTGCATATTAGCAAAGAGCAGTTACTTATTTTTGACTCATAACCTTTGTACTTGCTGTTCCCAGTTTCTAAAATGTTTTTCACAGATCTGGCTCGTGCTCATCCATTGAGTCTCAACTCTCATGATGTCACTTCAGACCAGTTTTTCCTGCCCACCTGTGGTGGTGCTGCTTCTGGGCATGTGGTAGGATTGCTCTTGTTGGGCCTCTTGAGATTGGGCGCAGCCATGGGACTAGTGCTTGCCAATTGGCTGTGCACAGAGGTGATATATGTCACTTTCTGATTGGAGCATCTAGTTGCAAGACTCCCAAGAGCTTTCACATGTTCCTCATAACAACCAACGATGTTTGAGTTGATGGCAGCTGCTTCAGCCTGGGCCACCCAAAGACTAGGAGAAGGAGAACCCTCTGCTGACTCATGATGGGCATGCAACATAAAACTTTGTTTTCAGCTCTGGGTTTGGAAGTCATTGCATAACCTAGCCCAGTGCTTCTCAAAGTTTAGGTGCATAAGAATCACCAGAGATAATGATTCAGTAGGTCTTGCATCTTTAGATCAAACTTTTAGTAGATCACTAGAAATATGGATTTCTAAAAAGCTTCTAGATGATGCTGATGCTCCTAGAGCATACTTTGAGTAGCACTGACCCTGCTAGTCCTGACTGATACTTCCTCTGATCTAAAGTAGCTACCTCTCTGTTCTGCAATCAGGAGACTACCATTTTCATTTACTCCATATCACTTAATACAACTGTTATTATTCATTTGCTTGCTTCCATATTATCTATCTTCTCCATTATGACATGAATTCCACGCAGATGGAGACTTTGTCTTTTTTCTGTCACAGCCCCAAAATGCTCAACAGGGCTTATAATCACGATTTGAATAAAGGAATGAGTGAATCATCAAGAAGTGTGTTTTGAATGTCTACTATGCATCTTAACTTCTTTTCAGGCCCTAATCTCCCAAGCACCTTCTTTCCAGAGTGAGTCACTGTGAGAAATAAACACGTGAACAGATCTAGCTACATGAAGCCTCAGCGCCATCCATCAACCACCCTTATGGTTGCAGAGCCAGTCAAGGAGGCTGCCAGTCAGGGTTGCTGTGACTCTGAGTGTAAAATGCCTCTCTTCTCTGCCCTGACTTCAGAACTGCGAGGGCGAGTGGAGCCGTAGAAGCCAGGACTGCAGGACACAGTTAGATTTTTCTTTTCATATTTTCCTTCCTCAGATCTTCATCGGGGAAGCAAGCTTTTGAGGATACAATGCCTAACCTCAGCATGGGAATGGTCCTTAGTGAACCACGTCCACTGGTAACCCAATCTGTATTTAAATTACATGAAAAATTCATGAGTTTCATAGAAGTAACTTCAACCAATTATCATCACACACTCCCTCGTCTGAGAAATAGATCCCTACTGGGTATTGGGGAAGACGGCAGAGAAGAAGCCAGTATTAGGAAGAACAGCCAGCACATGGTCAGTCATTACCACTTCTGGTTCCACTTACTTCACAAATGAGACTTTCACTGACATCCAAGGGAGGAGGTAACAACACAAAAGAGCCCATAGCATGCTCATTGCATCTTTCCTGCAGGTCTCTCAATCATTTCGTAGAATTAATGGGGAAGAATAATTTGATTGTCTACTACATATAGGAACTATTCAAAAAAATCGGAATTGATTTAGAGATACTTAAAATGAGACTTGGATTTAAGTACAATGATATGTTTGGGGATTGCTTTAAAGTACTACATTCTCCCGTAAATCTCACACTCCCACTCCCACCCCCCCACCAAAGAAAACCCTAGGGAGTAACAGAGATAGAAGAAACAGAATTGGTGGTAGGTTGATAATTGTTGAAGCAAAGTGGATACATGGGGCTAATTATAAAATTCTCTCTACACTTGCATATGTTTGAACAATTTCATAACACAAAGTTTTTAAAAAATGAGAGTCTCATCTAGAATATTATAAAGAAAAAAAAAATCCCAGTGCAACTTACTAGGTAGGAAAACAAGCAGATACTACATGGTAAAGACAGCCTCATGTGGTCCCTAGGATGGAAGCACCTGTGTATATTTCAACATCGTTTACACTCTCCATGATACCAAGTGTAATACGGCAAAGTATATTCTCAACAATTGTCAGTGTGAGAAAAAAAATCATGTTGTTCAATATTTGATATTTTGGAGTTATTCTTAGAGTAAAATAAAAGGTGTTTCCTGTAGTGAAGATATTTTACATGTTCCCCTTATTAAGCAAGATTTTCTTTCTTCTCTTCCACAAGAAGTTTGGTGGGGAAAGTTTGTACTTGAACTTTGAAAAGATGCATGGATTGTGTGTTGCCCCTGCATTCTGACTTAGAATAATTAATAATGTAAGCATCATCACAAAAACTTAATATCAACTGTAACTTTCACTAGAACTAACTTAAACCCAGATGGCGATTTTATATTTTAAATTAAAAAAAAAAATTTCAACAGAAAAAATTTCAGGGAAATGAGATAAATAGATGTTACAAATTAACTTCATGATCCTAAACGCTTGCCCACCCCACGCCCCAAATTGTCCAGCCTACGCCCATGGTGGAAGGAGAGAGTTGCTGTAAATTTGTAGACTGTCCTTCACAAATCCTTTGCACCCGGTGAATAGAGACAGAGTGGGAGAGAAAAAGGCTGGTCTTGGGAGCCAGAGAGACTCAGGGTAGGATGCCAGCTCTATCTCTTCCTAGCTGCGTGACCTTGAACGGCTTATTTTACCTCCCTAAATCTCATCTGTAAAACAGGGAATGATATTACCTCTTCATATTGTTGAATCATGGTGAAGTATTGATCAGAGGAGAATCTATGGTTTGGGAGGAGAGGAGATTATTGAGGGGGAACTCTGCAGGGCAGCCTGTCCTTGGAGGTGGGGGGTGGGGGGAGTTGCGGGGAGGAAGACAAAATAAGGAAAGAAAACAGGAAAGTGGAGGGATAGTTTGCATTCTTTTACCTCCAGAGGGAGGGTGGCCAACAGCAAAAACAGACAAGACGCAGTCAAGTTCAAGTTCTTGGTTTAATCTCTACTGAGGATATTCCAATACCCCGGTGCCCTGGCAAGATGCCTCTAATGTATGATAATCGCATTATAATGAGGTGCCCATGAAAATAAAATAAGCCATAATTAGGGGTGGCACCACAGTCTACCTAGCTCCAGCTGGAAAAGAATCTGGGGAGAAGTTTGTGAATGCTATAAAGAGGAAGAAATTGACATATCTATTAAAGGGTTAACTTGAGCCTATGCATCTAGGAGAGCTTTATATGCCATTTACCTCTAACTACTTCTACTGACAGTGTTTAGTCAGTTCTGGGTAATAAACTTATGTTCTCGCGTCAAGTCTCTTCCACTGTCATTACTTAGAAGGAAATGTCAAAAATAAGCAACCCAGGGACCGGCCCCATGGCCGAGTGGTTAAGTTCGTGCGCTCTGCTTCGGCGGCCCAGGCTTTCACCTGTTCGGATCCTGGGCGCGGACATGGCACCGCTTGTCATGCCACACTGAGGCGGCATCCCACATGCCACAACTAGAAGCACCCACAACTAAAATATACAACTACGTACTGGGGGCATTTGGGGAGAAAAAGCAGAAAAAATAAAAATTGATTGGCAATTGTTAGCTCAGGTGCCAATCTTAAAAAAACAAATAAAAAATAAGCAACCCAGAGCTCAGGAAAGGGATTCTCTCTCTCCTGGGGGACTGTGAAGGGTTAAGAACCATCCAGAGGGCTGGGTGAAGACAGTGATAGGGCAGGGAGCCAACAGTTCCCATTCTGCAGATTTGTCATGAAAATTAAATAAGATATTGCTATGAGGTACCTGGAACATAGTAGACCTTAAATAAATGATAGCACACATTATTATCACCATCATCATTGCCATTGTCGTCACTGGTATTACCACTGTCCTCTCAACTCAGAGAGCCTTGTCTCTGTTTTTGCCTTTGACCTTAATATCACCTTCTCACAGGCTATAAACGGGATGCACATGCACCAAAAGCATTCAGGAACAATGGAGAATTACCAAAGACATGGCAAAATGAAAGGCTTTACATCCTTACTGAGAGTAAAGTCTACAAAATTCCATTCACGCACATCCGTTTCCCCATCTGGTTTCTCCTGGCCATTCAGCTGTCTCCTCTGCCTTTCCCTGAGCCTATCCAGCCTCACCCATTGTCTTCCCATTCCCCAGATCCCCTTCATGTGTCCTCACTCTTCCCTTCTCTTAGATACCTCAACTGCTTTCCCCCTTTGTTATGCAGAGCAAGTTCTCACCTGCCGAGCTTTGACTCTAATTTATATAACCCACCCAGCAGCAAAGAAAGGGTCTTCAGCTACTCTCCTCAAGAAAGCAATTTAAAATAGTATGCTGAGTTACATCATTACCACATTTAGATCTAATTTCACTCCACCATCTCCACTCACTCACAGTGATTCTTTCCTTCTCTTTTGTCCTCTTCTCAGAATTCCTTCGGAGCAAAACTTTGCTCTCCAGCCTGTTCCAAGCACTGCTCTAGACCTGTTGTGGCATTCTCATGCCGGCTCGGTCTGTCTTCAACCATCAGTCCTGTAGCTCAACTTCCCTTCAGTCTAGGATGTCGATGATCTAATCTGGAAATCCAATCTGTGTTTAGTTGCTGTAAGAAAAGACAAGACAAGGTGAGAAAATTTGGTGAAGAAAATAAGATTCTGCCACTGGAAAGCAGACACCAAGTAAACGATATCATTTCCTCAGTTTCTCAATGATGATAAGTAATATGGTAGCCTGCAACTAAATTTGTGTACACCATCGCTTATGTGTGCCAGTATACACACTCACTTAAGTGTGCAAAACAGGAAAGGCAATCTTGGGAGCCAAAGTTTCCCTCAAGGTTTAAAACGTTTAGGAGAGCTGGCTCATCTGAATAAATAAATAAGAAGTATTAGCCTATAATATATTATTCTCTAATCTATGCTAACTCAGCGTTTATTAATTGAGATTCATTAAAACACAGTATTCTTTCTCAAGGAGTTTCTGCATTTTCTTCCCTTTCCCACTAAACAAGATTTAATTCTAAACACAAGAGGAAGAAAAGGAAAAATGAGAGCAGACATAACCCAGTCGAAAAAGTTGGATTTATGGAGTTCAACCTTGAAAATATATTTTTTTAAAACATCAAGCATGTGAATTAAAGCTCCCACCAGGCGGCTATAATTTATACGGCCAGCACTTGGCAGGTAATCCGTGCACACTGTGATACTGGTAGCAAGGGGATCGTCTTCACAGAAAACCAGGCCCTCTTTGTGACAGGCCAGGGGGTGAGAAAGCACACTCACTCTGCAGCAATAATAGGGTGTTTCCTATTTAATGGACCTTTGAGAACAAAAAGAAGAAGAAAAGACCTAAGAAGAAAAGGTGGCTGCCAACCAGGGTGTGAGCACGAGCCCGTGAAAAGCAAAAGGCGATGAGGCCAAGGGAGATGGCCCCAAACAGTGACCCCCATCATGGCTGCAAAGTTTCAGGCAAATCAAGTACAAGAGAATGAAAATACAATTCAGGGGAAGGCTTTTGATATTTTTCAAGCGCATTATTTCATTCATTTAGATATTCTTCAAACAATTCACTTTTATTTTTAGAGACGGAGTAAATATATTATCTCCAAAATAGTATTTGTGATTTCTTGTTTGATTCCAGGAAATAAGAATTCATACTTCTGTCTTTGAAGGCTTAGACTTTATTTCATAGCTAGCCTGAGTCAAACCACATTGCCCTAAAAAAAAAACTACCTCACACCTGAGCTTGGGAAAAAAGGTGAAGGTTTGCCACATTTTCTTATGATAGAGCATGAAACATAGGTATCTCTTTCACTCTGCTTACTACCCCCTAAAAATAGACATCCCATACAGGAACGGTGGTGAGTCCCTAAAATTAAGGATGGGACCCAAATGATACAAGTTGATGTCATGCAGAGAGTCACAATTTTAAGCAGCCTCCCCTGAAGCTGGGGAGCCCTATTTTCTGGTTCTATGATTAACTGGCTTGCTAATAAATTCTTCTTTGAGTGGCATCCACCCTATTTGTAAACAGGGGCTCCTAGAGAATGAAATTACTCTCTCTTGTTTCTGTTCTGTTCAGTCGTTCTCCCAGTGGTGAGCTCTTTAGAACACAGCACCATGTTATTCCCTACTTTAGGTTTGCACGCTTCTACTTCCTTCTGCTTGATGCTTTTCTCAGAGGAAGAGGCAGCTGAAAGTTCTCAAAACTCAACAGGCAAGTGGAACCATCCCAATGAGGAAAGAGCACTAAACCAGGAGTCAAAAGCCCTGGTTCCAAGTTCTGCTCTGGTATTGACTCCATTGCATTATATGAAGCATGCCGTTTACATCGCTAAAGAGGTGAAGGCTTTTTGTTTTTTTTAAAAAAAAAAACCAGCAAAGTTACCATCATAAATCAGACGTCATAAACTAGTCTTCCTGCTCTATTGTGTTTGGCCAAGAAATATGCTAATTTTTTAATCAGGAGATTTCAAGTAACAATGCAGATTTACAGATTCTCTTGAAAATTTGCCAGATCAGTAAAAATGCAGATTTACAGATTCTCTTGAAAATTTCTCGGATCTCATGAAATAAACCTACATTTGTGCTTGTCGAGAATTGTTGCTTGTCAAGAGAGCACAGGCTTTCCAATTTGCTGCATCCCCATCACTCACAATGATTCACATACACTTATCCCAACTCACTTCCCTCCTTTAGGTTACCTGCCTGGAAGGCGAATGAAGATGTCTGAGTTTGCTGTCTCTAGTCAAGAAGAGGCAAAGGTAGGGAAGAATGGATTGCAAGATGACAAAGAGCACAGAGAAGCCATCGACACCCATAACAAGTCGAGGCTTGAACGTGTGCGCACATTTACAAACAGATCGCCGCCTCCCATTAGTTAGGCAGTCTCCCCCCTCACCGTTGGATATACAATAGATGAATAAATAGCAAGAACACTTGTGATATATATTTAGATTGCACATTAGACTTTAAAATCTGTGCCTAACTGAATGCATTAGCCCGTGTTTTCTGTTTATGTCTCTGCAATGCCATGGAAACACAGCTCAGCATCCTAATGGGTCTCTCCTGGCAATAAATAAACAAAGTCTTTGTCTATTCATGTTTCAATTTCTTTTTTTTATGTAATTTACAATTTCAAAAAAGAAAACAGATCGGCGGCAGGGGTTTATTTCCTCCCTGCCCCTTCCAGTTTCTTCTCTTGCAAAGTACATTGGCAAGAAATGCAAAATGCACCTTCTAGTGGTTGCTGAAATCCAAACCAGCACCATCAGCACTCTGAGAGCAGGATCCTGGCAGCCGGACTCATCTTTCCCCTTTATAAAACGCCATGATAATTAAACTCTGTAAGGAGGGTCTTCGGGCATTTCAGTCTAACCCAAAGAACACTTAATATACTTGTTTAAAGTTGAAAGCTGATATAAAACAGATATAAAATCCAGTCAGTTTCGTGTCCCTCCTTCAGTCTAAAAGGCAATATCCAGTCCATTTTTATAGAGATAGCAACAACAGTCACAGCCCTTAAATGGCTCCTGGATGGCAGTGACACGCTCTCGCCTCCCTGGCTCCATAGCGTGTGGAGCAGACAAGTCCTCACCACGCCATTGCTCTAATGGGCAGGGGCAAGGTGAAACCTGAAGCTCAAAGAGCTCGGGGTACAGCGTCTCACAGGGCAGCTCTCTCCTGTCTGGCACCTGCTGTCCCCGGCCAGGCTGTAACCCAAGACTTCGAAAGGCTGATTATTATCTGCGTGCAGAAGTGGGCAGATTTAATTAGGTTGCTCAAATCGAAGAGTCCCCTGAACCCACTTGCAGTGACCTCCATCACAGGGGGAAGGAGAGGTGCACAGGCCAGGTGCTGCTGTGCCAGCAAGCCGGCACGGTGAGTTCCTGCAGGGACCTTTGCTAACTGACTTGAGAGCCCCATCACAGGGCCAGACCATCCAGCTGGCAGGGACACTCCGGCTGCATCCCAGCCACAGACTATGCGTGGTGAACCTCAGGGCCAGGGTCTAGCGAGCAACATCTATTTTCATGAGTCATGAAAAGCAGTCTGTGGACCAGATTTCAAAGCATTCGGAAAATACATCTGTCACAGCATCTGCCCAAGGCGGGACGTTTTTTCATCTAGGATTGTCAAGTGGTGGACCTTTAGTCAGCAAGCAAGGTGTCCACAGAAACACCTTCCTTGGCTAATAATCGTGTTAAAACCTTTATTTATCTAAAGTATATATAAGAACCTATCCAATTGGACTGTATTTCCATATCTTTTGTTAAAGAATAATAACAATATCAAAATATAACATTATTAGGTACTTACCGCGTGCTTCTGAGATAGTTGCTAATATTATCCCCTTGTCACCAACGAAGCAAAGTTTAAAGACATGACTAACGTGTCCAAGGTGAGAAAGCTAAAAAGCAGCCACACTGGGATGAAAACCAGGTCATCTGGCTGCAAAGCCTGTATTTCTTCCACATGAATTTTCTGAGCAGCTACTACGAACCATGCCAGTGCTGGGGTGTTTTCTCCAAATGACCTCAACTTTTGAATTTCCATGATTTATTTCATCCAAAAATGGAACCCCACTCAAGATTCGTTTTTCCTTTCTATCTTAGGTGCCATGAGGAAGAGTCAAGGCAGGCCCAGTTTTATTGACAAGGGCTGACAGGTTATGACCACTTTTCTGGTCATTGTTTCATATTTGTTGTTTGTGACATTTCTACACTCTGCTCCCCGCAGATGATCGCTCTTCTTTTAAGCCATATGTTTTTGCTTTACAGTATGTTTATCTTAGAAGCAACTCCAAATTTTGTACAAATAGGAAAGGTATAAATACAAGTGTTTCTGCTTTTTTGTCATAAATGTGTTCTGGAAAAAGCTCACATTCAACATAATCATGCACTAAAAATTGTAGGGGTTTATGGGGAAAAATATGAGCCGGGCAGATGATGCAAAAGCTGTGAAGCATTGTACCAAGTGCTTTATCCTAAACAGTAGTGATATGAACACAATTCTAGCTCAGGGACTCTCCCCAGGCACCCTGGGGCACACGCACCTAGAATCTCACCCTTCCTTCGCATGTTTATACTCTGCGTTTCTGTTTCCTTCTTTGAGCTGCCAGTCCTTGGTAACACTCTACTCTAAAAGAGACCAATTTCACCAGAATCCAAAATATGACCCAAGGGTAACCATCTTCATCAATCTTTTCTTTTTTTTTTTGGAGGGGGCGGGGGACAGTGGGAGGGTGGTGACACGGGTGGAATTGTTTTCACAACTTTTTCATCTGCACTCGCAGCCTCCGCAGATAGCTTAACTTGGGGAAAGTGGAGTGGTTCTGGATGACACAAAACCAGCCACTTTGCACTAAAGGAAGCAGTGTCTATATTTTGAGGTTTTTTCTCAACTTCTTCACGCATTCCCAAAGCTTTCCCCTTTATTGTGGGAAAGCTTGCTCTTGGCTTCAAAATATTAACATGCTGGAAACATCCCATGTAAGCCACCTAGACTTTCAAGTTATTCTGATATCAGAGACATATCTACGTTTTGTGGGCTTTGAACTGTCTATACTGTTGAGGTCCTTCTTTAAGAAAAAGAATGCAAAATTATAAATGTAAAATTTGGTTGAAAAGTCACCATTCATTTAGAATAGTGGGTAAATAAATCACAACAATTTATAAATTTTTAAATGCTGATAATTGCCAAGAACTTCACAAGGGAGAATAATTACATGTTTTTATTAATTAACAGCCTGGCCCACCTTCACAATACTTCGCTAACCGTACTTTTACTTGTATCCGCTTTGACTGTCTCCTAGTATGACAACAAAATTATAATATTTTCCATAGAGAAAATAAAATTCAGTCTCTCCTCAAGCAAGGCTGACCAAAATTTGTTTTTTGTGTTGATAGTTTGGAAAGGTTTCTTTCAGCTCCATCATTTGTTGTTGTAATGTCTTAAATGTGTTTAGAACTGTTCCCAACTCTGGGAAAATATCTATCAAGTGTCTTCCCTATATTATCTGTAGGATTGCATGGCTCTTCAAGTTTCCCTGTGCACTGACTAGTCTTAAATATTCTTGGAATTTTCAACACCCATTTATAAATTAGTTCTCTTTGCTCTAGTGGCATATTATGAGTTTCATGTGATCTTTGTCAATGACTACTTTTGTGTCAAATCAGCAGGAAATTTAAATACGTCTACAATGTGTTCATATTATTCCCTCTTTTCATTAGCTGGATTATCAAACAACCCAAGAGTCTAGTCATTAACTCTTTTAAAAATGTATCTCCAGCTCTCAACGAATTGCTGCTATTGGTATTTTCTGGATAAGATCCACCGGCTCCCAAACCTCACCAGTTGCTCATTACAAAGGCACCAACTCCCACACCTCAGCTATTGAATACTTTGCAGAGAAGTCTGATGGTGGGCGGCGGAGGGGGCGGGAGTGAGAACTCAATTTATGGCGGTTAAAGTACTTTATTTTAGTAAATTTTACAAAAACACAGCATCATGTGAACACAATGCTGTTTTTAACTTTAGGGTAATTCTGCCTCTGCTGCCATCATTTCTCTATTTACTAATAGAATAAGGACTAATTTGCATTAAAGAAAACCAAGTTGTAGCAGAAGAGACCATATCAAATGAGTGGATTAACAATAGATAAATACGGGACATATTGTCACAGCTGTGTCCTTTGCTAACACTGAAGCTATAGATTCAAAACTAAATATTGTTCACACCAACTGCTTTACTAGTCAGCGCATTAACAAGAACAATAAATATAAAATAGAAATTTGGGTTGATTAGTCAAAGCAGACTGACAGGATTAGTTTGGCGATTTTGATTCTTTTTTTTTTAAAATTGGATTAGCCCTTTAACTGAATCGCCAAACTGTTAAACCAGTCGGTGTTGGCTCAGTAATCTAAGTTGTAACGGGGAAGAGAGCTGACCGCAGCCTGAGTAGACAGCTGTGTTGGTAGCAGAATCAGATACACTTTGGGGAACGCTTTCTCTCTTGACCATGTCTGGACTGAATTTGCTGCTTTATTCATTTTTTTGGAATTAATAACCTGTAGACATGTTACAACGTTAAAACAATTTGGAAAAGACAAAAATCACGGCAGTATTTATATTTAAGCATTGATTTTTTCAGAGAAAAGTCACAAACATAGTGTTATGAGGAAAAGAAACATGAATTGCAAGCTTCAAATGGGCATGTTACTCAAGAAGCTCTGTAGAATGACTCTCTTGAGAGGAAGGCCTTGCTGTGAGTTAGGAGGCCTGGGAGAGCCATATGAACTCCGGGGACCTTGGGTATCTCTGGACACGAAGGCGTGGAAGCCACTTATTCTAGTAGTTAATAGAACCAACAAACGGTAACAGTTGCTCCTGTTTAATTTTCCAGGAGTCTTTTATCATTTCATGCATGTTTCTGCCTGTAATAAAATAGGCACAACCAAAGCAATGAAATCTTGCAATGCAGGCTTTTTATACTTTACTAAGAATTCGCTATTCAAAGTGTGGTCCACAATCAGCAACAAAGGCAGTGCCTACGAGCTTGTGAGAAATGCAGAGTCCCAGGCCCACCTTCGACCGGCTGAATCACACACACCTGTGCACAGGTGATTCCCATGCACATTACGGGTGGCAAAGCGCTGGTCTTTTTCCGATAGTAATGGCCAATGTAACTTCCAAGTCAATGACATGATATTTTAATTGGAAGTGTTTTTATCAGATTATGAAGACAATATATGCTCATTGTCACAAAGACATGACAAAATGTCGTAAAATTAAAAAGCGAAAACCACCTAGAGAACAGATGCCAGAGATAAATACAGTTAATGTTTTGATCCTTCCAGCCTCTTTCTGTATGTATTGTATATTAAAAATAAGGTAACCTATATACGTTGTTTACAATCTGCTTTTTATACTTTAGCAGTAATATGAGGATATCTTCTGTGTCAATAAATGTATTTCTGGCTCATCTTTTAATTTTCATGAAATTCTCTACTATAGTGTGAAACAAAATTCCTTTAAGTAATCTCCTCTTGTTGGACAAGGAATGCTTATATATTTATTTCTTTAAAACAAACTCCTGAAAGTAGAATTTCATGGTCAAAGGGTAGGCACATGTAAATTTCTATGTACTTTGCAAGATGGCCTTCCAGAAAATGTGAAAAGTGTCAATCTCTATAATCTTCGCCAATCTGATAGGCAGATAGTTGTATCTTATTGTTGTCAAATGCCTTTAAATCATGTCCTAAATGTGTTTGTAGAGGTCTTTTTTTTTTCCTTTGGTGTCATTGATATTAATTCAAAATATAACAGTGTTCAGTAATTCATATCCTTGTCAATTTTCACATTAAATAATCCGCTCTATCCAGAACTAGTAACCTAGAAGATAAAACCATAAGATGTGACTCAGTCTAGATTCTCTGAAAATGAAAAGTTTGATTATTAAGCTAGGACGTCACTCTCGTTCTCTTCCTACCTCTCTGTATGTACCTTCTGAGGTCTCTTTGTGAGCCTCTCTCTCCATGCTTCCATGTTACATGGGATTCTATCCCTGAGACACCCCTTCAGCACTCATGTTCTTGCTCTATACTACACCCTCCCACCCTTACCGCCCCAAGTCATTGCACTACCTACCTCTCTCTCCAGCCCTGAGCTGGGCAGTCCTCCTGGCCTGTGCAGGATTATTTCCCTTAGGTAACAACAATCTTCTCTAAATTTTAACACTGCTATGCAAATGTTTTTCAAGACTCAGTTCAAATACCACCTCTTCTATGAAGCCTTGCCTGAGAGCCTGGCAGCGCTAGGCCGGTCTTCTTTGGCCCCACCTGCACTGCCCGTGGTTCCATCGCTGCCTCATCACAGTGTATGACTTCGTGTGAGTGTGTCATTGTTCAATCACCTGCCCTCTTCTTAGGGGCAGAGCTGATTTTTCCCATCTCTGTTTTCTCAAGAACCAACATTGAACCTGGCATAAGAAGATAAGTAATCAGAACCATTGATGAACAAATCCGTAAATGAAACTAGAAACTACGGACTAGTCCCTCTCACCCAGTCAGGAAAAACTGAGACCAAACAAATTAAATACAAATAACCAAAGAAAGGAAGAGAGAACAAAAACTCTGGGTGCATACATTTTAGAGCACCATATTATTTACTAACTTAATACATTTCCTTAATGAAAGTGCTTAATTTCTAATAAAGAAAATAAATGAAGAACATATTTTCAGAGAGTAAAGGAGAAACAAAATTTTCTACGTATAGTACCCCATGGCTAATGTCAAGTGAAAATCATTTTTCTTTTCTTGTTTTTCCCCCGTTTTTTCAAAACACCAACCATTATTTAAAATTCTCTGCCCATCACTCAAAGAAACAGAGACAGTTGTTCATTCTGAGTTAGGTTTTTGCTTATCTGACCAGCGGGGTCGGGATAATAAATCACCCGGCCCCTAAGGAATAATGAAATGCTTAATAGATTTGCGCAGTTGCCAGAGGTAAAAAATAAAGAGGGAAACTTTCAGGATTCAATTCATTTTCAAATACTGCACAGTACTTAAGGAAAGACTGCATGAAGAGCATATACAGGTGAAGCAGGTGGAAGGGGAAAAAATCAGAGAGGTGGCATTTCCATTGGAGAAAAAGACACGGTCCATTTTTCAAACGTCCCACCCAAAGAACCTTTGCTTTCACCCTTCCTGTAAACAAACATTAAACATTGCCTCCACCCCCAACCCAGCCGGCAGTGGGCTGGCAGCACGTTTTGCCCTTGGGATGACGGTTGTGTTGCTGCTGCTGACTGAGGTGGACGCAGCCAACAGCAACCCGGGCATCGCTCACAGGCTCTCCTGATGTGGGAGCAGTAAGAGGCAAGGCCAAAGATCCACTGCTCTGCTGCTGGGCGGGGGGACCGTGGGGGAACTCGGAACAAGAGCAGCCCACTTCTAGCAATGTTTTACGTCCACGTCTCACTATTCTGATTTCACAAAGGCCAGAAAATGCACTAGGCTTTGCTTCCATAGGTCCTTCTGAAGGCAAGGAGCAAAGCCAAAGGAAAAGAATTAAAGTGAAGCTATTGGATAATTTACAGTTTCTTATCTGGGGGGAAGGACTGCTTCACTGAATATTCATCACACAGAGCAAGCGGCATTGTAATATTGCTTAAATGTCAGGGTATAAATTGTCCATGAAACTTACAAAAACAGCTGACACTTCCATGGAAGTTTTCATCCTGAATGAGAGTAAAATATTTTTCCTTGCCCTACTCCAGACTCGCTGTGTGGGCTTAAGCAAAGTAGCCTCTCTGGGGGACCTTGCCTTTTGTCTCAGCTTCACCCTAAGAAATAGTGAGACTGTCTCACTCCAAAATACTCCAAAAGAGGTTATAACCAAGATCAAAATTAATATTTTTTGTGTTCACTGAAGACAAAGTAAGTTTGAATAAAATTGAGATTTTTAATTTTTCTAAAGATATGGTATCATTCGTTCCCTCGTTTTTGCCTTTTTCAAACATATAATTATACACACAGTCCTATGGAACACTCACCGTTACAGAAATAAAGGATTGATATGTGTACACACATGTAGAGATTAGCAGCCTAAGACAGAGCAGGAGATTTTGAAACGATGTTAGAAGTGCAGTCACCTCTGAGCAGAACTTCCGATGGAAGGCCCAGAATGCCACGTTTGGTAGGACTTGGGACTAGGTAGGCTGCAGTTTTACCTCGGCTGGTCTGACGTCCAAGCACCTGACAACACTTTTGCTGCTTTTACAAGATTTCCTGGAGTTTGCGCTCCCTTCATGATCTTGGCAGAGACTTTGCTGCTGAAATAACACCCAGAGTCCTCACCAAAACGGTGTGCTGCTGAAATGCCAGAAAACTGCTGGCGTGGGCAAAACCCGCGAGCGACAGCCACCACCTCCTACCTGGCCAACCTCGTCTTTCCATAGTTCCCTAAGTTTTCTTGGAAGGAGCGTTATTTTTCCGCCTAACATAAAAACGATTCTAGAATTCCCCGATTCTTTCTTACCGTCTAGCTCTGAGCAATCTCTATAAATGAGCTTGTTCAACAATGGACTGAAAATCCTTATAGAATGTCCCATACAAATTAAAAATTCTGAATGTAGCCTACTTTCACATCTTCAGTGTTAAAAATCAAAACATCCCCCATACTAATATTAACCAAGTGCTTTTATTCTTTAAAATCCTTGACCAAAAGATTATCCCGCCTATTTGACCAATACCAACTTCTTGTGAAGAACAGCAAGTTGAGTCTTTTCTACTTTTTACTATCATCCGTCAGCATTTGAATACCTGACTTGCACTTAATAAACTCAAGGCTTAAAATCTTCTTTCCAAAGACATTGAATGCAAGCTTTCACTGACAGGTATTTCATAAGCACCTTCTATGTGCCAGCTGCTCTTCTTTTTTTTTTTTTAAACATTGGCACCTGAGCTAACATCTGTTGCCAATCTTTTTTTTTCTTTCTTCACAAAGCCCCCCAGTACCTAGTTGTATATTTTAGTTATGGGTCCTTCTAGTTGTGGCATGTGGGACACCAGCTCAGCGTGGCTTGATGAGTGGTGTCATGTCCGCGCCCAGGATCTGAACCGGCAAAACCCTGGGCCACCGAAGCAGAGCATGCGAACCTAACCACTAGGCAACAGGGCCGGCCCCCCAGGTGCTGTTCTTAATGCTGGGGATATAGCTATGGAAATGACAGTCTCTGTTTTTCAGAGAGCTTCCATTCTAGTGAGCGGAAGTAGACAACTAATACCTAAATGTGTTAAGAAGCCAGATGGTGAGTGCTAAGATCAAGAATGAGTCCGAGGATGAGGACAGAAAGGGTGGAGTGGTCATTACTATCCCAGATGGAGTCAGGAAAGGATTGATAGGTGAGCAGATTCCTAAAGGGAATAAGGAAGTAAGCTTGCAGACATCTGGGAAGAGAGCATTCAAAGGACAGATTCTGCCGCAGAAACACGCTTCGTGTACTCACAGACAGCAGGGAGGCCAGATGGCTAAAGTAGAGTGACAGGGGACAAGTGATAGGGAGTGACATCTGAGAAGGAGTCGGGCCAGAATATGTAGGGCCAGTTCGGCCAAGACGATGACTTTGAATATAATTCCGAGTGAGTTGGGAAGACAGTAGAGTCTTGGGGAAGAAAAGTGATGTGATGTGACATAAATTTTAAAGGATGACCCATCTGGTGTGTGGAGAATAGATCTCAGAACTAAGAATGGAATAAAAAAGAGGAGCTAAGGAGCTCTTCTTAGGGAGCTGCAATGGAGGGGAGGAGAAATGGTCAGGTGGAGGATGTGTTTCAATGTATTTCACATCCCACTACAAGTGGGATATGACAAAAAAAGTGAGAAATCAAGGATGATTCCAAGGACCTTGGTCTGAGCAACTGACAGAGCACAGCTGTCATCTACCAAGAAGTGGAGAAGGTTGGGGTTGGGGGAGGAGAATCAAGAGTTCAAGTTTGAATATGTTACACCTGAGTTGCCTACTAGAGATCTAAAATTGAAATGTCAAATAGGCAGTTGAATATGTGAGAATGACCTGCAGAAGAGGTTCTCAGGCTAGAAAAGTAAATTGAACGCCATTCGTTGGCTGTGGAATGTATCATAATCCAACTGTGCTGGCCAGCTGTTTCTGCAATAACACTGTGTAACCAACCACCTCAAAACTAGGCGGCTGACAACAGTAAGCAGTTAGTTTTCTGGCTTTAGGTCTGAGGGTTGGCAGGGATGAGTCTATGGCAGGCTACAGTGTGGCTGGCTTGGCTCGATGCTTTGGGTCAGGTTTAGCTCTGCTCTGTGCATCTCATTCTGGCACTCATACTGAAGGGGCAGCTGGGGCATGCCCTTATCTAGATGATCACAAAGGGGCCGGTCCCATGGTATAGTGCCTAAGTTTGGTGCACTCCACTTTGGCAGCCCGGGTTCACAATTTTGCACCCCGGGCATGGACCTACACCACTCATCAGCCATGCTGAGGTGACGACCCATATATAAAGTAGAGGAAGACTGGCACAGATCTTAGCTCAGGGCTAATCTTCCTCAAGCAAAAGAAGAGGAAGATCGGTAACAGATGTTAGTTCAGGGCGAAACTTCCTCAGCAAAAAAAAAAAAAAGATGACAGATGATCACACAAACTGGGGAGAGTCAGAGGATATATACAATGTCTTTTAAGTCTTTATCTCAGAACTTGGTACACTTTGTCACCCACTCTTTTTTTGGTGAGGAAGACTCGCCCAGAGCTAACCTCTGTTGCCAATCTTCCTCTTTTGTTAAGGAAGATTTGCCCTCAGCTAACATCTATTGCCAATCTTCCCCTTTTTGAATGTGAGCCCCCACGGCAGGATGGCCACTGACAGACGAGTGGTGTAGGTCCATGCCCTGGAACTGAACCCGGACTGCCAAAGCGGAGTGCATCAAACATAACCACAAGGCCACTGAGGCTGGCCCTCGCTCACTTTCACCCATATTCTATAGGCCAATGCAAGTCACCTGGTGAAGCCCAATATCAATGGGCAAGGGTAACATCCTTGACATATAGTCACAGGAAATGCAAATTCACAATGGCAGAGGACTTGTATATCTCTAATACAAGGAGGGCCTGAAGAATTGGAACAACGTTCCAATCTACCTTTCAATTCACACTGTAGCCCTCGCTACAGCGACAGCCCACAACAAAAGACTTTTTTCAAATCCTATAATCTTTCAACCCAATGAGTTTCTTCAAATGTCTATTTTTGAAAGCCTTTTTTAAAATGTATTTGAGGTAATTATGCTTGGATTTTTTTACTAACAGGAAAAATAGGTTGGTATTTTCTAATAACATGGTACACATCATACTTTAAATGCCATTTCTTTAAAAAATATCTTGATCAGTTCTTCTCAAACTCTATGTAGGAGAGGGCTATTTTTTTAATTGCAATAAGCTATAGACCTATAATTTTGTAAAATACAATAAAATTAATTGCCAAGACTGACTTTTTCAAAAAACAAAGACATACAAAATTCAAGCCCCTATTTTTAGGAAAGTACTTAATCACAATGCTAGAAAAGTTTCTAAATACTTACTCTCAATTTCTGTACTTATCTTGCTGAAGATAACAGTTCATAGAATGGCATTAGCTCATGGCTTACACTTTGAAAAGCACTATCCTAGATGATTCTACCATAACCAGATCCCTTTGCCCCAAAATCTTAGTATCGCTGAATAATAGCAGTTTGAACACAAAACTAAGTTGCCAAGGATTTGAAATTGAATTTGACTTATACCCAAGTTTACTCAACTATTAATTCAATTTGCCAAGCTTTTTTGGTCCCCAGGATTCCATGCTTCAGTTATTAAGTAAAAGGAAAAAAAAAAAGAGGGCTTTGTCAAATAGCCATATCCTGCTTTATGATTCTTACTGTGTTTTTCTTCACTCTTATGGCAATGCCTTTTAGAATTTCCATCCACGCTGTACACACACAAATTACTAAAATCTCCTGGCCACATCCTGAGGCTACCTTAATTGACTGTTATCAAGCTGTGCTTTTTAAATGTTCCAGCATTTGATCTTTTTAAAATGCTTCTGAGACTTAACTGATGTCAAACTGGCTGGTCTAATTTCCTGCTATGTCTTTAGATCCTTTTTTTAAAATAATTGGGTGTTGAATTAGGGTTTTTTTTTTCTTTCTTCCTCAAGGGATCAGTAGTAAATTTAGTTAAGTTCTGACCAGCAAAAAATAATTCTATTCTATCCTATTAATTTCCTGTGCTTGGATTTGCCGTCTCTCAAGTCATAAGCTACCCCGGAGTCCAGAAAAAATTAAGCCTTGCTTACTCAGCCTTAGTGAAGGGGGCTTTAGGGACCTGGAGGTGTCTAGATGACCTGGATACCAGATTTGAAAATGGGATGTGCTGAACCTTGTCTGGACAAAGAACAGCATCCAGAAGTCCTTTATGTGGTGAAAGAGGAGATCAAAGAGTGGTGAGATTGGTACTGATGCTGAAACAATGACCTCTTTCCAGAAACATTCTCAACAGAATGTGGGCCATGCATGCCCACGAGTCACAACCAGCAACCGAGACTTCTGGACCCTCCACAGGGCTGAAGGGACAGTAAGAAGTGTTCTAGAGTTATGCAAATCCCCCAGTTTCTCCTATGCTTTTTTTTCCATTATGAATTGCTGATTTAAAGCAAAATAAAACTCACAAATATTAAATCATGTCTGTTCTCTCTTGGACACTCTTTCTTCCTAAATGGTAATGAACAGCCCAAGCTCAACTTCTCCAGAGAAGAAATTGTTTCTTTTGGGCCATATCTATGCAATGCCAACAAATCGATTGATTATTAAATCAAAGCTATTGAAGAAAAACTAAAACCAGTCTGCAGTTGAGCTGTCTTGTCCAGTCAACTCAGACAAAAGAGTTGACCCTGTAGACGACTGAGACACATCTTCATGACGTGACATTCTCACTCATCATATACTATTATTGCAGCCTCATGAAGGACAACATTTAATTCACTTTTTATCTCCCAGAGAATCTTGCATTAATAGGAACTCAAGTAAGTGATAAACAAATTACTAAAAGTCATTTATAGTTTTTAAACAGGTGGTTAAAATATTTAACCCAAATAGTGCATTCATAGGTGGAAATTACAGTAGGAAAATATTTAGATATTTTGTAAAACCAAACTGCTAAATTGCATTCAGTTCTCGGCTTTACTTAGAATGATGACAGCTGAAAATGCCCACTCCTCCATCTTAGCTTAGTCATGTTTTCCTCAGAGTGACCCTAGGGAATTCCACCTGCCCGCCTCATCTGGCCTTGCTCACGTTTTCTAGTTCCTAGCTCAAGGAAGACATGCTGAGCCGCGTGGGCCCCTTACACTTTAGATGGACCAGTAAACACTGGTTTATAAACTGTCCTCCATGAGGCTTTGAGCCACAGAGGAACTCAGAAGAGCTGCTATACCATAGTTTAAAGTATCATTTTATATCCTGCATAAAATGTTATGTAAAAAGAAAGCAGACTACCCTTAAAATATACTATATAGTCATGCGTCACTTAACAAGAGAAATGCATCTTTAGGTGATTTTGTCATTATGTGGACATCATAGAGTGTACTTACACAAACCTAGATGGTATGCCTACTACACATCTAGGCTATATGGTACTAATCTTAGGGATCACCATCGTATATGTGGTCCATCATTAACTGAAATGTCCTTATTGGCACATGACTGCAAAATAGAAACAATAACCAAAACTTGTTGTAATGGCATTATATATTTACATATCTTGCACTAATAGGAACTCAAGTAAATGCTAAACACATTATTAAAATTTATATTTTTGAAAAAGGTGTTTAAAATATTTAACCCAAATAGTACATTCATAGGTGGAAATTACAGTAAGAAAATTACGCAGTAAGAGATTTCAGCTAATAAAATATATTAATGGAAGCAAACTACATCTCTCAGAAAAAGATCCCAGTGAATCTAAGAGCGGTACTGCATTAGGACGCTCGGGCTGCCATGACAAAACCCTGCAGAGCGGGTGGCCTAAACAACAGACATTTATTTTCTCCAAGTCGTGGAGGCTAGAAATCCAAGGTGAAGGGGCCGTCAGGATTGATTTCTAGTGAGACCTCTCCTCCTGGCTTGTAGATGGCCGCCTCTCTCTGTGTCCTCACAGTCTCTTCTCTGTGAGCACGGGGGAAGAGCGAGATCTATTGCGTTTCTTCCTCTTCTTCTAAGGGCACCAGACCCATCAGATGAGGGCTCCACCATGACGACCTCGTTTAACCTTACCTCCCTAAAGGCCCCGTCTTCAAATATAGTCACACTGGGGGTTAGGGTTGCGACAGATGAATTTGGGGGAAGAAGGCACAATTCAGTCTGTAACATTTATAAATCAAAAAATAAGTATATAAAACAATGGGAGTATTTCCTTAACAAATGATATTAAGAAAACTATGCTTTACTCCATAATAATCACAAGAAAGAAGGAAAAGTATTTATCACAACTAACAGGAGTAAAATAAAAGGATAAATTATAAAAGAAAAAATCAAAATGGGTAAGTTTAAGAAGATTAAAACACCTGCGTAGAAAAAAAAGCAACATTTAAATAAAAAGGAAAGCAATACATTGGTAGAAATGACACAAATAGGAAAAGGAATAGCAAGAAAAAAGAGATAAATATATATATATATTTCTTTATGTGTTTACACTCATATATAATATATATATGCAACCTATAGAATGTTTAAGAGTGCTAAGATTTCATTAGAGAAATGCATAATAAAGGAAATACAAATATGAGAGAAACATGACAAATTTTATCCCATTTATCAAAAAAAAAGAAAATTAAAGTAATAAGGTAACATTTTGCACCTAAAAAAATACCAAATATTTTTTAAACCTAAGCTGGGGCTAAAGCAGGAATCATATGTTCTACAACATTACTACAGACTATGCAAATTATGAAAGTCCTTTAAGAAAGCATTTAGGTAATACGTATCAAAAGTGTTAAAAATATTTTCCATCAGTTGAGCTCAGTAATCCATTCTTGGGAACATACTGCTATTAAAACCACCAGAAAAGCGACATAATGATGCTCCTTACCCCTGAAGCAGACACTGTTGGTTGCCTACCTCATCACCTGTGATGGTTGATTTTATAAAGCAACTTGACTGGACCACAGGGTGCCCAGATATTCAGTTAAACATTATTCTGGGGGTTTCTGTGCGGGTGTTTTTGGATGACATTAACATTTAGATTAGTAGACTGAGTAAGCAGATTGACCTCCATAATGTGAGGGGACCTCATTTAATCAGTTGAAGGCCTGAATAAAATAAAAAGGCTGATCCTCTCCCGAGTAAGAGGGAATTCTCCTGTTTGATGGCGTTCGAACTGGACCTTGGCTTTTTTTCTGCCTTTGGACTAGAACTGAAAAATCAGCTCTTCCTGGGCCTTGAGCCTGCCAGACTTCAGACTGGTACAATACCATCAGTTCTCCTGGTTCTCAGGCCTTGGAGCTCAGAATGGAACCATCAGCTCTCCTATGTCTCCAGCTTGCTGACTCACCCTGCAGATCTCAGGACTTGTCCACCTCCATAACTATGTGAGCCAGTTCCTTATAATATATCATAGATAGACACATACATACATACATCGCAAGAAAGATAGCAAGATAGATAGATGGATGGATGGATGGATGAATGGATGGATGGATGGATGGATGGATAGATAAATGGATAGCTAGGTAGACAGATAGATAGATGGATGGATAGATAGATGGATGGATAGATGGATGGATGGATGGATAGATAGATAGATAGATAGATAGATAGATAGATAGATAATTTTCTAGTTGTTCTGTTTCTCTGGAGAACTCTGACCAGTACACTACCATTTCCACTTCTTTGCCAGCTGAAATCCATTGTGGTTTGGGAGGATGTGCCCAGGCCTGGAATAGAATAATGTTTTTCTAAGTCAATCATGACAATCCCGTTGTTCTTTACTGAGCTGAGTCTTGTTTAGACATATCACCAGATTCTGGACATTAAAACCTCAAGTGAAGTCTTCTGGGAGTTCCTGAAAAGGACTTTTCCCTCTGAAAACACAGAGGCTTGTACAGAAGGCCCTTTTTTTCCCCACCCTACTCCATTTGATTTGGAGGTTGCCTTGTGATGATGTGATGTTTGAAGCAGCTGCAGTCATCTTGTGATCATGAGGAAAAGCCCACAAGAATCACAAAAAGGCTGAGTCAGATCCCAAGCAGCCTATTGGCCTATTACGTAAACAGCAAATATCATTATGGCTTAAGCCACAGTGAAGGAGGCTGTCTCTCAATTTCAAATACCAATATCCCTAAATTGTATCATATACTTACTCCTTTGCCTACTTGTTTATAATGGCCAAAACGGTATGGTAATCACCCAAACCATTGAGAACAGTAAAGCAAACTACCATATGTTAACTCAGTGGGAGATTACCGAGGCGTCATACAGAATAAATACTAAAACGTGCAACAACATGGCAAAAGTCTCTCAAGTAAAGGATAATGTTTATAAAATAACGCTAAAGCTTCCTCAATAAAAATAAGGAAACCATTAAAATACATATGCAAGCATAATGGCAAGTGTAAAAAGACAATTGCACAGTCTTATGAATTGTATAACACCATTTAAATACATTTTGTTAAAATATACATATACGTTGAATAGATATTCCTATACCATAAAAGGATAATAATATGGTTTGGATGCACACCAAATTCATATTACGAGTGCCTTTGTGGATAGTCTGAGGAACTGGATCAGAGGGAGGGGACATAGAAAATTTATCTATTATTTCTTTAAAAATGGACAAATTTTAAGCAAATATTATGAGTGCTAACATTTACTCATTTTAATACATGTCTGTTACCTTTATTTGGTAATTTTCTCTATTAAATATTAAGCAAACTAAATACAATGCATGTAGATAAGTAAACACGGATACTTTTGTTTATTACTGCAATGGAAAAATTAGTGATTTCTTTCCATTTTCTAACATTAAAAAAAATTAACTGCAAACCAATGTTTGGTAAGTATTATTCGAGCACTGTGCAAGCCTTGTAGTTGCAAAGGCATTGAGCTGACTGTGAAGTGACCTGTTTTCTAGGTCTTATTCTGCCATTAACTTGTGAGATGGTAGTCATCATACCCGTTTTGATTGGAGGAAATAGGAAATAATTCAACCTTAAAAGAAAAGGAATCCACCACAAAAGGAGGGAATTCGCTGGAAAAAAGTACAAAGAGGGCCTTAAAGCACTTCCAGAGTGTTCCCTCTCTCTCTGTCTCTCTCTCTCTGCCCCGCACACCTGTGTGTGTACACTCCCCCTGTGTTTGTGTTGTTCTTTTCTGTTTCCAGATTGGCTTCCTTTGCTTCTTTGATCTACACGGACTAAAAACATGGTCACCTATAGCTTACGTGTTATACATCTAGCCTGAGAGAGAGAGGGAGAGAAAGAAAGAAGGAGAGAGAGAGTAAATTTCTTGACCTCAATGTCAAATTCCCAAGGAAAGAAATTCAATTAGACCAACTGGATCAGGAACCCATAGATGGCCCCATAAACTGTGGCAAGAAGTTAGGGATCACACTGTATGAATGGCTGAGCCACCAACGTAACCATGTGAAATGAGAAGGAGGTTAGGGAGGAGCAATTCCCAAAATGGGGGGTGAAAACATCGGTGTTTGCTTAAAGAGATAATGTTAATTATATTCATTCCCCCAAAAAGTCTTATAAAAGCAACTCCAAGATGTAATATTGTTGGAAACGCTGCTTCTTCTATTTCTTTCTTGGGGAGTCACAGGGCTTTATAAAGGCTCTGACAAGAACTGCAAGAAAAAACTTAATGATTTTGTTTAAAAAGAATGTCCCAAACTTATCTGACCATGGAGTAATTTTTGGAGGAAGAGCTATTACCCGAAGACACTCAGGAATCACTTTACTACTTGGATGAACCTACATTTCAGACCACAACACCACGCCTCTGTGGGAGACACAATTCTTAGGAAAACAATAACTGTACCATAAATAATTTATGTTAATAATTGTTTACTCTGACATATGCTGAGGTCTCTGAAAAACAAAATTGCCCAAATAATTGTTCTTCCAAATCTGGGGGCCCTTAGGATAAACTTTTATTGGTATACAGCTCTCCAGATCTTGCCACCTTCTTCTAATCACATTGATCTCTTACTGTCAGCAAAATTATAAAGAACCCAGAGATGAATTTCCATCCACAGAACCAATAAAGAGGTTTCAGAAGGAATTAAATGCAGGAACTAGAGGCAGGCAGCAGTTTCTCAATGGGGTTGATGCCGAATTTAGATTTTAGAGCCCCTATGCATAGTCATTGCAGAGGCCACGGTTAAATAACAATGTCCTTGCAGTCCTTTCATTTGCTGTCAGGCTTATATTTAAAGCTTACCTAGGCGTCCACATCTTCCATGTGCTGAATCAATGTAGACTTTAGCTTTACCTTGCATGAGTGGCCAACCAATACCTTCAGCTCTTTATTCCTACGGGGAGTCTCCAGTCACTAACTTTATTACAACACTTTATTGAAGATGTGTAATTTCAGTTCCAAGTCTCAAATTGTGTTTTATTAGTAAGAATTATTTGCTGTTCCCTAGAAAGTGATTTGAAACCTGAGATAATTACAGAATCACAGAACTATAAAGCGCACCCAGAGGTCACCCAACCCACTTCTATTCTCAAAACAGACCTATGCTTTGGCGAAGCAAGACATTTTTCCAGTCACTGTGCCCCAGAGGAAATGATTATATATTTTTCCAATGTAGTTTATACTCATGTTTAAAAATTCTGACCAATATGTGTGGCCCCATATTGGGAAGAATAAATAGAAATCCTGTGATCTGATAGAAGATCTTTTACCACACCCTAATCTTCCCTTTCTACCAATCCTAAGAGCTTGAACGTCCATGCAACTGATTCAGTTCTTGGAGTGTCCAGACTTTTCTTTCTTGAGTCAAACTCACTCATCTAAAATTTAATTTATTTCCATTTCCATTTCCATGTCACTCAAGCTATCTCTTCTTACAGCCATCTCCAGTCTGTCAATAATGTTACCATTTTCCTGATCTCCCAAGCTTAAACTTTAAAGTCGTCTTGGATTCTTTCATTTCCCTCTAGCCACACATTCAATCAGTAATTGTCTTATGATGTTTATGCCCAGGGTGTCTCCTGATTACCTCTCTTTTCCATTTCTATTGATTCTGTGCCTACCACAATCCAGCTCCCAATGGCTTCTCATTTGCTTCTCACCCTTGTAAAGCTTCCTAATTGGTGCTTATATCAGTTGCAGATTGAATTCAGCTGCACATAACTGAAAACTTTACCCATATATGCCATATCTTGGAAAAAAAAATGTTATTTTTCTCTCACATAACAATAGGGCTGGCAGTAGGCAGAGTGGGTTAGTGCAACAGTTCCACCATGCCATAAGGAACCCAACTTACTGCTTTTCATCCCTATATTCTTAGGGTCTTAGTTTTATTGTCTAAGACTCCCTCCCTCTTTTAAAAGAGCATTCTCAGAAGACCCACTGAGACTTCAACTATATTGTATTGGCCAAAACTAGACAATGCTGCCCCTTACTTCAAAGAAGGATGGCAAATGTGGCTGCATTTTTTTAATCGTTTGTTTATGTTCTTTTCAAGCTGTGGTGTCACCATCCCCAACAAAACCAGACTCCTGTAAGAAAGAAGAAGGATGACTACTGGGTAGGGGATCCGGAGACTCTGCGACAGTCTCCTTGCCTTTAGACTTTCCAGGGGCAACATGAGGGCCACATTGATCTCAAAGCACAACTCTCACCATGCCAAAGCTTGTCAGAACCATTCAATGCTTCTTCACGTAGCATCCAAAATAAAGTCCAAGTTTCTTGGACTACCAATCAAAAGCTATAATAATCACCTAAACTATTTTTCCATTACTCCACTCCAGGAAGCCTATACTGAAACTAAACTGAACCACTGGCTATTACCAGCCCCATCCTTGCAATGAACCTGGAATGCTCGCTCTGCTGCCATCTTCATCTCTTGAAATCCTCTCCATTCTTCAGAGCTCATCTCAAACCTCACCTCTTCTGAGTTCCTGATAACTCCTCTTCTACTTGCCTTTAATGAACCTCTAATAACAGTTACACCAACAGATGAGTTAGATTTCACACATCCCTGTGCTCAGCTCTTTATGTATAATACCTCACTTAATACTAACAACATTCTCTGCAAATACATTTTATTATCCCCATCTTACAGAGGAAACGTCTGAGACTCTAAGAAACTTGCTCAAGTTCACACTGCTAGTAAATAATAGTCAGTGGTCAAATTCAGTGCCATGTGGAGGCAAAATGTGTGTTCTTCCCTCTGCATCAAGCCCATTCCCCTACTAAAGCACCAAGCTCGTGGTCTGAAATTCTCTGCGATCCCTTTTCTTCCAAGGAGCATGCCACATTGATCTTCCTAGTCCCCATGCCCAGAAAAGGCATCGCCATCATAAACTGAATGTCCTCTTAATAAAAAAAAAAAAAAAAAAAAAGGCAACTTCATCTAAATATTTAAAAGGGTATCTGGGGGTTCTGCTTTGGGGACAGTTTTCATCTGATTAAACTTTGTCTAGTCTACTTCTGAAACTTTCTATTTTATACATTATGAATTCTCTTCTCAGAAAATATTATAAATAGCACTGTGTTTTTAAGAGGAACAGCACCATGAAGGTTTTTTTCTAGTTTTCATTGAGAAAATTTCCAAACTTACGGAAAAGTGGAGCATAGTATAATGAATCCTATATGCTCAACGCCCATATTTAACCATTTTTAACATTTTGCAACATTTGCTTCATGTGTTGTTTTCCTGAAGTAGTATAAAGTAAATCTGGACATGATGCCATTTCTTTCTTATGTACTTCAGTATTCAGTCTTTAAAAAATAAACAGCAAGGACATTCTCCTTTATAATCACAATACCATTATCACATCTACAAAAATTCACGAGGATTCCTTAATAAAAAGTAATACCCAGCTCATATTGAATTTCCAGTTTCCCAAAACTTCTCGTTTGATCAAGCCAAGGTCAAAAGAAGTACTACATTTTGGTTTTCATTTGGCTGTTACATCTTTTAAGTCTCTTTTAATCTAGAAAATTCCTCTCCTCTCTGCCTCATTTTGCTCGCCACAGTGACTTATTGAAGAAATCAGGCCTATTGTCCTTTAGAATGTCCCACTTTCTACATATATCTGATTGCTTCCTCTTTTAAACTGTGTGTCCTGTGAACTAGAAGTTAAGTCTAAAGTCTTCGTTCAATTCAGGTTACCCATCTGTGGCATGAATGCATGAAGACAGGCTTTATTACAAAATGGTCCAACAAAACCACAGATCTTCTGCTGTAAGGTAATACATTGAACAGAATTTTGCTATGTTACTTCTTCTCCAACAGTCTATGGAGATAATAGCAGGGAACGAGTGGGAATGATTGCAAATGCTTTAATTCAATTACAGCATTGCCTCCATCTTTTTGCCTTGTGAATAGAATTTCTGACAATGTATGTGCATTTTCCAAGCATTGCAGCATGCCATAGATCTCAATCTTATCTGCTCTTCTCTCTAACAAGTTGCCTTAAAGAAAAAGAAAAGAAAAAAAGGGAAAGAAAACAAAATTCCCATCAAGTATTATCTTCCCATGTGATCATTTATGACAGCTTGAGAATGAAATTGAGCCTAAAGTGCCAACAGCTATATTTTCATAAGCGAAGGCCCCATACTGATTGCCAGTGGTAAAACAGTGCAATAAAAAAAGGAAAACAATGTGAACAGCTCACACAACACCAAGCAGCTTTCCCCCAGTCTTCTTTGTTTAGTCTCTCTTTCAGTGTTGTGGAAACAACACTTCAGTTCTGGTTGAGAAGGCTCTTTTATTACAACACAATGCAATTTTTTTCGTAGTGCCTTGTACATAAATAGCAAGCTGCAATCTTTAAAGATATACTACCACACTCCAGATACAGCAGTAATAATATCCAAGTGAGAAACAATCGTATGGCCTGCCACACTTGAAAGTCTGACCTGTGGTAATAGGCTGGCTGACTATAATGGGGGCCCTCTGTGGTTCCAAGTGCATATAGTTTTCCATTTCACAATCACTGTATATCAGGGATGTTGGTGTTGATATTGTGACCTAACATATATTTCAAAATGTTTTGTTACATACTAGTTACCTGGGATATCAAGACTACTAACAAATTATAGTAGCTAACTTTGATCTAGAGTTTACTGTATGCTGGGCTATCTACTTAGTACTTTGCAAGCATCACCTCACACCTCATTTAATCCTAAAAAAATTAAAAAGAATGAGGGAGTGAAATTATGCTATAAATATTATTATTGTGTTGTTTTTTGTGGGAAAAGAAACTAGGACTTGTGAACTCACAGAAACAGAGATTAGAATGGTGGTTGCCAGGGATTGGGGGTGGGGAAAATGGGGAAATGCTCATCAAAGAGTAAAAACTTTCATTTGCAACATGAATAAGTTCTGAAGATCTAATGAACAGCATGGCGACTATATACGGTTAATAATACGGTATTATAAACTGGAAAGTTGCTAAGAGGATAGATCTTGAACATCCTCACCAAAAAAAAAAAAGGTAAATATGTGAGGTGATGGGTGTGTTAATTAATTTGATTGTGGTAAATATTTCACAATGTATGTGTATATTGAATCACATTGTACAACTTTAAATATATACAATTTCATTTGTAAATTATACCTCAATAAAGCCTGCAGGGGAAAACTAAGACTTGAAGAGTTTAAGCAAATAGTCAAGCCAGTCTGACTCTGAAGTCTGTGCTGTTAAAACTCCTCACAATTTCTCCCATAAATGATATAATAGAAGAGAGAGGAAACTATGAACATTGCTTTGGGTCTAAGAAGGTGTCAGCTATGAATTCTCCTGAGGCCAAAAAGAAAGTGAACCATCTTGTCTCCTTCACATACTTATTTATTTGACCTTGTCATCAATGGATCATCATCCCCATGTCCAGAGACTAAAGGTAGACAAAGTAAGTACACATTGCTAAGATGGTGTAACTGGGTTACTTCCCATCAGCCTTCGAACTAGGAGAGCCCAAAGTGAGCACATTCTCTTGACAGAATCATCATGGGTGCTCACTCACCAAATAAAATTAACTTCCCCTGCCTCCAACACCGATCAAAGTCAACACCTAAATTTAGGTACCACAAAGGAGAAAGGGAAAGTTGGAGGATATAACAGATGTTGCAGTGCCAAAGCAAAAATGTGACGTCTTTTTCTAATAATCTGATGATGGAAACAACCAAAAAATTCACAGCTGTGGAAAAACCTGTACACTCTAGATAAAATATAACAAATATTTTCTTAAGCACAAACCTAAATTCACCAAAAAAAATGTAAGAAAAATCTTCAGAAGGAACACAGAGAGAGCACTGATCACCAGACCCCAAATCTGTGGCTGTTTGGGTATGGGAGATGAGATCAGATGCCACTGTCAGTAACCAAAGAGCTTGGATTTTAGAAGCCATAAGATAATATAAAAATAGGATAAAAGATCTTGGGTCATCAAAAAGTAGGTCGTTGTTTGGGTCAGCCTGGTGGTGGAGTGGTTAAGTTCACACACTCCACTTCAGCAGCCCTTGGTTTGCCAGTTTGGATCCTGGGCACAGACCTATGCACTGCTCATCAAGCCATGCTGTGGCAGTCTCCCACATACAAAATAGAGGAAGATTGGCACAGATTTTAGGTCAGGGACAATCTTCTTCAAGCAAAAAGAGGAAGATTGGCAATAGATGCTAGCTCAGAGCCAATCATCCTCACCAACAATTCTAAAAACGTTAAAATGTAGGTGGTGTTTGTTGAGAATTCCATCTGAAGCCAGAAGCTCAGGACTCTCAGGAAACAAGATCTATCAACAAACCCAAAGAGATGACAACAAAATTTGTCTCAAACTAAACTCTGAGAGGAAAAACAAGTCTTCCCTGAAAATTCATAGTAATTTGTGTGAGTCTTAAGTGTAAATTTATGCTCCTTGTGACTTTATATTCCTATCAAAAGTTATTCTAAGTACAATTAAGATTTACGACACTAAAGAAAACCCAGACAAAATAAAAATCATATTTTTCTGTTGGAAGAATAAAGAAAACTAGGTACAAAGAAGACTTCACAAACTAAATTCAAGAGAGAAATGAGCTCTTCCTCCGTTAGCAGAAAGCTGTGGCAACTTCTGTATCTGGTAGGTGCCTGACGATGGAGGAGTGTGCCTGCCAAAGAAAGACAGACATTGAAGGATGGTGGGTAAATGAGCAGAGGCTTAAATGATAGTGTGAGCTGGCAGGTGGATTAGAATCTAGAAGAGTCCCAAATGCAAATCAAAGCCTGACAATCCATCCATACACATTGCTAATGTTCCACCTTGCACTTTGCTGAGAAAGGGGCAGTTAAAGGAGGGCTGAAAATCTAGGAAATATTTCAGAGACCCACTCATTCCATAGGACTTGCATTCCAGGAACTTGCTGGAGTTTAATTCAAAGTTAAAACAAAAATATCTGAGACTTCAGCTCAAATCTTCCAACCAAAATATTTACAAAATGAAAAAGGTGTCAAGAATGAAAGTTGGGCTAGTCATAGGTGAACTCAATATAATCAAAACCACACACCAGCCACAGCCAAACACAAATCCAGGAGGACTCTGTAAGATCAGCCCTTAGTCTACCTTCAAATTAGAATAAAGGACTTACATTCTCTGGAAAACAAACAAAAATAACTAAATGTCATATTTCTTCCTCCTTTGTTATTTTATATACAAAGTCTAGAAAACAACACAAAATTAGGAAATTTATAAAGAATTGAGAAAATATGATTCATAATTTTAAAAAATCAAATATACATAGTCAAGAGATGCAAGCCCACAGAAGATTCCATTATTGAAGTTATAAGTCAAGACTTTTAAAAAATATATTATAAGTATATTAGAAAATTTACAGAAAGATGTCATGGATAAAAAGATGTATTTTTTAAAGAAAAATCAAAACTCACAATAGAAACCAAATGGAAATCTAGAAATGAAAAACACAATATCTGAATAAAATAAAATAAAATAAAATTGTACAATGTAATATTTTACAGAGTACAAACTTTCAGTTTAAGATGGGCTTAGCAGAAGATTGGACACTGCAGGGAAAAGGATCAGTGAACTTGGAGACAGTTTATTATAATTATTTAAAGTGAATCACAGAAAAAGATTGACCAAAAAGAACAGAGTATCAGTGAACTCTGAGATAATGCCAAGGTATCTATTATGCATTTAATTGGTGTTCTAGAGAAAGAGGAGAAAAAGAATAGAGAAGAAAAATTATTTGAAGAACTAATGATGCCAATTTTTCAAACATTGATGAAAAACAATAACCCACAGTTCTAAGAGTGTAAATTAATTCCAAGCAAACTAAATACAGTTTTAAAAAAACATTGAGGCATATCATTGCCAAACTACAGGCAATCAATGCTACAAAGAAAATATGAAAAGCCCTCAAAAATAAAAAAGACGTCTTACATACAAGGGTACAATTGTAAGGAGGACAGCTGACTGCACATCAGAAACAAAGCAAGCCAGAAAATAAGTGGGAAAATGTATTTAAAATCTGAAAGAATCAATGTTAACTATCTCCAGTGAAAACATCCTTCAAAAACAAAGGATTAAAGATAATTAAAGGTAATTTCAGATACTTAAAAACAAGTTTGAGAGGGACTAAAGATCTAAACATAAAAGCTAAAATTATAAACATTTTAGAAGAAATAAAGGAAAATATCTTCATTGCCTAAAGATAGGGAAAGGTTTCTTAGAACACAAAAAACAACACTTTAAAAGAAAAGAAATAATATACTGGACTTCATAGAAATTAATATTTCTGTTCATAAAAATGCCATTTAAAATAAATTGAAAATCCACTAATTGAGAGAGGGAAAATATGTATATATGTGGACAGAGAAAAGGGAAGGGAGGGGACGTATATCTAGAATACAGAAAAGATTCTTCAAAATTATAAATAAAGAGAAAAAAGCAAACAAAAATTTTTAAATAGACAAAAGGCATGAATATGCACATCAGCAAACACACAAAAAGATATTCAATATCATTAGTCATTCATAAGAGATGAAAATTAAAACCAAGCATATGTCAATTAGAATGTCTAAAATTAACTCTCAACTTCAGTGGTAGGAATTTAAAATGGTACAACCACTGTGGAAAACTGAAAGTTTCTTTTAAGTTACACATATACTTACCATATGGCTCAACAATTCCCCTCCTGTGTATTTTCCCAAAGGAAATAACAATATAAGGCCACACAAAAACTTGTACTCAAATGTTCATATAAGCCTTATTCATAACAGTCAAAAACTGGTAACAATCCCAATGTCCATGAATAGGCGAATGAATAAACAAATTATGCCATGAGTGTCATCATCAAGATGGCAACATATGTTATTCCCCACTTCAGGCCCTGTTACAAGAAGACCAATCAACCACTATCCATAAACAAGACATCACTGTGAAAATCCCAGAATGAGAGGGTGAGGCTGAATCATCCTCCTGGAAGGAAGACATTAAAAGGATAAGAAAAGTGGTTTCACTTTGCACATTGCCCCTTCCCTACTTTGGAAGAGCATCACACCAAGAGGCCTATGGTCTCTCCCGCTGGAAAAAGAGAACCCAGGAGGCCAACTCAGCTCTCACCTTGTGGGGATCACTGGAGAAATCTGCAAATTTCAACCACTGGGATCAGATAGAAATGGTGAAAGGAGGCAGGGCCTACAGCAACCAGCACTCAGAATTTGGGAAACTACATTACTGCTTGTAGTGGCACCCAAGCAGAAATCACAGCCAATGGCTCTGCCCATCTGCAGATCTGAGCTAATGGCCCCATCTGGCCAGGGAGCTCAATTGGCAGTTCTGCCTGATTTGGGTCCCCAGCCAAAAGGCCATACCAGCCATGGAGCCTAGCGTATGAATCCACCAGGCAGCAAAGCAAATTCACAGCCCTGTCTGACTGCTAAGCATATCCTCCAATCCTGCCCTACCAGGAAGACTGGACAGTTGCATTGCTGATCCTACAGCTCCACTCAGTCAGGGAACCAAGCCAGTAGCTCTGTCGTACTTTTGAGCATAGCCCCTGGCCCTACATAACCAGGGAGTTAGAACAGTGAGCCTGGACAGCATGAAAACTATCCTATGA